>NC_090319.1:299758997-300958997 GCF_040869045.1 Eurosta solidaginis | reverse complement strand
TTAAAATAAAAAATAAGAGAATTTAGGCCAAATTTCTCTTCCAATTGGCGTCCTGCTTCTTTAAAATTTTTCCTACAAATTAGTAGAACGGGACCTACTTGTTTTCTGCCGACTCTGAACGGCACCTGCAAGGCAGATAAGTTTTTACTGAGAAGCTTTTCATGTCAGATATACACTCGGAGTGCTTGCCAAATCACTGCCGAGGGGGACCCCGCCTAGAAAAACTTTTTTTAATTGAAAAAAAAAAAATTGTTTCTAAATTTTTGCTGTTTCTTTGCCCGGAAAATGAACCCAGGATCATCGGCACGCTACCACCACACGCCTAAACCAGTTTATATTCAAACCAAATTTGACAAAGGATGACGGAAATCGTTCCAATATACATAAATTAATACTTTTTTGGCTTTTTCGGCTTCGGTCAGTCTCTTTTTACTGTTGTAGGCACGACATATGAATACACAAAGAAAAATTGGTACTCTCAGACCAAACTAACAATTATAAGTTAGAGAAAGTGAAACGGTGACATAAGGTCAACGGGCATAACGTCAGCTGATCTTTTGACCACTTCAAATGGCCTCAATTGAAATTATGACAGTGCGAAATGGTCTCAACGTCAAATTTCAAATGATTACAATGTGAACTATATTGACATTATGACCATCCGGAATTTCCAAAATTGCGTACAGTCAATTTCTTCTTTCTCAGGTGGACATTAGGTCAATTATTTTGTTTCGCAACTCCTCGTACTAAAATTTTAACGGCTGTAGAATTACAGATACATTTTATTGCTTTCGCTATATCTTTGTTCAGTCGAATTAAAAAAGAATTTTTGTTTATTAAATATTCAGATACGGCACTTGTATTTTGGTCCCATTCTAGTAAAAAAAATCAGATATATGTATTTAATTAGCGAGCTTTGCTCATATTGCTTTATACAATGGTTTTTGTAATCGATATTAGAGAAAAATTGTAAGTTTACAAACGGCGATGGTTACTAGGACATGTTTCTGAATTTCACTTCTTCATCAGCTAGCTTTTCGGGAGCTGAGCGTTGAACTCGAATCTCACAACATTCACATCAGTGCAAGCCTTTAGCTGCTACGCCATATGAAATCAGATATATAATTTTCCGAATGAAATCTTTTCATTCAGAGAAAATTTGCAATAAAAAATCAAGCAAAATTTTCCGTTTGGCGTTCTTTTTTTTTTCTTTGTTGTAGTTTTATTTCAGTGAAAAACTGAATTTCATACTGTTCCAGCGTGGATTTCTTTAAAATACTATTAACCGTCTTAAATGGAAATAAAAATGAAATTTAGAAAAAAAGAAATAGCTACTTTTTCTAATGTTGGATTCATTAAAGTACAGTGCCCTTTGAAATAAGACAATCATATTTAAACAAAAGTCCAACTTATTTTGCAGAATTTGTTTGCATTTTTGCTGATCTTAAATTACTCCAATTGGTTATGGCCGTTTTCCCTAAATCGGCAAAAGGTCACTGGAGACTTCCTAAATGGACATAAAGTCAAATAAAAAATAGTCATAAATTAATAAACATAAATATGACCATTTGGTTACAAGGCCAATTGATCTTATGGCCATTTGAAGTGGTCATAAACTCAGTTAACAGTTTGGACGTTGACCTTATGTCACCCCACCTTATTGAATATGGTTATCGCCTTTTTCCACATATATTTATAAGGTCAAACGGAAGTTTCCCAAATCCCTATGTAGTCATAATAACAAAGGTTATAACGTCAATTGACCTCATAATCATTTGAAGTGGCCATAAAGCCAACTGAACTTATGGCCATTTTGAAAGGCCCTGTCGCAGAATCGTTTGCATAAACGGCTCAGCTCATGTCAAAATATATTGAAATTAAGCTTATATATTTTAGAACATATTCTGAGATAGCATTCCATATATTAATTCAAGCACAAATTTTTGTTTGCAACATAGGATATCAATCCATTCCACTTTACGTTAAAATAGTTCCAATCATCTTATATGGCAAATGTGAATTGTTTAACAAAAAACGCATAATTACTTCCAGTCGTTTTTTTTTCTGTTTGTTCGGTTCAATACATGTTTTGTAAGAACAAAACAAAACATGTATAAAGATTTCCTGGCACATTTTCACCACTCCATGGCCCCAGCAACATGCGACCTCATTTATTTGTTAATATGATTAGTTAATTAATTCATAAATTGCAGAGATATTGAAGATGGTTTGTTTGTCCATATTTTTTTTTTCTTTTTATACTCAGTTGAGCAGAGCTCACAGAGTATATTAACTTTGATTGGATAACGGTTGGTTGTACAGGTATAAAGGAATCGAGATAGATATAGACTTCCATATATCAAAATCATCAGTATCGAAAAAAAAATTCGATTGAGCCATGTCCGTCCGTCCGTGCGTCCGTCCGTTAACACGATAACTTAGTAAATTTTGAGGTATCTTGATGAAATTTGGTATGTAGGTTCCTGGGCACTCATCTCAGATCACTATTTAAAATGAAAGATATCGGACTATAACCACGCCTACTTTTCCGATATCGAAAATTTCGAAAAATCGAAAAAGTGCGATAATTCATTACCAAATACGGATTAAGCGATGAAACTTGGTAGGTGAGTTGAATTTATGACGCAGAATAGAAAACTAGTAAAATTTTGGACAATGGGCGTGGCACCGCCCACTTTTAAAAGAAGGTAATTTAGAAGTTGTTTCAAGCTGTAATTTGGCAGTCGTTGAAGATATCATGATGAAATTTGGCAGGAACGTTACTCCTATTACTATATGTATGCTTAATAAAAATTGCCAAAATCGGAGAACGACCACGCCTACTTTAAAAAAAAAATTTTTAAGTCAAATTTTAAAAGAAAAGTTAATATCTTTACAGTATATAAGTAAATTATGTCAACATTCAACTCCAGTAATGATATGGTGCAACAAAATACAAAAATAAAGGAAAGTTTCAAAATGGGCGTGGCTCCGCCCTTTTTCATTTAATTTGTCTAGGATACTTTTAATGCCATAAGTCGAACAAAAATTTACCAATCCTTGTGAAATTTGGTAGAGGCTTAGATTCTAGGACGATAACTGTTTCTGTGAAAAAGGGCGACATCGGTTGAAGCCACGCCCAGTTTTTATACACAGTCGACCGTCTGTCCTTCCGCTCACGATAACTTGAGCAAAAATCGATATATCTTTACTAAACTCAGTTCACGTACTTATCTGAACTCACTTTGTATTGGTGTAAGAAATGGCAGAAATCCGACTATGACCACGGCCACTTTTTCGATATCGAAAATTACGAAAAATGAAAAAAATTGCCATAATTATATACCAAATACGAAAAAAGGGATGAAACATGGTAATTGGATTGGTCTATTGACGCAAAATATAACTTTAGAAAAAAACTTTGTAAAACACCTACCATATTAAGTAGAAGAAAATGAAAAAGTTTTGCAGGGCGAAATCAAAAGCCCTTGCAATCTTGGAAGGAATACTGTTAGTGGTATTACATATGTATATAAATAAATAAAGCGGTACCCGACAGATGATGTTCTGGATCACCCTGGCCCACATTTTGGTCGATATCTCGAAAACTCCTTCACATATACAACTAAGGGCTACTCCCTTTTAAGACCTTAACACCTTTCATTTGATACCCATATCGTACAAACACATTCTAGAGTCACCCCTGGTCCACGTTTATGGCGATATCTCGAAAAGGCGTCCACTTATAGAACTAAGGCTCACTCCCTTTTAAAATACTCATTAACACCTTTCATTTGATACCCATATCGTACAAACAAATTCTAGAGTCACCCCTGGTCCGCCTTTATGGCGATATCCCGAAATGGCGTCCACCTATAGAACTAAGGCCTACGCCCTTTTAAAATACTCATTAACACCTTTCATTTGATACCCATATCGTACAAACAAATTCTAGAGCCACCCCTGGTCCACCTTTATGGCGATATCTCGAAAAGGCGTCAACCTATAGAACTAAAGCCCACGCCCTTTTAAAATACTCATTAACACATTACATTTGATACCCATATTGTACAAACGCATTCGAGAGTCACCCCTGGTCCACGTTTATGGCGATATCCCGAAAAGGCGTCCACCCATAGAACTAAGGCCCACTCCCTTTTAAAATATTTATTAACACCTTTCGTTTGATACCCATATTGTACAAACGTATTCTAGAGTCAACCCTGGTCCACATTTATAACGATATTCCGAAAAGGCGTCCACCTATAGAACTAAGGCCCACTCCCTTTTAAAATACTCATTAACACCTTTCATTTGATACCCATATCGTACAAACAAATTCTAGAGTGAGCCCTGGTCCACCTTTATGGCGATATTCCTAAATGGCGTCCATCTATAGAACTATGGCCCACTCCCTCCTAAAATACTCTTTAATACCTTCCATTTGATACACATGTCATACAAACACATTCCAGGGTTACCCTAGGTTCTTTTTACTACATGGTGATTTTCCCTTATTTTGTCTCCACAGCTCCCAACTGAAAAATAATGTTCGGTTACACCCGAACTTAGCCTTCCTTACTTGTTTTCATTTTATTTGTGTTAAATGATCACAAAAACAAACAACCGCAATTGAGTAAATAAGTATGTATATTATGAATTGTAAATAAAAGTTAGAACGCATATTGGTGCGGAAATTGCTGGTGATATGCGTGCACCCAATAGTTAGCACAACAAAAATAACAACAAAACAAATGCAACATGTGTGATTTTCACATTTAATTACATGCAACAATGACAAATGGTTATTAAAAAAAAAATCATTGCGGTTAAACAGAATTGCGGTTTGGTCGTTATATGCGAGGCGTGTTAAGAAAATCGAAAATGCGAGTGATAAATGTTATAAATATTATGCACACAGTATTTATGTAATGTACTTGTTGCTTATATGCGCCAAAAAATAATTTGGTTCTACTAATTTCTGTCATTATTCATCATTTCATATTTTCGTTGGGTAATTAAAACTCAATCGACTGCTTCTGGCTTAACCTTGACTTTGAGTTATTCAGTAGCGCTTGAAGTCATAATTAAGTAGCGTTAAAAAGTTATTACATATAATTCATCAAATATACGAGTGTTAAATTTGTCCGAAATTATAATAAAAACCTTAAAATTTTTGATTTATTTAAATTGGTACAAAGAAAATTGATAGGTTCCGCTCTTAGGAAATTTGCATTCATCAATTACGTTACGAAGAAAATAAAAGATAACAAAAACCTCAATCCCGAAATAGTCCCGATCTGGTGCTTAACACAATCCTGAAATAGCTGTGAGAATAAATCTGAAATATTCGCGAATATTCCCTAAACAGTCAAAATATTATACACCCAGAAGAATTTTCGTATTAAATCAACACTATCACTCTTGCTATTCTTTCATAAATCAACGTTTTCACTGTTCTCACATGTTAAATCAACATCAAGGAATATTAGTTAATAAAAATAGGCTTTATATGACCAATATTTGCTTTAGTGCAAGTTAGAAGACTCAGGGATGCTTAGATGATTAGCGAAACGTCGGGTTGTACTAGTAGATTCTTTTGACTTGCACTAAAGCACATATTGGTCAAATAAAGCCTATTTTTATTAATTAATTTGAAAAACGAATTGACCGGCGATAAAAAGTTGATCAAGGAATATTAGGTGTATTTTTTTTCAAGCGAGCTTGAAGAAAACGCTTCAACTAGCTAAACAGTTTCATTATGCCAAAACCATACAGATGGTGGAGGTTTATCAGCTAATTGTTACTTTTTTCGCTGCTATGACATTTCTACTTCTAGCGCAGTATGTTTTTGACACTCAACCAGAGAATTACAAAAACAAAATACATGAAATGCGTGTGTTTGTTTGTATGTATGTCACCCTGCCGCCACGCTGTTATTTTGTTTATCTGCACATTCGTATGTTCATTTCATTCGCTCGTTCACAATAGGGCCCAATTTTTGAATATGCAACACTATCTAACACTATCAACCAGGTCGTCAATTACCTAAGCGGTTTCAACTGAAAGCTCTTAGCCAACTCAACTCGATTACTTTTTATTGTTGCTTTCCATGCAATTCGGTAAGCTAGCTAGTGTTTTAATTGTACTAGTTAGCAACGAAATACAGCTATTGTTAGCAAGATCACATCGTTTTTTCTGACTTCTCACTACATTAACACGAAAGTAATATTAAATTTATATGAAAACAGAAGTTGAATTAACATGAACTCTTTTCAAACCAACTTCTGTTAAATTAACACGATAATGACTGATTACCTAATACTATTTCATGTTAATTTACTAACTGTATCATCCTCGTTCAGTTTGCGCTATCTTCAATGTTAGGTTAACACTATTTTCCCTGTTAGATCAACACGTGTCTTGTCAAATTAACTTTACTTTTCTTTTTAGTAAAACACTATGGTTCTTTTTAAATTAACACTAGATATCATGTTATGTCATGTCTAAAATTATCTCGAAATACATTTGAAAATAATCAGCTTAAAAAATACCAAGACAATTCCAAAATATTCCCAAAATTATCCTTAAAAGAGTACCAGAAGGGTTCCAAAATGAACTAGAAATAGTTCCGAAGGAATTCTTAAAACAATCTTGATATACTCAGAACAAATCCCGAAAGGGCCCCGAAATCGTACCGATATAAATTCGAAAATAATATTGCGATATTGCCAGAATGATCTCGAAACTGTGCCGCTATAATCCTGGAATAATCGAAATATAGTCCCGACATGATACAGAAATAGTTCTGGAATGATCCCGAAAACAATCGTGAAAGAGCTCAGACATGACCCAATCACAGTCTCCGAAGGTTCTCTTAATTGTAAATAAGTGAACGCGCTAAAGCCTAGAAAAGATCCCGAAAACATTTAGAAATAGCCCTAAAATCATATAAAAAATGGTTACGAAGTAGACTCGAAAGTAAATAAAAACAATTCACAGCCCCAAAATTACCCCGAAATAATTCCGAAATAGAAATAGTCACGAAATAGTGTCGAAATTATCCAGCAATATCTCCAAACTAGTCCTCCTCTGAAGTTAACCGAGCATACTCTCTCAAAGGCCTACAAAGGGTTACAAAATAGTTTTGCAATGATCCCCTGAAAATTTTAAAGATATCCCGAAATGATTATTGGGGTGTTCAAAATATTAAAGTTTGTTATATAAATTGTATCGTTAAATTTGACTCGGAAGCCCTGCCACTTTCGCCGGTCAAACTAAAATGGGCAGTAAAATTTTATGTTATCGACCAAAGTGACAAAGTTAAACCCTATTAAATTTTAACTGGAGTTTAAACTCGCATTGAAAATCAGGCCCCGGGATTTTATTCGAAATAAGTGTTTTCAAATATTTTGTCACCCAGTCAAAGCAATGTTAGATTTTTAAAAGATCACTCAAGCAACGAACCATTTCAGACGATATAACACAATTTCTAGCTATCTCACTAAGTAATGGCGCTTCTCACATATCACATTTTGAATATTAAATCAATTATTGTTCTACATCGTCACACATAATTTTGAATATCTACGTAAAAGAGTTGATTTCATGGATGAGTAAGTAATCTCTATATTCCTTATTCTATTTCTAACGTTTATTGCCTGTATATAATTTTTTTACAATAATATACTCTATTCTAATTGCTCGTAAACTGTTTTATAAAAGGAAGCCGCGCCCAATGTAAATAAATCGAAATTCCATTTAAATGCAAATGTGAACAAAAAACAACATCGAAACCCACTTGCAAACTTAACACAGACATTCATTAGTGGTCTGGCTTATAAAAGCGAAATATTTTTATGTAAATTGAAAACAAAACCACCGCATAAAAGCATATGAATGTGTGTACATTGGAGTGCCAATACTACCCAAATTTAAGTATTTCACCGAGGCCAAATAATTTTTTTTTTGTTTTCTGCACCCGAAATCAACATTCGTTAACGCTAAAACTCCATCGCTAAAAAACATCCAGAACAGTAACAAGTGCGCCGAAAAGTATGCAACATTTAGAGCACATGATTACTAGAAATAACAGCCTAACTGTAATACTCATACATGGGACTTAGGCGGTTATTCATTATGACAATATGGTTCTAAATTTTGCATACTTTTTTGCGCATTTCATACTGTTTAAGTTCAATGAATTTTTCATTTCACTAAATTTTTACTCCGAGCTAAAGCAACCTAATCCATATATGTATCGGAGTATATTATTTTTTAATACAAATTTCGTATATTTTTCTGCTGAAAGCCAAAATCCTACCTAATATAAAATTTCAATTTGAACGTTTAAGCCCTTACAATAAGTAAGGTAAAAAAATAAATCATTTGGAATATCATTTCCACATTGAAAAGAGCGCATACATACATATATACCCAGCAGGAAAAAGAGTTGCCAAAAGTTGGTGTCAAACAAGCCAATTATTATTTGAATATTTTCGTTGAAAAAAGCTGTTTAGTTTTGTAACACGATGGTCTGAGAAAAATTAGAGACGATTTCCCCTGCATGGTATGACAAATAAAATTAAATGAGTAAAAAGAAACCACGGCTTCTTTACGACCTAGCAACGTACTCTTTCTTGTTCCCTTAAAGTGTATTTTTTCAAGCTTTCCGTAAAACAATTATTTTTTAGCACATACTCATTTATTGGTAGCTTTCTTTGATTTTTTATTTAATTTTTTTTTTGCTTATTTTATTTATTTATTTTTTTCTTATTTTTTTAATTTACTTTTTTTGTCTTGTTTGTTACTTTTTGATGTTAACTTCTTTCGTTTGTTTTTTTTTTATTTTATATAATTTTTTTATTATGTGTTATCTATTTATATTCTTTTATTCCTTAATTGGTTTTTTTCTCAATATTTCTTTATATTATTTATTTTTTTATATATTTTATTTTTTATTATTTCGTTATTTTTATACCCATCTGTAATTGTACACAGGGTATTATAACTTTGATTGGTTGTACAGGTATAAAGGAATCGAGATAGATATAGACTTCCCTATATCAAAATCTTCAGTATCGAAAAGAAAATTGATTGAGCCATGTCCGTCCGTCTGTCCGCTAACACGATAACTTGACTAAATATTGAGATATCTTCACCAAATTTGGTACACGAACTTATCTGGACCCAGAATAGATTGGTGTTGAAAATGTGCGAAATAGGATGTTAACCACACGCCCACTTTTTATATATATAACATTTTGGAAAACACAAGAAACGTGAGTATTTAGTAAATAATACACCTAGAATGTTGAAATTTGACGTGTGGACTGATATTGACTCTTGATAAAAATTTGAAAAAAAATTTAAAATGGGCGTGGCACCGCCCACTTGTGATAAAATCAATTTTACAAATCATATTAATAATAAATCAAAATTCGTAAAACCTATCGTAACAAAATTTTGCAGAGAGGTTGCTTTACTATAAGGAATGTTTTGAAGAAAAATTTACGAAGTCGTTTAAGGACCACGCCCACTTTTATATAAAATATTTTTAAAAGGGTCGTGGACGAATAAAATAAGCTACATACATATTTGCAAAAATGGATTTATAACAATGAATACGAAAAGCTTAAAATTTAAAAAAATGGGCGTGGCACCGCCCCTTTTATGACAAAGCAAAATTATGTTTCGCGAGCCATCGCTCGAAGAAAAATTAGTTCAGAATAGAACCATATATGTATATGTATTGTTTCACAACCTTGTAACACTATTAAGCACACAAAACAAACAACAGCATTTCAAGTGTACAGCTGGGTATGTAATGTTCTGTTTCACCTGAACTTAGACTTCCTTACTTGTTATTTCATATATTTTTTTTTATTTTTTATTTTTATTTCATATATTTTTTATTATTTCTATATTTTTATTTCATATATTTCTGATTATTTTTTTGCACTTTTTTGTTAAAATTTTTGCTTTTTTTAATTTCTTTTTTTTTTTTGGTTATTTTTATATTATTCTTTTTTTTTACTCTTGTTTGTTTCATAAATATATCAGATCTTAGTTAAATTATTCTAGCAATTAATAGCTTTATTTTTTTGGTTTTTATAGCTTTTTACTTTTCTTTTTCATTTATTAAATTTTTTTACTTTTTTTATTGCTACTTTTTCATTTTCAATTGCTTTTTTACTTTTCCAATTTTTTTAGCTTTTCAGTTTCCAACTTTTTCATTTTATTATTTTTAGCTTTTTTCAAAGTTTTTTTTTAATTTTTTGGCATTGAGATTATCCATTATTCTTAAATACTGTCAAGTCTCACAGTCGAATTTTGATGGAATGAAGCGGGATCACACAAAATTCGAGGTTGACCGACTAGACAATGTCTCCTTTAATTTCAACCTACTACCTAAGTTTATCTGAGGATACTTAAATGGTAATATAAGCCCTAAACCGTCTGATATCGAAGTATTGTCTGAAAGTTTGTTCGAAATAGAGGTAGCACATTTTTCAACCAAGACCCTAATACGACATCCGGTATGGATTTAGTTCAAATCGTTCTGAAATCACTAATCAAATAAAATTTTATGAATACTTTTTGGAGTGTTTCATACCTGAGTTAAAAGACTAGTTTACAAAATGATAAAAATCTGCGTAATATGAGTGGTCAATGGCTTATTCACGGCCCTTTTCTAGTTTGCTAAAGAGTTACACAAGAAAGCATATTAGATCCTTTGCTCTTTGTATTATTCATAAATGATATAAATAATTGGTTCCCTCTTTATAGTTTCGTAACTAATGAATTTATTAGGCTCTACGAAAAATATTAATCGAATAAATGTATTTGCCAATCTGCATCTCTAAAATACACCCAAAAAGTAAACACACGCGCTTACATACAAAGATATGAATTTGATAAGAAAATCTACGATCGAAAATTGCTACCGATAACGTTCAAGTGTGCTGAACACGCCCACCGCTGTCTGCATACTTTTAAATGTACAATATATTGCAATGTTTGTCGAACTCATCTAACCAATCAACATATTGTTGAAGGTGATACCGTCTTTGAGATGCGAATCGCCTTAAGGTTCATACACATTATACGACCCGACATGTAACAACGCGTTCCGATAAAATATTCGCGGCATTTTTGCCTAGTTGGTCAAGTTGGTCAACTTGGTCGTGTCGTACGACTGTCGCTAGGTGTGCATGGTTCCATAAGAATACGTGCAAAGAATATTTTGTCGCTACAAGTCGCGCCGTATAATGTGCACGAACCTTTATCAGGCAATAATTATAATACTGACGATTGATTTGATTTTTTTATCGTTACTGTTTACTATAAATATAGTCACTTTTTTACTCACATGTGTTTGTTTGTAAATTTGTATGATAACAACACTCACCTGCAATGAAAAAAGAAAAAAATAATGTTAAATAAACACTTTTTATTGCGTTGAAATATGTAAAGACAGAAAGGCAGGTGGTTTGTTGGATTAATGATAAAAAGAGAGAACAAATATGTACCATAAATACTCCATTCTTACTACTAACTACTTGCAGGATCAATGATGTTATCAAAGAGGGCATTTCGCATGGGCTCATTATACTTTTTTGTTAATAAATGAAATGTGAAGTAGTTATGGATGGCAATACCAACGCAGGGTTAACCATGAGTAGGGTTAACCATGAGTATGTATGTGGTTTGGGCTGTTGAATGCCGGCTTGCTTAGTATGTGGACGCATTTATTATTGCACTACTTCGAAGATACGTAGGAGGTACTCAGGTCGAATGGGATCACACAACGAAACGCCGCCTCTTTTGACTTCTCAATATGAGATGAGCTGTTCTGCTGTTTGGGCATGACCAATAAAGAGATTCATTAACTCATCTCATATCCGAACGGGTAGGAAGTGGAACTTGTCGCTTTTCATCGCTTGACCGATGTTTACTCTCTAAGCTCTCCCCGCAGGATTTTGTTTGCATTTAAAAACTTTATTTGAAGCAATTTTTACTTCAATTTATTTAATCATTTGGGAAAAATTTAAACAACCTGACATCAGGACGGACAAGGCTTCAGCTGTTTTGATTATACCTTGTAAATCTCTTCAAAGCCTTTTCTTTCAGGAGTGGGATTTGAACCCGCACTCCTATGATGGTTGAAGTGTTACAAACGCATTCAGCCACGCCATACCTTAGTTGTTCTAAACTTATCCCAATTGCCTTTTTTGCATATTATTGTTTTTATTTTTTGTGTTTATATTTTTTTATTTACTCTCTTTTTAATTATTTTCCTACTTTTTTAAAATTATTATTCTTTCATCCTTTTAATATTTTTTCTCCATTTTTTTTTTTTTTATTTTAAAAGTTTTTAATTAGATTTGTTGAGCTGAAAGGCCGCGGTTATTGAATAAAACTTCCGTTTGGTTTGTTTTATATTCATAAATTTTAATTTTGGTCGATATTTCGAATTCAATATGAAGTCATCATCAGGGCTGAAGCCAAACAATAACAATAGTTAATTACACAGCACATACATATGAACACATGAATAACAAAACATGACAACTTTTTTGATTATCCTAATGTTTTTCGTTATTTTCTTGTTTTTTTATATTTTTTTTTTATTTTCTTATATATATATTTTTTTTTGGTGATGCTTTTATTTTACTAATTTTTTTTTAATTTTTTTTTTTAGGTTTTAATTTTTTTTTTTTTTTTTTTGTTTTTTTGTTTTATTTTTTTTTTTAGATTTCTTTAAATTTTGTTTTCTTAAATTTGGCTGAAAATTTTAAAATATTTTTTCTTTTACTTTTAGTTAATACTTAATACTTCCAATTGTATGAAAGTGGCATTAGGATGGATGAAGCGAATACAACAAAACTGATACCTGAGAAAACTGCTCTAAACGTTGCCCGTACAAATTTAAAAAATAAGAAATAAATTTTAAATCTATAAAAAGTTTAAAATTAAAAAAAAAATTATTCAAAATAATAAGTTTAAAAATACAAAAAAGCTCAAAAATCCAAAGAAAAATTCACAGGGGATGACGGAAATTCTTTACAAAATAAAAAGTCTTACCTGTCGGACAATTCAAAAGCAATCTGTTAAAAAATTTAAGTTTTCCAATAAAAAAAACTTAACTAAAAAAACACAAAATTAAAAAAAAATTTTTGAAATTACTTAATTCACACTATGAAATTAATGCGTGAGTGCGTGTACCAGTTTTGAATATGTAACCAAAAAAAAAAAAAAATTACGCTTGAAAAGTTTGCAACCTAAGTTGCTGTACTATTTAATAATGATGAGCCATTGTCGCATTGAACTAAATTTTGGTATATCGCGATTTGTTACTTTTGTCAGCAACACGGAATTCACACCATTATTTTCGTGTGCATTATTCTATATTAATTTTAATTTTACATTTAATTACGCATATTTATATGCGAACCGTTGCCCCTCGCAGATTTACTACACGCGCACAATGTGAAGTACGTGGTAGAAGACGTCTTTGTAGCTCCACATCTAAAAAAAAAAGAAATACGTGAACAGCGACAGTGAGCGTTGCATGCATATGTTGTGTACAAAGAAAAAATTTAATTTTTTCAATGTGTCTTATGCACAACAAAAAGAAATAAATACAAAAAAATTTTAAATTTTAATTGTGGGGAGTAAGAGAAAATAAGAGTGGTTTGCCAGTGGGTAGTTAAGACAAGTTTCTATTATTGCGTTCAAGTGCAACAATTTGTTGGCCTCAAAATAAAAACAAAAAAAAAACTAAACAATAATACAAAATAAGTTGATATTATTTCTGTATACCGAGATATGTAGGTAATAACTTCCATCGTAGTAATAAGTTGCAGTGGCATATTCGAACACCTTGAAATCCAGCCCACTCGAGCATAATAACAACAAAAGCAGATAATAATAGTGATGACTTTGACTGCTGCCTACTTATCGGCGGTATTTATGTAAGTATGTTGCTTACCAAAAGTTAAATAGTTGGTATAATAAATCGGATGGCGTGTCCACCTACTTGTAAACATAAATAACAAAGCAAAGTCAAGAAAAGTTAACTTCTGCTACATAAACAAAAACAAAAATTGCGCTATTATCTACTTTTGACACTGAAAGATGCATAAAATTACTCCGAAACGCCTTAAAGCTGCGTCGATGAGTTGAAAAAAAAAAACACAAAACACTATTTAATTTATCACACTCCATCTTGTATTCGCACTTGTCTTTGTCGTTAATTGTGTGACATAAAATCATGTTTTTAGAAAAAATTTTCGATGTCATGTTCAACAGGTAAATTCCGCTAAAGTTTTCTGCAGGGTATCAATATTTACAGCGCAAAACTTGGCACGTTACAAAATGATGGATCGAGACAAAAATATAGTCTTCGTCTCCAAAGGAGGACTGTCTTCCAACAAAAGCCAAACGACTTCAGATCGGTAAGCCTTACGTATTTTCTCCTCAAAACCATACAGCGTTTTCTGCATTAGCCGATTATGAAATTGCGTTAACATAACATTTCTAGTCCTCAACCCACACACTCTCCCTGTCCCTGCTTCATTTGGGGTTGACTCGACCACATCCTCCATTAATCAATATGCGTCAGACAGACACAGGGAAAGGGGAATCGCTTCTCTTGTCAATACGTTAATACAACAAGAAATTATGTGAAAACATCGAGGTGACGTTTGGAACAAGTGTTTTATCATTTACATCCATGTATACTAACGTGCATAGTAAAAAAGAAATAAAGTGAAAAAACAGAAATCGGAAAAAATATAATTTTTTTGGGAAATCAAAGATTTTTCAAGTAAAAATCAAATTTAAAAACCTGTTTTTCATTGTGAATTTTAAATAAGTATTTGTTTAGTTATTAAGTAAATTGTCATCACAGATATTTATTGATACTAACATTCCCAAGGGGCAGTAAGTATACAACGCTTATCTGAACTAGATCAAAGTAGACAGAAAAGTATTAAAAACAAAAAAAAAAAAAAAACAATTAGAAAAATATTATAAACTAAAACAAAATTAGAACAATGAAAAAATAAGAAAAAATAAAGAAATAAATAAAAATAAAACAAATACAAATACAAAATTTGTAAAATACAAAATTTTTAATTAAAAAAATTTAGAACTCTCCTCAATTAAACAGCACTTAAAAAACCATTTTGAAATATAATATGCTTTCCGGTATTCGAAAAAAAAATTCAAGTACAGCTTTAAAAAGCATAAATGTTTTCAAACAAATTTTTAGTATAAAATGTTTATAACTTAGTCAGAATTAGTTAAAAAAAATTTTAATTCAACTGGCGACGAAAATTACCAGTAATAAAAATCAATATTTTGTTGATATGCAACATTTTCATGAATGACGATAAACATATTGGATCAATAACGAAAAGCATTTGCATAACAAAGAAGTTTAAATTTAAAAAATAGAAAAAAAATTATTACGAAAATTTAATAAAAAAAGTTAATGAAATTAATAAATTAAAAAAATGCGTAAATAAATTATATAAAAATATAAACAATAAATAAAATAAAGCAAATTGAAAATACAAAAAAAAACTTTAATAAAAAATTAAAAACAAAGAAATTCACCAAATCATTAAAGACACAGGGAAAGTGGAATAAAAATGAAAGAGTAAACAAACAATTAAAAATATATGGAAAAAAGATTAAAAAATTAATTAAATTTAAAATAAAAAGCATTTAAAAAAAATAAACATCCTGATGCTCAGCAAAAAAAAATTTTATCAAAAAAAAGAAAATAATTCAAATAATCAAACAAAATATATAATTGAGAAAACAAAATTTTAATTAAACAAATTTAAAAAAAAATTATAAGCATTGTGATGATCAAAATAAACAAAATTTACAAACTCTAAATATTTGGTTAACAAAAAACGTTGAATCAAAAAATATAAATTGCTATTGAAAAAAGTAATAATTACTCAAAAAGAAAATAAAATTAAAAAAAATGTAAATTAAAAGAAAATTACACAATAAAGTTAAATCGCTAATAAAATAAATAGAAAATACAAGTAATTTAAATTTACTATTTTTTTTTTTGTTTTTTAATTAACTTAATTAAAAAGCAATCAAGGAAAATCCCAACAAAAAGGACAAACATTTTGATGATTAAAATGAAAAATTCGCCAAAATTCAAAATTCATTAATCAGCAAGAAAATTTAAAACAAACAATAAAAAAAAATTTTAACAAACGGTTAATTAAAAAGAACATTTGGTAAAAAATAAATTTTGAAACTTAAATATGAAAATCTTAAAATAAAATAATAAACCTACAATTAAAAATAAAACCAATTTGAAAATCCAAAACAAAAATAATAATAGAAATGTGGTTGCTGAATGGGGTTGGGAAACTGAAATTAGCAAAGAAAACACATACAACGCAGTAGCCCAATGGCTAGGCGACTGTGATTTTCAGCGGTTGACCAAAGCTCGATCCTTGGGGAAAATTTTTGGAATAAAAGTTACCAAATTGCCTGACGATGATGGGTGCGGTTTTCGAAATGGTGCCATCGCAATATGCCAGTAAATGTTCCCTCCTTTTCAGTTTTTCCCAATAATTGAATAACAATTATTATTTACCGGTCAGTTTAAGGTCATCAATCTTCAAACAAATTAAAAAAATAATAATAATAACTTAGAAAAAAAATTTTGCAAACAAAAACAAATTAAGCAATTGAAAATATTTCAAGAAAAAAAAATTATTTAGAAATAAAAAATTTCAAATCAAACAAAATTTAATTAGATCAGAAAACGTTCTTTAAAAAAATTTTAAAATAAAATTTAAAAATAATAAAAAATGAAAATAAAAAAAATAATATAAAAAAATAATAATAATCATATAAAAAAATACTAATAATTAAATTTAAAAAAATAATAAATAATTAAAAAATAATAATAATAAATATTTTAAAAAAACTAATACATTAATAAATTTAAAAAATAAAAATGAAATAAAAAAAAAATTGAAAAAATAGGAAAAAACATTCCTGGAATAAAAAAAAAAATAAATATTTAGCGTTTCACTTCCGAAAAAGTCGAAGCGCTCATATTTTCAACACCCTTTCACTTTCTTGCACTTTCTACTCATATGTACATACATATGTAGGGAAGATACTACCAAGAAATAGAATGTAGAAAAGAGAAAGTATTTCGAAAAACTTTTTTTAATAATTCAAATTGGCGTGCTCATAATTTAATTTTATTACTTTATTTTCTGGCCAATGCTCTAAAACTGAGCTATGCAACTTCACACCGATTTACTGCGTGGGTTGTAAGAAGAAAGCGAGTTACATATATACGAATGAAGAATATGCATGTAGTGCATCTTAATATACTGAATGACCGGAAACCCCACGAAATGTTTGATGGCTTGCTTTTGCGATTGATTTTCAATTCTTATTTACATAGCCTACTTATTTAAGAAAAAAAAATATTGAAACTGAATGTCGAGTTGACAGTTTCAAGTTTATGACGACCACGCAACAGTAAAAATTTAAAGCATATTTATGTGCTTCGATATGAATGCTTGTTGTATTAACTTACAGTAGCGAACACAAAAATAGCAATGATTAGTTTGGATAAATTATGTAAATTAAAATCTTGTTTTTCTATTTTCAATAATTTAAGAAAAAACAAATTTTATTAATTTTTTATCTCGAAAACTCTTTTGAAAAACAGAAAATTTGGAAAAATTTGAAAAGAGGGTACACAAATTTGAACTTTTTATCTAGAGATTTTTGAACATTTTTGAGTATGCAGTTTAGTAGCCCAATCAGTTTTAGTTAAAACAAAGTTCAAGTTATAGATCTCCAAAAACTCGTATAGATTTTTGAAAATTTTGTTTAAGATTTTTTGCCATATCAACAAAAAAGCTATGCGCCCTTGGTATGGAAGCAAATATAATTACTGGGCTAAGGAATTTTTGGACTATTTGGATGAGGTTGATGATCTCTTCATGCTTTTCTAGATTAAACCCCTGATTGCTCAATGTGCTTACGAAGATTTCCTTGACGGCAGTGGCGCTTCAAGCAGTAGTGTGTTTGGATGGCCACGTTTGTCCCGATTTAATAGAAATTGCCGTTTAAGCATTTTATTACGCTCTCTTGTAGTGAGCAATTTTGCCTCACTATGAAGGTATCATAAGGAGACCAAACCAATGCACGCAGCCACATGTGGCACCAAGATTCAAGCTTCTTGTGCAATTTATTGAATGTTAAATACGTAATGACGAAATCGAATAACTGAAATAATCGAAAACATTTTATTTATTCACTTAGTCTTTCTTTTATAATCAAAACGTTTTTGTGGTAATAATTTCAGGGATTCTACTTGTCAATTGCTGCAACACCATTGTGATTTTCCATAGCCTCTTCAGGCGCGTGTTTTGTGTATGCACCTGCGGGGGCGGTGCGTCATAGCTACAAACCAATAATAACTTGTGCGTAACGTGAAAAGCTTAAACGCACCTGGTAAGCCGCCCAATGTAAGCGTTGACCAAATATGAAATAAAGTGAAAGTTGTTCAAACCTTATTTGGGAGACATTAAAGTAAGTAAGAAAAAAACGATTAAATCAAACTAAGATAAGTTTTTGTCAACGAAGCATTGCACGCTTACTTCGAAACAAAGATAAATGCTGAAGCAGACAAACAAGATAAAATGTTTGACACACTCTAAAGATAGTTTTTTTTTTAATTTCGGCACTACTCTACACCGTTGACACGCTTCTATTAAACTTTGAGAACTTAAGCTGCAGGAGATTTCAATGACAGCAATGCTAGTTTATACGGGAATCATACTCAAAATGCAAATGGCATCTCCACTAAGCCTGGTTAGGGAGGCCCCGACGACTAATTTGGGCGCACTTATTGCCTCCACTGCTACTATGGCCTTTTAGGATCATAAATGGCTCCCTTTGTTTAGGCTTGGAGCGCTGGTCTCTCTTTTCATCAAAGTATACGATTTTTTTTTTAAATTAATTTTATTTTATCGACGAGTTATCGGGGTTTAATCGAAAATTTATTGATTTACAAGCGAAAAGCTATCGATATGTAATCGAAAAGATGATTGATTTGTTATCGGAGTGTTACCAATTCGTTATCGGTGTGTTATCGACTTTTATTGAAAAGTAATAAATCCGTTATTGAAAATATATCCATTTGTTATCGATTTGTTCTCAAAAAGTTATGGATATGATATCAAAACGTTATCGATATTTTATGTTATTTTATAAGTACCAGATAACACTAGTACCTTCGATGGCAGAGAGTAAGCTATTATCAAAATTGTGAATTTGTTATTGAAAAGTTATGAATTTCTTATCAAAAATATAGATTATTTTAAAAAGGTATCAATTCGTTATTGGAGTGTAACCAATTCTTTGTCGGCGCTTTCTAAATTTTAGATTTTTTGGATATGTTTTCGAAAAGTTATCAATTAGTTATCGATTTGTTATCAAAAATTATGAATTTGGCATTAAAATGCTATCGTAAATATATTATCGTAGTCATCACTATGTTACCAAAAAGGTATCGGTTTGCTATTGAAAATATATCGATTTGTTATCGTCGTGTTTCTAATTTTTATCGGCGCGTAATAGATTTTTATTAAAAATTAATTGATTTGTTATCGATAGTTTAACGGTTTGATATCAAAGTTATCCATATGTTACCGGAAACATATTGATCTAAAAGTTATCGATTTGTTATCGAAAGTTATCGATTTGTTAACGAAAAGCTATCTATCATTTATAGACTTGTTATCAAAAAGCTATTGATTTGTTATAGCAAAGTTATCGAATTCTTATCGGATTGTTTTCAAATTGTTATCGATATATTATAGACAACTAATAATTATAGACAACCGATAAAACTTCATTATAAAAGCGATGACACATATGTAACCCGAAAACAAACCGATAGCTCTCCATTGACTTTCGATAATATGCCAATAATAATGAAATAGTTTGTCAGGATCATTAGTTTCCGATAAGAAGCCGGCGAAATTATTTCTTTCTTCTAAGTTACTTCTGTTGTGGTTTAACTTCAGCCCCTGGGCGCGCTCAAGGTAACTTACAAACATTTGTTTTTAAACGTACACCTGTAAACTTACACATCAAACTTGATGAGTACTTGGTACTCACGTCACATTTTCTATAAATTCAGATTTTCAGGCGCGACCAATAACAACGAACTCCTATAAATGAAACACCCTAATGTATTGTAAGTTGGCAAATGCAAAGGTTTTGCATAAAAAATGTTTGTAAATATATTGTTCATTTTTTATTATTTTTTTGCAATATATATGAAATATAAAGCAAAGCATACACACGTTCTCATGTCTCCAAAGAATTACATAAGTCTGGAGTTCTATAATATACACACAAAAAACCATACGTTCTACATACTATATAAATAGCTATCGTCTATAGTTGTGAGCAAAGCTACGCCACATGCTGAGTAAACATATCAACGATAAAGATAATTTTCAACAGGTTCATTGTTTGTATTATAAGAAAATATTTACTTCCCGTTGAGTATCAAACAGAACAATAATACTTCGGCAAACAAATTAGCCTGCGAGCTACTGAGCCTCCAAGATGATATCTCAAACAAACACTGCTAGAAAAATAACTATATGAAGCTTAGCAACAACCCTCTGTTGAATTTACGTACAAATGTTCGAAGTACAGTGTAACCTTCGACAAAAGAAATTCGATTCTAAACCAATACTATTTCATTGGGGCTATGACCTCTGCGTGTGCGCGTATAGACAAATGCGTGGCTTGAATATTAGTTTTAAGAGTTTTATTTGGAATCTCTAGTAATGTGGTTGCAGCTTCACCGCTCAGAATACAAAAAGCAAATATAAATAAAGACGTACCCACTCAGCATTTAGGTGACTAAATTTTGAATTTCCCTCCATATCAATACAATTTGATTACTCTTTCTCACTAAATAATGAGTTATCATACAATTGAACAAAATAAATAATCAAATATGAATACTTTTGATGATGAAAAACTAAAAAGCATTTTTCGATCACTTTTTGGAAACATTTTTGAAGTCCTTTAATGACTAAATTTTAATATTTCATAAAAACCAACAAAAAGAATAATCAAATATGCTTACCTTTGATGATCAAAAACTGAATATAGTTTTTAAATCACATTTTGGAATCATATTTGAATCAAATGTGTTTACTTTAGGTGATCAAAAATTTATAATCATTTTTCATTCAGCTTTCTGAATCTTTTATGAATATATTTTTATTGACTGAATAATGAATTTTATACTTGTTGAAATTTTACTTTTCATTAAAAATTTTACTTTTTTCAAATACACATATTTTTTCAATCATGAAGCTAAGAAAAAATATATAAAAATTTTATTATTTATGCAAAAGATATTCTTCAAGACAAAAATAATGTAATGCTGCTCGTGAACGAAGATTTCCCCAACCATTTCTCCCCTTTCAGCTACCCAGAAAATACATAATGATTGGACAATACATAGGTTGTGAGCTATTTGAACCCCAGGTAAGTGAAACTAGCTTGACATTCCTGGATACGGCTTCAACATACCGTATCGTATCCGTATTTTAAGATGCAGACGACAATGCTGATGTTGGATGTTGTAGTCGCAGGTGCATATTGGTCAAGTTTGTTTACGAGTTACCTGTGGTTCGAATAGCTCACTTTCACATGCTTTCTTCCCCTGATGAATTAAGATTATTATGTAGTATCCTATTTTGAATGAGATATGAAGAATAAATGCATTATAATGGCATTCAAAAATGATTCAAAAATCTCAACCAAAACGATTGAAATATATTCACGAATATGATCAGAAAATGACTGGTGTTCATTTTTCTCCCGACGATACGTTAATTTTCGAACAGAAAATGCTTTTAAATTTGAACTTTTTTAAACATCTTGGGGTATGATATTGAAATATTTTTTGATCAAAATTTTCAAAAAATGCTGGCTGGGTAGTATTTGAGCGAAAAACGAACTCAGAAGAAATGGTTGCAGATTTCTTTTTTTTAGAGAAAACCAATGAATTTGCACTGATTACTTTTGGCGTTTTTAAAACTACCAAACAAACAAAAAAGTGGAAATAGCAAAAAAAAACAATATATAAATCAGGGTTGCTGTTGGTATTTTGTTTGAAAACAAGCAGACGAAACTGGAAACGCCCTAAGTTTAGACCTTTTTGAAGTCATTCTTTTGATTTACTTTTGATCTTAGAATGAAAAAAATAAAAATAAAAATAAAAATTACGTTTCAATAACTGTGGTTGTTATTCGTTGGCAAAATCGATCACATTAAAGAGCTAACAGCTCTTGACGACAGGTATGAGACTTATGAAGCCACTTCCTGGTCCCAACAACTTTGGAATATAGCGCATCAGTCCATGCTAACATCCAAACAATCACAGAAGTGATCTTAAGCTTGTTGCGCCCCTATTATTATGCGTGCACTGATTTGACTAATAGTCCTTCACCTGTCCTCCGCGGTCGTCCACCGGTATATGTTCCCTATAATCAATCAATATTGGGAAAAGTGGACAAAACCACGCTCCCTATTACAAAAAAAGTACTATTTAAAGCAGCTATCCAATATTTGGTAAAAATAAATAAAATAAGAGGCGGTGCGGGTAAGAGTGAGAGAGAGGTATATCGATGAAGAGAGAGAAGAGATAGATAGAGAGAAGAAAGAGAGAGAGCAGAGATAGAGAGAGAAGAGAGAGGAAAGAGAGAGATAGAGAAGAGAGAGAGAGATATAGAAGAGAGATAGAGAAGAGATAGAGAGAGATAGAGAAGAGAGAGAGATAGAGAAGAGAGAGAGATAGAGAAGAGAGAGAGATAAAGAAGAGAGAGAGATAGAGAAGAGAGAGATATAGAGAAGAGAGAGAGATAGAGAAGAGAGAGATAGAGAAGAGAGAGATATTGAAGAGAGAGAGGCGTGGTGGATGGGAACGAAAAAATGGAGTGGAGAGCAGAAAAGAGCGAGAGGGGAGGGAATAAAAGGGAAGGATAGAGATAGAGAGGTAAAGAGAGCGAAGACAGCGGGATACGGTGGGGAGAGAGAAAAAACATACGAGGGAGAGAGAGGAAAAGAAGAGAAGTAAGAGGGAGGAAAAAGAGAGGATGAAGAGGGGGAGAGATAGAGCGGAGAGGAGACAGAGGAGGACAGAGAACAGAAAAAAGGGAGTGGGAGGTTCAGAGAGAGAGGTAGTGAGTGTGAGATAGAAAAGAGATAGGACGAGACAGAAAGAAGGAAGAGTAAAGAAGAGTGGTGGTACAGAAATAGAAGTGCAGTGCAATAATAGTATAGAGAGATAGGACAGGCATATGAAGGGAAAAAAAGAAGATGGAAGGGGGAAGGAAGGAAAAGAGAGGGAACGGAAAGAAGGAATAAGAGGCTAGAAGGATTATTTTTTATACGTAAATGATTCTTTTTGAAATGCAATTTTGGGCAAAAATCCGTCTAAAGGGTGTGCTATAGATATATATATATATCTGACTGGCGATATTATTAAACCCCGATAACAGTATTGGCACCTTTCAAGAACCTTAACAACGAAATAATCTATGCAAGGTTTTATATGAAACAAGTCATTCGCCAAGCTCCGCACAATGAATATTTAACGGCAGAATTTCCCATGCTTTACAAGTTGACAATAAGTAAATATTTGTTGATAAGACACTGAATTTCTATAGTTCTCAAGTTGATGACCAACATCATTCTACAATTACTCTCCAACGTTTGAGAAATTTTAAGAAATATCCATATTAAGAGCTCAAGTTGATAACTAGCATACCTCTCAAAGCTCAAGCATTGTAAACTTGAAAATCATAGCGTTCTCAACAATTTTACATTTGAGTCCAATAAGATAATCACACTTGTACTCAACACTAACTTTTGACAACTTGAGAAAAAGCACTTTTTGACATGAAACAAAATAATGCTCATTTTGTTAAGAACGCTATGATTCTCAAATTCCGAGGTTTGAGAAGTATATTAGTTCTCAATTTGAACTCTAATGTGACTCAAGGTTAAATGTTTATTGGGATGTAATGATCTCAGAAAGATCAAATTTGTATAACTTTCATGTTGACTATATTGACGTAATCATAATGATGTTAACGAATTTGTTATAAAAAACCCTTATTCAGAGTTACGCTGAATAAAACCTTGCCCGAATAAGGCTTGGGTTTGCAATATCTCAACATATGTAAATTTATGTCATTAATAGCGGAAGTAGAGTAAATTAAAACCAAATTCTTAAATTATCTAAGCTGTCTGCAATTGAATTCCGAAGTAAGGTAATTTTCAACTGTTTGAGGAGATAGATTGTAGACATGAAGTACATAGTTCCCGAAACAAATTAACGTTTCAAACCAATTTAATTAGAACATAAAAACTAAACAATTAAAATCCAACCTACAGAAAACAGTGAAACTAGCATACATGGAAACAGATCACTACATGCAAAAAAAAAATTAAACATCTGATGCGCTGCAAGTAATTCAATACGGAGACTGCCAACTGGACGTAAAAGTCACAATGAGTTAAAAACAAATATTTATCTGTATAGCTTAATAACTGAACGATCATTACCAACACACACACAAATTAATGTAAACCTTTATGGCGAGACGCGTTAACGTGTAACGGTGTATACACCAAAAACACCAAAACAAACACGGCTATTGCACAAGTACGAGGAGAGGAGGAGAGACGCCACCACCAATACACAACAAATTGACATCTGATATTAAAAAACGAAATTACTACGCCAACCAATTGATTTTCCAAAAGAATTTAGCGCAATACCAAAATCTTCTCATCAAAATAGTTGAATGACATCAAAGACAACACATGGACAGCAGACATATTAGTGAAAATAGCACAAAATTAAAACGGGTGGTATGGCACGTCTGCCAACTGCGCTACACCAAGACAACACAACAAACAAATACATTCCACACAGAGCGAAAATGACAACAATTGAGCAAACAGCAAGTAAACGCAATAACAAAACAAGTGAGGAAGGCTAAGTTCGGGTGTAACCGAACATTACATACTCAGCTGCCAAATTACAGCTTGCAAAACTTTTAAATTACCTTCGTTTAAAAGTGGGCGGTGCCACGCCCATTGTCCAAAATTTTGCTAATTTTCTATTCAGCGTACTAAGATCAACGCACCTACCAAGTTTCATCGCTTTATCCGTTTTCGGTAATGCATTATCGCACTTTTTCGGTTTTTCGAAATTTTTGATATCGAAAAAGTGGGCGTGGTTATAGTCCGATTTCAACCATTTTAAATAGCGATATGAGACGAGTGCCCAGGGACTTACATACCATATTTCATTAAGATACCTCAAAATTTACTCAAGTTATCGTGTTTACGGACAGCCGGACGGACGCACGCACGGACATGGCTAAATGAATTTCTGTTTTCGCCCAGATATATAGAAGTCTATATCTATCCCGATTAGTTTATGCCGTTATGGGGTACCGTCATGCGAACAAAATTAATATACTCTGTGAGTTCTGCTCAGCTGAGTATACAAATTTAATGATTTTTTTTAATGCTCATGTCCGTAGGCTGCGCGATTCACATAAGAAACTTACAAGAAATATAACAAATCTCTATAGAAATAGTCATATATGAGTATGTATGTATGCGCAAATAAAAAGTATCGCATAAAACAAATAATAAATACTCAATAAATATTAAGTTATGCGAAAAATTAAAAATAAAGCAAATGCGACGCAATGTTCCACTATAGGCACCCGGTTATTTGGAAGCAATCATACAACACTTCAACCGTTGCGGTGCGGGCGGATCACACAATCGATGGAACATGTTACCACATGAGAACGCCATGTTTGTATGTAGGAGTAGCCAGTCGCCACATGTTTTTTATTACAAATACAAAAACTGTATATCTCATTTCATTACTGGAACAAGTTAAGTCACATTTATTGCCTATATTTTTTGCTATTGCATTGCATTCGAGTCAAAGCGTATGGCTGATCATTTTGTATGAATACGATCGATGATAGTGAGCAATTGAGTGAGTTTAACAGCATTACATAGTTAGATTGTCTTGAAATTGAAAATGTACGCAAATGGATGATGAGCTGTAAAAGTTCCTAAAATAGAATTTGATGCTGATACTTGCACAACAATAACTATTATCTATGTCTAACTGTCAAAGAATCAAAACGTGAGCTTGTGAGTTTTTAGTATCAAATATGCCTGATGCGAATGATTTAGATCAAGGGTTCCGAAATCTTGAAAGTGATTGCCCTTGCCTTTTGCGCAACGAGAGCACAACTGTGCTATAGAATGCAGACCCCTGGTTTAGATCAGACATCCAAAAATTTGCCTATGGATGCCGCTGTGCTGTGTTTATTTTTTCATTAAATCTCAGTAAAATAGTTTTACTCCTCCCTCATTTAAAATTTAATTGCTTGGTTTATGCGAGTTGAGTGTACAAAGTTGGCAACCGATATTTATGAAATTTTTTTTTGTATGTACATATTAGAGATATACGCCGCCGATTTGGGTCGGCGGCGGCGTCCGGCGCGATACTATATCTTCTCGTTTAAGACTGTTTAGGCCATTTATTGTTCATGTCGAAAATTGGTCGGATATGGTCGAAAGTGGTATCAACGGATGCGCATCACTGCCAGTTATAAGAAACTAATTGCGAAAATTAACTTTCTAACTGTTCAAAAGTTATTTAAAAAAAACAGGCGTTTTCGTTGTCAGCTTAACACGCACTTTGAATCGCCCAATTTACCAAGTTATTAAAACAAAACACTAAAAAGAAAGTTTAATAATAAATTTATATGCTCACTTTGCATATTTTTATTTTATTTTTTCAAAAAATTTAATAACAATGAATTCAAATAAAATAGCCCTCAAGTTTTTAAAAAAAGCAAATTACCCAAAAAGGTGCCGATTTAAAAAAAAAATTTATATTGAGATTGGTTGAAAGAATAAGCGAAATTAGTGATGCAAAATCATTTATCTTTAATCCTGATTCTTACCTCATACTTAAGTTGAGGATATATGTACGTATGAGAAGGTTTTGAAAAATCACTTGGGCTTACATTCAAACATCTGTTGTTTATTCGCGAAACTATACAAAGCGTCTGAAATGTTAATTTTTATTTTCACACTTCATCCTTCAACACCCAAGTCGCCCGGTTTGACATTTCCTAAAGTAGGCAGCCCTATCCAAAACTAGTGCTTTGGAGTAAATCACATTGATTATAGCCTATCAACCAAGTTTAAATATCACCTACACGTTACCGCTCACGCCACCGCCGCCGCCGTCGATAAAGTGATCGGCATAAACCTCTAGTACATACATCTTCGGTCCCATGGAAGACTAACACGTCTCAATTCCCATGGAGTACTGGCCCGATTCACTGTTCGCGTGGAAAACTAACACGTTTCGGTATCTCGTTTGGAAGACTAGCACGTTTCAGTTGCTCGCGTGGATAATTAACTTAACACTTCATTTTTTAAAGACCCCATGTTTTAGAGCAGCTAGTGAAATAATTATTCGTGCTCACCTCACACGTACAAGGTCCCAAATTGGATCAGGCCTAAGTTAGGAGGGTTGACCCTACAGGAGAAACCTTGCACAAAGTATCTAGGAATCATCCTAGACAGTAAGCTGTCACTATCAATGCTTAGCATTACGGGAGCCCTGAAAACAACCCCAACAGCTGCACTGTATGCCATTCTGCACATTCCACCTGTAGACCTGGTAGCAAAGATCATAGCGTTAACAACTGCAACCAGGCTCGGTGCCTCGGGGCAGCTTGAGCGCCGACCAATACGGCCATAGTAGTATAGCGTCATCAATCACAAGACGAACAGACTATCTGATTCCCTATCTGCGCTTCGATGGCGATTTTAAGGCCACAATAGAGGTAGACGGTTGGCGCAAGGGTGCTCAAATGGTGGACGAGGCGATACATGTGTACACAGATGGTTCCAAAGTAGTGGAAGGAGTAGGATCTGCGGTATACTGTGCTGATCCGGAAATAAACAGATCCTACAGGCTGCCGGATTACTGTACTGTTTTCCAAGCGGAAATAGTAGCCGTAACCAAAGCAGTAGAACCCTGGAAGAAAATAGCCCAAGCTGCAATCGTGTTAACGTTTATATTGACAGTCAAGCAGAAATTGAGGCAATAATCTCGCATACCACAGCATCTAAATACGTGTTAGAGTGTAAGCAGTCACTGGAGAGAATCGGGACAGGGAGAAGCATACATCTATATTGGGTCCCAGGGCATATGGGAATAGATGGGAATGAAAAAGCGAATGAACTAGCTAAAAAGGGTGCATCCCTTGAAGCTTGCTCCGTAGATGTCCCAATTAGATTGGGCGAGATTAAGCGAAGTCGAGAGGTGCACATGATCGACCAAGCGGGAAAAGCGTGGGTTCAAGCGCGGGGTTTGTAAAGTGTCGAAGATTATGTGTAGGTCTTACAACCTTAGACTAACACAGTTGCTCCTATCATTAAAAAGAGAGGACTGTATACTCATGACGGGTATTCTGGCGTCACATGCCTCTAAATTAGGCTTGGTCAGTGATAGCAGATGTAGGAAGTGTGGGCTGGAGGAGGAAACGATGGAGCACATTCTGTGCTCGTGCCCTGCGCTTGCCAGGCTAAGACTCCAGCTATTAGGAGTAATACAGCTGTCAGATCTAGAAGCAGCAAGTGGCTTAAGTCCTAGGAAGCTTCTAGTATTTGCCAAGAGGACGGAGTTATTTTATAACATAGGTCCTGGTTTTTGATAGGGTTTTTCAGTTTGGTCGTTAAAACAAACTTCTGGTAACACTACGGACTTATTCAGTCTATGTGAGGTCCTCATGAACCGGCCAGTTCAACCTAACCTAACCTCTTTCGTATTATTATATTCTTTCTTTCAGTAGTTTCTCACTTGCGCTTTTAAAAAACATATCTTGCAAATAAGCTCACGCGCATATTGTTGTAATTGTTTAACGTTAGCAATATATATATATTTTTTTTGTTGGACTCAAGCAATGAAATAATATTTTTATAGAAAAAAGATTTATTTTACTTTTATTGTGATGTTGTCATTTGGCTCCGTTAGTCAAATGCCTTGAGCACCTTTGTTTTAGGGTTAAAAATTTCTTAAAATTATGAATAACTTGAAAATGATGTTGGTTGATCTCCAACCAAGAGAAAACCATAAATATCTCAAAATTTATCAAAATATCCAGAAATGAACGAGGAGATTTGGAAATTTGCTTTGAAAACTATAAACTTCACAAAATGTATCAAAGATTTGATAACAATTACAAAAGGACGTTTGGGATCACCTTGGCAACTAAAATTTTCTCAAAGGTAGAATGGCGTAGTATATCAAATTGAGAATTACTAATTACACAAAACTTTTCAAAGGTCTGAGGATAACTATAAAAAGAAGTTGGAGATCAACTTGAGAAACATTTATAATTGAAGAATAATGTTGGAGATCAACCAGAGAACTAAAATTTCCCAAAAATTTTTCAACGGATGGATAATTACAATGATGATTGGAAAATTAGCACTTTGAGAATTATAAATTTCTTAAGTATTGAAAGTAATTGCAGAAAAATGTTTGAGATTTGTCAAAATTTATTAAAGGCTGAAGAAAAAATCGAGAATTAAGTTTGAGATCAACTTGAACGCCCTAAACTTCTCAAAGGTTGGCAAATAATTGTAGAATATTGTTGAATATTAACTTGGAAACTTAAATCATCTCAAAGGTTCGAGAAATATTTTTTCAACGCTTGTTTGGATACGATAGCAGTTCAAAGGACCCAAGCAGGCGGTATGAAAATTGCAAGCAGCTTAAGCGGTAACGGTGCAAAGCATGTTATTATGAAGTTTTGGAAATGCAACTGTTTGTTCGAGGACTTATCCAAATGGAATGTTGGAAAGCACTGGTTCCCAATGCTGTATTCGCTGTTCGACAGCGGTAGTAAACAATCGAGGAATTCTTATCGCTTGCTACATTAAGTTTCCAGGACATCCTTATGATTAGTATTATGGCAAGACAATTTGACGTTATCTTTTAGGACTTATCCAAATGGACGGTTGGAAAGCACTCATTCCCAATCGTTCGTTCATTGTTCGCTACTTCGGCAGCGAAACTCAACAACACAAAAATTCTTAACGTTTGAACCTACAACAAGACATGACAATATGACAAGATAACTTGACTAACATTGTTCACAAGTATAGTTCACCAGACACACACAACTAACTGCACATCTATCATCTATATAAATTGAGAGCAAAGTAGCGCTTTTGAAGTATTTACAACTACTTAACAACGTATTTATGTTCTACTCGAACAAAAAAAGTTAGATTCTAATTTAAGATTACTTAAAATAGTATAAAAGAGTGTGCATTGTAATTAAGTAAGTCTAACAACATTTCCATTTCAACAAACGAACTGATGAAGCGCTATGATCTTCTCAAACCCGGCATGTTTTTGCATACGTCAAATGCGATCAGATACGAAACTATTTAGTTAATCAACACATACCATATGTATGTATGTAAATCCAGTGTAAACGAAACGAATGTGAAAAAAGTACTTTAGCATAAGTATCGCATTAGAAAAAAAAAACGTTCGTGTAAAGTGATGAAAGCGACAGACGGACAGCTAAGCAAATGAGCAAAAGAAATTGTATTAGTCAATTGCCGGTTTCGTAGGTTTTCATAAACAAAGTCACTATTTTGTTTGTCTAAAATCGTTTGTGTTTGGGAATTCTATTATTTACCATTGCCTTTAGTTTACTCAAGTGACGCATTCATGATGTGATTCGTATGTTCGTTTCGTTCTATGCGCCAGTCATGCTATTTTCATTTCTGTTGTATATCGAACTTTTGGCTCATGTGTCTGATTTGTATGTCTTGTACATATGATTTGGTATGCTCAAAAACTTTGTTTTTTAGAAGTACTTAAATTGTGGTTTTATTTTATAGCAATAACACGTACATTGTGCTTGGCCTATATGCGTAAAAACATGGCAAGTAGAAGATATTGATGTTTCATTTGTAATGGTTTGATTTTTTGTGGCGATTTTAGAAATTTATTGCCGCGAGCACACATTAGCACATTGCGCTTTTTTTTTTTTTTTTGTTGTTTTCTCTTCCTGTCGATATTTTAAACCCGACGTATGCTAGTTTGGTATGTCTCTCAATAATTTTAAATGTTAATTTTTAATGATTTCTACATATGTTATTTCACCTCCAAAAATATTATATACTTATGCCAATTTTCTCAACTCAAACACCAGCATACCAACAAATATTTGGGCTTTACTTACTTATTTAATTGGCGCTTAACCGTCTAAACGGTTATGGCCGTCCAACAAGGCGCGCCAGTCGCTCCTTCGCTCCGCCAACCGGCGCCAATTGATCACACCAAGGGAGTTTAAATCGTTTTCCACCTGGTCCTTCCAACGGAGTGGGGACCACCCTCTACCTCTGCTTCCATAGGCGGGTTCCGATAGAAACACTTTCTTGGCCGGAGCATTATCTTTCCTTCGCATAACATGGCCTAGCCAGCGCAGCCGCTGCGTTTTAATTCGCTGGACTATGTTGATATCTGCGTATAGCTCGTACAGCTCCTCATTAAATCTTCTTCGGTACTCGCCATCGCCAACGCGTAGAGGTCCATAAATCTTTCGAAGAACTTTTCTCCCGAACACTCCCAAAGCCGCTTCATCTGCTGTTGTCATGATCCATGCTTCTGGCTTTACAGCTCAAATTAGGCACCAACCTACCTACTTCTCAAATCTCAAGCGTTGTTCCTCAATAGTCGCTTCATGTTAAGATTCATAGCATTCTCAGCAAGTTGAGAGAAAGAAAGTTCTCAACTTGTGAATGTCTAATTGTACTCTTAAATTAAAGATTGTAATAGTGAATATATTGTAACGAATTTTGGGGGATACCGATTATTTTGCACCTTCTGCTAACGTTCATGCAATATTCAGTATTGCAAAATGGTCTTTATTTAGACTACTTTGGGGGAAGTACTTCCCAATTAACTTTGCTAATTATTATTATATATTTTTAAACGGTTTTATTTAGCTTGACTTGACAGGCCGTTGTGAACGAATTTTGTAATTGAAATTTAAGTAACTTCCCGATAAGCTACAAGCTTGAAACTTGGAATATAGTTCAGAATCCGATGACAATGCAAGAATAGGACAAAATCGCCGCTAGGTGGCGCAAGGATCGAGATATTCACAAAAATCGTATTTGTGGTCCAATTTGGCTCATATTTGGAACACATAATACATACAAAAATAAAAAGCGACCTATGAAAAAAAATCGCCGCTAGGTAGCGCAAGCATCGAGATATGCACAAAAATCGTATTTGTGGTCCGATTTGGCTCATATTTGGAACACTTAATACATACAAGAATAGAAAGCGACCTATGATGTCCGATTTGGCTAATATTTAGAACAAATATTACATACAGTCCGGTAGAAGTGACATCAAAATATTTTGGAGTTGGAGGGGGGGACAAGCATACGTGGCGCAGAGTCGAGTAAAGTCTTTGGAAGGATTATGTATTGAGGACTTAGATTGTAACAAATTGTCAGGAAAGAGTCCTTGTAATAATGAGTCACTAAATGAACTAAATAGAATGAGAAATAACAGGCAATTAAATAAAGACTAAAAACTTGAAAATAAAGTAATTAAAAAAATTGTTTAAGTTAAACGGTTTTATTGAAAACAATACTTACATGAAATAATAATAATACTAAAAGCTAGAAAATAATTAGGTAGGTCAGGTACTAGTCATCACACTCCTCATCAATCTAGGGTGTTGATCAGACAATTAAATAAAAGCGTTGGACGCGTCAAATTTCTATTGATAGTCATTTATAAGACCAATTGAACCTTGAATCAGGTTATGCTGCGCCTTACATTTTTAGAAATTTCACGCGCCCAACGCTTTTATTTGTCTGATCAACGCGCTAGATTGATGAGGAGTGTGATGACTAGTACCTAGGACCTACCTAATTATTTTCTAGCTTTTAGTATCACTATTATTTCATGTAAGTATTGTTTTCAATAAAACCGTTTAACTTAAACATTTTTTTTTAATTATTTTTTTTTAATTTATTACGGCCTAAATAAAATATAATATTAGCTCTTATAAAATAAAGTCGCTAAATGTGATTGTACGCCAGTCACTTCACACACAATGCTCCGCTTTTAAAACTGTTTTTTGCATTTGAAAACTGAGCTACGTGAGATGGACATTTTCAATATAATTTGACCTTATAGGGGTGTGGCATGACATGATTAAAATCAAATGTGATTGCAATCAAATACTTGGAAGTGCTTGTATATTTCACAATCATAAAAACTTCAATCACACATGATTAGAATCTAATGTGATTGCAATCAAATACTTTCAAAATCATAAACAATTCAATAACACATGAATAAAATCAAATATTATGGCAATATTTGTTATAAGTTGTGATTTCCATCGAATTTGATTGCCACTATTTTACCGCTCCGACACTGTCAAGGGTTCTGTTCACTCTTGCAGGCCTACGCCCTTTAATTAGCCTTTTGACCCTCACTGGGCACTCCACTGCATGTTTAGTTATTCTTATAAGGAACTAAACTATAGATTAGCATACTAAATAAATAAATAAGCGCGGCGCCTTGCTAATTCTAAAGATACGACTTTATGTATACATAAGGCAAACAGCTCCAATATCGACGAAGGATTGGAAGCCCGGCCTTGCCATGAGCCTACACTATGTTGCAATTGTAATACTTATGTTTATTTCTATGAATATTTCTGTTGGGTCATGCTGCTAAGTTAGGCTGTAGAATTTGGGCGCGGTAGGTATGCCATGTACCAAATATCCGTCATCTTATTAGTGACGCTCTAAACGTAGCAAACGGGCGTCATCATATTAGTGACGCTTATAAAAAAGCTAACTAATTGTTCACTTGAAAGGGAGCAGAGTGGACGTGGTGTATCTTCTGCGCGACCCTATCCACGGTCGTTAAAAACTGTACCGCGGGGAGCAGAACAAGCCAGTTGTGACCTAATACAAGGTATCACAGATGCTTGTATTCAGGCCATGATTCCTGCCTTGAGGACTCGAATGAATAGAGGGGGTTGCGGTTTCGCCTTTTCCTTTGACGTTTGCCTTCGACTCGCTCCTTAATGCCATGAATTCACTTTCGGAGAATTGGACAATAAAGCATACTTAACGAAAGTATGCTGTCTCTTATTCATTGAAGTTGGTAATAAAGCATTCTCTTCGGAGTAATGCAATCTTCTTCGTTGGAAAGTTGCCATATAGTTTACTCTTGGTCCGCCCACTAGGGTAAACTGCCTCTTTATTTTTTCTAACCTAAGCATATGTACTTCAAAGACTCTTCTGCGGAAGATCAAGCAAAAGGTTCCCAAAATTGAGACCTCGTTGTTTAACCTTTGAGAAAATTGTAGATAAAGCAGATGGCTATCGTTTGTGGATAACAATTGATAATCGTAAGAGTGGGTTTGTGCTCACTCGCCTTTTTTAAAAATGTTTGAACTGCGTTAGGCTATGCTGACCAATAGCATTTGATCTAGAGTAAATGTGATCAGCAGATGTACTTAATGAAGATGTATCTGTATCTTATCGCTCTTTCAAGGGCCCAGGTTTTGAACAGATTATTCGAAGTAGTTATTTACAGTGAACGAACATTTTAATCATGATATGCTGGCAAAGTTGATTCGGTCTCTTAAATGTGATGCAGGTTTATTACTATGCCTGGGCTCAGAACAGGTTATTCACATCCCTTAATTGTTGTATTAAAATTGTGGAACTGTATCATATATCTGAGAGCTCTAGCATTAGAACATGTCACAGCGAAATATGTATTTGTGTTTGGAATAGGATAGCAATGGAGTGCCTTGCAACCGGATGCCATTATCCTTAAAATGGCAGGAGCTTGGGTAGACTCCATATCAAACCAAGGTAAGAACTTGTGATTGAGACACCCGATTAAAAACTAATTTAGTATCAATGATTCGGCTACGAAGTGTTGAGGTTGTTAACATAGAGCCGATAGTTGGGCCATTGATAATGCGGCGTTGAGCATCACTGTGCTGCTAGTAAATAAATGCACAACAACAGCAAAGTAAGCAACTACACATATGTGCAGGTAAACATCAAAGCAAGCAGCCACACTTGCATGTAAACCGCGAAGCTGACAGCAAAGAGAATATTACACATACATATGTACATGTAGGGAGCAGCTAAGACCAGAATTTATCACTTCCACATACACATGCATATAACTAGAAGACAAAACGTGAATTTCAGATATATACAGGAGATATAAATAAGCAGCTGTTCGTGAAAAGTCTAGACCCTTGGATAGATATGCAAACTAGGCAAGAGAGAGTAATAAAGCAGCGGAAGCTTAGGAATAATCATTCAGTTTGATTTTCTTTTTTTCAGAACGGGGATATTATAATTGTCCTACTGCCTCATTAGATTTGTAAATAAAGGACAATTTTCCATACTGAATATTTAAGTTATTTATTCGACAGTTCAGCGATTCGAACGTTAACAGAAGCTGCAAAATAATAATCTGAAATTACCAAAATTCGCTACAATATGACAAAAATATAAAATTTTTCTATTCTTATTTTTATTGTTATTGATTTAATCCAACAAAAAACAAATCATTTATATTTTTGCGATTTTTACTTTCTTTATATATAACTACATACATATGTATATTTATGATTGTTTTCAACGATTGTATGGATTAAGTCCAGTTCCGTTTTTCATTTTCCTGCTAGTTAATAGGGTTCGCTTATTTACTCGCTGGGAAATACTATTTATAGGAAAATCCTAGAAACCTCTATCTAGGGCATACACAGTGTATAAGGTCGCGATAAACTTATTTTTATTTCACTATTAAAAACCTTCTTGGATTTTTTATGGTCCAGTCCAACACTAGGAAAACCCTTCTCCGCAATGTAGGAATTTTAAAATGTGATTTATAAGTATATACTCAAGACTACATTTTGAATTGGTAATTGCTTATGGCAATAATTTACCACTTTTAAAAGACGAGCATTTTTCTACTTCTACTTCTATGCATTCTTCCAACTGTACCTTGGACAGCAAAATAATTTGTTTCAATATATATTTTTTTTATTTTTATAAACAAAAACCAAGGGAGATTGAACAGTAGCTATGCACTCCAAATCAATTAATTCACACAATCAATTAAAGACGCATTCGTATCGATTAACAATTTCATTTTTAAACGCTTAAAAGCACAAAATAACAATAACAATAACAGACCAACGCAATTGTGATAGCGTCAAAACTGTAAATAAATAGCAAAAAACCGCTGGGAAAGCTAAAAGGCGGCAGGATTGAAATGATCCATTCAGATAAGGGAATTAAATTGAATGAGACTCAGCAAGTAAGTCGCGCATGAGTAAGAGTTGTGTGTGCACATTACGCGTGCGCAATTTGCTGGTGGTGATAGGGGGAAGTCAATAACAATAAAGAATTGTTTCTGTTGTAAGTAGTTGCAGCTACCAGCAGAAAGTTAAGAGGCAGAAGCTTCCAGGCATAAATGCTTAATATAATAAAAAATAAATAAAAATCAAGTAAGAAGATTTGAATTTGGTTGGAGCCGAACCTAGTATACTCCGTTGTGCTGGGGAAAGAGTGGGAGTGATGTTTGCGCTTTTCGCAGATCTTACATTCTATGTAAGAGCGAAAGTGTTATAAGTTCAGTATGATTAACTTAAACATTTTTTTTTCGATATATAAAAATTGGGCGTTAAGTTAGGTTAGGTTTAACTGGCCGGTCCATGAGGACCTCACATATAATGAATAAGTCCGTAGTGTTACCAGAAGTTTGTTTTAACGACCAAACTGAAAAACACTATCAAAAACCTATGTTATAAAATAACTCCGTCCTCATCGCAAATACTAGAAGCTTCCTAGGAAATACACCACTTGCTGCTTCTAAATCTGACAGCTGTATCACTCTTAATAGCTGGATTCTTAGCCTGTCAAGCGCAGGGCACGAGCACAGAACGTGGTCGATCCTCCAGCCCGCACTTCCTACATCTGATATCACTGTCAAACCTAATTTAAAGGCATATGACGCCAGAAGGCAGTGTCCAGACAGAATACCCGTCATGAGTCTACAGTCCTCTCTTTTTAATGATAGAAGCAACTTTGTTAGTAAGGTTGCAAGACCTACACATAATCTTCGACACTTTACAGCCCCGCGCTTGAACCCACGCCTTTCCTGCTTGGTCGATCATGTGCACCTCTCGCCTTCGCTTAATCTCGCCCAGTCTAATTGGGACGTCTACGGAGCAAGCTTCAAGAGATGCGCCCTTTTTAGCTAGTTCATCCGCTTTTTCATTCCCATCTATTCCCATTTGCCCTGGGACCCAATATAGATGTTTGCTTCTCCCTGTCTCGATTCTCTCCAGAGATTATTGCCTTAATTGCTGCTTGACTGTCAATATAAAAGTTAACACGATTGCAGCTTGGGCTATTTTCTTCCAAGGTTTCTGATGCTTTGGTTACGGCTACTATTTCCAGCACAGTGTACCGCAGACCCTACTCCTTCCACTACTTTGGAACCATCTGTGTACACATGTATTGCCTCGTCCGCCATTTGAGCACCCTTGCGCCAACCGTCCACCTCTATTGTGGCCTTAAGATCTCCCTCGAAGCGCATATAGGGAATCAGGTAGTCTGTTCGTCTTGTGATTGATGACGCTATACTACTATGGCCGTATGGTCGGCGCTCAAGCCGCCCCGAGGCATCAAGCCTGGTTGCAGTTGTTAGCGCTATGTTCTTTACTACCAGGTCTACAGGTGGGATGTGCAGAATGGCATACAGTGCTGTCGTCAGGGTTGTTTTCAGGAGTGCCGTAATGCGAAGCATCGATAGTCTGCATATCCCCTCTAATTTTTTGAGGTATGTTGTTTTTTGTGTGGCTTTCCACCAAACAAGAACTCCATAGTATAGAATAGGGCTTACAATCGCTGTAAAAACCCAATGAGAAAGAGAGGGCGATAAGCCCCACGTACACCCCAGCATTCTTTTACATGCATAGAGTGCCGTTGAGGCCTTCTTCACCCTCTCCTCCACGTTGAGCTTCCATGACAGCTTACTGTCTAGGATGATTCCTAGATATTTTGATATTGGGCGTTGCTATCGTCTGATTTGGGAACCAAAAACCCAAAAGCCAAATTTCATGCTTTTTTTATCCAAAGAATTTTTTTATGTAAGAAAGTAAATTTGTAACAAATTTTTTTTTTATTTTGTTAATATGCACATACAGCGTGGTATAAAAAAATGCATGCAAATTGGAAAGAGTTGGCTCGGGTCTATTAGAGTGGGAGATAAGGGTAATATGCTTGTACAATAAGATGGTACAACAACAATAGCAACCCAAATACAATTTGAGGGCATCGTCATCAATATATTTGTACACTTTACAATTAAAATATCATTTTGCAATTAGTACTCCCTTCAACAAAGTACATACAAAGGTTTTCAGTACGTCAACCACAATTGTAGAAAACAAAGGGTGCTGATAAATACCTCAAAACGATACAAATATGGTAGAGCGGGTAGACCAAAAAATGCATTGCAGTAATGGAGAAATACAATGCTACTATAATTAAAAATGTACCTCAAAGACAAGGCAGTGTGAAATTAAATGACAATACATTAAATATTTATTTTTGAACAATATACACTGTGCAACAGAATGTACGGCGCAATAGTTTCAATTCAGAAAGAAAGAACTGACTAGCATGTGTGGAGGAATCTCCGAAGCAGTGTGCTCTTGAATATGAAAATTTTAATGCCCGGATGTTCCGACGTTTGTTTTGTGCCTCAATGACGCCGTAACGGCTGAACGGATTTTGATTCATTTCCGCACGCGGAAGGCCTGGAAGGATCTACTGTAGGGCGATCCTTATAAGAGTGCCACATTTTTTTTTTTTTTTTTGGGATTTTTTGGCAGGGCACTATCTCAATTGTTTCTCTATCCTGAGAAACTTTTTCAGTAAACCTCTAAAAACCTTACAAGAAAAATATAGGCCATCAGTATTTTTGAGTGAATAATGATTTTACGAGGTGCCTTATTAATTTTTTAAGAGTCGAAAAATTAGAACCACCCTTATCTTTTGGCTATGTTTGTTTTGATAACGGGAGAGGGGTCTCACGCGCCCTGTCACGTAGATCGAGGTCTAATCAATTATGGTACAGCAGTAGTGATGGCGCCGCCTCCTGCCCTCCTTGGGAATTTTTTTTAAGCTTTATTACCCCCAAGGCTTATAATATTTCTTATCTAACTGATACAGATCATGGTCTCAGCAACTATGGAAAATTTAATAATTACGTAGTCTTCCTCCCGTTTGCCAAGAAACGTCTTATGAGTCGTTATAACTCTAGAATCAATTTGATTTAGACCAAGAATATTTCGGATAAGGGTCATATGGATAGAGGTCTAAGAAATTTTATAGAATTGGGCAGTGCCAACTGCCTCTCACGCTGTCTCGGGCCCTTAGGCCCAGTTTCGTGCGGAGTCTGTTTCAGGAGAATAACGGGATATCCTTGATGATTTTGATATCATTTCGGTATCAATTTGGGATCATTTTTAAGATTGTTTTTGAGACTATATTCGGTTGATTTCGGCATTTTTGGATAATTCCGCTTTCATTGCGGAAATAACTTGGGATAATTTCGGAATAATTATGGGGCTAACTCTCGACAATTTCGGGACTATTTTGAAACTATTTTGGGGCAATTCGGCATGATTTATGAATTATATCGGATAAAATGGATCACTTGGGATTATCTCCGGGTTATTTCACGAATGTTTTCGGGGCTTTTCTGGGTGCGTGTTGGCTTTCTTTTATGGAATATTTCAGGAACTATTTCGGAATTGTTTTGAAGTTCATTGCCTAATTATTTTATTGATATTTTCGGAACTGTCTCAGATCATTTATTGGTTGCTTTGGAGTAATTTCGTGAGTTTTATGGCCCATACTGATTATGGTTCTTTGAAGCAATTTTTCAATAATGGCTTTCACAGTGTCGTTTCACTTCGCAGTTATACAAACTTTGTATATGAATTCAAGCAAGCAAACGGGTATCAACCTAATTCAGGCAACAAACGGGCCTTCGCTAGATGCTTTCTAGTGCGCGAGATCATCGAAAGATCCAACATGTAAAATAGAGTGACATTCTTGCAATACTGTGAGGGCATAGATACGATACTAAAAAATCAAGCTGGTTGTAGTTGTTGTTGATTTTAAGGGGAGAGTTACCGAGGAGTTAGTTTTTCTTGCATATGAATCCACTACGATGGGGTAGGACGCTTTCTAGTACTACCTCAACTCACGCGGGAGAGTTTGTTTGAACCCTCGAACCTTCGGTACGCCTTATTTGACATATCTGTTTCTATAACATGTTTGGAGCTAACAGTGTCACCTAGTGTGAAATTAAGTAATTGAGAAGCATCAACTACTTAGTTCACCCATCAAGTCGCATCTTATTTCCCTGTCAGTAGGTATCCAATGAAAACGGTTTAAAATTCCTGCAAGGGTATACTGTTACCAACATTTTCAAGTCAACAGCCCCACCCCATCTTGTCAGTAATTTAGAGTTTCTTCCAAGATTTCATCAGTGACGACGAAAAGCAAAGTCAGACGGAAAACTCTCAATCTCGTCGTAAGGGACATTAGCATTTAACAAAAACCATGTTTTCGCTAGAGAGCTTGAGAAACATAGGCGACGGAGTTCAGTTAAAATTAATTTAACAGAAGATAAGTCCCTACCCCGCCTTTTCTCGTCTAAGTAGCGTAGAAACACACAGGCGTGATTTATTCGTGAAAATCTATAGTTTGAAACGCATACAAATATCTTGTGCAATTTTATTTGTTGTATGGTGTTATACCCATCGCATATGAGTGTAGAGGTATTATATGCTAAATGATGATACTCAAAAAACAACTCGTGCATCGTCACAGAGCTATATTTGGCGAACAATGGAAAAGTTGAAAATATTTTAATTACTCGGACAAAAAGCACGCGCCACATACAAATGAATGTTTATTTTGCATACCGCTCAACCCCCACGCCAACCCCATCATGTAGTGTGTGTGTGTGTGAGATACAACCATCATCTCTACAGCAAACGCTAACGTAATTGTCACTTAAAGCTGCTACAACGTATCAAATTATTTAGCTTAGATCAACGTTATGATGTAAGAATATTAAAGAGTACAAACAAATAAACAAAAAACGAAATAAACACCTAAGTTATGATGAAGCAAAAAAAGCAACAAAGAATTTAGAATAGAGTATAAGTGATGCAACAAAGTTGCTAGAGCATAAACAGATGTGCCGGAGACTTGAAAAATTAAATGTAAAAAAAACTATCCTACAAAGTGATCTTCAACTAAAAAAAAGCAAGTCGTTCACGCATTGTTTGGCCTCCAGATTGCATACAACTTTGTCATTTATTTATTTGTATCAGAGTATCAACGGCACACAACAGTGGCTAAACCGAATATAAACAGCATAGCAACAGCAGCCCTCCCTAAACGATAAATGGCGCATGTGCAATGAACCGCAACGCTGATCATACAACGAACATACTTATTCATCTATTTTGCCTTTGCGATTATATGCGCTCCATATGAATCTCTAGAAATAATAGCAACTCATATACATATATGGCACACACATTGAAATGATCAGGGAAAATGTATGGTTTTTAATTGGCAACAAACGTAGCAATTGTTCAACGATCGATCAATCGATATATAATTATTTTATTTGCGGCAAAAACGAGGGAAAATTTAATTAAAACTCTCGTAAATGAAGCGTTGATGCAATGAAAAGCTTAAATTATCAATACCTACGCTTGATCGAATATTTATAAATAAATAAAGAAGTAAATGCTTTTAACAAATGACTTAAAATTTAAAATTAAAATAATAAGCAAACGCATAAATAAGTCTATTGAGTCTAGTGTATGATTGCATTGTATGCATGGATAATGTCAACGTCATGTACAGTCGCTGTCATTGTCAATTGGAAAAGTCATGTCTTCATTGCCAACAAAAATTCAACTTCGTATAGATCAGCAACGTTGACAGCAATTTTCGCAGAAAGTAATGGTTGATATTTAATTTCACTATCATTGTAATGCAATTGTTATTATTGATGCGGGCTAGGGAAATTAATGCACCAATTTGTAAACAAATTTGTTCAACTAGATACTTGAACAAATAAGTAGTGATATTACCCAGTAAGCACAGCGAAGTATATATTCCAAAGTTCGAGAAATGCTTCATTCTCAAATTAAATATAGGGACTCATTATCACTTTAGATTAGCAGTTTTCTTTAAGATTTTTTTTTCCTTAATTTGTGCAATATTTAAGTATCAACTGAGAAAGATGTTAAAAATTGTCTGGTCTTTCATTTCTTTCTAGCGAAATCCACCAAGTACCCTTCACCTACAGCAATTCTGCATTCACCAAATAATTTTCCCTGCAATTTTCTACAAAAACTCGTCTTCTTATTTGTTGGACTCATAATTACATTTTCGAATCCACCTTCCCTCTCATAATGGACTACTCTTCATTATCACCACCCTTTAATTTTCTGCTTCCGTCCAATTTCTATTGTCTATTCATTTTTATTTGTTAAATTTCCTTTTCATTTCATTTTCCACCTTCCTTTTTCCTTATTAGTTTAATACGTAAGGCATAGAAATTATTTTGTCCTGAATTGTTTTATGTGCACTTACTGAATATTTCTCTTCTTATCAATGTACACTGTGCTCTTTGACTTCCCCGATTTTGGCACTCAGTTCTATCATGAAAGAAATCTTATTTAAAGAGTACACGAGTACTCCACAACTTATTCACAAAAAAAATTACAATGGAGTACACCAGCTGTAGTATGTAATTTATATTTTAGTACTAATATACAAAAATTGAACACACGATGCAAATACTTGTATTTATGCAAGACAACATAATAAGTAGATCCATGCGATGTGATATCATGCGTATAAATTTGGTATATCCAATGGGACAAGAGGGAATTACATAACTATTTTGAGTACATTTGCGTGTACTGAAGTGATTTTGTGTCATGTGAAATATTGTATAGGGTCATTCATTGCTTTGAAATGGTGATACAACACCTGTTACGATGTAAACCAGATTTGACTTTGATATCATTCAAAGCACCAAACTGATGAGGTACTCTCCGTATTTTTTTTTCAAGGTCCGAAATTAAGTAAAATTTGGAAAACGGAAACAAACAAAAAATAAATAAAAAAGCAAAACAAAAATCTGAAACATTTGTACTGGGCCCGTAACGTGTCATTCGAACCGTTATCGAAATAAATTACTTAAAACGCAATAGCTCAATGATACTGACAACGACAAAAGGCTGAAACCGGCTTGCCTTCAGATCAAATTTGACAAGGTGGAACGGAAAATCGTTCCAGTGTACATCAATTGACCACACTGTTGCAAAATCAACAAAACAAAACGAATCAACTTTACAGAACTTGATGTAATGTGACATCATATGATTTTAAAAACTACTTGTTGTAACTTTTTTAAATTCATGTGCTCTTATGTAATGTTACACTTTAAACAATTTCAGCTCCCAGAGGTCTGTTCAGTTTTCGCTTCGAACAAAAGTTTTACGAAAGATATTAATTTCTTATTCAGTGCTTGCTTTTTGCTTCTCGCAGCCGCCCAAAGTTGCCCAAGAGTGTTTCTATTGTTCCATTTTTTGCGGTTTTTGTTTGAGAAGATATGATTGAAATAAGAGGTGTTTGAAAACTGTGGAAGAAGATGACACGTAAAAAATGTTGCTGTGGTCTACAACTACTCAGTTATCAGTTTCATCATCATTTTCATGTTGGCTTTTGAGAAAATTGCACTGAAGATGACCAAATTTGACTAAAAATGTATACTTTTAGACATCTGAAACCAAAATTAAGTTCCTATCTATGACGTAGCATAACTCGAAAGCAGAAGCACTCAATGAAGTGTTTATTGAAAGGTGATTTTCCAGATATTAAGGTATGTATGTGGAGTGGTCAACGAAAGAAGCAGTCGTTGCTTGACCGCCGTGGAGATTGAACGTCAACCGTGGACACTGTTAATACGCTAACCGTGGACGCTGTTGATACGTGCTTTCATAACATATATTCGCTTTTCATATACTTGTACATTTAATTACTTGCCATATATTACCTAAAATATATATGTACTTCACTCTCTATTTAAATAAAATCCTACATGTATACTTATGTCTCGTTGAAAAGTGATTTTTATTTTGTATATACGGAATTTTCTTTTTTGTTCACTTAAAACCTTTTCCCATAAAACAGCGCCTCCTTCTGGTTTTCGGTATGTTTTTTTTTTTTTTTTTGTTTTAGGTATTCAATTCAACTGTGAGCAACAGTGAGTCACAGCAATGCCACCACCCATCAATTTGTCGGTCAAGCGTGGAGTTACACACATACACCCACTTAGATTGTCCATGTGATCCTTTTATTCTTTTTCATACAACTGACCGCAGTGCTGGCTCCCTCTAAAGCTAACTTCAAGCTACCAATAGCTGTCATCCTGTTTGTTCCACTATTGAGTAGCAATTTGAATATTGGCTAAGTATTAGCCATCAATGTCATAATCAAAACGACAGCATTGACAAACCACATAAAATAGGGAGAAGGAAAGAATGAAAAATTTTGGACACATACGAATATTGACAACAACTCAACGTTTGGAGTAGATGTGTTGACAATAAAAAAATTACAACATGTCAAACTTGTTGAATTAGAATTAGCTGCTGATGATAGACAGTTTCTGCCAAATAAAAACTACGTTAGCATAATATATTTTGACACAAGCGAATGTGAGGCATATGATCGTATGAGGACCCTTACGGATCTAAACGACATAGAAGTCAATCGCTTGGCCGATTTTGAACTACACCTTGCCAGACTGAAAGCCAAGCAGTAGTAAATGTCCGCCGATTGTTGTACCGTTTATCTTAAGAGTGCGCTATAACGAAACCAATGCATTTCAAAGAACGCTGTGTAATTTTTCGTGCTTGACTAGCGAATTCGATTTGTGCCAAAATATGTTGTTGCGGCACCCACACAAATTCATTACGTGGGCATCCTAAGCTGAAAAAACTCAAATTTATGATAGAGCCCCTATTAAACGGGTTGAGTTTTGAAATAGAAAAAATTATAAAGTGTAACAACAAAACATTCAATGAAGCGCCATCACTGTGTACGATCGTCATACCCATTCATACTCAAATAAGCTAATGAAAATACAAATAATGTAGAAGGTGTGGTTTTGGCCACAAGCTTTCAACAAACAAAAGTCAAAGTGTGTATTTAATTTGAAACTAGCATGCAATCGATTGGTTTTGTTGTTTGGCCCATTGAACGCACAACTGCTGAACTGTTTGATGTATGACTTTGAAACAACAAACCCTAATGATGACCTTGCTATGCGTATATTATTGTTGTTTGACGCTTCGTTAAGCGTTGTACGCGTCTACGCAGCAATATCATTATCACCAGAACATCTGTTCTTTTCAGCTTCTGTTTAGCAGTTGTGGCCTATTGAATATTAAGTTAAGTTTGGCTCTTTTTAGCTAGTTTTTTTTTTCGCTTACGTTTTACGTTTATATTTCGGTGCAGCCACAAAGGGAATTAGTCATGTCTGACGCGAGTCGAACAACAAATGGCCAGTCGTTTACTTTCGACTTATTTCATATTATATTTTTGCTTTATTTTTATACCAGCTCTTTTATAAGATTCAATTGCTTTTTGAGTACTAAATTCTAAAGCGATTGCCAATGAAGTGTGACACTCATATGTACAGACATATGTATGTTTGTAATAGATAGGGGTAGAGGGAGTAAAAAAAGGCGGGTGGGCATCAACTGCATGTGAGCTAAATTGATTGAACGTTGTAGGGATGGGCCCGTTGCACTATGGGGTATTTTTTTCTTTTATTTACTTTTATTTTTTTTTTTAGTTTTTTTTCTTTTATCTATTTTTTTCTCTTATTAACTTTTTTTCTTTCTTTTATATTTTTATTTTATTCTTTTGTTTTTCATTCTTTTTTCTCTTATTTTCTGTTTTTTCTGCATTTATTATCTGTTAAATTTTTTTCTTTACTGTTTTCCCCTTTTTAGTTCTTCGCTTTATTTTTAAATTTTTGCTGAATTTTTTATTTTTATTCTAATATTTTTTATTGTTGTTTTTTCTCTTAATTTTTTGTTTCTTTTATTTTTTTTTATTTTTTTTTTTTTTTTGTATTTTTTTATTTTATATTTTATTTTATATTTTATTTTTTTTCTTTGATTTCTTTGCTTTCTTTTATTATTTTCTTTGATTTCTTTCAAGTTGTTTTATATTTTTATTGCTTTTCTTTTAATCTCTCGTTTTTTTTTTAATTTTTTTTTGGTTTTTGTCACTTTTTATTTTTATTTTTGTAATTTGTTTTTGATTTTTATTACTTTTTAATAAATTCTTAGATTTATAGATTCATACCATCGTTACATTAAGTTTTATTTTTATTGTGGAACTATTTACTGATAATTTTTTAATCTTTTTATTTTAATAATTTAACATTTTTTTGTTTTGATTTCTCCTTTTTTATACCTTTCATGAACATGAAATGGTATATTAACTTTGGTCCGATGTTTGTAACGTTGAGAAATATAGAAGATAGACTCACCATTAAGTATACCGAATTGATCAGGGCGACGAACTGAGCTGATATAGCCATGTCCGTCTGTCCGTCCTTCTGTCTGTTTGAAGCAAACTAGTCCCTCAAAGTTTGAGATATCTCAATGAAATTTGGCACAAGGATGTATTTTTGTATTATATTAGACATTTGTCGGATCCGGTAGGATCGGACCACTATAATATATATCTCCCATTCAACCGATCGTTCAGATAAGACGATTTTGGTCATTCCTGCCGCAATTTAGAAAGTATAAACCTGAAACTTAGTGATATATATTTTAATATATCATAGAAGATTTCCTGAAAAAATCACTTTATCGGAGCTATATGTATATAGTATATACCTATCCCATACAACCAATCGTTCAGATAGAAAGATTTTTGGCCATTTCTCCCTTAGTTTCCAATATAAAAACGTGAAACTTGGTGCTATTTATTCTAATATATCATAGAAGATTTCATGAAAAAACCATTTCGATCGGAGCTATATATAATATATACCCATACAACCGATCGTTCAGATAAGGGGTTTTTTGCTATTTTTATTTTATATTTATCTTGAAAATCGTTTAGGTATGTACATCTGTTCACTATATATTTCTTATCCTATACATCCGATTATTTGGAGATTACGAACGGGATAAGATTATTGTTCAGCCCCATTCATGAAAGTTATGAAGTCTTCGGCACAGCCGAAGACAGTCCCGTCCTTACTTGTTTTTTGTTAATTTTGTTTTTGGCGAATTTCTTTTTTTGTTTTTTTTATAATTGTTTGCTAGGTTTGCCTTTTTTTTATACGAATTTTTTAATTCCCATTTTTTTATTTTAAAATTTTTTTTTGTGGAACTTTTACTTCTTTGATAGTTTTATGCGTTTATGTTAATTGTAGTTTTATTTAATTCTTTCGATGATGTATTTTATTATTTTGTAATTTTTTGGTTTTTATATGTTTTGCTAATTTTTAGTTTCATAAATTTTTTAGATTTTATTTTTTTTATTTTATTTTTTTATCTTTACTTTCTTTTTGGTTCATTTTTATTATTATTATTTCTTTTCTTTTTTTGAAACTTTCCTATTTTTTATAATGTATTATTTTCTTTTGTAATTTATTAACTCTTTTGTTAATTTTTTTTAAATTTTTGTAGAAATGAAATAACCATCATAAACGCGGTTGCCTGAAATTTTCACATTTCATTCATAATAAAAATAAATTTGCGACAAATTACTCCAAAATATCCCATAGTGTGGCTTCGTACAAAATCATAAAGTTTTCTTATTTTTGCTGTGGATTTATTTTCATTTTTACATTGGGTACATTGTATGTGAGTGCCGCCTTCGTGTTCAGCGCTGACCCAAAATTGTAACCCCAAGTCAATAAGAAATACGAAATCGGCAACCAACAAATCAGTCAATATATTGAAATGAAGGGAAAAACTGATTTGATTTGCATTTATTAAAGTTCGAGCGAGCCCTCCTGCTATGCACACAATAAAATAAATAAAAGTGCCTTAATCCAGTTCAAAACACATTTGTTAGCGACTAAGATCGCACACACCCCCACAGCTGGTCACACAGTCGACTACGTAAAGACAACAAAATTTCTAAAATTAAACATACATAAACAAATTTTTAGGTGAAAATGAAAATTTTTAAGAAATTTTCTAAGTTAACTTTTGCTCGCCATATGCATGTATGAATGTATGTATGTATGTGCCAGTGCTTGGCCGGCACGTAGCCATGTTGTTTTGAAAATTTTGGTTTAACGATCTCTCGTATGCGATCGTGAGTGGCTGTTAGCTGGTTTGATTGCATGGCGAACAAGAGAGCGTACACATTTGTATTTAAAAAAAAAATGTTTTTTTTTTTGCATTTCAATCACCGGCATCTATACCGGCAAAAATAATTAAAACAAAAACGAAAAAATAATATTTAGGCGAGATTAAAGAAAAAACTTAAAATATAAAAAAATTTCAAACGACATTCATTCATTAGACTGTCTCAAAATATATTCATGAAATTTATTTTAATGCAATAGATAAATAAAATTTGTATACGAATTACCGCTTAAATATTTCTTAACTATCTCTTAACTATTTGAAGTTCATGTAAGACCAAGTTCACACAGACGTAATTGCGGTTTCAACCTTAATTTAAGCCAAAACTTTTAAAAATAAATATGAATATTCTTAGTTTCTTACGGGTCAGGAATGAACAAGGAGCTTAATTTTAACGGAGCCCATTTTTAGCCACCACTGTTGTAGTCAATAAAGGCACATAACAAAATTTAGTTTTGTGTAGCAGAGAATAGTTTCCTTTACGTTTTAACTTCCAAATTGTGGCATTCTGTCGTCTTTATTGATAAACAAATTGTTTTAAGACTTAGCTATAGAAATGAAGATGATAGAATTTATTAATAATTTCTGTGATTTTATTGTTAAATAAAAATAAATGTAAGGCGCGATAACCTCCGAAGAGATCTAAGGCCGAGCTTCTCTTCCAATTTGCGTCGTGCTCCTCTTGATTTTTCCCTACAAATTGGCCGGACGGGACCTACATATTTTATGCCGACTCCGAACGGCATCTGCAAGGCAGATGAGTTTTCACTGAGAGCTTTTCATGGCAGAAATACAATCGGAGCGCTTGCCAGACACTGCCGAGGGGCGACCCCGCTTAGAAAAATTTCTTCTAATTGAAAAATCTTATTTCTAAAATTTTGATGTTGCTTTGCCCGGGAGTTGAACCCAGGGCATACGGTGTGATAGGCGGAGCACGCTACCATCACACCACGGTGGTTGTTATTGTTGCGAATTTTAGAAATTCTCAATAAATCTTTCCTTCTTTTATCGTTTGAATCACTGAACCATTGAATACATAAACTCAAATGTTCAGTTTATAGAAATGCCTTTTATTTACAGCACTTCCATGATAGTAAAACTTCACAATTGAAATTGTTCGCGTACTTCATTTACAATCTTTTAAAAACGAACTGATTGACTATTCCTTAGCTTTCGCTACTTTCATACTCTCATTTGCACCGTTATACTATTTCTTACAGGGTCTAGACTTTTCACGAACTAATCGCGAAGTTGCTTATTTGTTTCCCGTTTCTCTATCGCATATTGGATTTAATTTTTGAATATGCTTTTTATTGTTGTGTATGTGTGTTAGTATTGTTATGTGCATTCTTTGTTGCTGTTCACATGTGCTCTTAATTATTTGTTGTCTCATCAGCTTACATTGCCGTTGTGGTGGTGCAGCATTTATTTAATACCGGCATAGTGATGTATCGAAATTGCTAATAATCGTAACTTCATGTTCAGTTTTTTTTTTTAATTTCAATTTCAATTTATTAACGCTTAGTGAGGAAACACCAGAAACCTGCTGAAGATCCATTGTGAAAGTATTTACACTACTAAGAAGTTTTGGGCCGCTGTCAACGAATTCACCATACGAGCTTTGTTTGGTTTGTCTCCTAAATTCCTATTTTTATCCTGCTTACTAATTATCCTAACAGGGTGACAACAGTCTGTTAATCGGACCACCGTGAGCAAATGAAGTTAATAAACGACGTCGAAATTGGTTGTTTTTAAACTGATTTTTTAAGATTTTGAACTACGCGTTATCCACTAAACGAAGTATATATTGTATTTTAAAATCAGGTGGTAAGCCACCTTTAACAGAGGCTTAAGAGTATATGAAATTTCAAAATATTATATGAAGCAAGAAACATAACATTTTTTGGAGGATCACACTAATATTTAAATCTACGTATGGACAGGTGTCCATAAATATTGACTGTTTCGAAAACATTTTAGTCTTTTGGACTTTTATTTATATACTGTTTTGCAGATTTGTATAATCTTTTGTTTTCCTTCGTTATATATATATGTTTTTTTTTAATACAAAATTATCAATTTTGATCATTTTAAGTTATTTTTTAATTATGATGTTATTTATTTCGTTCTAGTATATTTTAAAAATTTTATTAATAATTTTTGTATTAGTTTATTTATTTTTGGAGACTTAATGTCTTTTTTTTTTATTTTTTTTTCTTATTTTTTTGATCATTTTGTCATATTTTTTATGAGAAGTTCAGGGATAGGATCTGCTTGACGCGAAAAAATAAATTCATGAACATTGCGAAAACAGTGACTCGTTAAGGTAACAAGACGCTGTTAGATCAGCAAGCACTTAGCAACTCAGCAAGAGGAAACGAGGCAATATCTGCATCAAAGTAGCCATTCTCTTAGAAGTATCGAAAGTTAGTATAAAAACTATGTTACTTGAAATAAGGGTGGAGAAAGGGAGCCATTGTGTACTCTATCAAGAGTCAACTGACCGGTTTACAGCGAGAATAGAAGTGGTCTCCTAAATATATCTAGATTGGAAAACCCATAAATTTATAACAGCCTGACCTGGTCGAGCCTGCCACTGTTGCTCAAATTCAACCGATGAAAGTGTTGCTCTGTCATAGAAAGCAACACTGCCGCAACAACGGCGGCCCAAACACACCAATAGTACCACAGACACTTTGGATAATTTCCTTTATAAACGCTTTGTTTAAACAAAAATTAAAACTTGCAACATGTAGAGGTATCTTCTTTTAGAATTTAGAATTGTTATCTAAAGAGGGTTGTCGAATATTCGTGATATCAACTTTATAGTCTTCTTGTAGTGATTTGCTACCTTCCGGAAAATAGCAACATTAAGGTACTAGACCGAGTATCGCGGGAACGATTTCATCAACAACTCCGGCCGCATACATACGATAGATGTTAAATCCATCGGTGTTAACATTCAACATATTTTAGAGCTAACAACCCGAACACAGGCGAGACTTTCGAGACGAGATATTGAGTACTCGGCTTCTTGCGAGATTCTCAAGTCTCGAAATATTCGCAAAGCTCGCGAACTTCTCGACATTTATTTTCTCTTCAAATTCTAGGTTGTGTTCGAGAAGAAATCGTAAGCTCGAGATTCGAGAATCTCGCCAGAAGTTGATACTAGCGAGAAGTTTCTACTCCAACAAATACGAGAAATCGTAAGCTCTAATATATTTTGGCGAGTTCTGCGGCATCAAAACGCTGCCAGCAGCATTTTAACCAACTTCAAGACAGAAATACAATGCGATACAATGAAGCTCAATGGATCTCGTACGGCTTATAACAACTAAGCCCAGTACACCCACGGTGTGTAAGGCGTGCAGACATCAAATATGCTTCAATTGCGCCGTAATGGATTCGAGGAGCATCTAAAAAGCTGCCAATAGATGGCGATGTGCTCTGATCAGTTTATCATTGCATGGTTTCCGCGGATTGATGATCCGCAAAAATATTAAAGAAATTTTCTCACTATGTTTATTAGGGTGGGTCAAATTTATTGTTGAAAAGGCACATCCAGTTTCTGAATCTATGGGTCATACTGTTTTACGCAGACTTCGAACAGCATTCGCAAGGCAGGTGAGTTTTCACTGAGAAGCTTTCCATGGCAGAAATACACTCGGAGTGCTTACTTAGGCTTAAGTTCAATAAATTTTGACATTAACTGGGGCGTTTATGAAAGAAATTATGAGATAAGACATTCTTCAACCGAAGAGATAGGTCTTTTTCCAAATTCCGAAGTAGGGTGTTTTTGAAAAATAATTTTCGAATAGGCCGTTTTCACTCAACAATCGATTTTAAATAATTCGGAATATATTTTGGTACATATCATCGAATTTGGTACACAAAGTGATCCTCTGTCTGAAGAAATTGTAATAGGGGTGAGAGTACGATTGTGAAAAGAAGAAAGCAGTCAGAATAATACGAGGAAGTCGGAGATGGAAAGAAAAAGTCCTAGGAGAAAGAGAGAGGGAGAAAAACAATGAAAGAAGGATAGAGAGAGCATATCATAGAGGATGAGACAGCCAAAGCGTGCGAAAAATAAAGTGCTTGAACCGCTAGTTTAGTTTTATGAAAATGAAATAACAAATATTCAATAATAACAAAGCGCGCTCATTTTTTTGTATGCAACTGTATGTACAATTTTGTGTATGAATCAGAGCAGGCATATCGAAATGCAAATGTATTAGAATCTTGTAAATAAGAAATATTTTCCAACGATTTCAACTGATCGTGTGCTAATCGTAAATATGCACTTGCTTAAATATATGTAAATTGTTTGTGGTATTTTGTAGTTTTTTGATTGTTTGCATGTTGGCTTTGAGACTCACGCGCTCATTGAAACAAACCATTTGGATTCAGTAGTATATTCGTATTTCCGAAAAAAGTGAACTCAGCGCGAATGATGCTTACTTAATTTTCAGTTTTTTTTTTTTTTTTTGTTATTATTTTTAATTGAATTTAATTTTTGCCGCTACTTTTGTTTTCCGTTCGGTATGTAGTTTTGTTGTTGTTTTTTATTTGTTGAGAAAAAACAAGAGTTTCCTGGTAGTTTTCTTCTTGCGTTGCACATACAGACAACCACACATACATATGTATTTAGACGTTTAAGATTATTTCGGTAAACATTTGTGTCACCATGGAATGCATTCCGCAGAAGCGAGCATCTTGTGTAGCACATTCGAAATTATAAAATCGCTCTCCCACACAAACGTTGAATATGTGGCAGAGGGGGGTGATTTAGAAAAAGCTTGCGTGGGCGGGCGTAAAAATCTAGGAATATGACTTTAGCCGCTCGTTGAGATGTTTTTCAAAAATTTGTATAGCATTTATCACTACAGCACACACACGTTTGCATTTAGGTATGTATGTGTGTTTATGACTTTTTGACTTGCTAACATTTTCTTAGGCATTCAATCGGGCAATTTGTTGCAAGAGAAGAAAATATTTTTTCCAAAGTTGTTATTTGCCCGTACATGATTGTCACGCTATTTTTGAGTTCGGTGTGTATGTTTTTATTTGCCTTGCTTAATTTTTTGTAATTATACTAGATATGATTGTTCGTGTGACAAAAATAAAAACAGCCAAAATTTATGTTAATGACTATTTTCAATCAAGTTTTTATTAGATATCCTCATACAAATAAACACATTTTCCTATGCATACGAACGAGTAGCGGCGTTGAAACTGCCAATCGAATTCAAAAAATATTAAAAGTGTAATAAAGTGAATTGATTTTAACGTTAGGCGCTGTAGAAATATTTAAGGGGCGATGAGGGATTTCATCGAAGTATAATAAAAGACCTTCATAAATTTTGTTAGTTTTAAGGGAAACAAAATGACTTAAGTACGAGTGTATAAATAGAGCAAAGTATATTTTCTATATAAGTATGTATGTATGTGTAGAAAATGTCGTACTGAAAAATATAATCATCAAGTTCGATACATCGAGGGTATTTAATTATAGATTTAAGTACTCTTTCACTGTTTCTTCAAAATTTCTGTAGAACAATCAGCATCACAACTATTATTCTAAGAAAAGTTTGATCGTATTTTATTTAAAAAGGATCTTACTCTGTGTCGCCATCGATTCTAATGTTGTCAGAGCAATCAAATGCGAAAGAACTTGCAAGGAATTCTAAATCGGTGCTAACGACTTTCGTCAACCCCTAGAGAACAAAAGGAGGGCTAAGTTCGGGTGTAACGGAACATTACATACTCAGCTGCCAAATTACAGCTTGCAAAGCTTTTAAATTACCTTTTAAAAGTGGGCGGTGCCACGCCCATTGTCCAAAATTCTACTAATTTTCTCTTCTGCGTCATAAGGTCAACCCACCTACCAAGTTTCATCGCTTTATCCATCTTTGGTAATGAATTATCGCACTATTTCGGTTTTCCGACATTTTCGATATCGAAAAAGTGGGCGTGGTTATATTCCGATTTCGTTCATTTTAAATAGCGAGTGCCAAGGAACTTACATACCAAATTTCATTAAGATACCTCAAAATTTACTGACGTTATCGTGTTTACGGACTGACTGAGGGACATGGCTAAATGAATTTCTTTTTTTCGCCCAGATCATTTTGATATATAGAAGTCTATATCTATCTCGATTAGTTTATGCCGTTACGGGGTACCGTTATGCGAACAAAATTAATATACTCTGTGAGCTCTGTTCAGCTGAATATAAAAATGTGTAGCTTCAACTGAATAAAAACGGAGATTAGGTTAGGTTTAACTGGCCGGTCCATGAGGACCTCACATAGACTCAATAAGTCGAGTGTTACCATAAGTTTGTTTAAAAACCAAACTGAAAAAAACTATCAAAAACCTTATAAAATAACCCCGTCCGCTTAAAATTCTTAAAGCTTTCTAGGAGCTATGCCACTTGCTTCTTCTAGATCTGACAGCCGTATCACTCCTAAAACCCGCACTTTCTACAGCTGATATCACTGACCAAGCCTAATTTCAAAACATTTGAGGCCAGAAGGCAGTGTCCAGTCAGAATACCCGTCACACTTGATCTTCCGGCACTTTGCAGCTACGCGCTTGGGTCCACGCCTCTCTCGCTTGGTAGATCATGTGCAACTCTCGCCGTCTCTTAATCTCGCCTACTCTTAGTGGGATATCTACGAAGCAAGTTCCGAGAGATGCGTCGTTTTTAGCTAGTTTATCCGCATTTTCATACCCATCTATTTCCATATGATCTGGGACCCATTATAGATGTTTGCTTCTCCCTATCCCGATTCTTTCCAGGGACTGCTTATACTCTAACACAGTTTTAGATGCTGTGCTATTCGAGATTACTGCTTTAGTTGATGCTTGACTGTCAATATAAAACTTGACGCAGCTGCAGTTTCATTTTTTTTTTTCCAGTGTTTCTATAGCTTTGGTTACGGCTACTGCTTCCGCCTGAAAAAGGCTACAGTGTTCCGAAAGTTTGTATGATCTATTTATTTCCTGATCAGCACAGTATACCACGTACCCTACTTCTTCCACTACTTTGGAACCATCGGTGTACACGTGTATGGCTATGCTATGTTCTTTGCCACCAGGTCTACAGGTGGAATGTGCAGAATGGCAACTGGTATTATGTCGTAAAAAAGTTCTCTTATGATTTTTTTTTTGAATGGGCATGGCACCAGCTACCTACTAAGAGACCTTTTTGGGACTTAAAAGGGCGATAACTTTAATAGCATTGAACTTGTCATAAAAAAGAAGTCTGCTATCTGAAACTATGCAAACCAAACTCAAAAGAGTATATGGAGCGTTTCGCAAAAGGTGTTCTCAATTGAAAAACTTGGTATCTCCAATATCGTGCTTTCTCTAGATTACAGCCAGAAAAAAAAATTACCTATAATGAGGAACCATTTCTAAAAAAAGCTTTTTCAAATTCCGGCAAATTTCTATTTAATAGGTAAGAATTTCTAATATTTGCATACCTCTCTGAAGTTGGCAAGACAACTTTTACGTGGAAAAAAATTACCTATTGGGAAAATTGCCGTGAATTTGCCGTAATTTATCCGTGAAACAAAAAAATTTCACTTCACGTGAAGATAGCGTGCCACCCTCAGAAAACCCCCTTAGAGACCAGCTAGAAAAATAATTCTTGCACACGAATTTGCCGTAGATAAGTGGCATATTTTATAAATTCGAAAAAAATAATTTCAAATTTTTTTTATGGTGCACCGCCAACTTCACGTGAAGTTAGCGTGCCACCCTCAGAAAACCACCTGAGAGGCCAGCTAAGAAAATAATTTTTGCATACGAATTTGCCGTAGATAAGTGGCATGTTTTATAAATTCGAAAAAGAAAATTCAAATTTTTTATAATGGTGCACCGCCAACTTCACGTGAAGTTAGCGTGCCACCCTCAGAAAACCACCTTAGAGGCCAGCTAGGAAAATAATTCTTGCACACGAATTTGAATTAAATTTTCGGTAGATAAAGTGGCATATTTTATAAATTCGAAAAAAAAAAAATTTTTTTTATGGTGCACCGCCAACTTCACGTGAAGTTAGCGTGCCACCCTCAGAAAACCACCTTAGTGGCCAGCTAGGAAAATAATTCTTGCACACGAATTTGCCGTAAATTTGGTAAATTTAATTTTTTTTTATGGTGCACCACCAACTTCACGTGAAGATAGCGTGCCACCCCGTATTTTCTAAAACATGGCCGCGGCAAATTTCTTTGTTTCACGGATAATTCACGGCAAATTCACGTGCAAGAATTATTTTCCTATCTGGTGTCTAAGGTGGTTTTCGAAAAGTAACCCGCTAACTTCACGTGAGGTTGGTGGTGCACCATAAAAAAAATTAAATTTTTTTTTCGAAATTATATAATATGCCACTTATCTACGGCAAATTTACGGCAAATTCGTGTGCAAGAATTATTTTCCTAGCTGGTCTCTAAGGTGGTTTCACGTGAAGTTAGTGTGCCACCCTGTATTTTCTAAAATATGGCCACGGCAAATTTTTTTGTTTCACGGATAAATTACGGCAAATCCACGGCAATTTTCCCAATAGGTAATTTTTTTTCCACGTAAAAGTTGTCTTGCCAACTTCAGAGAGGTTATTTGCATACAACTTTTCATTCATTTGAGGGAAAATTTTTCTTAAATTTTTGCAATCAAGAATACTTGATTAACTTTCTCTCATAATACTTAAGCGACGATCGTATATGCTTCCCTGGTTTCAATGAACCTTCCCGAATGTCAAAAAAATGTAATTTGAAATCTGTTGTATATTGGAACGATTTTCCGTCATCCCTTGTCAAATTAGGTTTCGAGACAAACCGGATTCGGCGTTGTTCCATCATCAGTGTGAATTTTCGTTCTGATATGTTATTGACGATTGCCTTGTATTTATAGTTCTGAGGTACATTACTTAAAATTATTGTTTTTGTGAATGTATATGTATGTGTATGTGCTGTGTGTTCATTCAGAACCAAAGGTGGTTTTACCTGATCGATTTGTGTGGATGCCTTAGGCAGGTAGAAGTCAGTAATTTTAGTCGTTTGACCTTCCTTGTGTGTTTGTTACTTTGGTTTATTGTTTTGTGTTTGTTTGTTGTTTTGTGTTTGTCTATTGTAATTTGTGATTACTTCGTTCCTTGTAAACGAGTTAAAGATTCAAATATTGCGTCAGAAATTTCGTTTGTCTGTTCGTTTACTATTCTACCGTCAAATGTTTTATGTTTGTATATCTCCCTGTTTTCGAGTACGCTCAGAGATCGGCCTTTTGCTTGTGTGTGAAGGACCTTGACTGTTTTATTGATGTTTGCTGGGGAACATTAATTTTGGATCATGTGATTCGCGAATTTAGACTCTGGTATTCCGCGTGTTTTTTTTTTTTTTTTGTAATCGCTCATATGTAACTGTGTTGATATCCGCATGTACGCTTATATACGCTGTGGCTGCTAAACGGACCCTCGGAGTTAGTGTTAGTTCTTAGTTTTAGCCCGAAATTGTGCGTTGTTTTGAACGCTGTGTTAATGTTGTATTTTTGAAATTTAAAAACAAAAATAAATGGCTCAGAAAAGCTTCAAAAATTAGCATTTTCGAAGTCTAAAAAGTGTCAAACTGTGCTGTTTTCGACTCCAATATGTTTGTAATATATGAATCCTCATTCGGGCTCATATCCTTGCGAATAAGCTTGTACAGCGAGGAGAAAATTATCTGTGGCAAATTTCAAATTCAAATTGCTTCAATTAAGGCTGTGTGCGAGTTTGCCTTAATTGTACCTAAATTGAGAAAAAACCTAAATCACTGGAAACTGTCGGCAAGGCAGTGCAAAAGAAAAAATTTTAAATTTTTTTGAGCATACTTTTCAACCTAAATTGAATTTTATTGTTTTTTTTTTATTTCTACATACATATGTATATGCCAATAAAATGCGCTTGTGCACTAATTATAACTACTTTATTGACCAGAGGACGATGATTCGACTGCGGTGGTGTCCGATCAATAGTTGAAAGGTGCAGTGATGGTTTTAAATAGATTGGCGTTAACGCTGGCGGAATAAAAATTAGATCCTTGATCTTCAACGCTGGTTCAGATTCAGCAGTCATGTAGGGCGTGAAAGGTTCTCAACACTTCCCTAAAATTAGTTATTTGGGGCATTCCAAATGTACCCGTGTTCAACTTGAGATGGAAGCAAGCGTCAAATTAGGAGGAGGCGCTGCATTTTCTTGTTCTGTGATCTAAGGGTACTTTTCCTCCACCTCTCTGAAGTTGGCAAGACAACTTTTACGTGGAAAAAAATTACCTATTGGGAAAATTGCCGTGAATTTGCCGTAATTTATCCGTGAAACAAAAAAATTTGCCGTGGCCATATTTTAGAAAATACAGGGTGGCACGCCAACTTCACGTGAAGTTAGCGTGCCACCCTCAGAAAACCATCTTAGAGACCAGCTAGGAAAATAATTCTTGCACACGAATTTGCCGTAAATTTGCCGTAGATAAGTGGCATATTTTATAAATTCGAAAAAAAAAATTTCAAATTTTTTTTCTGGTGCACCGCCAACTTCACGTGAAGTTAGCGTGCCACCCTCAGAAAACCACCTTAGAGGCCAGCTAGGAAAATAATTCTTGCACACGAATTTGCCGTAAATTTGCCGTAGATAAGTGGCATATTTTATAAATTCGAAAAAAAAAATTTCAAATTTTTTTTATGGTGCACCGCCAACTTCACGTGAAGTTAGCGTGCCACCCTCAGAAAACCACCTTAGAGACCAGCTAGGAAAATAATTCTTGCACACGAATTTGCCGTAAATTTGCCGTAGGTAAGTGGCATATTATATAATTTCGAAAAAATAAAATTTAACTTTTTTTTATGGTGCACCGCCAACTTCACGTGCAGTTAGCGTGCCACTTATCGAAAACCACCTCAGACACCAGTTAGGAAAATATTTCTTGCACGTGAATTTGCCGTAAATTTGTCGTGAATTATTCGTGAAACAAAAAAAGTTGTCGCGGCCACGTTTTAGAAAATACAGGGTGGCACGCTAACTTCACGTGAAGTTGGCGGTGCACTACAACAAAAATTTGAAATTTCTTTTTTCGAATTTATAAAATATGGCACTTATCTACGGCAAATTTACGGCAAATTCGTGTGCAAGAATTATTTTCCTAGCTGGCCTCTAAGGTGGTTTTCTGAGGGTGGCACGCTAACTTCACGTGAAGTTGGCGTGCCACCCTGTATTTTCTAAAACGTGGCCGCGACAAATTTTTTTGTTTCACGGATAATTCACGGCAAATTTACGGCAAATTCACGTGCAAGAATTATTTTCCTAGCTGGCCTCTAAGGTGGTTTTCTGAGGGTGGCACGCTAACTTCACGTGAAGTTGGCGGTGCACCATAAAAAAAAGTTAAATTTTATTTTTTCGAAATTATATAATATGCCACTTACCTACGGCAAATTTACGGCAAATTCGTGTGCAAGAATTATTTTCCTAGCTGGTCTCTAAGGTGGTTTTCTGAGGGTGGCACGCTAACTTCACGTGAAGTTGGCGTGCCACCCTGTATTTTCTAAAATATGGCCACGGCAATTTTTTTGTTTCACGGATAAATTACGGCAAATTCACGGCAATTTTCCCATTAGGTAATTTTTTTCCACGTAAAAGTTGTCTTGCCAACTTCAGAGAGGTTTTTCCTCCCATAACCCCTGTCCTGCAAAAGCATGTGTTCCTGAGTAAACTACAGTTTTGTATTGTTTGTATAAACAAACAATAATTAGTAGTCAAATGAACTCGCACAATTTTGACAGTTTTTTTCCTAAATTGTTCCAGTGCTGGAAAGTTCCAGTGGAATATTAGTTTAGGTACCTAAAATTTAGGTCAACTCGCACCCAGCCTAAGTTCTACTTTCCTTTTGTTTTTGATCTATCAAGAAAAAACTTCTATGAATTTTGTTACTATGCAAAACAATCTCAAAAACGTTTTCAAAAAAAAATTTGGAAAGTACGAGAAAATTTTACGAAAATTTCAAACTTTTTATTTAGGGTTTCCTTAATTTTAGGTACATATGCAATTTTGTAACCCAATCAATTTTAGCCAAGTTATAAGTAACTCAAACTCGCCTTGATATTTGACATATTTTTTTCCGAGAGTAGTATTCGATTTTCCTCCATAAGTGTGACAGTTTTTTTTTTTTTTTTTTTGTTAAAACTATTCTTCATTACATCAACATATGGCATGTTAAAAGCAAATATTACATCACGAATAATGTAAAAAATGTATAGGTTTAAAAGTGTTAATAGGCAAGTCAACCAAAATAAGTAATGTACAAAAGCTGCTAAATATAAAATCAAACTGCATGTCAGCACCTGCGTACAGCAGAAAATTGCGCCTTTTAAATACGTACATTGTATAAAGAAATATTGAATGTAAATGCTTAAAATCTGAACTACCACAACCGCTACTACTTCGCATAATCTGCCATGGAAAGCTGCTCAGTACTAGCCCCAGCAAACTACGTGCTGATTCGGCATAAAACAGTGGGTGTCCGCTGAAATTTTATAAAATGCGAGTAGCATACCATAAATTACAGGTAAAGCTTGAACGTAAACTTAAATATTGGGAATAAATACGCAACGAACATACAATTTAATTGTATAAAATGTTTTAAATCCTCCTCTCTACTTCCGCAGATTATTTTCTTCTTTTTATTAACTTCTACTTTAATATAAGTACAAATTTATTAAAGCTCTCATTTCCGCATGCACAAGAATTTTGTGGTAATCAAATTACCGGCAAAACCATTTATTATACTTAAATATTCTAAACACAACTGCATTCACCGTTCTACGCTTTGTCGTATTGCACAACTCGGCGTTATCAGTTAGGTAAACGCGGTTTGAAAAGCGAGTTAGCGGTGGAAAGCACGCTCATGAAACCCGCAGCAATTTAGACTAGGTCCAAACTAAAGCTGTGAGTATTAGCTTTTGGATGCGTGATTGTCGATAAGTGGTACCTTCAAATGTATTTTAACTAATCCTTATGTAAGCGGTACAGAACGAGATATGAAATGTTCCACTCTTGTACCATACAGTACAGAATCTTATATATTATTTCTAATTGCTGTTTTTATGTACAGGACCCTTTTTCGCTCTTATTTGGAATCCAAATCTATACATAAAGTTTTGGTTGTAAAGATGGGGACTCGTGCTATTAGCGAGCTTTGGGTATTATTAATCGTAGTGCTTTTGTTTAGCTATATTTTATTAAAATAATTTAATAAAAATAAACGATTGTGAGCACACAAAGAAATCTATTTGTTCTATGGCACTATTGTGAAAATTTGATTAGAACTAACACTGCATTACCGCCAGTTGCTAACATTCGATGGCAGCGCAAGCGCACGACTGATAGAACAGCTGATTTCTGTTGATATTTGATATGAGACTTTTATATTTGGTGCGCAAGATGCGCACGGGAGGTGCGTAAAGCTGGCAGACCCAAGTGCTCAAAAATAAGTTTAGGTTGTTTGAGAATTAAGTGCTTTTTAGGTGCTAATTAGGACCACAAAAGATAGTTTAGGTGCTCATTTCGTTTTCGAGATATTCGCAATAAAGCTTTACGTAAACCTGCAGACCCACACTTTTTTGCGAATATTTCGGAAACGAAATGAGCACCCAAATTATCTTTTGTGGCCGTAAAAAGCACCTAAATTGCACCTAACTTTGATATATTTTTTATTAAAAAAAAAAAGAAATTTAAGTTGTGGGTCTGCTAGCTTGACGTAAAGCTTTTTTGCGAATATCTCGAAAACGAAATGAGCTCCCAAATTATCTTTTGTGGCCCTAAAAAGCACCTCAATTGCACCTAACCTCGATATATTTTTATTAAAAAAATGAAATTTTAGTTGTGGGTCTGCTAGCTTGACGTAAAGCTTTTTTTCGAACATTTCGAAAACGAAATTAGCACCCAAATTATCTTTTGTGGCCCTAAAAAGCACCTAAATTGCACCTAACTTCGATATATTTTTTATTAAAAAAATGAAATTTAAGGTGTGGGTCTGCTAGCTTGACGTAAAGCTTTTTGCGAATATCTCGAAAACCAAATGAGCACCTAAATTATCTTTTGTGGCCCTAAACAGCACCTAAAAAGCACTTAATTCTCAAGCAACTTAAACTTATTTTTGAGCACTTGGGTCTGCCATCTTTACGCACGTGCGCACTGGTCCGGCTCGTATAGTATTATTGTGGGACTGGTTCACAGCTTTACTACATTGGTTACCATATAAAGCTTTAAAAATAAATGTATGTACTTACTATGGGTGCTAATAACAGAATCTCAAGTTGGACCGATTTTCCGTCATCCTTGTCAATGATGATGGGACAACGCAGACACTCATGTTCTTGTATGGAAGACCGGCGTATCTAAAAATCCATGATCTTTTTGTGTAAAAAATCTGGAATGTGCTAGTCTTTTACGCAAAAAGTAAAACGTGCAAGTCTTTATGTAACTAGGCTGGCTATTATAATGCCCAGATACCGAAAATTTCGCATAGGCGACGGTCGAAATAGTTACATCTCTATCGCTTGCGTAAGTAGATCTGTCTGCATAGTATTATGGAAACACTATACATTGATTATGCATAGGTACATAAAAATCAGCAACTTACATTGTCGAGCTAGCTTAAATGTCCCATTAGAAGGTGGGTAAAATGCAAACATAATGATGCAAGAAAAAAATGAAAAATAGGAAAAAAAAATTGTATGAATGTATATTTGTCCGAGTATAACAGCATCAAATTATTGCGGTTTTTTTAACCACAAAGTGATAATTATTTTATAACGTTTACTTATTGTAATGATAATAATGGAAGAATTGTGAGTAAAACACAAGTATGCAGCAGTGAGCACGAAAGTAACACAGAGACAACAAATTTCGTCAATTGAATTATTTCCTTTTTGCACTGTTGATTATTTAAGAAAAAACATTCATGAATTTTCTAACTGAAACTACGCAAACCAATCTCAAAAACCTTTTCGAAAATTCGAGAAATTTTTTCGAAAATTGCGAACTTTTTATTTAGAGCTTTCTAAAGAAGAGAAAATATATTGCACGCTTCGGAGAAAGAAATTCTCAAAAATAAATGCGAACTTTGACCCTTAACTTAAAATTCTGAAATTTTTTCCTAAACGTGAAACTGATTTGTGAGTTTCAGTTACAAATTTAATGCAAGCTTTTTCTGAAATAATCGATATAAAAGGAAGAATTTAACTGGCAAAATTCGGTAAATATTGTCACTGCTATTTTCGTGTTCATTACTGCACACACAGCTATGGACAAAACTTGAGCGAACTTCTCCATAATTCAGAATAACACTGAGTAGAATATAAGGACTGGTACAAGAAGTTTTGCAATTTTTTTTATAAGTATGGAAATAATTATATGTCAACAACAGCTGAAGAAATTTCATCAATTTATTCATTGCTGTGCTTAGGGCCGAGCTTTTCTAGAGATACCCAACATCAAGTCTTGTACAACGGTTTGTTTCACTTTAAGCGATGATGCTATTCACTTTTTTTACCTCTGGAATGGTTTCTGTTGGTTTCCCTTTTTTTCAAAAGTTGCTATCATTAGAGCCCAATATCGCTTTTGGCCACAATCGCGACGCTGTGGGTAGATTAAAGTTTTTGCTAACATAATCAGCCCAATTCTAAACAAAAATTTCGTGCGAGTTTTTTCCCTTCTCCCATTCCTCGTATTCTAAATAAAAATTCCTTGTGAGTTTTTTCACTTCTCCCTTTCCTCCTATTCTGAACAATGTTCGAAAAAGCGGAAACCGGTTATTGGAGAAAAGTAGGTATTATGAATGTTTTTTTTTTTTTATTTTTTATGAATGTGAGGGAGAGGGAGACTTCTCTGCCATTTCATAGGAGTTTTTTCACTAGTTAAATTAAAGGGAATGCATCAAAATAGTTAAAGGAAATTGGTTATTTTATGAAAGAACACTTATTTGTACAAATTTGTGCTAAAATATGTATTTACATTCTACCGCAATATTCTCACTGTTAATACAACAACAACAACAACCACAATATTCTTTATTTTAAGTCGAAAAATATATCATAAGCAACGGAAGAGATCTTCGCATATTTGATGCAGCCATCCAGAAATTGGGCAAGGGTTTTTTAAAAAGGGTTAAATAGATTTTGGCATATGGCGAAAGGGGAACTCAACTCGACTTGGCCGCCAGAAAATTGCTTTGCAGAATGAATGCAGGCAACTCCAGCGGATTTGTGTTATCCCGCCGGCCTTCTTCTTATGCTCCTTTGTTGATGTTGCTGTGGCACCAATTCATTACTCATTTCAGTGAATACCACATGAAATGCAATAATGTGCATTGTTATACCTTATTTCTTAATTTCAAACAAATTGGCAACAATAATTAAACTTTAAAATTTTTTAAACAAAATAAGAAATGCGCAACGAAATTTCAATTGACAAAACAGCTGACTTCGAAAATTCGAAATTCCTATTCCCCAATTATTCTTCTCCCTAGGAGAAAAAAATTGGACGAATTTTTCCACGGGAATAAAAAAACCACGAGAACAAAATTCCGCGAGAATATTTAGAATTGGTCTGAATATGTATTGTTATCTTCGAACCACTTTCGGGTGACACGTGCGTGATGTGCTGGAGCCAAGCCCGGTCAAAATATAGTTAGACCATTATGACGACTTAGGAGAGGCAGAAGACGTTTTTGAAGACTCTTTCACGAAAATGTCTGCGTTGATGGTTCCCATCGTAAAGAGCGGCGTGCCCGAATTCACAAATAGCTTACCAAATCAGAATCTTTCTGCCAAACTTTTCTATGTGAATGGTTTTTCCGAATTAGCAATGTCCTCTCTAGACTGTAAGCAGAAGAGCTGCGTACCTGGCAATGTTCTCAGGTCAATTTTCAAATATGTTTCGTCGTTCATAATCACCCGAAAATTTTTGCTTGCCAAGTTGGCCTCATAGAGCTTACGTGCAAGGGAAATGCTTTTGACGTTTGGTTTTCACTTCGTTTTGAAACTTTTTTTTTTTATACGTTTAAATACCATTTATCTGCTTGATTCGTGTGGCTTACACATGTGTGGTTTTTGCTGTTAGGCAACATCTCTTGTTGAGATGGATCAGTTTTTCCTAATTAGGGAAAGAACATTACAACTGGGCGTCTGCTGGGCGCTTTGGACGGTCACTTCTTGACTTGTCCTCTCTAAGCGCAAATCGTTCTTAGGGCAGTGTTATAGGATGATACTGTGCCTTTCGCTAACTTTTTGTAACTAACATTAGGATTAGTCGTCCAATGTACAAAACTTTCTTACTTAGCCCCTCGTTAGTATTTATTTTTCTCGTTTTTGAAGGCGTAAGTTCAGAAGCTAATACATAATAATATACATATTTCACAAAATGTCTTAAAACACCAATTCAAAAAAATAATAAAAGTGTACTTTATCATTACTAAAAAACTTGTAGAGTTCTAAATTTGCAGAAATTTCCGTACCAGTCCTTATTTAAACTAATCAAGTCAAGTATTTTTGTTCATTATTTGAAACCAAAGAAATGTTTAATATAATATCAGTAATTCTTTCTAAAAATTAGTAAAAAATCTTTGTAGTTCAGGTTCATTGCCCACACACTTTTATGCTCATACATACACTGAAAGAAATGGTGCTAGTAAAATCAACAAATCGGTTCTGTTGTTCTTGACTTAACAGAGATTCGGTGAAATTGATCGAATTCGGTTAATTCGACCGAGTTCTTTGTCAAGCGAACAAATTAGTTTAGTCATTTCAACAGAAGAGAAATTGTCGCTCTTAAGTTAACAAAATTCAATATATACATGAGCAAATTTCAAAGAGAATTTTACGCTCACTGCGCTCTCTACTTTGTACTTATGTATGCTGTGTACTATATGTATACATATATTTAAATATGTATATGGCGGCCGCCGTGGTGTGATGGTATCGTGCTCCGCCTACCGCACCGAAGACCCTGGGTTCACACCCCGGGCAAATCAACATAAAGATTTTAAAAATAAGGTTTTTCAATTAGAAGAAAATTTTCCTAAGCGGGGTCGCCCCGGCACTGTTCGGCAAGCACTCCGAGTGTATTTCTGCCATGAAAAGATCTCAGTGAAAACTCATCTGCCTTGCAAATGCCGCAACAAATGTACTTTCGTACAAAGCTGTCGCAACATCTTTTTTTTTGTTCATTTGACTACTAAAACGGCCAATTACGAATCAACGATTTGTGCGCAGTTGATTCAACATATTGTTGCAATGAATAAAAATTGACAGAAATTTCGGTTGAATTGACCCGTATTTCAGTTGATTTTACCAGTCTTTTTCTTTCAGTGTACATATGTACTTGATGAAGTATGCAAATTTACTTGGCTTACTTAGTTGCTAAAAGGTAAGTAACTTAATTAGGTCAATTTAAATACGAATACAAAGAGCAAGAAGAAAATTAAGTTAAACGTTGTATGAGTTCAGCTGTTGAGCAGACATACATACACACGCTTAGGCCAATTTTGTATGCTATGAGCACGAAAATGAAAGCAGAATGCAAAAGATAAATGTTCAACTTAATTTTATTTTGTTATGTATAAACCCTGCATCTCAACGCCAACGTGATGTGGTATAAGTTTGTAAGTCCAATTTCTGTTGCCAGCTCTTTTAGAGTTGATGTATCGCTATTTCAGTTTTTTTTCGATACCAATGTGAAAAATTAAACAAAATTTCGAAAGAGAGCTTTTACATTTCCATGTATGTAGAAATAGTTCAGGATTGACTTCCGGAAAAATTATCGCATATCCATCATCAGGCCTATACCAAATTAAATTTGACATATTCTATGCAAAGTGTCATCATTAATCACAATGTCTCGCCTATTAAATTGCTAACCGAATAAGAGAGCTCCTACATCAGTAGTGCTAGGAGCATTGTGCCAGTCACGATTTTCGCTAGCTGACACCCTATCGGCATGGATAATAACACCGAAATCAGGAAAGTTTTGAGGAACACAATCAATAGTCGCTTTAATGGACTGCACCTACTAATTGCATTCCCACGAAATGTCCAGAATTTGTATTATTAAAGAACCATATAAAGGTTGGCCAGCATTATATCATTGTCAAGAGGTCTCCACTTCTAGATTAGCGATAAAATACACCTGCAAATGTTTGACTTTCCATTCCACTTTAAAATTTGGCACGAACCTTCGCTCAGTCACTTCATTACTCATAAAAGATGTTAACTAAAAAGCATTGTTAGAACGTAGGTGCAGAATTTTGATGATCTTGCAGCTGCAGAATAAACGAATTGAAATTGATTTACGACTCACACAATCACACTTCTTGCCGCTACATAACTGAGTTTAAGTTCGTTTGTAGTAATGCTGTATTTGAATGTATATGCTATTATAACGAATTTAGTGCAATTCCTCCTATTTGCAACCTTCTGCTAACGTTCGAATCGCTAAACTGTTGAATAAATAACTCCACTATTCAATAATGCAAAATGGACTTTATTAGACTACTTTCAAAATAACACTTCTATTGCTCGCCAGATAGCGTCTTAAATCAAACTGATTGTCGTGCCTCTACTGTTGCTGCCTTTTGTAGTCTGGTTTCCTCGTTGCATATTTCTAGGCTTTTCTATTTCCAGAACTTACTAGTTAGTTATCAGCTATACAATTACTCAGCTGTAACTACAGATGCATGATTTTATAGCTTCTCTCATACCCCATGCGCGTGTATATGTGAGCCACACTTGCACAACCATTGCATACTTTCGGGAGTATCTCAGATACATATATGCATGTGGTTGTGCGTTGCTTCTTCGCTGCGTGTACGTACATATGTGTGTGTAGACATAATAATTGAATTATTGATGTGCATACGTCACTGCTTAGCATCGGCTTAGAGATGATAGTATCCCTTAGTGCTGCTAATATTCGTTACACTATTTTTATTTTGAGTAGCAATATCTGTAGAGCTTACTGAAAATACTTATTTAAGGAAATATGCAGCACAGATTTCCAAAATTTAGAGCCTTTGATTTACAATAAGTAAAGATATATTTAGAAATAGATAATAACCGCCTGTATATTGAAAAACAAAGGAAACAGGTAAAGGTGTCTAAGTTCGGGTGTAACCGAACATTATATATTCAGCTTGAGCTTCAATTGTACATTTCATTTCAGATAAATTATTTTTCTACATAACACGTAGCACCGCCCTTTAAAAAAAATGTTTCCCCATTTCCTCTTACAATAAGACTTGATAAGTGAAATATCATTGACTCAAAACTATTTTTTGCTAAGTTATAGCTTATTTTTCTAGTCTACGACCCTTTTAAACGTGTTTTATATCTAAGTTGCCGTGGTCTTTAACCGATCCCGTCCATTTTTTTTTTAGAAATATTTCCTGATATAGTGAAAATTTGACGCGTCCAACGTTTTAATTTAATTGATCAGACAATTGATGAGGAGTGTGATGACTAGTACTTAGGACCTACCTAATTATTTTCTAGCGTTTAGTATAATTATTACTTCATTTAAGTATTGTTTTCAAAAAAACCGTTTAACTTAGAATTTTTTTTTAATTATTATTTTTTTTTTTCAAGTTTATAGTCTTTATTTAATTGCCTATTATTTCTTATTCTATTTAGTTCATTTAGTGACTCATTATTACAAGGACTCTTTCCTGACAATTTGTTACGATCTAAGTCCTCAATATATAATTATTCCAAAGACTTTACTCGACTCTACGCCACGTATGCTTGTCCTTCCATGTTCAGAATATTTTGATGTCACTTCTACCGGACTGTATGTAATATTTGTTCCAAATATGAGCCATATCGGACCACAAATACAATTTTTGTGAATATCTCGATCCTTGCGCCACCTAGCAGCGATTTTTTTCTTATTATTGCATTGTCATCGGGTTCTGAACTATATTCCAAGTTTCAAGCTTGTAGCTTATCGGGAAGTTACTTAAATTTCAATTACAAAACAGTGCTGTCCAGCCTGTCAAGTCAACCTAAATACAACCGTTTAAAAAGTGAGCGTGTATATCATCCGATTTCGCTCATTTCAATACCAATCTATTCTGGGTCCAGATAAGCTCGTGTACCAAATTTGGTGCAGATATCTCAATATTTACTCAAGTTATCGTGTTAACGGACAGACGGACGGACGGACATGACTGAATCAAATTTTTTTTCGACACTGATGATTTTGATATATGGATGTCTATATCTATCTCGATTCCTTTTTACCTGTACAACCAACCGTTATCCAATCAAAGTTATAATACCCTGTGTACAAGTACAATTTCGCTATTTTGTTTTGATAAATTTGAGAAAAATGTGCGCCAGTTTTAAGCTCAAAATAAAATAGAATAAGATTAGATAATTTTATATTTATTCAAAGTTTTTAAATATGTAAATTTCAAATCAAAAGTGTGCTAACGTTCAATGCATGAAACACAACAACAAATTTATACCCCCTTTTACACCCAAAACCTCTTACAATAATAAGCGTATTTTTTATATTTTAATTGCATAACCACTTCCATTATCTTATTGAAATAAAATTAAACCATTTTCGGCTTCGGTGATATTATCACCTGGAGGTCACATTCGGTATTTATTTTGTTATTAGCAACCCAGTTTGACTACAAGTTATCTTGAAGAAAAAGAGCAAAACAAACACATAAAAAAGCATTAAATTTTACTACGTTTTATTGACTTTATCCGCAGAAACCGCGTGGCTTATGCCTCTAGGCTGCTAAAATCGTTTGAATTTAATGACGAAAAAACTTAAGCCAAAATCACTGAAATAAAATCAATAAACTTGTTTATCTCGAGCATTGAGTGCGGCGCCATTTGTTTAACATTAATTCGTTTTCTTTTTTTTAATATCAACGTACGGCTTCCGGAAGAACTTATGTACACAACTTTAATATTCCTTACAGAGATTCGATTGAATAAATATGATGGGTGATTATTACAGATCTTAATAAATTTTTGTTGGACATTTCGACTTAATTAAGCATTGCCAACTAATTTGTTAGCTTAGGGCGATATACAAAATGTAGCCATAAGAATGCTACATGAAAAAAATTTGGTTCATTAATAAATGTATGATGACTGAATAAATTTACACGTAAGGGTGGGACATTTTTTATACTCAGCGTGCTTTGCACACAAAGTATATTAACTTTGATTGGATAACGGTTGGTTGCACAGGTATAAAATAATCGAAATAGATATAGACTTCCATATATCAAAATCATCAGTATCGAAAAAAAATTTGATTGAGCCATGTCCGGCCGTCCGTCCTTTAGCACGATAACTTGAGTAAATATTGAGATATCTTCACCAAATTTGGTACACTAGCTTATCTGGACCCAGAATAGATTGGTATTGGAAATGAGCGAAATCGAATCATAACCACGCCCACTTTTTATATATATAACATTTTAGGAAACACAAAAAAACTGATTATTTAGTAAATAATACACCTAGAATGTTTAAATTTGACATGTGGACTGATATTGAGACTTGGTAAAAATTTCGAAATTTTTTTTAAATGGGCGTGGCACCGCCCACTTGTGATAAAATCAATTTTACAAATATTATTAATCATAAATCAAAAACCGTTAAACCTATCGTAACAAAATTCGGCAGAGTAGTTGTCTTTACTGAAAGGAATGCTTTGAAGAAAAATTTACGAAATCTGTTAAGGACCACGCCCACTTTTATATAAAAGATTTTTAAAAGGGTCGTGGACGAATAAAATAAGCTATATCTTTTCCGAAAAAGGCTTTATATAAATGGTATTTCATTTCCCAAGTGAATTTATAACAATAAATAGGGAAAAATTCAAATTTTAAAAAGTGGGCGTGGCACCGCCCTTTTATGACTAAGCAATTTTCTATGCTTCGGGAGCCATAACTCGAAGAAAAATTAACATATCGTAATAAAATTACGTACACATATTTTCCTTATAACAGAACAAATTTCTAGTAAAAATGGACGGGATCGGTTAAAGACCACGGAAACTTAGACATAAAACAAGTTTAAAAGGGCCATAGACTAGAATAATAAGCTATATCATTTTTTTTAAACGGGCAGCCAGTGTGTTATGTAGAAAGTAATTTATCTGAAATTATATGTACAATTGAAGCTCACGCTGAGTATATAATGTTCGGTTACACCCGAACTTAGACACCTTTACTTGTTAGCTCTGACATTAGTAAGAAAATTAAACCAAACTATTCGCAATTGAAATTGATAGCACGCTGCAATTAAGTTGTAATAAAAACTGCTAGATTGAGACGAAGCTTAACAGCAGTGCCAAGTCAGTCTCACGGCCGAAGGATCTGAACGCTGCTTAAGCGGCGAAGAGCTATCAGAACGGTAGGTTTCTTAATATTTTTTATGTTTTTAAGTTAACTTGAATTCGACCAGGGTTTCAAGTTAAACCACAACAAAAGTATATAACTTTACCAATAACAAATAATTTGAGGCTTTTTGAGAGCAGGCTCCACAGCTTCTTATCGGTAGCAACCCATACCGACAAGTTATTGTTTTATTATCTATAGCGAATTATTATCGTCGAGTTATTAGTTTGTTATCGTTTTGTTGTCACCGAGTCATCGGCATGTTGCTGTTGTTGTAGCGATAAGGACACTCATCGAAGGTTTTGAGGAGTATTATTCATGTTGATGGTACGTTCCGGTCACAAGCACCATTAAGGTACGATTTATCATGACTACATTGAACCTTCTAGGCCAACCCGTCCACAATCCCCAGTCCGTGAGGAGCTTTGGGTTTTTAGAGCCTCGGCTGCTTAGGAAACAGGATTCACCACAGGTATGTGAGGTTGACAATTCGGTTGGAGTAGCTATAAATTGCGTTGGTATCCCCTTTGAAAGGGCTGCACTACAGAACCACTTGAATCATATGGTTTTATTGTAGACGCCTCTTACGACAGGCATAACTGCCGCGGGTATATTCTAAGCCCCTTAACCCGGATCATTCATACGGAAAGGGACTTTGCAAAAGTCATTCTAAGCACCCAAAAGGATTTTAATACAAGCATATTTGTCAAAGTGACTGTGTATAAGGCAAAATTATGAATAGTGCTCAAGAAAGGTTTTCGATGAAATCCAGGCCTTAGAACGTTTAAATTTTTCAATGGCTATCGTCATAGATCGTTGCTTCAATCATAAAAGCTGATTCACTGATTAAAATACGACCTGTTTTTTTCAGTAACGGTGTATTTATAATTGAATATTTGTTTATTAAAGAGGTGCATACAATATTTACAATACAATCTTCGGTTTTTAATCAATGCTGTCGGATATGAATGAATGACTTGCAAGTCAAATTTCCCGGATTTCAATACCAATTCCAAAGCATTTTTAATGTAAACAAAATCGAAAAGATCCCAATAAAGAGAAATATTTGCAAAACAATGTGCATCTCCACATATGTATGTATGTATGTATGTACAATAATATTTCCAAAGGAGCCATAACAAACATATTCACATTCAAAAAACACAACTCTCAATATTCTGCTGAACGCGCCATTAATCGGCAATTCAAATTACAAGGAAATAAGTAACAAATTTCGTGCATAAATGAGCAAAAGTCAAGTGGGCAGTAGAGCACTCCTCTTGGTCGTAGTTAGTGGGTATTATCCCCGCCTTGACGGTATTGGCACTTTACCCCATGCCATGCTCTTTGTGCGTCTCAGCATCGAATTATCATAAATGCATTTATTAAATAAAAGAACAAACAAATGAAGAATGCATACAACACAAAAGGCAATTGAACGGGAAATATGTAAAGGGAGGCACAAGAAAAAAATTTACCGAATATTGCATAGCATCGGTGAGGATCATATATATGTAGGTATGTATGTATGTCTATTAGACTGGGTCGATTTATTAACCAATATCGCGCCATCGATTTTTCGATAGGATTTGGGCTCAGAAAAAAAAAGTTCCACTACGCATACCCAAAAAATTATTTTCGAGCCTGCGAAATTAAATTTTTTTACTTTTTTTCAACTTTGACTTTTAAGGTTTTTTTCATGACCAACTAAAAAAATTTTCATTTGATTGTAAAATTTTCATGTATACCCTGTCCGACACAAAAATGTCCGCTAAAAACGTTGTCGATATTTTTTTTTTTAAAACTGTTATCAACAACGTTTTTAGCGGACATTTTTGGGTCGGATAGGGTATACATATGAAAATTTTTTTAGTAGGTCACGAAAAAAAGCTTAAAAATCAAAGTCGAAAAAAGTTAAAAAAAAAATGAAATTTCGCAAGCTCGAAAATAATTTTTTTGGGTATGTGTAGTGGAATTTTTTTCCTCAGCCCAAATCCCATCAAAAAATCGATGGCGCGATATCAGTTAACTTTCGTCCATAGAAATCGACCCACCCGTATGTCTATATCTTATGTAAATATGTAGGAAAGTACAGCAGACTGAGCACATGCCAGTTGAGTAACACAAGTACACTTGAGTATTAGCGTACAACAACACGCCGACTCAGGGTACTTAGTATATAAATTGTGTACACAAGGGGATCTGCATTGCTGGAGGAGATAAATAGCGCATTGTGACAACAATGTGTAGCGTACTGAGTTGTAAGGCAACAGAAGTCAAAAGAAATTTGGCTGCATTAGAGTTGGAACGACTGTTCGGGTACGGTTTGGAATTCAAAGTAATTTGCGTTCAATTCCATCAAAAAATAATTCGGTGCATGACGACTTACTTCTCTCATAATAAATATCCTGCTTCATGCGTTTCCGTGACGTTGACGTGACGTGATCCCACTTCCAAATTCCGATAAGCTGAAATAGAAGTAGATAGGAATCACGTACTTTCCAAACTCCGAAAATGAATGTCTGTTAACCGCCTGCTTGTGGTTGGAACAGATCGAAATCCTTTTAGGTAGCGCTTCAAATAGAGGATCGGAAACATGTCGTTTCCAACCTACTAAAAAGAGTGGCTCAGGAGGTTGTTGTTGTTGTAGCGATAAAGACCGTCCCCGAAGGTTTTAGGAAGTGTTTCATCTGTCGTAAGAGGTGATTAAAATACCCAAATATTAGTGGCGTTTTATAGCGCAACCCTTTCACCCTTTCAAGGGGTTGCCAGCGCAATTTATAGCTCCTACTACATAATTGTCAACCTCACCTACCCGTGATTAACAATGTGTCTTTAGCAGCCGAGGCTCTGGCGACCAAGTTCTTCTTGGAATTATGGGGTGGGTGACGGTATGGCCTGGAAGGTTCTTGTTACTAGAACGCATCGGATATATAGCCGGCAAAGGACCATGAACATCGATAACACTCCTCAAAACACTCGGGGAGTTTCTTTGTGGTTAAATGTAATTTTCGCACATATCTGCTGTACTATTGAAAAGTTTGTTTTTGACCGAACTTCCAGCAAATAAAGGAGCGTTCGAATTCGGTAAAAAATACAATTCCGGTCGGACACTCGTCTGTATTTTTTAAAGAGATTTTTAATGATGGAATGTACTCTAAAGAGTCAAAACAAAATAGAGCTAAGAATTTAAGGCACATTGTACAATAAAGAGCTAGTGAGGAACAAAAAACAACAAAAAAGCAATGAAGGTGGAATGAACTTATTTGTTACAGCTCTATATTTGATGCCATAATCAGACGTGAGAGGGTGAATGGAAAAGAAGAAGCAAAAGCGCATTCATTGATCGCACGTGTGTGGATCTTTTTGTAATGCATTCAATTTATCTCTTTACTTCTTGTGGTAACTGCTAAGTACTTAATTTTTACAATTCTAAAAAGAAATGCGTACTCCCTGTGGAGGGTGCAAAGTATTAAAAACTAGAAAAAAAAGAAATCAAAAGTCTAGACGATTTTGGTCGTCCGCTAGTATTTTCAGATTCGCTATAATTATCGATAAATGGGTGCACCAAGTGGGATTTAAGGGGTTGATAAACGCAATACAAAGCTTTATAGCTTCACAGCTTCCGGAACCCCATTGTCAACTTCACCTTAGCGAGGGGAATACTGTTACAAATATGAACGTATCATACACATATTTAGCGGGCGAGGCTCTGGCGACCACAAGTTCCTCATGGAACTGGATAGTGGGGAGGACAGTATAGCCTAGAGGGTTTAATGTGGTCGTATTAATCGTTCCCGAGATGGTCGGGCTAGTACCATAATGATGCTTTGTTACAGGAACGTACCGAATCTATATCCGGCAAAGGACTATTAACATCGGTAACACTCCCCAAAGCCTTCGGCTTTCGCCACCTGCTTTCTCCAACATAACGAAGTTCATCTCCTTCCATCACCATTTTACCAGGTCGATATTAACATTCCCGCAGAAATTAGAATTTTTGCGAAAACTTTCGGCTGATATTTCTTTAGACCAGCATCTGAATCTCCTTGCAATCACAACGTTTGACCTCATTTTCTTTCTCTTGAGCAACGCTCATATACTCCGCTAATTGCTGCATCGTGCACACAGTGACTCTAAATGCAGCGTTCTCTTTTTTAAAACAGATGGACATTCCACATCCTAACAGTGCTTTTTCTAGCTCTATAGATTACAAAGATTTCCACAACGGCGGTGAGTCAGAAATGCACTGGCACTCCGAGCAATGTTAGTTAGACGTCAGATCGAAGCTTCCTCTTAGTGAGCAAGTTTGAGAGCTGAGGGGAGTTATCATCAGCTGACTGTTTCGTGCGCAGCTTCTCGACGGCAAAATTTCCTCCATTAACTCGATGCAGGCCCTGGACTCTGGTGCTACGCCACCCATCGATCACGACCTTTTTTGGTTTGGTTTTATTTTATGCGATCTGTAAACAGTAAATTAACTGTGTCTTTTTATGCTGGAACCTGGTATTTAATTCGTATGTTCTTATTTTGAGTTTCGGCGAAGTCAACCTACCTCAACTCGTTAGGAGATGCTATATCGCGGAGGCTGAATTTTTTAAAGGAGCAAAGACCACTTTCTTACACTGACGTTAGTGTTACAAAGCATGATTTCGGTAGGCGTTGTTTTTATAATCAGTTGAGCAGAGCTCACAGAGTATATTAACTTTGATTGGATAACGGTTGGTTGTACAGGTATAAAGGAATCGAGATAGATATAGACTTCCATATATCAAAATCATCAGTACCGAAAAAAAATTCGATTTAGCCATGTCCGTCCGTCCGTCCGTCCGTATGTCCGTTAACAAGATAATTTGAGTAAATTTTGAGGTATCTTGATGAAATTTGGTATGTAGGTTCCTAGGCACTCATCTCAGATCGCTATTTAAAATGAACGATATCGGACAATAACCACGCCCACTCTTTCGAAAATTTCGAAAAATCGAAAAAGTGCGATAATTCATTACCAAATACGGATTAAGCGATGAAACGGTAGGTGAGTTGAACTTGTGACGCAGAATAGAAAAATGGTAAAATTTTGGACAATGGGGGTGGCACCGCCCACTTTTAAAAGAAGGTAATTTAGAAGTTTTGTAAGCTGTTATTTGGCAGTCGTTGAAGATATCATGATGAAATTTGGCAGGAACGTTACTCTTATTACTATATGTCAGCTTACTAAAAATTAGCAAAATCGGAGAACGACCACGCCCACTTTTTAAAAAAAAATTTTTTTAATTCAAATTTTGAAAGAAAAGTTAATATCTTTACAGTATATAAGTAAATTATGCCAACATTCAACTCCAGTAATGATATGGTGCAACAAAATACAAAAATAAAAGAAAATTTCAAAATGGGCGTGGCTCGGCCCTTTTTCATTTAATTTGTCTAGGATACTTTTAATGACATAAGTTGAACAAAAATTTACCAATCCTTGTGAAATTTGGTAGAGGCTTAGATTCTATGACGGTAACTGTTTTCTGTGAAAAAGGGCGAAATCGGTTGAAGCCGCGCCCAGTTTTTATACACAGTCGACCGTCTGTCCTTCCGCTCGGCCGTTAACACGATAACTTGAGCAAAAATCGATATATCTTTACTAAACTCAGTTCACGTACTTATCTGAACTCACTTCGTATTGGTGTAAAAAATGGCCGAAATCCGACTATGACCACGCCCAATTTTTCGATATCGAAAATTACGAAAAATGAAAAAAATGCCATAATTATATACCAAATACGAAAAAAGGGATGAAACATGGTAATTGTATTGGTCTGTTGACGCAAAATATAACTTTAGAAAAAAAATTGGTAAAATGGGTGTGACACCTACCATATTAAGTAGAAGAAAATGAAAAAGTTTTGCAGGGCGAAATCAAAAGCCCTTGGAATCTTGGAAGGAATACTGTTCGTGGTATTACATATATAAATAAATTAGCGGTACCCGACAGATGAAGTTCTGGATCACCCTGGTCCACATTTTGGTTGATATCTCGAAAACGCCTTCACATAATCAACTAATTGCCACTCCCTTTTAAAACCCTCATTAATACCTTTAATTTGATACCCATATCGTACAAACAAATTCTAGAGTCAACCCTGATCCACCTGTATGGCGATATCCCTAAATGGCGTCCACCTATAGAACTATGGCCCACTCCCTCTTAAAATACTCTTTAATACCTTTCATTTGATACACATGTCATACAAACACATTCCAGGGTTACCCTCGGTTCATTTTCCTACATAGTTATTTTCCCCTATGTTGCCACCATAGCTCTCAACTGAGTATGTAATGTTCGGTTACACCCGAACTTAACCTTCCTTACTTGTTGTTATTGGTTTAGTAGTGAAAACGATACCTGAAAGCTTAGGGAGTATTACTTATACGGGCAGGCCTTTGCCGGATTGATTTCGGTACACTGCGGCACTTCTTCTTCTTCTTGTAGCGATAAAGAGGCTCCCCGAAGGTCTTTGTGAGTTTAATTTGTCAGTGGTCCTTTTTCGAATTTTGATTCGCTTCGTTATCGAAAATAGCACCAAGGTACTAGCCCGATCATAGTAGAAACGATTTGATATGACCATGTTTTTGTTAGCCCAGCGGGTTAGGAGGCTTAGAATATACGCGTGCTAGGTATGCCTGTCGTAAGAGGCGACTTAAATACCAAATTGATTTAAGAGGTTGTGTAGCGCAACCCTTTTCAGGGGTTGCCAGCGCAATTTATTTTAGCTTCTCCAACCCAATTCTCAATCATCAACGCTTGGCGAATCCTGTTTCTTTAGCAGCCTAGGCTCTGGTGGCCCCAATTTCCTCATGGATCTAGGGGATGAGAGGGCAGGTCGGCGTAGAAGGTTTCATGTGGCAAAGGACCATCAACAACGATAACACTCCCCAAGGCAGTCGGTTCTATGTACCGGAGCGACTCGGGATTTTTCCCGACCAAGGACTGTCATTTCAGTGTGACCCCATTTAATTGGTTTCGTCCCTCCCACAAATTGTCATCCTCCCAGCAGCTCCTTGCAGCAGGACTGCTACATATTCTCTTACTCTGGGAAGGTATCGAACCCAATCCGGTTCCGTCTCCTGACCCCGGTCCTGAGAAATGGTTTTGCTGCATTTGCCAGAAAAGAATCTTTTTAGGACGGTCATACTCTGTTCAGTGTGTCTCGTGCAAGGGATGGTTGCATCGGACAGGTTGTTCTGGGCTTGATCCCAAAACCCGACGTCCACGTAACTTTTATAAATCTTTTGTGGCTCCTTGCTGCTCACGCCCAAGGGCGTCCCGTAGTCTACGCCTAAGCGTATCCCCACTACCTTCCACCAGCTTCGCTGCTCAGCAAGCCACAACAAGTACCCGCTGCTGCTCGCGCCCCACGGCGCCAACAACTCAAACAGCTGATACCACTCATAACTACTACCTTCGTAGTAGAGCTGGTAGCAATGCTGAGCATCAGCCCCTGCCCCCGGGTTCTTCTCCCCCCCTCTTTTCTGGCAGCAATCGTGCAGGTCAGGGAAACATACTCTTAGTCCCTGCCTCCGTTTGCACCGTCTGCCAGCACAGAATATATAGGTTTGCGACATCCGCTCAATGCAGCTCCTGCCTTGGGTGGTGGCACTTTCCTAGATGTTCTGGTCTCCGCGACTCCCAAATCATCCGGGTACCCCAATGCTTGCCCAAGGGCGCCCAGTCCCAAGGCCACAACAGCAATTGCGTCCTGGCCTTCCACAACCTAGGCGTAGTCACCCCTCACTTACCCCTAGAGTGGCGGCGTCACCCCTCATGCACTTCAGAATTCTGCAGTTCAACTGTAATGGACTAACTGGGAAGATTACGGAGATAGTCGATTTCATGAAGCGGCACAACATCCGCATTGCTGCGATTCACGAGACTAAACTCACAGCAAGATCTGCATTGCAGACCTGCTCTGGTTATAATGTCCACAGGAAAGACCGCGAGAGCGGAAATGGAGGCGGCCTCGCGTTTATTATACACCACTCTGTGCAATATCATATATTTGATCTTGGCATCGACCGCAGTGACAATGTCTTAGAACGTCAAGGCCTATCTGTCCGGTCAGGCGATGCAAATCTAGGAATCATCAACATCTACATCCCTCCTGTCACCTGTTGCCCCAGTGGATACCGCCCTAATATCGAGGCCTTACTCACTGGCAACAATCGCATTATTTTAGGCGATTTCAATGCCCATCACGACCTATGGCATTCAAACTTGCGGGCGGATCAAATAGACGAAACGACGTTCTGCACAATAAACGGAGACGCCCCCACACGTATGGTAGGAAGCTGTCATAGCTCGCCAGATATCTCAATCGTGAGCGCAGAACTCGTAAACTGCATCAACTGGCAGCCGATGGTAACATTGGCATCCGACCACCTGCCCATACTTATTTCGTTCGAGCGTACCGCCGACTTCATCGTCACCGAAAAACGCACTTTCATAAACTTCAAAAAAGGAAAGTGGGAAGAATATAAATTTGCAACAGACAGCAGCTTTGCTGCCCTCCCTATCCCGACTGATGCCCGCCAAGGGGAGCGTGCCTTCCGTAAGGTCATTGAATCCGCCTCGGCACATTTCATTCCCGCCGGGAGAATTCCCGAAATCCGGCCCCACTTCCCGGCGGAGGCCGCGAGCTTAGCGAGGGAACGGGACCTTATAAGACAGCTTGATCCAGGCGACCCCCAAATAAGGGATATAAACCAACGCATCAGATTGCTTGTGGACGAACACAAGCGGGCGAAATGGGAAGAGCACCTAAGAGGTTGTAACCTCTCTACCGGTGCAGGTAAACTTTGGTCCACCGTAAAGTCCCTATCGAATCCGACTAAGCACAAAGACAAAGTTTCCATCGCCTTTGGCGATAAGGTGCTGTCGGATGCGAAAAAATGCGCGAGCGCTTTCTGCCGACAATATATAATGCATCCTACGGTCGACAAAGATAGACGGAGAGCCAATAGACACGCACATAAACACAAACTCAGCGCGTCACCAATTACCATCACCGCTAGAGAGGTTGAGGACGCCATTGGTCGCGCTAAACCATCCAAAGCAATGGGCCCAGACGGCATAGCCATGCCGATGCTTAAAAACCTAGGGAAAGAGGGTTTCAAATATTTGGCGCATGTCTTCAACCTGTCTCTTTCCACCTTTGTCATACCCGAGAAATGGAAAATGGCCAAGGTGGTCCCGCTACTAAAGCCTGGGAAACCAGCTAACGTAGGTGAGTCATATCGTCCGATATCTCTCCTATCGCCAGTGGCAAAGACGCTTGAAGCCATTTTGCTCCCTTATTTCCAAGCACATTTGCAGCTAGCCCCTCATCAGCATGGCTTCAGAAAACTCCATAGCACTACCTCCGCGCTAAATGTCATTAGCACCCAGATAAATTGCGGTTTGAATCAATATCCCCACCATAGAACAGTACTCGTAGCGTTAGACCTATCAAAAGCTTTTGATACGGTCAACCATGGCTCGTTACTGCAAGACCTGGAAGGGTCTACCCTTCCCCCATGTCTTAAAAGGTGGACCGCAAATTATCTGGGTGGTCGGCAGGCATCGGTGCAATTCAGAAACGAAACATCAAAACAAAGGAGAATTAAACAAGGGGTGCCACAGGGTGGTGTCCTATCCCCGCTTTTGTTTAATTTCTACATATCTAAGCTACCTTCACCACCGGAAGGAGTCACAATCGTTTCCTAAGCCGATGACTGCACAATAATGGCCACAGGCCCAGGCCCAAAGATCGATGAGCTATGCAATAAAATAAACGGCTATCTCCCTGATCTCTCCAGTTTTTTCGCCTCGCGAAACCTGGCATTGTCACCGACTAAATCTTCCGCGACCTTATTTACAACATGGACGCCCCAAATGTCGACCATATTGAACATCCACGTCGATGGCACTACGGTACCGACTGTCCTACACCCCAAAATCTTGGGTGTGACGTTTTATCAGGATCTACATTTTGGTGCGCACGCAACCGCAATTGTTCCAAGAGTTCAGAGCCGTAATAAAATCCTCAAATCCCTTGCTGGCAGTACCTGGGGAAAAGATAAAGAAACGCTCTTGACCACATACAAAGCAATTAGCCAGCCGATTACGTGCTACGCGTCACCCATATGGTCGCCAAGCCTAAAAACCACCCACTGGAAGAAACTACAGGCCTGCCAAAATACTGCTCTCAGAATCGCCACGGGCTGTCTTCTTATGTCCCCAGAACACCATCTGCATAATGAGGCGAGAATACTCCCCATCAGGGAGAGAAATGAGATGCTGACCAAACAGTTTCTGTTGAATACCCAGAAACCTGGGCATCCCAACAGACATCTGATTGACGAACCAGCACCGCCTAGGGGCCTAAGGAGTCATCTCCGTAAGCATTTTGAGGAAATACGGCACCTGAGAACCCAGCCGTATGAGGCGGAAAAACACAAGCAGGTCCTTGGTGAACTCCATAGACAGGCGTCGGACCTTTATGTCGGGAGTTGCCCGGTGAATCCAGTACTTGAAGAAAAATATCCAGACCTCGCAGAAGAGGAACGCATACTCCCCAGGGAAACGCGTGTCACTCTTGCTCAACTTCGTTCTGGATACTGTAACAGGTTAAACTCTTACCTATCCAGATTCAACCCCGACATACAAAATGCTTGCAATGTGTCCCCACATGACACCAACCATCCCTTTAATTGTAATGTGGAACCAACGCCTCTAACACCCCTTTCCTTATGGTCCACCCCTGTCGAAACGGCAAGTTTCCTTGGACTCCCGTTAGAGGATATTGATGACAATTTGTGATCGGTCGCGGCTATTAGGTGGGGCGAGCATTGCTACAACAACAACAACATAACACTCCCCGAAACCTTCGGGGGGGTGCCTTTTCGCTACAACAACAAGCATGTTGTGTTCAAATCTCTGGTATGGTTTCTTTGCTGGAACTAACGCAACTTTCTCGGGAATTATTTTTTTAACCACTCGACCATACGAGTTTATAGAATTTAGTCACTTCTGCCTACTTGCATTTTCGATTTGTCAAACAGCCGGGTAACTTTACATATTCCTAAAGCAGTCAGTAAAGTCATTACATTGTAGTACTTGTCCTCAAATTATAGTATTTGCTGTGGGTTCTCATCCGAGGCTTCTTACATAATGTTTTCATTGGTTCCAATAGTTCGCTCTTACGACAGGCATGCATTTTCGCAGGTACATTCTGAACGCCCTATACCGTAAATGAAAGGATCTAAATTTATGTGTCTTATGGTCTATTTGATGCTGATAAACGAAATATATAGAAATCCTTCGGGTAGATATACAATATTTGGTATATTGATCCTTTATGTGAAAATGGATTGGGAGCGAGTTGCGTGTAGGAGTAAGAATAGGAGTGGAAGTGGGAGAGGAAAATATAGAGGTGGATGAATGAGAGGAGGAACGGAGTGAGGAAATTTTTTGAAAGTTCAGTTAAAAATTAAGTTTTTACATACCTTCATCGAGTAGACGCTCAACATGATTAAATACATTCGGAAATGCCGCCATTTGTTTGCGATCTTTTAGCAATTGAGCCAAATAGTCTGCTATGCTTTGTGTTGTTTGATGTTGTTGTTGGGGAGTTTGTTGAATGGTAACGGCATTGACATCAATCAGACTCATTTTGTAGGCGGTTTGTGGTTTTTAACTTTTTTTGTTGTAGATATTTTAATGAAAATGTTACGATTAAATCGTTCAAAATTTGCACTCAAAAAGGCAAATTTTTGTTGAAAAATTTATTTGATTTTGTGGCTTTTAATAAAAGGAAATTTTCTTTAGCCACACTTCAACTCATATAAAGTATCCGTGGTTTTAATTTCAATTTGTTTAAATTTTTTGATTTTCAAAGTGTTATTTATTGCACAATGTTTTTAAGTAACTCACTTCGTTTGAACGTTTCAACTAAATAATGCAAAATCAGGAATTTGTTTTATACTATATGTTTGTGTGCTTGTTCGTATATGATATTTGTTTGTAGTTGCGGCACGTTTTTCCAATTTACACGAACAAATTAAAATTTTTATGAAATGAATGAATGAATGAAAATGTTCTTGTAATTCGAGTCTTTTTTGTGCTTCACGCATAAACCAAATTCAATGCAGGGTGTCGACGAAGGGGTGGAAATACAAACTACAACAAATTTTAGCTGAATAATGCGCTGGAGTGTTTTTTTTTTTTTTTTTTGTTTGTCAATGATTTTTTCAAAAATTTTATATTTTATAATCGATTAATTCAACAAAATCTAATAACTAAAATTTGGTCACTTTGTATACAAAACACGATCACAAATAGCAAAAAAAAAGGCAAGCAAAAAAAATATATACAACGAATTTGCGTGCATAATGCAGGAGAGCAAACTAAAGCTACTCAAATTGCAGCGAATACAAAACAAACACATTTTTACGTGAGCGGCGACACACACAAACACACACACGTACTTGCATCGGTGGCTGCCTAACAGGGAGCTAAATGGAAGTGCCAAAATAAACAATAACTATTGCATTTCACAGTTATTTCTAGTAGTTTTCCTGTTTTGCAAATTCGTTTATTATCATTTATTTCTTCTCATTTTCCATGCGAGCTAAATTCAGTTGATCGTTTTCCTTACATTTTAGCTGCTGTACACGCACGCCCTTCTATATTTGCGCTCCGCTCCTGTTTTTGTATGCGAACCATTTCACTGCTGACGTCTACGTGAACCGCATGGTCGACGTTGGCTTGTAGCGTATTTTTGTGTTTGCCTGCGTGCTTTCGAATTCCTCTTTGAAGAAGCAGTATTGCCATTTTGGTGCTTTTTGAGTTGGCTCATTTCGGGTTTAGCTTGTAGCTCATTTAAATTATTTTGCACTTTTTGTCTCCAAATATATTTCGTGAATCCATGTCTTATAATTTATGCTATACATCGCCTGACCGGGTTTTGGACCAAATTAGTTTTTTTGTAGCAGTTCGAGCCATGAGAAAAAAAGTTTTCCGTTGTTCAAAGTTAGCCTTTAAATTAAAGACATGGGCTTTCGGAATTCGACTCTTACTACTATATTTTAAAAAATATTTAGGCAATTCACAAGTGTCTGGTCAAATTGTCCCTTAGTACACCACGCTTTGACAATACATATATGTAAATAGAAGTTGGTAGAGGGATCCTCCTAGATGCCAAAACTAAATTCTTTATCTTCCCATGGGCTCTAGTTTTTTCGCAATACAAATATTTATATATGTTTTTGCCTAGAGGGACTCTGCCCCTCATCCCGCCGGTGCTAGAAACCGGATAACTCTTTTATTAGCTTTAACTCCCAACTCCATACCACGGTGCACCTGATCCAATTCAATGCAAAAATGAGTTTTGTAACTTATTTACCATCGGATAATGAAAATGCCTTACTTTAAGAAAAATTTACTTCAGTTATTATAATTGATAATTTTACGGCAGTGGTAATTTTCATCAAGGAAACCATACACTTATGGCTTCATCAAAAAATTTAATATGTTCTCGTAAATTTTATATGCTCATTGTAAATTGTTAAGTTTTATGTCGTTTCCATGATTTCTAATTTAAAAGTTGATTTAAAAAACAACATACGATAAATAGGAGACTTTTGAATTTGCCTAATTTGTTTTATATCGTAAGCGTTTTTTTTTTTCTTTCTATTTTATATTACAGGTAAAAAATATTAAAAAACATTTTTAAGTTTTCTAGGCCTGCATTTCGTTTAACGATCAGTGACTGAAAACCATTTTCACTTATAACACCTGGGTACTTATTCTGTTGCTGGTAGGCTGTTTTTGACACCTATTCCACAATATGAAATGTTTCAGTATAACTCTTAGATAAGAGGGTATTTGAAACCAATTCTGTTTTACCAAGTGAGTATAAGCTTATTAAGCGGTCTGGAACTACAACTACCGACGGCAATACCCGAAGCAAGCGTCGACTACCAATATACGTTCGAAAGACGTTTTTTCACCTCTATCGATACCAAAACGGAAATTAAACATTTTTCTTCCGTCAAATGATCCCGAATCAGCTCCAAAACCGGGTAAGTCTTTAACAGCGGTCGACTTCTAACACGCGTACAAAAATTTCGTGTCAAAAGACACGTTTTAACCTCAGTATCCATAATTCGGAGGCGGAAAAAAAATTGGCGTTTATCAAAAGATATTCACGAAAAACCGGAAAAAGACTCCGGACCTGACCGAAACCGGAGTTTGGACCCATAGTATTATCTTCACCTTTCGGCGACAAATAAACTCGCGCAAAACAGCTTTCTACATTTTTCTTTACCGCTTTTGGATTATTGTTGACGGGGTCAAGACGTGTCGTTTGACCTCATGGCTGTTGGGGTTACGGGATGTCAAACAATGCTTATAGGTCACTACAACAACAATAATGATCTGAAGGCGCAAAAGAGATGTATCTGCGTCCGGATACATTTGCAGTTAAAGTTGGCAATTTTCATGTGGTTCTTGTACATAGGCAAAAGTTTTGTGTGAAAAAAAGATTTTGCACGGATTTCATATTGATTCCATCGCATTGGTGGACTGGCTACAGTATTTTTTATAAGCACAGCCATAGGCTGCCAACGCAGAAAGGTGTTCTGCGCGAAAATGCTATGGATCCCATCCCCGCTTTCAGAGTTGCCTGGGGTCGTTTTTCGTTAATATCTTTTGACGGAGTTAAAATTGACATCTCTTTTACTTTGACTTGCATTAAGACTGAAATTCTTTCCTTTAGAATTACCATAAAAATTTCTAGCTCATTTTTTCCATTGGTTCTAATTTTGTTTTAAAAAATTTAGCTCTTTCTATATCGTTTTCTTATTTTAAGTTCCAATCAAAATTTTTTCTGGCAACATTGTTGATCAAGCCGACCGCAGTGGCTCGTCGCACAATCCACGTTTGGTTACACATATACACACACGAATACATTTAAGCACACCCAGCAAATGCTGACAAAGCGGAAAACGACGAGATGAAAGCAGAATGTCAAGCAGATTATATTTTTTTCTCGTGTTCTGCTTCTACTTCTCATTCCTTGCATTATTTCTCCATACGCAAATAGGTATGTAGTGAATATACAAATCTAAATATATTTAGAATGAACTAAAAATAAAATTTGCGCTTGTGAAGTAAAAAACGTTCAACTTTAAACTAAAGCTCGATGTAGCCCACAAATAATTTTCATTCTCAAAAATTTACAGAAAAATTATTTTCATCAATCGAGCTACGCAGTCGCTCGCAGCACCGTTCTTGGAATGAATGGAAAATACGACTGCGGCTGCTGTATTGTTGTTGTTGATTTTTCTTCTCAACACTTTGGTCTGCCTTCTTTCTATTCTTGCCCTTTGAAAAAGCGCAAGAAAAAATGTGTATTTGGAATTCCACAGCACCATTGCAATTGAATTTGACTTCTTTACACTTAATATTCACTTCAATTTGTTGATATTTTTATAAAGCACACTAATTAAACGTACATTTATGCAGTTTATGAAACGTTAACCGCTTTATATTCACTCGATTTCAAGTTCCAAAAGGAGGAATTTAAAAAAAAATTTGTATTTGTGTGTGTGTACTAATTGATTGTATAGGCAACACTTTGAATTTATGCACTGTACGCGAATTGTAATTTTTTGAAATAACTAAACGCGATGACTCCAAGAACAAAACTGAAAAGACAAATTACGAAAATTTCGCTTTCAAGCGATCGCATTGAACATTTTGTTCGGCAAAGAGATTGCATTTTGTTTTCGTGTGGGTTTCTCATCGGGTCGTGGCACAAATTCATAGTGTTGGCTTGCTCACACAGTTTACAAATGATTACTGTTGCGGGAGGTGCGAGTGAAACAGAATGTTTGTGTTGGCGATCGAACCAGTTTGTAAAAATTAGATGACATATAGGAACAGTAGGAATGAGTCAAAACTGATATTTGGGAACAGTTAAAGAGTGTGTGTGGGAACATCACTAAAAATAAAATATAGTAAAGGGGACTTCAATTTGGATTGCGGGCGTATTTTGGAAAAAGCGCATGAAAATTCGAACTTGTCAAATGTGATTTAACCGCGATAGTTGTCGGGCAATTCACTTATTATACTCAACGTGCTTTGCACACAGAGTATATTAACTTTGATTGGATAACGGTTGGTTGTACATGGATAAAGGAATCGAGATAGATATAGACTTCCATATATCAAAATAATCAGTATCGAAAAAAAATTTGATTGAGCCATGTCCGTCAGTCCGTCCGCTAACACGATAACTGGAGTAAATATTAAGATATCTTCACCAAATTTGGTACACGAGCTTATCTGGACCTAAAATTGATTGGTATTGAAAATGAGCGAAATCGGATGATAACCACGCCCACTCTTTATATATATATAACATTTTGGAAAACACAAAACACCTTATTATTTAGTAAATAATACACCTAGAATGTTGAAATTTTACGTGTGGACTGATATTGAGACTCTTGATAAAAATTTGAAATATCAATCAAATAGATTACAATTATTATTAATCATAAATCCAAATTCGTTAAACCTATCGTAACAAAATTCGGCAGAGGTTGCCTTTTCTATAAGGAATGCTTTGAAGACAAATTTAACGAAATCGGTTAAGTACCACGCTCACTTTTATATAAAAGATTTTTAAAAGGGTCGTGGACGAATAAAATCAGCTATATCTTTGCAAAAAAGAGCTTTATATCGATGGCATTTCATTTCCCAAGTGAATTTATAACAATAAATAGGAAAAACTACAAATTTAGAAAAATGGGCGTGATACCGCCTCTTTAATGGCTAAGCAATTTTCTATGTTTCGGGCGCCATAACTCGAAGAAAAGTTAACGGATCGTAATAAAATTGGGTACACAAAATTTCCCTATAACAGGAAACATTTCTAGAAAAAATGGACGAGTTCGGTTAAAGACCACACCCAATTTTATATAAAAGATTTTTAAAAGGATCCTTGACGAAAATAATAAGCTATATCTTGGCGAAAAAGGGCTTTGTATCAATAGAATTTTACTTTCTAAATTGAATTATAACATTAAATTGGAAAAGACTAAAAGTTCTAAAAATGGTGTGGCAACTTGAAACTTAGCACATAGTTTGCGAGTCGATTGGCTATACAATTCGTGGAAAACAAAATGCCGCCAGGAGGCAGACGAATCGAAATAAACGAAAATCCCTGAAAAAACGCAGGGCATCTTGCGATCGATTTTTAAGTAACTTCCGGCGAGCTAGAGACTTGAAACTTGAGCCGTGAGTCAGAACCCGGTGACAATGCAATATTTGATCAAAAAATGCCGATAGATGGCGCATGGATCGAGGTATTAGGACAATTTTTCGGTTACCTAGAGACTTGTAACTTAGCACATAGTTCGAGACCCGGTGACAATACAATTTATAGAAAACAGAGGTCCGCTAGGTGGCGTGCTAATTGAGATAACTACAAATCTCTGAAAACCGAGGGGAATCTTGCAATCGATTTTTGAGTAACTTCCCGATGAGCTGGAGATATGAAACCTGAGTCGTAAGTCAGAACTCGGTGACAATGCAACATCTTATCAAAAAAAAATCCGCTAGGGGGCGCATGGATCGAGATATTGGGAAAATTAATTTTAATTTGGGAATATTTCAATCCATTTTTAACTAACTTCCCGGTTACCTAGAGACTTGTAACTTAACACATAGTTCGAGACCCGGTAACAATACAATTTATAGATAACAAAGTTCCGCTAGGTGGCGTCCTAATTGAGATAACTACAAATCCTTGAAAAACGGGGGGAATTTTGCAATTGATTTTTGAGTAACTTCCCGGTGAGCTGAAGATATGAAACTTGAGCCGTAAGTCAGAACCCGGTGACAATGCAATATTTGATCAAAAAATTCCGCTAAATGGCGTATGGATCGAGATATTAGGAAAATTAATTTTGATTGGGAATTTTTCAATCCATTTTTAACTAACTTCCCGGTGACCTAGGGACTTGAAACTTGGCACACAGTTCGAGCCTTGGTGAAGATACAATATACAGAAAACAAAATTCCGCTAGGTGGCGCGCTAAGCGAGATAACAAATCCTTGAAAAACGGGGGAATTCTGCAATCGATTTTTGAGTAACTTCCCGGTGAGCTGGAGATATGAAACTTGAGCCGTAAGTCAGAACCCGGTGACAATGCAATATTTTATCAAAAAAATTCGCTAGGTGGCGCATGGATCGAGATATTAGGAAAATTAGTTTTAATTTGGGAATCTTTCAATTCATTTTTAACTAACTTCCCTGGTACCTAGAGACGTGTAACTTAGACCATAGTTCGAGACCCGGTGACAATACAATTTATATAAAACAAAGTTCCGCTAAGTGGTGCGCTAGTTAAGATAACTAAAAATCTCTAGAAACGAGGGGAATCTTGCGATCGATTTTTGAGTAATTTGCCGATTAGCTAGAGATTTGAAACTTCGGCCGTGGGTCAGAACCCGGTGACGACGCAATATTGAATCAAAAAAAATCGCTAGGTGGCATCGGATCGAGATAGTAAGAAAAAAATTTTAATTTGGGAATCTGTCAATCCATTTTTAACTAACTTCCCGGTTACCTAGAGACTTGAAACTTGGCACTTACTTAGAGGCCTGGTGACAATACAACTTATAGAAAACAAGGTTCCGCTAGGTGGCGCGCTAGTCAAGATAACTGTAAATCCTTTAAAAACGGGGGGAATCTTGCGATCGATTTTCGAGTAACTTCCCGATGAGCTAGAGACATGAAACTTGGGCCGAAAGTTAAAACCCTGTTTGTAATATTTTATCAAAAAAAGTTCACTAGGTGGCGCATGGATCTAGATATTGAGAGAACTAGTTTTAAATTGGGAATCTTGCAATCGATCTTTAACTAACTTCCTGGATATCTAGAGACTTGAAACCTGAAATATAGTTTAAAACTCGATGACTTGCACTGCCATCAAAAAATTTGAGCAACGTAACGCACAAGTCGAACGATTTAAAAGATTAGCCCATACCTTCATGGCTAGCCACTGAGTGTTGTAGGCGTGGTAGAATTCCACCTCGTTCAAGGCCCCACTCAATGCACGTCCTTGCATACTTTTAGGCGTACGCGACTTTCCCAACGATTCTTTTAGACTTTCAGGCGTATGCGAATTTCTCCACGATTTTCAGCTGTGCAAATTAAGTAGCATAATCGCCAACAAGAATTATTCAGCACATTCATCCTCTTTGTCCGGGTGAGTTGGACCAATATCAAGAACATCGAACAGCTATAGTAATTCACCGATTTATATGTAGCACACATACATCTATCTACAAAAACAAAAATTGCCTTCTATTTTTTGGTCCATTTATATAAAGGTAATGCTTAAAATTTTTTTATCATCTCTCTTCTCTTTTTAGCCTACTCGGAATTACGTGGCAGTTACAACGGAATTACGTGGCAGTCATCGGGAGGAAAGCATTCGGGACTTAGCGCGCGCGGGTTTGGCGTTTACTACGCGCAAACGGAAGGACGGGTGCGAGCTGTAGTAATGGTAAGTATACAGCTGCATTCATATATGCTGCCTAATTACACCACTGAGGATCTCGTAGCGGTGGTCGTTGAGCAAAAGAATAAGCAGGCATTTATCCTGGCGTCCTGCTACATGGCCCATGCTGCGGAGGTCCTACCGATGGAGTGCAAAAGGCTAGTACAGGAGGAAGGGCGCAAAGGGCGGTTGGTCATAGGCGCAGATGCAAATGCGCACCACAATGCGTGAGGAAGAGCAGATACGAACGAGAGAGGCGAATCTCTGTTACATCCTGCAAACCAATTTGCAGATAGCCAACAGGGGAAATGTCCCTACATACATTGGTCCAATATCCAGCAATGTGCTGGATATTACGTTGAGCTCCGAGCGTGATATATCAAGGTATGATTGGATGGTTCTTGATAGACCATCCTTCTCCGGCCATGCGTATATCAGCTTCAACATCCCCCTAAAGAGGGTAGAAAAGGGAGGAACCTTTAGAATACCTAGGTCAACGAACTGGACTAAATTCCAGAAACATGTAGAAACAAAACTGGGACAACCCAAAGAGGTTGCTAATGTAGAGGAACTGGAGGAGTCGAATGAATTCCTAACAAGGACGCTTATGACTGCATATAACAAAGCTTGCCCTCTAAGAAGATTCAGAGGAAAGCAAAGCCGCCATGGTGGAGCAATGAGCAATGAGGGACGAATACTGGGATCTACTGAGGATCTACAAGCGTGAAATTACCAGGGCGAAGAGAAACTCATGGAAAAGTTTCTGTACGGACATAGAGTGCTCCAGCGAAACAGCACGGTTGAAAAAAGTCCTAGCAAAGGGAAACATAGTCCAGGGACTAATAAAGAAATAGAACGGGGAATGGTCACGTAATAGTGAGGAATCCCTTGAGGTGCTTCTCGATACACATTTCCCATCGGGAGACGGTTTAGAGGAGCCAGCAGACATCACTCACACTTCGATCACGGAGCTAGTAGTGCCGGGCTTGGTGGCCGATACCAAGATCGAGTGGGCAGTGAAGACGTTTTCTAAGTTTAAATCGCCGGGCCCAGATGGTATATTCCCGGCCATGCTACAAGTCTCAAGTAGGGCGGTCGTGGAATGGCTTAAAATAATATTCGATGGGTGCATACGACTGAATCATGTACCGCACTCTTGGAGAACTGCTCGTGTAGCTTTTCTACCAAAGGCGGGGAAGATCGGTCACGTGTATCCCAAAGACTATAGACCCATTAGCTTAACATCATTTCTGCTCAAAACCTTTGAGAGGCTGATAGATGTGTACATAAAGTCCAACGTGGATGAAAAGCTGCTCTCCACAACATAGCATGCGTACACCAAAGGCAAGTCGGTAGACACCGCATTGCATAGGGTGGTAATAAGCATTGAGAAATCCCTGGAATATAAGGAGTATGCTCTAGGAGTCTCCTCGGACATTGCCGGGGCTTGCAATAATGTTGCAAAATGGGCGATTATGGATGGTCTTAATTACATTAAAGTACATCCTGCCTTAATCAGATGTATCGGCTGCATGTTAAATGGCAGAAAGATTACACCACAATGGGGATTGTACGAGGCCACGAAATCAGTGGACAGGGGCACGCCGCAGGGAGGGGTGCTATCACCTCTGCTGTGGACGCTGGTCATCAACCAACTGCTCAGGCAATTCGATGAGGGACCCGTAAAACTTACGGCTTACGCAGATGACGTTGCAATTGTCATAAGTGGAAAGTGCCTTCCAACGATTAGTTCTTTGATGGATCGGGCGCTTCGCGATATTCATACCTGGGCATCTAATGTCGGATTGAAAGTCAATGCGGAGAAGACGGATATGGTCTTGTTTACAAAGAGGTACAAGGTCCCAAATTGGACCAGGCCTAAGTTAGGAGGGGTGACCTTACAGGAGAAACCTTGCACAAAATATTTAGGAATCATCCTAGACAGTAAGCTGTCATGGAAGCTCAACGTGGAGGAGAGGGTCAAGAAGGCCTCAACGGCACTCTATGCATGTAAAAGAATGCTGGGGTGTACGTGGGGTCTATCGCCCTCTCTTTCTCATTGGGTTTTTACAGCGATTGTAAGCCCTATTCTATACTATGGAGTTCTTGTTTGGTGGAAAGCCACACAAAAAACAACATACCTCAAAAAATTAGAGGGGGTATGCAGACTATCGATGCTTAGCATTACGGGAGCCCTGAACACAACCCCGACGGCTGCACTGTATGCCATTTTGCACATCCCACCAGGCTCGGTGCTTCGGGACAGCTTGAGCGCCGACCCTATGGCAATAGTAGTATAGCGTCATCAATCACAAGACGAACAGACTACATGATTCCCTATCTGCGCTTCGAGGGAGATCTTAAGGCCACAATAGAGGTAGACGGTTGGCGCAAGGGTGCGCAAATGGCGGACGAGGCGATACATGTGTACACCGATGATTCCAAAGTAGTGGAAGGAGTAGGGTTTGCGGTATACTGCGCTGATCCGGAAATAAGCAGATCCTACAGGCTGCTGGATTACTGTAGCGTTTTCCAAGCGGAAATATTAGCCGTAACCAAAGCAGTAGAAACCCTGGAAGAGAATAGATTAAGCTGCAACCGCGTTAACTTTTATATTGACAGTCAAGCAGCAATTAAGGCAATAATCTGGCATAGCACAGCATCTAAATGCGTGTTAGAGTGTAGGCAGTCTCTGGAGAGAATCGTTACAGGGAGAAGCATACATCTATATTGGGTCCCAGGGCATATGAGAATAGATGGAAATGAAAAAGCGGACGAACTAGCTCAAAAGGGCGCATCCCTTGAAGTTTGCTCCGTAGATGTCCCAATTAGATTGGGCGAGATTAAGCGAAGTCGAGAGGTGCACATGATCGACCAAGCGGGAAAGGCGTGGGTTCAAGCGTGGGGCTGTAAAGTGTCGAAGATTATGTGTAGGTCTTACAACCTTAGACTAACACAGTTGCTCCTATCATTAAAAAGAGAGGACTGTAGACTCATAACGGGTATTCTGACTGGACACTACCTGCTGGCGTCACATGCCTTTAAACTAGGCTTGGTCAGTGATAGCAGATGTAGGAAGTGCGGGTTGGAGGAGGAAACGATCGAGCACGGCCTGTGCTCGTGCCCTGCACTTGCCAGGCTAAGACTCCAGCTATTAGGAGTGATCTAGAAGCAGCAAGTGGCTTAAGTCCTAGGAAGCTTCTAGTATTTGCCAAGAGGACGGAGTTATTTTATAACATAAGTCCTGGTTTTTGATAGGGCTTTTCAGTTTGGTCGTTAAAACAACCTTCTGGTAACACTACGGACTCAATCAGTCTATGTGAGGTCCTCATGGACCGGCCAGTTCAACCTACCTACCTTCCTACACCGAATCACTTTGAATCTCTTATACCCTACCACCGATTCCAAAGATGTAAGTGGGCAGTTCATTTCATCCCTCTTCACCTTGTGAAGCTCATCATCTTTCTGGAGTAAGATTTAGTCACCGTATTATATCTCTTTGCTCCCCCTATTAAACCGGAGTTTGGTTAGTATCTTCATTTAGTAGGATTGGAGCGTTATTACTATTTCCCTCCTCTCTATGCCTTGCAGATCTCGATATGCAGGATTCATCGCTATTGCAATATCCTCCCTGGCTATGCCTCATAGCTCTAGCCGTTCGCGGCTTATATCCACGATTTGGTACATGGACTGTGTACTTTCAAATACCCAATCCGCTTTTTGTATAATACGTATAATACCTACCTTTCGTTTGATAAACTTATTTGCATTGAAGTTGATGAGAACCTTGGAAGCACATATTAGTGGCAACACGTAGTTAATATTTAAGTCTACTTCTTCTTCTTGTAGCGATATAAACACTCCCTGAAGGTTTTGTGGAGTATTATCGATGCTGATGGGGTTGTGGGGTAACACGTAAGTCGTCAAATATAGTGGATTGCCTATGTTCGAAGTGACATTCAAAGGGGTTAAGTCGTTTCCGAGATAGATAAGAAAAGGGATATAGGTACATATGTATGGCCGGCCACCAAACCGCCACCCTAGCCGGAAACCCCAACCTAAAAAAATGTCTGTTGAAATTCGGAGTAAAATGCTTCTCGTTTGATACCGTCATTGACATATCTCATTTGATTTTTAGCAAATTCCAAAAAGGTGGCATTCTTGTAAAGACATCCCTGAGAACAATTCTACGTTATATTCATGGTCCTCTGATTGACGTTCTCCAGGAATCGACATAACGTAAATATTCAGCAGCATTATTCAGCTGACTGTGTCTGTGAAAATCTCTTATATGATACATAAAAACATACTCACAACTCTGCCTTACATTAATATTGTTACGAATATTAACAACACTAAGGGGTACTGTCATCTCTAAGCCGATACTAAGCAGTGACTTGTATGCACATCAACAAATGAATCTTTATGTCTACCCATATGTCCATACAAGCAGTGGAGAGAAAACGCACAAACACTTGCATATAGCTGAGATGCTCCCAAAAGCAGGCAATGGTTTGTGCAAGTATCACTCACAAATACACGCGCACATGAGAAGCTATAGACGTAGTAATTTTATAGCAGATAACTAACTAGTAAATTCTAGAAATATGCGAACGAGAAACCACAGAGTATAAAAGGCAGCAACAGTAGAGGCACGACAATCAGCTTGATTTAAGACGCCATCTGACGAGCAATAGAAGTGTTATTTTGAAAGTAGTCTAATAAAGGCAATTTTGCATTATTGAGTGGAGTTATTTATTCAACAGTTTAGTGATTCCAACGTTAGCAGAAGGTTGCAAATAAGCAGACTTCACCAAAATGCGTTACAATTGGTGTCAGAAGAGGAATTGTTGAATAAATTCCGAAGACTTCGAGTACAACAAGGACATGGCAAAGTTAAGTGAATTGAAGATCCAGGAACTGAAGAAGGAGTTGGAAAGCCGTGGATGGAATACAGCGACATTAAACTCGAACTTCATGCACGACTACGAGAGCCAATGGAAGCAGAAGGAATTAACGTGGAAGAATATGTCTTTCGTCTTGATGTCGACGAGACAACAAGAAAAATTGAAGAGAAAAACGAAACATCGCAGACAGTTACGAGCACAGACTTGAACACGATTTTGGCTGCAATATCTGCTCAAACATCGACAGTGTCATTCCAACTGGAATCGCAAAAGACAGATAAAACATTTCAACTGGCATCTCAACTAGAATCACAGGAGACACGCATAATCATCAAAACTCGAAGCGCGTATGGACGAGAAAATAACGCAGTTTGGAGAAAAAATCGAAGCTGAGGTGGATGCTTTGAGAGGTCGTATACAGGAGTTGCAATTAAATCGCCCTGCAGTCTCAGCGAGTAATCCAAAGGTAAAGAAGCCATCCTTTAACGGTTCTGTTCCTTTCCAGGTCTTTAAACTACAATTTGAGAAGACCGAAGCAGTGAACAACTGGAATTCTGACGAAGTTTCTGCACTATTCATGGCATTGAAAGGGCCTGCAGCTGAGATTTTACAAACCATACAAACCGATACGGAACTGAGCATAGGAGACAGATATACCAAATGGAGTTACTGAACCGCTTCCAGAGGCCTGGTAAAACATTGCAAGAGTTTGTGTCGGATGTTGAAAAGCTGGCACATTTAGCGAATGCGGACGCACCCGTGGAATACACTGAAGGGGTAAAGATTCAGAGCTTTACACGCAAAGCTGGAGGAGATAAGCAAGAGCGAGTCAGATGTAAAGATCGAAAACTTGCCCCAGCTATTGAGTGTCCTGTGATATCTGTGTCGCAAATTGGAAAGAAATCAAGCAGTCTTACCGTCAAAGGAAATGTGGATGGCAAGGAGCGTGTACTGACTATAGATACGAGCGCATCTCATTCTTTAATCCGATCTGATTTGGTCAACAGGAGAGTAAACCCGTTACCTGGAGCAAAGTTGCGTACGGTCACTGGCGAGTATAACAAAGTCCAGGGAGAAGTGATATGTGAAGTCTTAATTGGAAAGGTCACAGTCCTACACAAATTCGTTGTGGCGGAAATTGTTGATGAAGTCATATTGGGAGTGGACTTCTTGGTTGACCATGACATCAAGATCGATATGCAGAGAAGGGTGATGCGTTATGAGAACCAGGATGTGTCACTTAACTTCAGTTTGGAAAAAGGGTTCAGCAGTAATCGAGTGCTGTTGAAAGAGATTCGACAAACAAAAGCCACAAAAGTCAAAGGCAGCAGATCGGACAAGGGTTGATGGAACGAATGGGCCAAACAAATCAAAACCAAAGGTACCTGGTTTCAAGCCAGCGCGCACTACTGTTGGGAAACGTCGGAACGATACTGCTTATGTGAAGCTAATCCGTCAAGAGCAAACTCTACAAAGTAGTTCATTGGCCAACCAACAGAGTGCGAGGGAATGATCAAGGATAATGAGTAGTAAGATGAAACGCAGGTACGATGAGAATAATAATTCGGAAGGTTTCTTGGAGGGAGATTTGGTACTGTTATACAACCCTCACCGGCGGAAAGGTGTTCCAGCCAAATTTCGGTGCACTTGGGAAGGCCCTTACAAAGTTGTGAAGAAGATCAGTGATACCATCTACCGCATACAAACCAATGGGAAACTACGAAATAGAAGAGTGGTACATTTGGAGATGCTAGCGGCGTTTAGATCAGGAAATTTGTCTGATCGGGACGATTAGACTTAGGTGGAGGGCAGCGTTTCGAATATTAGCAACACTAAGGGGTACTGTCATCTCTAAGCCGATACTAATCAGTGACTTGTATGCACATCAACAAATGAATCATTATGTCTACCCATGTGTCCATACAAGCAGCGCAGAGAAAACGCACAAACACATATATCTGAGATGCACCCAAAAGCAGGCAATGGTTTGTGCAAGTATCACTCACAAATACACGCGCATATGAGAAGCTATAAACGTAGTAATTTTATAGCAGACAACTAACTAGTAAATTCTAGAAGTATGCGAACGAGAAATTACAGAGTATAAAAGGCAGCAACAGTAGAGGCTCGACAATCAGTTTGATTTAAGACGCTATCTGGCGAGCAATAGTAGTGTTATTTTGAAAGTAGTATAATAAAGACCATTTTGCATTATTGAATAGTGGAGTTATTTATTCAACAGTTTAGTGATTCGAACGTTAGCAGAAGGTTGCAAATAAGCAGAATTCACCAAAATTCGTTGCAATGTATAACTCAGCGAAATCTTACTCCGATTGATTTACCAACGACTAAAATTAGCAGTAACATGATTCAGTTTTTATGTTAATAAATAGTTTAATAAAAAGAGCGATACAATTAAAAATAAGAGAAACATCAATACCGAAATACTACCCCTCTATTGAGTTTTCATCAGTTTCAAGTACAAGGATGTTTTCAAATGTAAAAAATTCTGGATAAGAATAGGTGATCATTACTACATAGTCATCACGGACCGAAGCACAACAGCCATCCCTCTTTAGTCTAGCTTACATTGAACACATTAAGGGAGATCAAGTATACCTCCACCAGTTTTTAGCAACTGAGTCGAGTCTATCTATAGGAATTATTTCTGAGCTACAGTGCGTTTATCCATTAATGTAATGTGACCTATATAAGATTAGCCAGGGCGAAAGTTCGTGCACCTCGTCGCGACCAACATCATAATCTTCATTAAATGGTGCGTAACCGCCTAGGCGGTTGTGCCAGTTGCTTAACAAGTCATGCCAGCCAGCCATGTTTCCCGATAACTTATGCTGATTGGAAGCGGCAAGGAAATTTAAATCTTTCTCCACCAGTACCGCCGAACTCTGTCGAGGTCCCTCCTCCCTGTTCTTCCCAATACTAGCGCCGACGCGAATGCTTTCTGGGCCGGTGTGCCTTCTATCATCCCCATAACATTACCTAGCCAGCGAGTTCTATGGGTTTTGTTCTCATAAAATACATACTATAAGAATCAGGACGATAATTTTCTACAAAACGTTTATGTGGTGTGGACGTAGTCTACGCGGATAAGAACTCCTGTTATGATAAACTAGCAAATGAAAGTAAGTGTAATGGCTACCGACACCATAGCATCAAAATCATGAATGGTGACTTTAAGGCCAGGGTAGGCAATGAAGGTCCACAAAGGTGCATGGTTATCTCCAAGGAGCACGAAAAGTAATGAAGGTATAGCTCTAGTAGGTCCAGTATTTTCCATGATCTTTTTCTTCAACTTGATTCCGAAGAAGAAAATTGCAACTAAGAAAATTTGTCTTGCTAAACACAATGATAACTGTACTCAATAAAACATCATATCCCGAAATTCTGGGCACTCCGGTATTACCAGGATAAACAAATGCATATACAGCAACGAGTTCGAAAATAGCAATTGTAATATTTGTTAATAAATTTTTTATTTCCGATAATTGAAGAAAAAACTTTTAGGAATTTTGTAACTGAAACTGCAAATTAATTTGGAGTTCACTAAATTTTTTTGAGCATGCAGTTTTGTACCCATCAATTCTAGTCGGACAAAGTAAAATAATTTAAAACAACCTTCTGAAAAAATTTTTTAAAATCATTTCCACTAAATTGATTGCATACCCAAAAAAAATATGAGACCTCCAAATAAAATTCAGTAACGAAATACACGAAAGTTTTTTCCGGAAATTATCGAAGTTCTTTTTTTAAACTTAATTGACGAAATTTGATAAAAATTGCCACTGCTAATCTTCTCTTCACAGATGTGTGTATCTACCAACAAACCTATTTTAAGTTTCATGTACACATTATGTATTGATCCCTGTCCAATTATCACCGAAATAGCCTTCGCCAATATTTAATGTGGGAAAATTGATATTTAGCGAAGCAGTTTATGATTTTAATGTGTTATAAAAGTATATTTTTGGAGGGAAACCAAAACAAGCAATAAAGTGTGTACACGTTACAATGCTTACATACATATGTACATATTTATGCTTTTCATTAGGGTTACATTACATTTTCGTTGTTGAATTATTTAACGCATTTTTTGCAAAAATTAAAAAAAAAAAAAACAAGTAAAGGTGTCTAAGTTCGGGTGTAACCGAATATTATATACTCAGCGTGAGCTTCAATTGTACATTTCAGATAAATTACTTTTCTACATAACACGTGGTACCGCCCGATTAAAAACAAATGTCTCCACATTTCCTCTTACAATAAACTTGATAAGTGAACTGTCATTGATTCAAAACTATTTTTTGCTAAGTTATAGCTTATTTTATTCTAGTCTACGACCCTTTTAAACTTGTTTTATATGCCGTGGTCTTTGACCGATCCCGTCCATTTTTACTAGAAATATTTTCTGCTTTAAAGAAAATATGTGTACACAATTTCATTACGATATGTTAATTTTTCTTCGAGTTATGGCTCCCAAAACATAGAAAATTGCTAGTCATAAAAGGGGCGGTACCACACCCATTTTAAAAAATTTTAATGTTTTCCAATTTAATGTTATAACTCAATTTAGAAAGTAAAATTCTATTGATACAAAGCTCTTTTTCGCTAAGATATAGCTTATTATTTTCGTCTACGACCCTTTTAAAAATCTTTTATATAAAAGTGGGCGTGGTCTTTAACCGTAAGTCTTGTCCATTTTTTCTAGAAATATTTCTTGTTATAGGGAAAATTTGTGTATCCAATTTTATTCCGATCCGTTAATTTTTCTTCGAGTTATGGCTCCCGAAACATAGAAAATTGCTTAGTCATAAAGGGGGCGGTGCCACGCCCATTTTTTTAAATTTGAAGTTTTTCCTATTTATTGTTATAAATATACTTGGGAAATGAAATACCATTGTTATAAAGCTCTTTTTTTGCAAAGCTATAGCTTATTTTATTCGTCCACGACCCTTTTAAAAATCTTTTATATAAAAGTGGGGGTGGTCCTTCTGGTCCTTAATTTTTCTTCAAAGCATTCCTCATAGTAAAGGCAATCTCTCTGCCGAATTTTGCTACGATAGGTTTAACGATTTTTGATTTCTGATTAATAATATTTGTAAAATTGATTTTATCACAAGTGGGCGGTGCCATGCCCATTTTAAACATTTTTTTCAAATTTTTACCAAGAGTCTCAATATCAGTCCACATGTCAAATTTTAGCATTCTAGGTGTATTATTTACTAAATAATCAGGTTTTATGTGTTTTGTGGGCGTGGTTATCATCCGATTTCGCTCATTTAATACCAATCTATTCTGGGTCCAGATAAGCTCGTGTACCAAATTTGGTGAAGATATCTCAATATTTACTCAAGTTATCGTGTTAACGGATAGACGGACGGACGGACGGACATGGCTCAATCACATTTTTTTTTTCGATACTGATGATATTGATATATGGAAGTCTATATCTATCTCGATTCCTTTATACATGTACAACCAACCGTTATCCAATCAAAGTTAATATACTCTGTGTGCAAAGCACGCTGAGTATAAAAACACAAGTTGAATGTGTTCATTTGTGGTTGCACTAACACTCATAATAGATATGGTTTCAACAGTGTATGGCGCATGCGCAAAAACTTGGCACACTTGTGCTCGCTCCTTCCATCAAGTACGTTGTTGATGATCGGTAGCTTATGGCCTATAATTGGCGTAAACGATATAATGGCACATACCATTTATGGTACAAACTTTATAATTTAAAGATTCTCATAACTGATCCAATAGAAACGAGCGCGAGTCATAAACTGTGGTGCCACACAACTTTGCCTCTTAACCCCGAGCAAAAAAAAAACTGTTTGACAATGTATGTATGTGTGTTTATGTGTCATATGCCTGCAAAAAATGTGATTAATCTAGGCTGAGTCCGGGATGAGTCGCAAAGGAGTATGCGCCCTGCAAAAAATGCGATTAGTCTAGGATAAATCCGGGCTGAGTCGCAAAGGAGTATGCGACTAATGCCAGTTTTGATCTCTTTGTATGCGTTGAACTCTTCCCTTATTGTTTGAGCATGTCCTATGAAGAGACTTATTGCGCCCATTTATACCCGAAAAGGATCGATAGGACCAATCCCCTTTGTATCCATATGGGAACATATGAAGACTAGTCCCTTTTCGGTTCAGTAAGGGGATCTGTAAGTCTTGCCAGCAGCGTTACTTTTCATGACAGAAACATATTCGAAGGGTTTGCCAAGCCACCAAATATATTCGATGTAATTTGTTCGCCCGCTTTTCAAAAAGGAATAAAAAATATTCTCCGAAAATTGCATCCTGACTCCGGCATAGTCATTAAGTCCTAGTAATTTAGGTTCTGTATAGGGCTCCGCATTTTTCTTTAATAATATGATTCAATCACCTGTAAAGTTTTTTATTTAACTCATTTCGTTGCTGTTTTTTTTTGTAATATTTCTTAAAATGAGCTACATAGATTTCAAAATGGATTACTATTCCCAACTATACCCGAAAGGGAATAAAGGGGATCAATTATTCCCAAATGTAGACAAAGCGTTCAATCGGGGACCAATCTCTTTAGGGATTAATCGCACTATTTTTTGCAGGGATATGAGCATACAAAGTCAACTGATCTTTATAATTGTTCACTTGTCACACATAATTCTATATATAGTTTTAGAAGTGGGCGGTGCCACGCCCCTTTTATGAAAAATATAAATTCGTTATACCAACGCAACGTGGCATTTCAACCATCTGTCTACAGTATTATCAGTAATTGGCAGTAAGCATGGGATATTTTAGGCCTCGCTTAACAAGCTCCGTTAGTTTTCCCTACTTCGCGTTTACTAACGACAACTGTGAGAACTACAGCTTTCTGCCAACTCAGTGGAGCTGATCTCCCTCTTCTTCTACTTCCCGTAGCCGTGGTGGGAAGGTAAACGGCGCGCCTACCATACTGAAGGATCTGGGCTTAAGTACAGCAAAAGCAACATCAAATTACTTAGGTAAAAGTTTTCCTGAATTGTGTCGGCAGTGGCTTGGCAAACAGTCCGAGTGTTTTTCTGCCATGAAAAGGCGAAAATTAATCTGCCTAGCAGATACCGTTTGGGGTCGGCATAAATCATATAAGACCCGTCCTGTAGAAAAATTTGGAAAAGTTGGCAATTAATATACCTCTTTCGATAGATGTCGTAGGCATCGCGGAAATTATCACACATTTTCCGCATAGCTTAACCATCCATGAGAGGGCTGCCGGCGATGATGAGTAGAGGGGTATGCTGGAGAATAGAAGTCTGTTAGAGGGGGTTAAGAGGGAAGTGCCGAAGCTTTTGGACAGGGTAGCGAACGGTAAGTCCAGAACTTTTTGTTTATGGCAGAAAATCCAGAATTCAGATGGTTATGGTCATGAGTATTGCCAACAGATCATAGTAATAGGTAATGCGTGTGTAAATGTGGGGGGGGGGGGGGGGGGGGGGGGGGCTCTTACTCTACCTCGCCCCTGTGCCTCCGGTTTGGAGAAGGTAGATACTCATCCGGGTGTACCTTCGACTTCAAAACTGGTAACACGAAAAGCAGAATGCACATGGGGCTTGATTTATTTCTACACATTTGGGATAGGCCCTTTGGGAGTGGTTAATATTGAAATGAGTAGCGGCTGTTTAACTCGAATTTGGATTTGCATTGTCACTGTGTGCCATTATCAATTAGTTGGAAGAGTTATGCCGTCTCACTAAGGTGATGGTGTGTCTACTGAGATCATAAATTATGACCAAGATAAGCGAGCCTTGGGTTTTGGTGCATCGTGAGGTTGGACCGACGTCGGCAAGTACTCACGTTAAGCTCTAAGTTAGGTTAGGCAAAACTGGCCAGTACCTAAGAACCCCATGACTGAATGAGTCCGTAGTATTACCAAAAGTTTGTTTAACGATCAAACTGAAAACCCAAGACCTATGCTATAAAATAACTCCATGCTCTTGGCAAATACTAGATATTTTCTAGGACCTTTGCCACTTGCTGCTTCTAGATCTGACAGCTGTATCATTCCTGATAACTGGAGTCTTAGCGCGGTAAGCGTAGAGCACGAGCACAAAGCGTGCTCAATCGCTTCGGTCTTCAACCCGCACTTCCTACATCTGCTATTAATGGCCAAGTCTAATTTAAAGACATGTGACACCAAACAGAATACCCGTCATGCATATGTATACAGTCCTCTCTTTTTAATGACAGAAGTAACTTTATTAGTCCAAGGTTGTAAAACTCACATATGATCTTCGACAGTTTACAGCTCCGCGCTTGGGTCCACACCTTTCCCATCTATTGCCATATACCCTTGGACCCAATATAGGTGTATACTTCTCCCTGTCACGATTCTTTCCAGGGACTGCTTACACTCTAGCACACTTTTAGATGCTGTGCTATGCAAGATTGCTGCTTCTGCATCGGTGTGCACGTGTACTTCCCCGTCCGCCATTTGGGCATCCTTGTGCCAACCTTCCACCTCTGTTGTGGACCTAAGAGCCCCCTTGAAGTGTAGCTACGGAATGAGGTAGTGTGTTCGTTAATCGTTAAACGCTACAATCGCTTTTTTTCAAACAGTCCATGCACTAGCAACTATCCATAAGCAGTTGCTGTTGAAAATCTCATTCAAACTTATTCATCCTATGGATTTGCATCACTGATTTCTCTGTTATTTGGACATATTTATGTACCCTTGTTTTTTAATTATTATCTTTTAACTACGAAACATTTAAAGAAAACATTTTTGTTGCCCAAACTCAGCAAGTAGATGATACAAAATCCATCCGTAGAAGGAGTTGACATGGAATACCTCATATACGCACACATATGTATGTGTATCCATTCACACAAATTTTTATTTTATATCGACTGCATAGTACAATAAATGTCTGTATTTCTTGTTGTTGCTCGTAAAATGTGCGATTATTACAAAACAAAAATTCACGTAGGCCGTAATAAACCAACAACACCCACATAAGCTTTTATTTTGGTTTTAGTCTCATGTATTTGTTGTTTTGGCTTTTAACTGCAATTGGTTGGTCATAGAAATTGTTGTTATTTTTCTTGGGTTGTTGTTTTGGTTGTCGTGTGTCGTGATTGTGGTTTCATTTTATTTTTTTAGCCTTCGAATTTTTTTTTTTATACTCAGTTGAGCAGAGCTCACAGAGTACATTAACTTTGATTGGATAACGGTTGGTTGTACAGGTATAAAGGAATCGATATAGATATAGACTTCCATATATCAAAATCATCAGTATCGAAAAAAAATTTGATTGAGCCATGTCCGTCCGTCCGTCCGTCTGTCCGTTAACACGATAACTTGAGTAAATTTTGAGGTATCTTGATGAAATTTGGTATGTAGATTCCTGGGCACTCATCTCAGATCGCTATTTAAAATGAGCGATATCGGACTATAAGCACGCCCACTTTTTCGATATCGAAAATTTCTAAAAACCGAAAAAATGCGATAATTCATTGCCGAAGGCGGTTAAAGCGATGAAACTTGGTAGATGGGTTGACGTTATGACGCAAAATAAAAAATTAGTAAGATTTTGGACAATGGGCGTGGCACCGCCCACTTTTACAAGAAGGTAATTTAAAAGTTTTGCAAGCTATAATTTGGCAGTCGTTGAAGATATCATGATGAAATTTGGCAGGAACGTTACTACTATTACTATATTGTGCTAAATAAAAATTAGCAAAATTGGATGAAGAACACGCCCACTTTTTAAAAAAAAAATTTTTTTTAATTCAAATTTTAACAAAAAATTTATTATCTTTACTGTATATAAGTAAATTAAGTCAAAATTCAACTCCAGTAATGATATGATGCAACAAAATACAAAAATAAAAGAAAATTTAAAAATGGGCGTGGCTCCCCCCATTTTCATTTAGTTTGTCTAGAATACTTTTAATGCCATAAGTCGAACAAAAATTTACCAATCCTTCTCAAATTTGGTAGGGGTATAGATTCTGTGACGGTAACTGTTCTCTGTCAAAATGGGCGAAATCGGTGGAAGCCACGCCCAGTTTTTATACACAGTCCACCGTCTGTCCTTCCGCTCGGCCGTTAACACAATAGTTTGAGCAAAAACCGATATATCTTTACTAAACTTAGCCCACGTACTTATCTGAGCTCACTTTATCTTGGTATAAAAAATGGCCGAAATCCGACCATAACCACGCCCACTTTATCGATATCGAAAATTACGAAAAATGAAAAAAATGCCATAATTCTATACCAAATACGAAAAAAGGGATGAAGCATGGTAACTGGATTGGTTTATTGACGCAAAATATAACTTTGGAAAAAACTTTGTAAAATGGGTGTGACACCTACCATATTAAGTAGAAGAAAATGAAAAAGTTCTACAAGGCGAAATCAACAGCCCTTGGAATCTTGGCAGGAATACTGTTAGTGGTATTGCATATATAAATAAATTAGCAGTAGCCGACAGATGATTTTCTGGATCACCTGGTCCACATTTTGGTCGATATTGCGAGAACGCCTTCACATATACATCTAAGGGCCACTCGCTTTTAAAACCCTCATTAATACCTTTAATTTGATACCCATATCGTACAAACACATTCTAGAGTCACCCTGGCCCACCCTAATGGCGATATCTCGAAAAGGCGTCCACCTATAGACCTAATGCTCACTCCCTCTTAAAATGCTCAGTAACACCTTTCGTTTGATACCCATATCGTACAAACATTCTAGAGTCACCCCTGGCCCACCCTAATGGCGATATCTCGAAAAGGCGTCCACCTATAGATCTAATGCCCACTCCCTCTTAAAATGCTCAGTAACACCTTTCGTTTGATACCCATATCGTACAAACATTCTAGAGTCACCCCTGGCCCACCCTAATGGCGATATCTCGAAAAGGCGTCCACCTATAGACCTAATGCCCACTCCCTCTTAAAATGCTCAGTAACACTTCGTTTGATACCCATATCGTACAAACATTCTAGAGTCACCCCTGGCCCACCCTAATGGCGATATCTCGAAAAGGCGTCCACCTATAGACCTAATGCCCACTCCCTCTTAAAATGCTCTTTAATACCTTCCATTTGATACACATGTTATACAACCACATTCCAGGGTTACCCTAGGTTCATTTTCCTACATGGTGATTTTCCTTATTTTGTCTCCATAGCTCTCAACTGAGTATGTAATGTTCGGTTACACCCGAACTTAGCCTTCCTTACTTGTTTTAATATCGCTTGATGTTGTCATTTCTCACTTAGTTATATCTTTGTTTTTGTTATTGTATTTCCTCTAACAATTTTACTGTTTCATTTAATTGTTTTGTTAAAACGAGGGAAGGGCTTTGGTGTCTCAAATGTGTGGGTTTAACAAATTGTTTAACTTCCTAGGTACATATGTATGTATGTAGCTTTTTGTTTTCGCAGCCGATACATCCGTTAGTTGCAATAAACAACAATTGACCTATTTATAAATGAAATTTGCACATACATATGTAGGTAAGTATATAACTAAGCAAATACAAGTGATGATATACAAGATATTGGCGATTGGATGGCAGCCATATTGATTAGTGTTTGAGAAGAAAAGTAACACCTTACTGACTTAATTGGCGCTTATCCGTCTAAATGGCTATAGCCGTCCAACAAGGCGCGCCAGTCGCTTCTTCTTCGAGTAAACTGGTGCCAATTGGTCACACCAAAGGAGTTTGAATCATTTTCCAATTGGTTCTTCCAGCGGAGTGAGGGCTGCCCTTTTCCTCTGCTTCTATAGGCAGGTTCCAATTTCTCTTAGCCGGAGCATCATCTTTCATTGGCATAACATGGCCTAGCCAGCGTAGCTGATGCATACTAATTCGCTGGACTATGTCTGCGTAAAGCTCCTGAAAGTTCATCATTATATCTTCTTCAGTACTCGCCGTTGTCAACGCGAGTTCGGTGTTTCGCTTGTATAAAATTATGTTTTTAAATTCGTGTGTTTTCGTTTCAAATTGACTGCTTTCCTTCATACGTCATACGCATTTGACATTTCCGGCGGATAATAAAAGCTGTTTGCCAAATGCTTAGCTCTTTAATTCATGGGGATCGTTCTATCTTGGCTGCCCCTTCGAAAGCGGTCTAGGTATTTTGAATTTATTTTAAACAAGTAAGAACGGGACGGGACGGGCACAGCCGAAGACTTCATACCTTTCATGAATGGGGCTGTACAATAATCCTATCCCATTCGTAATCTCCATATAATGCGCTGTATAAGATAAGAAATATATAGTAAACAATTGTACATACCTAAACGATAAATATAAAAAAATGGCAAAAACCCCCTTATCTGAACGATCGGTTTTATGGGATATATATTATATATAGCACCGATCGAAATAATTTTTACAGAAAATCTTCTATGATATATTAAAATATATATCACCAAGTTTAACGTTTTTATACTGGAAACTAAGGGAGAAATTGCCAAAAATCTTTCTATCTGAACGATCGGTTGTATGGGATATATATTATATACAGCTCCGATCGAAATGATTTTTTCATGAAATCTTCTATGATATATTAGAATATATATCACCGAGTTTCACGTTTATACTTTCTAAATTGCGGCAGGAATGACCAAAATCGTCTTATCTGAACGATCGTTTGTATGGGAGATATATGTTATAGTGGTCCGATCCTACCGGATCCGACAAATGTCTAATATAATACAAAAATACATCCTTGTGCCAAATTTCATTGCGATATCTCAAAATTTGAGGGACTAGTTTGCGTTCAAACAGACAGACGGACGGACGGACAGACGGGCATGGCTATATCAACTCAGTTCGTCGCCCTGATCAATTCGGTATACTTAATGATGAGTCTGTCTTCTATATTTCTCAACGTTACAAACATCGGACCAAAGTTAATATACAATTTCATGTTCATGAAAAGTATAAAAAGCGGCATATATGGCGAGGGCTACAACATAGCCATTGCAAGATATGGAGAGGCAGATTTTTACGCGTTTGTAGTGAAAGAAACAATACACTACAAGCTAGCAGATTTTGCCAAACGAAGGTAGGGTTAGGTTGAACTGGCCGGTCAATAAATAACTCACATAGACTGAATGTGTCCATAGTGTTACCAGCATTTGTTTAACGAGCAAACGGAAGAACCCCAATCAGGTGCCAGGACATATGTTATAGAATAACTCCGTCCTCTTGGCAAATACTAGCAGTTTTCTAGGACCCAGCTTAATTGCTGCTTCGAAATCTGCCAACTTTTCCGCCCGTAATAGCTGGAGCCTTGACCTGGCGAGGGCAGGACACGAACACAGAACGTGCTCAACCGTTTCTTCCTGCAGCTCACACTTCCTGCCCCTGATGTTACTGACGCGGCCTAACTTATAAGGATGTGACGACAGAAGGCAGTGTCCAATCAGTATGTTCATCGCGGGCCTTAAGTCTTCTCTCTTCAGAGATATGAGCCACTTTGTGAGTCTAATATCGTAGGCTTTGTACATGGTCTTAGAAATTTTGCAGTCCGGCGCTTTTTTTCACGCCTTTCCTGCTTGATGGATCATGTGCGACTCCTGTCTCCTTTTGATTGCTCCCAAACGAATTGGGACATCTATCATCGACTCAGCGAAACGAAACGCTACTAAATTGCTCTGGTTGCTGGTCGCATAAAATTTCCTGATAATAACATGGCTTGGCCAGCTGGACTGTAAAACGATACAACAGGGCCAGCAAAAATTCCAGGAATTCCCGCTTCTGCAATTTCAATTGAGACTGTCAAGCATAGAGAGGCTGTAGGTGGGCTAAACTCATAGATTTGCTTACTCTTGAAATCTTTGTCTGGAACGGTAAATCGGTCGAAAGCGCTCTTCCTGAAGTCGTTATCGTTATAAAAAAAATCGCATAACTACAAGGAGTACACCCTTACTTACCTTAACTCAGTGAGTAGGAACAACATTTTGTTCAATTTAGCTAAGGGCGGACCTAAACTGGCTGAAGGGAATCCCATTAAAACGAAGTTGCTCTTTTAACTATAAAAACAAAAATGTCCACAATAACACATCTGTTTTCTGAAGTCAAAATTTCTTGGCGACCGCCGGTAGTAGCTTGCTCCGCCTACCACACCGATGGTCCTGGGTTCAAGTCCTGGACAAAGCAGCATCAAAAATTTATAAAAAAAAAGTTTTTTTTAAACACGAAAATAGTTTTTCTAAGCCGGGTCGCCCCTCGGCAGTGGTTTAGCAAATACTCCGAGTGTTTTTCTGCGATGAAAAGCTTCTCAGTAAAAATTCATCTACTTTGCAGCTGCCGTTTGGAGTCGGCATAAAACATGTAGGTCCCATCTCGTCAATTTGTAGGAAAAATTAGAATGAGCACGATGCAAGTTGGAAGAGAAACTCGACTTCTACTCCGACTCCAAACAACATCTGCAAGGCAGATGAGTTTTCACTGAGAAACTTTTCATGGCTGAAATACAATCGGAGTGTTTACACAAATCACTGCCGAGAGGCTACCCCGCCCAGAAAAACTTGTTTCTAATTGAAAAAACTTGTTTCCAAATTTTCGATGTTGCTTTGCGCGGGGATTGAACCCAGGAACTTCGGTGTGATAGGCGCAGCATGCTAATACCACACAAAGGCGGCCGCCGTTTTTATTATATGATATAATTGGCAATTGTACCGAGGTGTAATGCTTCGTTGACGCCAACATGGCACCTCAATATAACTTCTTTTAGGTTCCGACACAGAGCAATATCGAAGAGACTATGTTTGCAAACGAAATGTCCAAAACACGTTTCGAAATTGGTATAAATGAGGCTGAAATCTCCCCCGTCGAGGTAAAACCTGATTGATGATTATCAGGTTTCAAGTTCGGCCATGTTTACATAAGCAAATAACAAGATAATTCTCATCTGATGCTTCGAAACTGCTTGTACCAATAAGCTCCCTCTGCAGAAGCTGTTAGAACTCACCCAGTTCATTACTTTTACTGCTCATGTGTACGACTGTGCTGCTATGTCTCTGGACTCTACGACTCCAGTCTCTCGGAGGTAAAAGAGGTGAATCTGGCGCTGCTACTTAAGCTGATATTGGAAATAGTTTGGCTGCACAAATGAACACCCACCCGAAAAGGGATCATACACAATAAACAAAGATGTCGCCGATTAGAAGTTCACGCCCCCTTAAACCGCCTCCTATTCTAAATTGTCTTCACTGCTGTGAGTTAGGTTAGGTTACCTTGAGTAGCCGCTGCCCAGTTAAGGACAGGGAATTTGGACGATGAACACCCACCCGAAAAGGGATCATACACAATAAACAAAGATGTCGCCGATTAGAAGTTCACGCCCCCTTAAACCGCCCCTATTCTAAATTGTCTTCACTGCTGTGAGTTAGGTTAGGTTACCTTGAGTAGCCGCTGCCCAGTTAAGGAGAGGAAATTTGGACGACGAACGATAATAGTGTTACAACATATTGCTGGTTAAAAATTATTTCGCAGACATCCCTCTAGGATATTACCTTTGGCATACAGCCCCTACAGTCTATGATAGTAAGGCACACCGTATGGACTAGCATTGGGAAACCCCTATTGACACCGCATTTACCATGGCAAGAGGAACTAAAGGATATCTTAACATTTCCGCTGCGCGCCGTTAGTGCAATACGAAGTTTTATAGCTTCACAACTAAACCAACCCAATTGTTTACCTCACCTACCCGGGGCGAGTCCTATTAAAAAATATGAATGTATTGTTTACATATTAAGCAGGCGAGGCTCTGGTGACCTCAAGTTCCTCGTCTAACGAGTGGGATGCAGTCGCGATGACCTAGAACCTTCAATGTTTCCGCATTTAATCTTTTTCGCTATAAAAAGAAAAAGATAGTCCGCATCATTCGGCAATTGGCGGCGTATTCAGTAATCTCCCTCTGACATGTATTGCAAGTGAACCCCCGACAAGTATTGCAGGCATCCCATAAGCTTTATATCCAGAAGCAGACTTTTCACAACCATACCCCAAAGAAAGAGAGGAAGAGCACCCCCTTGTAGCGTACCCCTTTTACTAATGTACAGCTGGGATATGGTTTTTTGTACCTGCAGAAGAAAGTCCACATAGAGTTGCTGCTGAGATGTAAATAGGTGTAAATAGTAAAACCTGAGTCATTCGGATATGAAAAACCACGACGAAATTGACATGACATGATACTGCTTGATATCGTGGAAACATATTTAAAGTCCCTCATGCATTTGGCTGAATCCTCAAATTATCCACGACTTAAGTTGGTTAAGTGCGCAAAATCGAAGACTTCACCGAAAATTGAATGTGGTAACTCTCGGATGAAAACATGTAATCTGAGTTTGAGTTTGGTCGTACGACCACCTGCCCGACAAGGCGGGCTCAGCCGTCTAATGTTAAAAACGGGGTTAAAACCGTACGCCACAACATCGTCCTTTGCTGTAATATGGCCGTCATTACTTCCCGAGGCGGCACGGTATCGGAAAGACTCTTCTCAAATACAGCCGAAAATAAACCCTGGCTGCAAATCATCCAATAGGCATAGTCCACAAAACACCCTGGATTAGGAGATTGGCAGCTTTTGAAGGCTTTGGAGAGTGTTATCCATGTTGAAGGTCCTTTGCCGTATATAGATCCGGTACGTTCCCGTAACAAAGCACCATTGAGGTACTTGAAGCAGGATTCCCCTCGCGTAGGTGAGCTTGACATTTGAGTTGCGGAGCTTTGAAGCTATAAATCTTAGTACAACGCGATATGGAGTTCGGCTAAGCTCTCACACCAATGACTAGGTGCCTGCTATAGTGAGGAAAAGCTAATAATCACAGAATTATAGGTATAAATCTGTAGTTACATGGATATATTCAAATGCATTAAAATATGTACAAGTGGATTTCGTGTGAGCTGTTTGGTGTTCTGAAGACAAGCTGGTATTAATGGTGAATGGTGGTGGCGGTGGCGCTATCGTGTGGCCGATTGCCTATTATAGAACCGTGGCGTCGTCGCCAACACCATTTTTGGGAACTAACTCACAAATTGAATCTCAAAGTGTTGGCATATCTTTTTGCGGCTTGTCGATTGTGTCGCCATTCTTGCCTGTTGCCTGCTGTTGCTGCTGTTGCCATTTAGTCTGCAATTGTTGTTGCTGTTGCATACACAAATCTAACAATATTTTTTTTGGCGCTCAATAACAAGTGCGACAAGACCAAGTTAAGACACCACTCCAGTTGAATTGCATTTGCATAATTTATTTTTTATCAAAACATTTTGAACTTTTTGGGTTAAGGATTAGGATTAAAAAACATGTTCTTTGATTTATTTGGTTTTTTATAGCGATTTGTTTATACACGAACTAAAAATTATGAACTCAACTTCAAGTGTCGTTGACTAAATTTGTAAATGTGTCACAAAAAAAAAATTTAAATAAAGCAGTGAAAAAAACCTACACTGACTCAATAATAAGTGCAGTTCATTTCATTTTCAACTCACTTTGGGCATCACCCACAACATGTAGTGGGGGGTGGCGTATAGTGCATTGAATATCAGTTAGGAAAACTAAAAATTATTCAATTGAAGTCGTAGTGACAGATGTCGGTGTTTCACAATAGCTCGCTGGACCGTCGGAAAATGTCATCAGCAACAAAATCACCATCAACGTACTCATACTGCCGCACAGTGACCCAAATGCAATGTTTTTCGCCTTAGAGTTACAATTGTTGTTGTTGTATTAGTAATAAAGGAAGTCCTAAATGTTTTCAACTGCTATAGATGCTGATATGCCCTATGCGGATAGATATACCGTACGTTCCAGGAACTACATAGCACCTTCAAGGTACTAACCCGACGATCTTGGGAGGTCATCCCTCCCAGCCCACACTACCATTTGCACAGATTTTCGTTGTCAGAATTCGTTTCGTGTTTTTGAGTACCAGCTTTACCGGAAACCTGCTCACTCGTGGAAAATGTTGCGTTTGTTCTTTTCCATAATAACTCAAGTCCAACAACGTGTATAAGTAATTAGGATCTTAAGATCAAGATGACCAACTAGTATCGTGTAATTTCACTTTGTATTAGTGTCTTTATCGCTACATCAACAACAACAACCAGTTTTTATTCAAATGCGTAAATACACTAGCCAAAGGTTCAGTGGCTCATATTTGGATAGGTTTTGTGTGCAATAGGGTGTAGTTGTACCGCTGCGCAAGTAGCCCCAACTCTTGCTTTTTTGTTTGCGCATCATTGGCAACGTCAGGAATCTCGATGCAAAATGCGATAACCTATCCCAAGCCATCTTGAAAAAAGCAATGCCTCGGAAAGCGTAATACAAAGCTTTTTAGCTTCCGCAATCCAATTGTCGACCTCGTCTACCCAAGGGGAATCTTTTTGCAAATATATGAATGTATCATACATATATTATCAGGCGAGGTGTAATGGCCTAGGAGATAGAAAGTTCAATATGGTAATACTGAATCGTTACCGAGATGGGAAAAATTATTTGTGTCTACAGAGAAAAAAGGAAGGTTAACTTCAGTGCCAGGTTTCAGCACAAAAAGATACACGAAGTCTTCGAGGTTCACACATCGACTCGAACACATACCCTGTGAAATTCAAACGACACGTACGTACGCTTCACATGCTGGCTGATAGGGATAATACCTATAATTTCATTCAGAAAACCTGGGCTGTTCAACACACAAAGTTTGCAAGCAACATGTGACAACTTACTTACTTAGTTGGCGCTTTTAAATGGTTAAAGCCGGAGACATTGGTGCTTTATCGGTAACCGTATCGGTAACCTTTTAACAGCTGAGTCGACCAACCTTATGAGAATCAATGCAATCGATTATTGGTGCCGCTAAGGTCGTAACCGTATCGTAGCCAACCAATTGGGTTTTGGTTAACCGTCGTAACGATAAACAGCTGATTACGTTAGGGATACGACTACAGCGATACGACAAACGGCACCAATGACTCCAGCTTAAGTTATGGCCGTCCAACAAGGCACGTCAGTCGCCTTTTCGCTCTGCCAACTGGCGCCAATTGGTCATACCAAGGGAGTTTTCATCGTTTTCCACGGGGTCCTTTCAGCGGAGTGGGGCCGCCGTCTACCACTTCTTCCACAGGGGGTTCTAATTAAAATACTTTCTTAGCCGGAGCTTTATCTTTCATTCGCATAACATGGCCTAGCCAACATAGCCACTGCGTTTTAATTCGCTAGACTATGTTGATATCTGCTTAAAGCTCGTACAGCTCGGTACACTCCCAGAGCAGGTTCATCTTATATTCTTATGGTCAATGCTGCTGCACCATATAGAAGGACGAATACGATAAGTGGCTTGTAGAGCATGATTTTCGTTTGCCGAGAGAAGACTTTACTTTTCATTCATTGGTAAGAGTGATTCTTCGCTGGGTTTTAGAGCTGATGTTGTTGCGTTTGTTAATGCTGGTTCCCAAATAAACGAAGTCTTTTACTATATCGAAATTATGGCTGTCAACAGTAACGTGGTTTCCAAGGCGCACATGTGCTATGCTCGTTGAAAGCAGGTACTTTTGTCCTCATTCACCATCAAACCCATCTTTACCGCCTCCAGTTTGGAGTAAGCAAAACTTACGGCGCCGGTGTTCATGCCGTTGATACCAGTGCTATCAGCATACGCGAGTAATTGAACGCTTTTATAGAATATTATTCCAGAGCAGTTAAGTACTGCAGCTAGTATAATTTTCTCCAGATATTCAGTGCTTGTACAAGAGAAACATATTTTAGTAATTGTATGTACTTGTTCGACATCGATTTGTGTTCTCTGCGAAGCTTATAGACTTTGACAAATAACGTTAAGCAACGCCATCAACGTCGTCAGAATGGAAAGAACGCCTCCGAACCATTCGAAACTTAGCGAGGTTCCCTTATAGGGCGACTCCCTATCAAGCAATTTATTTTAAATATCTGCAGGAGACAATCGTAAAATATTGTGGCGAATATTAGTATTTATGGATAACTATGCTGCTAGTTAATAAACAACAACACCAAAGTAAGCAAGCCACACATACATGTAAACAGCGAAGAGATTATTTCACACACGTGTACAGGGTAATAAAATGCGCGTATGGCAGATTTAGATGTCTGTAGCCAAATTCACTAAGAAATACATAAACTAAAATAAATAAGCAAATATTCGAGAAGGCTGTTCGTGAAAAATCTAGACCCTTGTAGAAGTATGCGATCGAGGCAGCAGAGAGTGCAAAAGCAGCGCAACCAGAGGAATAATCAGCTTGATCACGGTATTCGTAAAGTACGCGAGTAATTTGATTGTGAAGTATTACTACCAGAGTAGTGCTGTCAATAAAGAACATTTTGCTATACTGAATGTTTGAGTTATTTATTCGATTCGAACTATATCTGAAGCTGCAGAATAATCAGGAGTTTCCCAAAACTCGCTACAATATATAATACACTATAATAAGATAGTACAATTGCTGGCGTGCGCTGATATTACTGGTATCATCGCCTTTGTGTCCCACTGTACAACGCATCGCTAGCTACCACACCGCCACAACACTCGTTTCAACGTAGCATTAACTGTAAACCATTTTCTGTGTTTCATGTGCGAAATGCTCACTGACGGACATCGATGGCGACGCCACTTCAGTCGCATGTCAATGTCGGCTGACACAAAATTGTGTCTTTTAAGCCACTTTATTGAAAAAGCTGGCAACCGTTTAACGGCTGCGACAGCAATAGGCCAAAATAAATCAAAAATATTTTAATGCAATAATCTTATAAGGTGGCAGGTCGTCTAAATTTGAAATAACCAAAAAAAAAATAACGTAAAATACAAAACAAATAAATAATACGCAATCACTATGATTAAAAACTAACAAGTTTTTGCTTTTGCCATCGAAGACATCGATCCTTCCATATTCGGATTGTTAATGCTCATGGCTTTTGCTGTTTTGAGCTAAGATAATTTTTTGTCAAGATACATATTTTTCTTTTAAGAGATAGAAAGCCGACAATGGCAAATACTTTTCTCTTTAGAATGTACATACCTGCGATATCTCGACAGTAAATTTAAACTAAGGGTTAACCGCCTAGGGATTTTCGTTCGGTACAAATAACAGCGCCCCATGCATAGCCTTGAAACTAAAAATCACGCTCTACAAATCACTCGTCATACGTGTCCTGATGTATGGTTCGGAATCATGGACGTTGTCGAGAGAAGACGAGATGATTGTCCGAAAGATTTATGGCTCTCTCTGTGAAGCTGTCAGCGGTATCGTAGGAGGTTTAGTGATGAGCTGTATGAACTTGAAGCAGATGTAACGATAGTTCAGCCAATAAAAAACCAAAGGCTTCGTTGGCTAGGTCATGTTATACGAATGGACGAAGACACTCCGCTCAAGAAAGTATATCAGTCAACACCGCAGCTTGGAAGCAGAGGAAGAGGGAGACATCCACTGAGTTGGGAGAGGCAGGTGGCGGAAGAGTTGGCCTCCTTTGGTGCTTCTTATTGGTGGCAGTTATCGCAAAACAGGGATAGCTGGCGTGACTTGTTACGAAACGGTCCAAATCGCTAAGGCGGTTAAGCGCAAATTAAAGATAATAATGATGAGAGAGAACATAGAACTTCTGCAACTGTCAGAAAGCAGATAGGCCAATTTGTAAAATTAAATAGGTACTTGAGCCTCATTGAAGCGACAACTGTACAGAAAGACACCACGTTTGTTGCCTGACTAGAATAGAATGATGATATATACCTTCGATACAGGTACCAGACGATCCATTATAGATCTCACCTTCGCTAGCAGCGAAATAGCAAGACGAGCAAAATGGTCCATAAGCAACGTCTACACACACAGCGACCATAAAGCTATTAGCGTAGAGCTGCTCGAAACTCCACGAACGGTAGCAGCAAGACATCGACAAAGTAGGAAATGGAAACAGCACCTTTTCGACCCACAAATATTTGACATTGTCTGGAAGGACGCCATAGTACGAGAATCGCATGCGGAAGACCAGTCGGTTCAAATCACTAAGTTGATATGTATGGCATGTGATGCTGCCATGCCCAGAAGTCACGGAAAAGCACAGCGCACTCCGGTATATTGGTGGAATGACGAAATTGCGGAAGAGCGTAGAAAATGCCACAAAGCACGAAGAATAGCGCAGAGGGCACGCTCATCACCACGATATGCAGAGCTACACAGCACCTATGTCGCACAAAGAAAGGCACTTAAAAATGCCATAAAAAAGAGCAAGAAGTTATGCTTTAGGGAACTGCTAGATAATGTCGACCTAGATCCTTGGGGATCGGCCCACAGAACTGTGATGGCCAAAGTTAAAGGACAGATATCACAGCAACCTACGTTCCCAATACTGATGAATATTATTGTTGAAACACTTTTCCCGGCGCAAGATCGCTGGACTTATCCAAGCGAGGATCTAGAAAGTACGGAAATTCCGCAAATTACAGAGCAAGAGGTGCTGGACGCTGCAAAAAGAGTTGCTGATAACAAATCCCCAAGACCCGGCGAAGTACCAAACATAGCCCTTAAAGCCGCGATTACAACTAGGGCTACATTATTTACTGATCTTTTTAATGCCTGTATGCAAGAAGGCGTGTTCCCTCGCCCGTGGAAACGACAAAGACTTGTCCTATTGCTGAAACGTGGTAAACAGCCGGACCAACCATCCTCATATAGGCCACTTTGTATGCTGGATTCCCTAGGGAAGATTTTCGAGCGTATAATTAGTGAGCGCCTACAGCTGACTCTAGAAAGACCAGGTGGCTTATCGAATAGTCAATATGAATTTCGCAAATCAAGATCCACCGTAGATGCAATACAAACAGTCGTCAATATAGCTAGAGAAGCTATCTCTGGAGGCCAAAATAAAAGGAAGTTCTGTGCACTGATTATGTTGGACATCAAGAATGCTTTTAACACTGCGAACTGGATGCAGATAATGGCAGCGCTGCAAAGCTTCGGCACTCCAGCTTACTTACGCAGAATTATAGGTAGCTATCTTAAAGACAGAGTACTTCTTTTTGACACGGATCAAGGAGCAAAAGAGTACAAAATCACAGGAGGCGTCCCACAGGGATCTGTTCTCGGTCCAACGCTTTGGAATATAATATATGACGGGGTGCTAAACATTGATCTACCAGAAAACACGCAAATTGTGGGATATGCTGATGATATTGCAGTGGTAGTAGTGGCCAAGAAACTGGACCTGCTTCAAGCATTATGTAATGACGCCGTAGCAAGAATAAAGGAATGGCTGACCAATACAGGACTGAAGTTGGCTAGCCAAAAGACGGAAGTGGTATTAGTAAGCTCCAAACGGTCGGCGAACGAGTTAGTCTTAACTGTCGGGGATCATCAAATCACCTCAAAGGATTCCTTAAAATACTTAGGAGTGCACATTGACTCTAAGTTAACTTTCAAAGAGCACTTCAGAGCGGTGGGGGAGAAAATTACCAAAGTTAATGGATCACTTATGCGAATAATGCCTAACATTGGTGGTCCGAGCGAAGCTATACGTCAGCTATTGTCCACAGTAACCAGCTCAATAATACTATACGCAGCACCAGTGTGGTATGGATCTAAACAGACGCATCAAAAATATATATTAGCAGCGTACCGACTTGCTTCTTTAAGAATAGCAAGTGCTTATCGGACGGTGTCCGACGACGCGATCCTGGTTCTAACCCGGAAAATCCCAGTGGACTTACTGGCAAGCGAAATGGCCGATCTGTATAACACTAATATCGAGCGACCATCTGAAGAAGACAAGAAAAGAGCAAGGACACAAACAATAGCTAAGTGGCAAGAACGGTGGGAGGCCTCGAGTAAAGGGCGTTGGACTTTCACACTAGTTTGGAACGTAGCTCAATGGAATGAGCGGAAGCACGGCGAACTGAACTACCATCTCACGCAGATAATGAGTGGACATGGTGGTTTCAAAGAGTATTTATGGAAGCGTAGGATAGAGGAAGATCCTCATTGCCCAATGTGTACCACAGAGTTATAAAACGCAGAACACGTCATGTTCTACTGCCCCCGTTTCCACGAAGAAAGACTCACCTTGCATGGAGTCTTTGGGGAGGAACCTACCACGAGAAATTTAGTTTCACATATGTGCAACAGGAAAGAGTGCTGGACTGCAGTGAGCAAAATGGCATTTATAGTAATGACACGCCTGATGGATGCTGAGAGGGAGCGCAGAGAAATGCGCATGCGAAGCAGTGGCGATTAAATGGACACTCAGAGCAAATAGCGGGAACCTGGACGCAGGGACAACAGTAGGCTCTTAAAAAATGAGAAATATGGAACGCCACCCTGAAGTAATGCCAAAGTGGTGCCGGGGTGGGCGACGGTTCCAGAACGGGGCTGTTTTTTAGTCTACGGACACACGGTTGCTGCGACGGCAGCAATTAAAAAAAAAATAAAAAAAAATAGAATGACAATGACATCCCTTTAGACCGCTCATTCCCTAAAATAAGCGGATACTCCCCTTGCCTCTCCAACTTCATCACCACGCGTAATTTGACACAGTCAAGGCGCGATATACCTCCGAAGAGAATTTATTACGAGCTTCTCTTCCAATTGGCGTAGTGCTTCTTTTTAATTTTTTCTACGAATTGGCGGGACGGGACCTATATGTTTAACACCGAATCCAAACGGCATCTGCAAGGCAGAAGAGTTTTAACTGAGAAGCTTTTCATGGCAGAAGTACACTCGGAGTGACTGCCAGATCAAAATCAGAAAAACTTTTTTTATTGAAAACATGTACTACTTTCAAAATTGTTGATGTTGCTTTGCCCGGGCCGTGAACCCAGAATCTTCGGTGTGGTACACTCAGAGAAAAACGCCGTTCTAAAATCCAGTACCACCGTACTCAATTCAAGCTTTTCATGTTCTTACTTTTTTGTTCTTGAAAAACGAACAACCTGTTCTCAAAACAACAACCTTGTTCTTGAACTGACAACCATTTTCTTGATAAGAGAACGGCTGGTCTTAAAATATGAACAAATGTTCTATTAATGAGAACAATGTTCTTAAATTAAGTACAAGAAAAAAGAAACGGTAAAATTCGTGTGTACTACAATGTTAAATACAACATTTAGCACAAGCAATCAAGCGGTTGTAAGTGGCCCAGCGGCTATGATGTTGCGATTGCGATCGTGTGGCGCGAGTCCGATCACCGTCAAACTCTAAAATTTTTTAAAACAATTTTTTTATATTCTATTTTCTTAACTCTTATTTTTCGTTGAGTTCCATTCACATATGTACAGGTAATTCTCAATTTTGTTATGCAATTTTTTAAATATATATTCAGATTGCATCATCAAATAACAAGGATTTCTCAATAAGAGAAATATATGAAAAGATGCACATTAGCGTTTTTTCAAACCTTTTGGAATTTTGATAATAATTTTTTTTGTTATTAATATTTTTTATTAATGACAAACAAATTATTTATTAATAACAAAAATAAATAAATGGTACCTTCCCACTCCCACCAATGATCAAGCACAAACCGTTCTTGAATTGAGAACGAAAAATCTTAAATCAAGCCCAAGTAGTGCTTGAAATGAGCACAGAAGGTTCACACATCAATACCAAAGTGGTCATAAAATACGAACGGTGTGCTTGGAAAAACTGTTCTTAAAACAAGCCCTTCGGTCACGAGTTAAGAAAAAGCGTACTTAACAGACTTTTGTCAACGAATGTTCTTAATTTTGAACTTGTTTCGTTCGTTTTAGAACGATTTTTTCTCTGAGTGTAGGCGGAGCACGCTACCATCACGCCACTGAAGTCTAAATACACGGTTGCTCTTTTTACGTTGCGGCGCGTTGATGTTAGGCTACCTACCGTACGGTACCCAAAAATGTTGACGTTTCATAAGACTTCTACCTTATCCGTAAATATAACGGCGACTGCAAACAGAATACTAAGCAACCCTTAAGTAACTTGACCATTGTACTTGGAGAATAGACAATCGGCCGACTGGTCACATGTGAAAGAAGTTGCAGACCTACCTGAACCACGCGTTCAGAACTTCCACGACATACCTCCTCATGAGATATGACCATCATCCGCACAGTGAGGAATTTTTGCTTAATTATAGTAAGAAGCACAACAAGACGCTTAAAAGGTAGTTTCTCTGAAGTTGTCATCAAAGAAGACAGTCGCGAAGTTCGAATGCTTGCTTCAGAACCTCCTTTCGCATGTGGAGCGCCTTTGCACAACACAAACTACCTTTTCTATTGTTCGTCGGAACAGACTTCAACAACTTCCGTATAGTACAACCCAGCTGTCTCAAATAGCTAGCTTTTTGGGATTTCCGTTAGAAGTTTTTGATAACAATTCTAACAACGCAACAATAACAACGCCTCTCATCGCTTTCACTTTATTTTTTGGAGATGTCAGGTACATATAATGAATTACTACGTAGCATAAAAAGTATTGATTTTTTAAATCCTTCCCCTCATATGTTATGATCTGAAATGATTATTCGAGTAGACATCTAGACTATTTTTAAAGCGCCATATAAATTTTAGTATAACCTACACATATTCCCATGTAGACTTTCTGGAATAAGATTAGTAAATTTCCCTTTTTAAAAAACGTATATGAGGGTATTCACTACGTGTTGATAAATGAAACAAAAGCGGTAATAAAATCGAAACAGTAAAGTTTTAAGTGAAAGTAATAAAAAGAAATGGCATACAAAAGCAGTTCCGGAAATTGACTAACAGACTCAAGCTAAAGCACTAATTGGCCAGATAGTCACCAGCAACAGTACCAGCATCAACAATTGCCAACTTATCCGCCATAAAGAAAACAAGTAAGGAAGGCTAAGTTCGGGTGTAACCGAACATTACATACTCAGTTGAGAGCTAAGGAGACAAAATAAGGAAAATCACCATGTAGGAAAATGAACCTAGGGTAACCCTGGAATGTGGTTGTATGACATGTGTATCAAATGGAAGGTATTAAAGAGTATTTTAAGAGAGAGTAGGCCATAGTTCTATGGATGGACGCCATTTAGGGATATCGCCATAAAGGTGGACCAGGGCTGACTCTAGAATGTGTTTGTACGATATGGGTATCAAATGAAAGGTGATAATGAGTATTTTAAAAGGGAATGGGCTTTAGTTCTATAGGTGAACGCCTTTTCGAGAAATCCCCATAAAGGTGGACCAGGGGTGACTCTAGAATATGTTTGTACGATATGGGTATCAAATGAAAGCTGTTAATGAGTATTTTGAAAAGGAGTGATCCTTAGTTCCCTAGGTGGACGCCGTTTCGAGATATCGCCATAAAGGTGGACCAGGGGTGTCTCTAGTTGTACGATATGGGAATCAAATGAAAGGTGTTACTGAGCGTTTTAAGAGGGAGTTGACATTAGGTCTATAGGTGGACGCCTTTTAGAGATATCGCCATTAAGGTAGACCAGGGGTGACTCCAGAATTTGTTTGTACGATATGGGTATCAAATTAAAGGTGTTAATGGGTATTTTAAAAGGGCGTGGGGCTTAGTTCTATAGGTGGACGCCTTTTCGAGATATCGCCATAAAGGTGGACCAAGGGTGACTCTAGAATATTTGTACGATATGGGTATCAAACGAAAGGTGTTACTGAGCATTTTAAGAGGGAGTGGGCATAAGGTCTATAGGTGGACGCCTTTTAGCGATATCGCCATTAAGGTAGACCAGGGGTGACTCCAGAATTTGTTTGTACGATATGGGTATCAAATTAAAGGTGTTAATGGGTATTTTAAAAGGGCGTGGGGCTTAGTTCTATAGGTGGACGCCTTTTCGAGATATCGCCATAAAGGTGGACCAAGGGTGACTCTAGAATGTTTGTACGATATGGGTATCAAACGAAAGGTGTTACTGAGCATTTTAAGAGGGAGTGGGCACTAGGTCTATAGGTGGACGCCTTTTCGAGATATCGCCATTAGGGTGGGCCAGGGGTGACTCTAGAATGTTTGTACGATATGGGTATCAAACGAAAGGTGTTACTGAGCATTTTAAGAGAAAGTGGGCATTAGGTCTATAGGTGGGCGCCTTTTCGAGATATCGCCATTAGGGTGGGCCAGGGTGACTCTAGAATGTGTTTGTACGATATGGATATCAAATTTAAGGTATTAATGAGGGTTTTAAAAGCGAGTGGCCCTTAGATGTATATGTGAAGGCGTTCTCTCGATATCGACCAAATGTGGATCAGGTGATCCAGAAAATCATCTGTCGGGTACTGCTAATTTATTTATATATTCAATAACACTAACAGTATTCCTGCCAAGATTCCAAGGGCTGTTGATTTCGCCTTGTAGAACTTTTTCATTTTCTTCTACTTAATATGGTAGGTGTCACACCCATTTTACAAAGTTTTTTCCAAAGTTATATTTTGCGTCAATAAACCAATCCAGTTACCATGTTTCATCCCTTTTTTCGTATTTGGTATAGAATTATGGCATTTTTTTAATTTTTCGTAATTTTCGATATCGATAAAGTGGGCGTGGTTATGGTCGGATTGCGGCCATTTTTTATACCAAGATAAAGTGAGTTCAGGTAAGTACGTGGGCTAAGTTTAGTAAAGATATATCGGTTTTTGCTCAAGTTATTGTGTTAACGGCCGAGCGGAAGGACAGACGGTGGACTGTGTATAAAAACTGGGCGTGGCTTCCACCGATTTCGCCCATTTTCACAGAGAACAGTTAACGTCATAGAATCTATGCTCCTACCAAATTTCAAAAGGATTGGTAAATTTTTGTTCGACTTATGGCATTAAAAGTATTCTAGACACACTAAATGAAAATGGGCGGAGCCACGCCCATTTTGAAATTTTCTTTTATTTTTGTATTTTGTTGCATCATATCATTACTGGAGTTGAATTTTGACTTAATTTACTTATATACAGTAAAGATATTAAATTTTTTGTTAAAATTTGAATTTAAAAAAAATTTTTTGTTAAAAGTGGGCGTGTTCTTCATCCAATTTTGCTAATTTTTATTTAGCACATATATAGTAATAGTAGTAACGTTCCTGCCAAATTTCATCATGATATCTTCAACGACTGCCAAATTACAGCTTGCAAAACTTTTAAATTACCTTCTTGTAAAAGTGGGCGGTGCCACGCTCATTGTCCAAAATCTTACTAATTTTCTATTCTGCGTCATAACGTAAACCCATCTACCAAGTTTCATCGCTTTAACCGCCTTTGGAAATGAATTATCGCATTTTTTCGGTTTTTCGAAATTTTCGATATCGAAAAAGTGGGCGTGGTTATAGTCCGATATCGTTCATTTTAAATAGCGATCTCAGATGAGTGCTCAGGAACCTACATACCAAATTTCATCAAGATACCTCAAAATTTACTCAAGTTATCGTGTTAACGGACGGACGGACGGACGGACATGGCTCAATCAAATTTTTTTTGGATCCTGATTATTTTGATATATGGAAGTCTATATCTGCTCAACTGAGTATAAAAATGAGCGGGTACCAGCTCCACACGAATTGTTGTTAACTGTACAATCTTGCATGCGTTGACAACAGTTTAGGTAATTGATAAGGGGGGACGATGTGTACGCATTCGAGCGTAGCGTTCGCACAAAAGCAGCTAATAGTAAACAGCTGGAACCAACCCATGAACCAATGAGCCAGAGCACAATGCGTAGGAGCGCCATCAGCTGTCGTCCCACCTGCAATGCACTGAATCTAACAATTCGATTGTATGCGTTGAGCACACTCAGGGGGACTAAAAAATGTTCGATAACTCTTTCAAGATTTAGTAATGATGCCTTAATTGTAACGTCTTAGTAGTTCTCAGCAGAGATTTCAGTTAACGGTTAATCAGAAAAAGAAATTCGGTTTATTTACGATTTCCAAGCACAAAAGGGGGAATTCTGAGTGAGATATGCAAATTTTTATTTTTTTTTTTGGTTTTTGCAGTGACTTAGTAGCCGTGTTTTTTTTTTACACGTACATATATACGTCTACATTTGCGGGTAAAAAAAAACGCTTGTCCTCACTTGGATAATGTTTAGGAGACCCATCCAGCGGCAGTGGTAAATAACTAGCTACTGAACGGGTTGTACCAAAAAGCGGAGATACACACCTTTTTTTCCTAGTGTATAACCCATAGCTGAATCGGTTGCGCTGAATAGAGGACACACACCATTTTTAGAGGTAAAACATAGACACACATTTCAGTTGCTTCTGAGTACAATGTGTATTGAAATTAAGTAGTACTAATTTTCTGCGCAGAAGTGTAGATAAATTTAACGCTTAGCAGTCCATATAAAGTTTAAGGGTATATGTAGATATAGATGTAAAAAAACGGCTATTTTTATTATAACTTACCATTTTGTTATTAGCAGCGACTCCAAACAATTTTTATTCCTCAAAGCTTATAACAGAAAAATTCTACGTCCCTATCGTTGGAAATATTTCCGGTATCTTTTTTAAGTTATTTCTAGACTGTTTGGGGATAATTGTGGGACAATTTCGAAAGTTTTTTTGTAGTAATATTGATATTATTCCAGGAGGATTTTGAGATCATTGCGAGACTTATTTTGGATTTACACTTGATTGTTTTAGGTACTATTTCAAAATCATTTTTGGAATATGTTAGGGAACATTGGGTATAATTTCGGAACTGTTCCGGGATTATTTTGATACTATTTTGGGATTATTCCCGAACTATTTCGTTATTATATTAGCGACTATTTCAAGATCACTGTAGGACAATTTCGGACAAAATGGCAGAATTCGAAAAGATTCATTTAAATATTAATATTAAAATTTATTGATTTGCTACCGAATTGTTATCGAAAAATTATCGATTTACTATTGAAAAATTTTCGACTTGTTTTCAAATAGTATGGATTTGTTATCGAAAAACTATTGGTTTGCTGTCGTGATGTTATTGTTATCGATATCAGGACGACAATAAGCCCATAACTTTTCGATAACAAATTTTTCTTCAACTTGACGAACGTTAGTCACACCTCCCCGATTAAATGTATTTTGTTGTGTGCTTTTTGGACCGCAGCAACTGCATTCTTTAAGAGGCAAATATTGCATTTGACATGATGCTGATGTGATTGATGTAAGCTACGTCAGTTTCTAATGCTTTTGCTATCAACCGTGATTTTGTTGAAAACGTGTGTTTACTGTGTAGCTTTTTAACACCATTTATAGCCACCCACTCACCTATGTATGTATATGTGTGTGTATTTCAACCTAATAATTATTGAATATTTTAAATATCGTATTTCTATGTACATACTTAAATAAAATACATGAACATTAGGGTAGCGCAGCGTTGTATATTTTCCGGCGGTCACTCCAGATTCGTGACAAGTTACGTCAGTCGCAAGCACTAAGGAAGATCAAGTCTTCTTCCATATGTTTCTCTACGCTCAGTGAAGATCTACCCCTTCCTTTGCTGTCGAATACGGTTGTATATAGAAATACTTTCTGGGCTGAAGCGACTGATCACCTTTAGACTGTTATCTGTCGACCTAAATGCTATAGAGCTCCTTATTAAACGCTCTCCACTAGCGTCACATCATTAAGGGCTATAAATCTTCCGGATAACTACTCTCTCTTTCAAATATATATCCGTCAATGATGACAATGGCTGTCAGGACGCGAACGCTCCGATTTTTTCATCGTATTGCTCTCGTTTACCTCAAGATTCACCTTATATGCCCCTGTACTCTAGCCAAAGAACATTTTGTCGTCTTTGAGCTTAATTTTTTCGGTCAATATATGCGAGACTGATTCGCAGGTGGTTGGAGCCTCGTTTATTGACCTGTCCACTTAAACCCCCTCATGGGTAACTTTTAATAAAAGCACTCTCTGAACATCTGTTATCAGGTTTCCATTTTAGTGCATACGGGGATTCTGCTCGGGTTTGAATTCTTCCCTCCTCAGGCAAATTGTTTGCAAAATTTTCAAAAGATATGCCTTTTAAGTCAAGCTCCTGCACTCACGCCTTTCTGCTCCTACTTGTTTCTTTCTGGAAAGATGTTTCGCTGTAGTCACAACACAAATGTTTAGGGAAGTGTTGCAGATGTTGGCAATCCTTTGCCTGATATGAATCAGATACGCTCCGGTACCAGCACGTTCTACAAGGACTACTACTAATCCTACTTCCGCGTGACCGATTTCTTTGGCCATTCGAACTTCAGACATGTGGAATTATCGTCTCTTACAACGGGCTTGCGCATCGTGAGAGCATTCTAAGCGGCTATACGAAGTGCTCTTGAGAAATGCTGCCACAGTTTATGCATTTACTCGGGTTGGCTGTTAACCTCAGAGAGCATGTGGGAACTAATTAGCAATCTGTTGGGATTGTAGCTTTTCGACGTCTAACTTTCCTTGTGCCGCGGAAAGCTCGTTCGTCTATCGCATTATGGTTGCTTTGGGTGCGTGTTTCTCAATTGGGATACAGCCTTATATTGACACTTTCCTTGCCCAACCTACTTAGCGTCAAAGTTACCAGGTGCAGCGTTGCCTTCATGTGGATAGTAGCGAGACCGTCGTCCACACGCGTGAACGACAATACTTACACACGATTAAGTCTCTCTACCACCATGAGTCCGATTCACCTTTATTACTTACCTGCTTCCTTGATCGATTCCTAATATCGAGCGCATGCGTCACACCTCAACTGAAGCGTTGATTGTACTGGCACACGTTTAATTTAGTTCAAGTCATTTATGTATTAAGGCTTATGTATTTGTAAAAATAGCTACATTAAGAAAATTATTTACGACGATTCGTGTTTCATTCATTTCCAAGCATCAATTTATGAATGAAACACAACAGACTTGTTTACGACCTTGTGACCAGCAAGTGGCCGCATTAGCCACATTGGCCAATTCATATGTTTTGAATACGTGATCGCTGATCAGTGTTCATTCATACAAAATGTAAAAATTTATATACATACACACATACATAACAAGTTGATCGGCAATGAATACTCGCGCATTTGCATTGCGCGGGCGGACAGCAATTTGTGGTTTTGGTACGGAATAATGTTAGCTGATAATCGGTTACATACAAACATACATTCACATTTGGCCATCCATATATTGCACATTAAAGACACTAACAAGTTTTGCGATAAAAAGTTACAAACAAATATGGTTTACAAGATGTTGAATGTGTTGGCGCCAGAACCGTCGTAAATAGGACTGCGCTCATGGCCGACTTTTCACGGAAACCTAATGCCTATTAATAAAAATTTTTAAGCGGGGTGTGTGTAAAAACCAAACATCTAGAGCGAACGACGAAATTTGGTGGATCAACGCCTTATCTTAGAATTCGTCCCAAAAAAGGCTGAGCTTAATCGGATCGCCCATTCATAAATGGATGGATCAAATCGAGCTATATTCAGATGTTTTGAATTTATGTTGATATAGATTGTTCTTAAAACAATTATGATGTAGCGCAGTCCCGAAATAATTTCTGAAGTACGGCGTTCTTAAACCAAGTTCTAAGAGTTGGCGTTACTCAACTATTTGCTGAGATAGAGCGGTTTCTCGCTGACAGTCGGCGATGCTCCACTGTGTTATATTAGTAATTTTTTCGTGTGGAGCTTCGACTTTCTTCAGATGATGAATCACAAATAACTTAATAGACGTAAAAACCGCCGTCGCACCTGCTCATGCATATTAGTGCCTACAACTCTAACATTAGAATATCCATCGAATACTTGCGGCTAGTCTGTATTGTATTACAGCCTTTAAGTCACTTAGATAGATGGATAGATAGATGTTGTGGGGTTAAGCACTGCGACCAATTGGTCTATTGTGCCCTCATTCTCTTTACAACACCTCATCCAAGCCGAGTACTCTGAGAAAATCCAGAATGATTCTCGGCTTCAGAGAGTGTATGTGACTACTTTCTAATTTCGATGATCCTAGGATCCTAAATCTTCGTCTCGCGACTGCATCGCATTCCCTCAGGATGTGGTCTGCAGTCTCATCTTCGCGATCACAGAATCGACAGAGGCTACTAGACGATATGCCCAATTTATGCATATGGCTCTTTAGCCTGCAGTGTCCTGTGAGTATGCCTGTTAAAATCCAAAGGCTACTTTATGGGAGGTTAATCATAGCTTTATATCGCTTTTGGTTGTACCCTCCTTTAGTGCCTTTGCCTGCCGAAGTCGTGGACTTTCGCGCCAGGGTTATTCTCTGAGGCACGCCTCTTTTTGTCTAAACTCTTCCCTTATTGTATGTGACCCTATTGGCATGATGGGCTCAGGTCCTGTTGGCTTTCCGGCCGCTGCCAACCTGGCAAGCTCGTCGGCTTGCTCCTTACCATCCACTCCTCTGTGTCCAGGTACCCATACTAGACGGATGGTGTTATTGACTCCTAGCCTGTTTAACCTCTCTACGCACTCAAGGACTGTTGATGATTTAATGTCAACTGAAGGTAATGCTTTGAGCGCAGCTTGTTTGTCGCTGAGTATAGCGATTTCCTCGTTGGTATATCCCCGCTTTCGTGACTGTATTACTTTGCCTCTTCCACATCCTTAGCTATGTTTACTAAAGAACTCCTGGCTGCCTGATCAATTATTATATGTAGAGGCGTTAACTCAAGCAGCACCTCTATTGCCGCCGTCGGGTATGTTCGCATGGCTCCCGTAATGCAGACACACGCCAATCGTTGAAGCTTCGTGAGTGATTTTTGTACGGCCACCATGGTTGTCCTTGATGCCCACGCAACTGCTCCATACACTATGATAGATCTCACTATCATAGTGTACATCCATCTTAGGATCTTTGGGTTGCATCCCCAGGATCTTCCTGAAATACGTCTGCACACCATTATTGCTCTTGTGAGCTTTGATATGGTGTTGTCGACATGCTTCCTCCATAAGAGCTTAAAGTCGAACGTGACTCCCAAGTATTTCACCTCTGTCGTGTACTTCAACTGTACTCCATCCATTGTGATTTGCCTTAAGCCTTCCAGTTTTCTTTTCCTGGTGAAGGGCACAATAGCTGTCTTGTTAGGGTTATGCTTAGCCCCACCTCAGTATACCATTCTTTCCTTAACCTCAATGCCCTTTGTATTATGTCGTAAAGGGTGCTCTCAAATCTGCCCCTTACAATGATAACAATATCACCCGCGTACCCCTGACATCGGATTCCGTTTTCTGAGAGCCTCTGTAGAAGTTCATCTACTACCCGGCTCCACAGCAGGGGTGACAGGACGCCCCCTTGTGGACATCCCTTCGTTGTTTTGATCTCTACTGTACCGTCGCCAGTTTCGGTAATCCTCGTACGCAATAAGCCGTTTATCCACATACGGACTGGACGTCGTATCTCTCTTCTCACGAGTGCCCTTTTCACACTTTCATGTGTCGTGTTGTGGAAGCCCCCTCTATGTCCAAAAATGCGCCTAGCGTAACCTACCCGGACTCGAACGCAATTTGTATTTCTGTGGACAGTTGATACAATGCAGTTTCTGTCGACCTGCCTGTCCTATATGCACGCTGATCTCGATGTAGTGGCATTCTATCGAGAGCCTTTGATCTAATCTCGTGGTCTACAATCTTACATACATTACAATCTTACATATCTTACATTGCTTTTAGGGCAAAGGATGTCAGGCTTATAGACCTAAAACACTTTGGACTAGAGTAGTCCTTTTTAGCCACCTTAGGTATAAAGACCACTTTTGCTCTTCTCCACATCGTTGGGATGTATGCCAGTGCAAGGCTATCCCTCATAATCCTGGCCATTTGTGGAATCAATTCGTCTCTCTGCTGCAGAAAGGCTCGATATATACCATCCACTCCCGGAGATTTGTAGCTCTGGAAAGACCTTACTGCCCACTTAACTGTGCCGTCATTGAAGAGTCCTTTGGCGAGGTTCCAATCTGTGGGTGTCGGTCTTACCTCTCGAACCTCCTCCGGCGAGGTTTCCGAGGATGCGTCCGGGAAGGCCGCTGCAAGCAGGGCATATGCTCTTTCCTCCTCTGTCCTTGTGTAGGTTCCATCGGGGAGTTTCATTGATAATCGCGTCTCCCTTTGGTCCTTGGCTAGGTCCTTGGCTAGGACTTTGTGAAGCCTTGCTGCCTCTGGAACTGCTGTTATACCCTCGAAGCTCACTCTGTTAGCATTCCTAATCTCTTTGTTATTTGTTGTTAGATTAGCTGTGTCCTGCTCCCAGTTTCCCGTGCGTCTTGCCTGGTTGAAGACTTTGCGCACGGTTTTCCTCATTTCCGAGAGTTTTCCCGACCACCAGGGGGTTTTATTCCCTGGGCCCTTTGATCCACGACAGCTAGAGTTATACGCTTCAATAATCACACTGTTGAAGTTGTTAACCCTGGTCTCTAATTCCTTATAATTTGTTCCTCTGTTCCTACTCTCTATAGTAGCAAGATTTTCCTGTATTGTATTTCTGAACATGTCCCAGTTTGTGTTCCTGGGATTTCGCTTTGGTGGTCCCTCTAAGGGTATAGCCCCGATGAGGAACTGGATAATAAGATGGTCCGACATGGAGGGTTCAGAGGAACCCCCCTCCAGAGACTAGCTCATCAGCCAGATCGCTACCCAGGGTTATATCCAGGACTTCCTCTCTAGACCTAGTGATGAAGGTTGGTGAATTTCCAACGTTGTATATACTTAGGTCATTACTAAAAATAAATTCAAGAACGGACTCATCCCTTGAATTGGTGCCTGTGCTGTTCCATACCTCGTGATGCACATTGGCGTCGCATCCCATGATTAACGGTAATTTTACCCGTCTGCAATATTCCGTCAGTTTCTTCACACCCTCTGGAGGGACCTCGTGGTTATCTCCCGCAAAATAGGCCGCTGCGAAGACGATGTTCCTTGACTCTCCCTGTATTTCCATCATCGCCTGAACTGCTGCGAGGCCTTGACTCATAAACTCTGTAACGCAAAAGTAGTTAATAGAGTTGTTAAGCTCTACACACGCTCTTGGTCTTTCCTGAGAAAGATCCCAAATTACCTTATTATTTCTCTCTTTTAGGCCTCTCACCTGACCTTTATACACCCAAGATTCTTGGATGAGTGCTACACCGCAGAAGGCTAGAGATTGCTTTCCCCAACCCTTCGATACCTCAATCATTATGATATCCTGCAGCCTTGTCAGCTCTTCCTGGCTCAGGACCTCCGCCGGATATTGCCTTGGAAGCACCGCTATTCGTATGCCCTTCAAGGTATCCGAGTAGCCTTGCATTCTTGGCTTCACTTACGAAGTTGATGCATCAGGTGCTGGCAGCGGCGCATTCGCCCTCCTCGAGCTCTCTGTCCCCCGGACTGTGGTGCGTCCTCCCGTCTTGCCAGACCTCTTCTCAGGTTGTCAGCGGGAGCGCTTAGTTTTCTGTTACGGCTTTGTTGGTGCTCGCGGTTATGTGACCCGCGGTGATGCGATGCATGCTCGCCCCTCGCCGTTTCTTGCTCGCCCCGCTTTGATTTTCAGGCGGATGGGTTTTTCTTGCTCGGCCTCATGTGCTGCAGTGCCTTCTCGCGTGCACTGTCCGGAGTCGTTCCCTGCTTCAGGTACCGAAGATACTACTTTTTTCCTGCTCCACTTAGCCCGATTCTTCGAGGGTCATCAAAGCCACCTGGCTCTCCCATATCGGGCCAGCTTGCACCATGATGCTGCTCCGTGCCAGATTCCTCGAACGACGATGACCTGCTCTGGCATTTGCATTCTTATTCGGCGATCGTCTTTCATGTCCCGTATGTATCCTCTTCCTGCCTTTGTCTCGCTCGGCTTTGTCGTCCCTTGTATTGGATCGTATTCCTTCACCTGGGTATTCGCGGGCATATTCTTCACCCAGATGTCTTTTGGTCGCTGATTTTCTGCTGCTGTGTTGACGCCTCTCTCTTGAGGGTGAGCGTTTGCGACTCTCCCGCCGCTCTTCCATATCCTCTCGGGGTCGCCTTTGCCGCTTTTCGCAATGGCTGTGGCTGAGTGCGCTTTTTTGTTAGGTGGTTGGGTGCCCCTTTCACGGGCTCCTGCTGCTTTTCCTAGCCTTTGATCGGCTTGGCCCACTGGTGGCGATTAACCCACCATGGTGTGGTTTGGCGTTGCTCTCTGGTTTCGTGGTGCAGTGCCCACTGTGCTGTTGACTTTTGCTGGCCATATTATTCTTCACGGTGGTGGTTGACCCACCGTGGTGTTGTTTGTCCTCGCTAAGAGGTGCTCTTGGTGGTGCTCTGCCCACTCTGGTGCTGGATCCGGCTGCCGTGTCCTTCTTTACTTTTTTACCGTCTCGCTCCCGGACTTTTGGTCATCGTCGTCCCTGGCATGCTCCTCGAAAAGCGCAAGTTCTTCCGCCGTCAAGTTTAGATGACTCCGGGAGTATGTTCTCTCACCCTGTTTCTCTCTTCGGCGTTTGTTGTTACCGCCGCTCTTAGCATTTAACTTGCTTTCTTTCCCGTCTGTTTTTATACTCAGTTGAGCAGAGCTCACAGAGTATATTAACTTTGATTGGATAACGGTTGGTTGTACAGGTATAAAGGAATCGAGATAGATATAGACTTCGATATATCAAAATCATCAGTATCGAAAAAAAAATCGATTGAGCCATGTCCGTCCGTCCGTCCGTCTGTCCGTTAACACGATAACTTGAGTAAACTTTGAGATATCGAAAATTTCGAAAATTAGAAAAAGTGCGATAATTCATTACCAAATAAGGATTAGGCGATGAAACTTGGTAGGTGAGTTCAAGTTATAACGTAGAATAGAAAACTAGTAAAATTTTGGACAATCGGAGTGGCACCACCCACTTTTAAAAGAAGGTAATTTAGAAGTTTTGCAAGCTGTAATTTGGCAGTCGTTAAAGATATCATGATGAAATTTGGCAGGAACGTTACTCTTATTACTTTATGTCTGCTTGATAAAAATTAGCAAAATCGGAGAACGACCACGCCCACTTTTTAAAAAATTTTTTTTTTAAATTCAAATTCCAAAAGAAATGTTAATATATTTACAGCATATAAGTAAATTATGCCAATATTCAACTCCAGTAAGGATATGGTGCAACAAAATACAAAAATAAAAGAAAATTTGAAAATGGGCGTGGCTCCGCCCTTTTTCATTTAATTTGTCTAGGATACTTTTAATGCCATAAGTCGAACAAAAATTTACCAATCCTTGTGAAATTTGGTAGAGGCTTAGATTCTAGGACGATAACTGTTTTCTGTGAAAAAGGGCGAAATCGGTTGAAGCCACGCCCAGTTTTTATACACAGTCAACCGTCTGTCCTTCCGCTGGGCCATTAACACGATAACTTGAGCAACAATCGATATATCTTTACTAAACTCAGTTCACGTACTTATCTGAACTCACTTTGTATTGGTGTAAAAAATGGCTGAAATCCGACTATGACCACGCTCACTTTTTCGATATCGAAAATTACGAAAAATGAAAAAAATGCCATAATTATATACCAAATACGAAAAAAGGAATGAAACATGGTAATTGTATTGGTCTATTGACGCAAAATATAACTTTTGAAAAAAACTTGGTAAAATGGGTGTGACACCTACCATATTAAGTAGAAGAAAATGAAAAAGTTTTGCAGGGCGAAATCAAAAGCCCTTGGAATCTTGGAAGGAATACTGTTTGTGGTATTACATATATAAATAAATTAGCGGTACCCGACAGATGATGTTCTGGATCACCCTGGTCCACATTTTGGTCGATATCTCGAAAACGCCTTCACATATACAACTAAGGGCCACTCCCTTTTAAAACCCTCATTAATACCTTTAATTTGATACCCATATCGTACAAACAAATTCTAGAGTCACCCCTGGTCCACCTTTATGGCGATATCTAGAAAAGGCGTCCACCTATAGAACTAAGGCCCACGCCCTTTTAAAATACTCATTAACACCTTTCATTTGATACCCATATTGTACAAACGCATTCTAGAGTCACCCCTGGTCCACGTTTATGGCGATATCCCGAAAAGGCGTCCACCCATAGAACTAAGGCCCACTCCCTTTTAAAACACTTATTAACACCTTTCGTTTGATACCCATATTGTACAAACGCATTCCAGAGTCAACCCTGGTCCACTTTTATAACGATATACCGAAAAGGCATCCACCTATAGAACTAAGGCCCACTCCCTTTTAAAATACTCATTAACACCTTTCATTTGATACCCATATTGTACAAACGCATTCTAGAGTCACCCCTGGTCCACCTTTATGGCGATAACTCGAAAAGGCGTCCACCTATAGAACATAGGCCCACTCCCTTTTAAAATTATGATTAACACATTTCATTTGATACCCATATCGTACAAACAAATTCTAGAGTCAGGCCTGGTCCACCTTTGTGGCGATATCCCTAATTGGCGTCCATCTATAGAACTATGGCCCACTTCCTCTTAAAATACTCATTAATACCTTCCATTTGATACACATGTCATAAAAACACATTCACAGCTCTCAACTGAGTATGTAGTGTTCGGTTACACCAGAACTTAGCCTTCCTTACTTGTTATGGTGGATTTTTGTTGTTTGCGTTTGTATTCATCATCTTGTTCTTACGATCACATGCTTGACGCGGCAAGGCCATAGTTACTCCCCAAGGCGGCCCGGTGTCAGGGAGGCGCCGTTATAATACAGCCCGAGTTAGATGTGGGTAGCCAGGCTGCCCCTATCGCAGGGGTTTAAGTCACTTAATGTAGGCACATGGCTCATGCCCAAATACAGGGTAGCACATTTTGTAGTTTCCAAATAATAAAGATGTAGTTTGGCGATCGTTGACAATCTTTATTTCCAACAATACGTATGTATTCGTTTCATTCTTTCGTGAATCACGAACTACTTCTTTGGTAAATATCCACGCAGCTCCACATAACTGCATCCAAACTATGGTAGGGTCACTGGTCAAGATGTCAACAACAACACATGAGATCTTGACTACAAGGTAGTGGATTATTCCCTGACACATGGAAAAGTCAACATATAGTGTACCTGGCAAGGATGAAGAGCATCTGAAGTCCCTACATTTGATCAGCGAACGGCAGCTCTAAGAGTAGTCTCCGTTTATCACAAGGTATCAGAACCAGCCGTACAAGTGATCACCGGCACAATCTCGACATGTTAGCGCTGAAAACAAAAGCACTATGGGAAGTAGAATTTTTAGCCAAAAAGAAAGGGGTAAACGTTAAGGCAGTGGCAAGACTGCTGAGTTACACAGTAAAGGGCGAAATTTCCCAGTACATGTATAGCGATGCAGATGAGGATGACACTGCACACAACTTCTTCAAATGCATGCTGTGGAGCCAAAATCGATAAATGTTAAAGCAAGGAGTTGGCCAAATCAGAGAAGCTTACCATTCATCTGGCGAAATTCAAGTGACTGTCTAGCACAACCGCTTCAAGGATGTGTCAGCCCAATTTTTTGGCTTCTCCAACCCAAGTTTTACCCTCAACTCTCCATGGCGAATTCATTTTAATTAGCGGGTGAGGCTCTTGCATCCCCAAGGTGCTCACGGAAGGAGGAAGTTGGATGACTATAAGGTTCAGCGTGGTCATATCAAATCATTCCGGATATGGTCAGCTTAGTACCCTAATGGGGCTATTTTTCAGTGTACCGGATTTATACCCGTCTGCACACAACTTCTTCAAGTGCTTGCTGTGGAGCCAGTACCGATAAATGTTAAAGCATTGAGTTGATCAAATCAGGGAAACCAACCATTCATTTGACATTGAGCCAAAAGGGGAATTCATTCGACAGTGTAGCACAACCGCTTCAAGGTAGTGTCAGCCCAATTTTTTAGCTTTCCAATCCAATTTTCAACCTCACCTATCCATAGCGAATCACTTTTACTTAGTAGATGAGGCTCTTGCATCCCCAAGCTCCTCACAGAAGAGGGGAGTTGGATGACTAGAAGGTTCAATGTTGTCATATCAAATCGTTCCGGATTTGGTCATGCTAGTGCCCTAATGCTGCTATTTTTCGGAGTGTACAGGATAAATATCCGGCAGAGGACAACCAACAACGCTAAAACTCCGCCAAACCTTCGGGGAGTCTCCTAATCGCTACGAGAAGAAAAAGAAGATGCGCCAAAATAAAATATTTCAAGAATCGCTCGAAAAACATTTTTTAAATTTCTCAATACTAGACTTAATGACAGCCTTCCATTTCCTCTGCTCCTGAGTTGCCTACAGGACCAATCTGTCTGAGCTGCTTAGTTTAAATCCATTCAATGCCAGCGTTAAGTTCATTATTAAATTTTCTCAACACTTTTCCTGCTTTTGTTGTAACGGGACATATTTTGGTAAACCGGATACGTAAAAGTTTAACCTGTTACAATATCCGGATCGAAGTTGGATCAAAGTCACGTATCTTCCGGGTGGTTTGCTTTCTTCTTCTACAATAGGTGAACATTTTACTTCACAATTGGTGATTAGAAAAAGGTGTTTACTGGATCGGTATAGATGCGATTTCAAGCCTGATCAAGTCTCTCCGCATGAAACGCTTGGTGGGTATTTGTTTTCGGAGATGTAGTATGCTTATTTGCCTGGGAGGAATAGCTTCATAAGTCTCTGCGAAATTCGTATGCGGTTGCTAAAATTTCTAATGGCCTCAGAGCGAGCAACCCTGTTTCAAATATTATATCACACAATAATTTTTATGTATTAGACGCAAAATTAATACCAAGCAGCTGGATTTAACATTTGATTTCGAGTTTCTAGCAATAAGTAGTAGCAGTATATGACACGCCCCGCGTAATCCCATCAAAATGGCAGCCTTTATTCGGATTTCGCTAATTGATATGTGAGAGCTTAAATTCTAGTACGAGATCAAGTAAATATGAAGTAAACAGCAGAGCAGAGCGGAAAAATATGTCAATGGTATTGAACTTAATATAAGTATAAAAAATATGTTATATAGAAGATCGGGCGACATGCGTTAGGTTGAAAACCAAGAAAAAACTCCATGAATTTGCAATGGCTAGCGGACAGATGTGACCCTTTCCATCCCTCTCTATTATTCTCCTCTCGTTTTTCTAGCAGCACTTCGCTCACACTCGCAGCCTAAGCAAAACCCCTTAGAAAAATTGTCATCTAGATACTCTAATAGCAGTCGCAGAAAACGCGCTATTTCCAAAAAAAAAAACGGAATTTAAGGGTGTCGGCGGGTTAATTTTACGTTGCCTGTGAAGAGATATTACACATCGTAAAGGAACTACCTACAAACCGAACATACTTTTGGTATTTCATGGTTTCCTCTGAGTAAGTTTGAGTTTAGCCTATTACAGTGCTCATATTGAAGTTGAGCTAGAGTGAGTTGAGTCTATATAACTCCAATTACCGAAGCGATAGAACTCCTGTTACCACAGTAGCTAATTTGAAACTGCCTAAACAATTTACTTACTCTTTGTAAATCTCTCTTTTGACCTTCCGTTACACCTTCGGACCAAACTGCTGTTTTATGCTAACAAATATGTCTAGGGAGATTATTCTTCAGAAATATGGGTTCGCACCAACCAATAATCGCTTGGGGTGACCCTAAGATGGCACCGTAGTGGTAAAGCTGTTTCATGAATTGATTTCACCTGAGCTTTGAATAGAAGTTTCCAAATGTACGAATACTCTCCTCTCCACGCAGAACGTACATTAGATATTTCAGGACTTCATTGGGATTGCAGTAAAAATTGGTTTTTATCATAGTGGTGGGGATATACATTGCAAATAATTCTCCTAATAGGACATCAACGACAAGTAAGGTGTTTGAAGGTTCGTCGGAGTGAAATCAAAACGTTCGCATGGCAGTCTGCCTAGTACCAAAAGTAGTACGATTTTGCTCAAGTTTTATAGGAGACCACATTTAATAAACCTCTAAGTTATTCGGGCTTAATTCGTGTACTTTTTCAGCTCGATTCAAAAATGCTTAGAAACCTAGAAATGGTTTTACTTATAAACTTCCTTTTTTCAAAAAAGACGTGGAATACTTCCACATGCCCCAGATTCAAATCGACTTAATATTTTTTAGGAAAACTTCCCATATATGTATATATGTATTCCTCGTAGTTCAAGTTTTGTTTTCATTGCAGTGTTTTAAGCTTGATTTTTCAAATAAGGGCAAGTAAGGTTAATCACACTCACTCCCAGCCTCATTGAGAAAACTGTGTTTCCCATAAACTAAGCCAAAAACTATCTACTTGTATACTCTTCTAACATTTTGACGTCGTGGCACTGCTCATTATTTTACACTTGATCCAAACGCTTAAAGAATTAACCCATGAGTCCATATACCATATTTGTTTAATGCACGGATGTGAAGTACTGGCGTAGACTCACGATAAGATAATCTAAACTCATCCTCTTTTCGTGGACTTCAAAGCAGCCTTTGACAGCCCGAAAAGAATCTGCTTGTATGCTGCTATGTCTGAATTTAAGGATCTGACAAATGACGTTGGGCAACACCACGGAGCCATGAGGCGCCCGGTGAACCCCGTTACTAATATGCAATGTCCCACCCTTTCAGAAGAAGAAAGCACACTACCAAGGGAAACACGAGTCACCCTGGCCCAACTTCGTTCTGGATACTGTAACAGGTTAAACTCTTACTTGTCCAGAATCAACCCAGGCACATGCGTAATGTATGTCCTGCATGTGATGTGTCCCCATATGACACCAACCATCTTTTCAATTGTAATGTGGAACCTACGCCTCTGACACTCATCTCCCTATGGTCCGCCCCTGTTGAAACGGCCAGCTTCCTAGGACTCCCGTTAGAGGATTTTGATGACAATTTGTGAGTGGTCGTGCCCATTGAGTGGGGCGAAGCATTGTTAATACAACAACAACAACCGAGCCATTCGCAACCAAAAGAGGCTTCAGATAAGGCGACTACCTTTCGTGAGATTTCTTTAAAATAATGCTTGAGAAGATAATTCTAGCAGCAGAACTAAACCACGAAGGTACAATCTATTATAAGAGCTTAATAGCGCATGTTATGATACTGATATTATTGACCTGAAAAAACGCGTTGTGAGTTTTGCCTTCTCTGGATTAGAAAAAGAAGCAAAAAAAGTGGGTCTTGCGGTAGATGATGACAACACGAAGTACTTGTTTTTACGTCACTGTTGACGGATATAAATTCGAGACTGTGAAGGATTTCTTCTACTTGAAATGAAAATGCTACTTTGTACTGAGCAGGCAGTTGAAACGTAAACCCCTTCCTCGACGAAAAAATTTACGCTCTACAAGTCGCTCATCTTACCTGCCATGATGTATGGCTCGGATTCATGGATGGTGTCGAGAGATGAGATGCCTCTTGGCGTTTTCGGGAGAAAAAGTTCTTCGGAAGATTTATGGTGCTGTCTGTGATGCCGACGGCGCAATATGGCGCCTCTGCCCGAAAAGCCTGGCAAAAATCAAAAATTTCATGAAAGCGTTCGGTAAACCTAACACATGTATTTAATAGTGAATTTTCCAGGGATTATAAATATATAACTCTTATTAAACAGAAAATGATATTTTAGGAGTATAACGAAAGAATATTTAATTCTAGGTTGAAACAAAACATAAAATTTGTTTTTTTTTATAAAAGTTGTCAGATCTACCTGTTTTTCGAAAAGCCTATTTTTATGACCTTTTTCGAACTTTGATGGAAAATAAAAAAAGAACAAAAAAGGTCTCCATGAAATTTACAGTAGGTATTTGCTGAAAATTCAGTTACCTGAATTCATAAGGTCTACCTGCGTCCAGCTGCGATTTTACTTTTTACATCAAATAAAGTGAATCAACCTTGGGTATAAATACGCGCCTGAGCAGGAGGCGAATTTAGTACGGTCACTTTTGTTGCTGGAATTTGTTAATAAAACCAAATTTTTCGGTTACAAGCTGCATAATATACCTGGAACTCATTTCCATAATTTGAGTATATAAAACAATGTTTAGTACAATACCCAAAATCAGTCGTTTTTGAAGTCTATAGAATAAAGTATTCTGTTTATTTAAATAAACATAAATATAGCTCACATATTTTTTTAGTAAGATATACTCGATGGTAAATTTTAATATGTCTCTAGAAAACTCCAAACTATTTGAGGTGTTCAAAGCTTCAAAGACAAACGCGGAGTTCGTTGAGGCTATTATGACAGAATTACCAAATGAACCATGCAACAAAGGAGACGAAGACATGAATGAAAAAATTGGCTTCCTCTACATTCCAATACAAAGAAAATGGCAAGCAGTCGGTCGTTCTACTTCAAGGTTTATAAGTAAGCATGAAAGCCGGCTATGTGGTAAAAGTTTTTTGACGAAGAAATGCCTAGCCCATCAACCAATTGAACTAGAGGAAGACCAACAAAACTCATAGAAGAATTTTTGACCTACATAGGGAAAAGGAAGCTGTCAGATTATACTAGAACTAGACTCATCTTTCAGAAGCATTGGCTATTAAATATAAAACGGACGAAGAAAATACCATGTCTCATATCATAGGAGCAGTTGCGTTAGCAAGTCCAGTGTGACTGAGAAGGATCAAAACCAGCATTCCCACACCCCAAATGCGCTACCTAGGAGATACACTCCTGAAGAGTCTTTGGCGCTGTTTAAAGATCTCGGGTTATCGAAGGATAAATATAATATATTGCGTGAGTCATTATTGCAACATAATGCCGATCTTTTCTTTTAGATCACAACAAGATCTTACAGACACCTATAACTCAGAAAAAGTTTCCTTGTTAGATATATTTTCAAGTGACGAAGACTATGTTAAGATTAAATAAATGATCCACCTTTTTCTATCACAACAAAAAACTTATTTAGTACTTAGTTTTGTTATTTTATTGAAAAAAAGAATAAATCAATAAATACAAGTTTATTATTTATTATAAATAATACAGTTATTTCATTTAGTAATTATAATCAAATAATTTTCGTTTTCACATCTTTTTAAAATTTATCAAATTTTAAGATGAGTTTTGAAGCACCCTTTATGTATATTTGTTTAAAGCTTTGGCTTTGGCTATCAGAAATTATTTGCTCAAAAATTTATAAGTTGTTCATCTTTGGCTCAAATACAATAATATTGAACAACTTTTAATAATTTTTCATAGTTAAGTATTGCAAGGTCATTTTTAATTTTAGTGGGATGAATTTTTATTTTTTGCACTTATAAGCACTCTACAAATCAATGGCACCTGGAAGCAGTCAGAGAAGCAAAGAACTTTTTGGAAATAACACCAATCAACCTGTCATTACAAATTGGGCACGAAAAAATAGTGGAGGAGAATAGAAAATTCATATCGTCTATTATAGGAACTATTATATACTGTGCGGCCACCGTGGTGTGATGGTAGCGTGCTCCGCCTACCACACCGGATGCCCTGGGTTCAAACCCCGCGCAAAGCAACATCAAAAATTTTAGAAATAAGGTTTTTCAATTAGAAGAAAATTTTTCTAAGCGGGGTCGCCCCTCGGCAGTGTTTGGCAAGCGCTCCGGGTGTATTTCTGCCATGAAAAGCTCTCAGTGAAAACTCATCTGCCTTGCAGATGCCTTTCGGAGTCGGCATAAAATCATGTAGGTCCCGTCCGGCCAATTTGTAGGGAAAAGCAAGAGGAACGACGCAAATTGGAAGACAAGCTCGGCCTTAGATCTCTTCGGAGGTTATCGCGCCTTACATTTATTTATTTTTTTTTTTATAATCTGTGGCGTCCGTGATCTGCCACTGAGAGGAAAGAACAATGATGATATTACCTTCACATTTTGAATTTTATGTATAAGGTAAAAGTATTTATTTTTAAACTAGCACTAGTTTTAAAATCATATCTAAAATTTTGATTGTGACAATATACATAAGCACGCTTCTCGCAAACAAATAAAAATCCAGCATTATCACCAGATGGCGCAATACTGAATAAATATAGTTGGTAAAAAGAATAGAAGTAGCAAATTTTCCAGTCAAACAAACCACCGCTGTATAGCTAAATGGTTAGCGCAGCATGCCTAAAGCGTACTGATGATGAAGGCTTAGCACCCTTCGAAATGGATCTATCTGCGCAGCTATGGCAGGTTGTCTGAAAAATTGTCTACTTACTATTCCAAAAACAAAATACAATTTTTCAAATTTAAAAAAATTAAAAAATAACAATAATTATCATTAGAAAAAAATTATTGTTCTGGCCTTGAGCTCGAATCGAACCTTGAATCATTTATCAATAGGCCGATAAAAACAAAAATAAAAATACAAATATCATTTGTGATTTGGTTGTTCTAAATTAAGCTCATTTTAATTATCCTGTTCAGTAATGCGCACTTTGCAATGAATTTGTATTATGGAGATTAAGACTCATCCAGTGAAGCTTCGTAAATTACATATTTATATAGAATTGTGTAACTTTATCACTTTAGCTAAATATCAGTTTTCATTTTCAGTTGTGATAGAATAGATGTGTTCTAAATAAGACAAGTCTGAATATTACTGCTCAAAGTATATTAAACAAAGTAATAGTGAACTTGACAATTCTCCCTTCTCTGTATGAATTATTGTTTCAAATGAAAAAATATTGTTACGAATATTAGCAAAACTAAGGGGTGCTGCTATCTCTAAGCCGATACTAAGCAGTGATGTGAATTCACATCAATAATTCAAACATTATGTATCTACATAAACGAATCAATTATTGCGTCTACACATATGTACCATGTACGTATACGAGCAGCGGAGAATCAATGCACAAACACATGCATATATCTGAGATACTCCTGAAAGTATGCAATGAGAGAAGCTATAAAATCGTGCAATTGTAGTTACAGCTGAGAAGTTTGAGAGCTGATGGCAACTAGTAGATTCTGGAAATGGAAGCGCCTAGAAAATGCGAACGTTGAAATCAGAGAGTATAAAAGGCCGCAAATGTAGAGGCCCTGGAGTTCAGTTCGATTTGAGCTATCAAGCAGTTTCGATTAAGACGCTATTTAGCGGGCCATAGCAGTATTATTTTGAAAATCAGTTTCATTTGAGCTATCAATCAGTTTGGTTTAATTAAGCAAGCTATTCGTTGCAAAGTATAAGTGTTAATGTGAAGTACTTTAATAAAGGTAATTTTTCCATTATTCAATATTGGAGTTATTTGTTCAACAGTTTAGTAATTCGAACGTTAGCAGAAGATTGCAAATAAGGGAAATTGCAAGTAAATTCGTTACAATATTTAACCCGTTGACTTCTGAAAAATTAAATTTTTTTTGTAAACACACAAAATTTTCAATTTGAATACTTTTGTTGAAAAAAAAAACAACAACGCGCATCCGTAATAAATAATATTCTTGAATAAATCAGTGTGGGAAGACATTCATAAGTTGTGCTGTTTACGGAGTTACTCAGAATATGAGTTGTTTAATTCTATAAGGCATCTAGTTCGGATGAAAAGCGACTCCAAAGGGCTCACGACGGAAGTTTTCGCATATTTCCGACCGAGCTGGTTATATTTTTTTGCGAAACCTGGTTGCCAAATTGACAAAATATTTAGTTTGAAATCTACAATTTTCTGAAAACCTACTCGCATTTACGAATTTGCTAGCAGTACTACTCTTACATACTACTTTAAATCCTTTTCTATTACAATTTATGCTGAGAAAGATATAATTTCCCCCCTTTTCCATGCTAAGTACAAGCAACCCGTAATGATTTTTGATTTCGAATGTTTCGTGTGAGCAAACCTGCAGCAGTTGAATCATGTGTAGGATGCAAAATATATGCTAAGGTCACAAAGGGTTAATGCGCTTGTTTGCAATTTTTTGAAGTAACAATTCATGCAAAACTAAAATTTTTCAGTTGTCTAGTTACTGCTTATCGTTTCAAAACTTTTACTTCTATCCTCATATCTCATGATTTGGAGCAAACTTCGAAAACTATTTTATGTTTTCAGGTGTATTTTATGACCTACTCGGCCTCCAAATCAAAGCGGGTGATTAGCATCTTAAGCAGCATTTTGAAGAAGGGAAAAAAATGATACTTACATCTCGCCCCAAATCCAGAATGAAATCATCACTTTTTGTGTACAGGTTATTCAAGATGACATTATAAACGATTCAAAAAAAGCTACAGCATTCAGTCTTATGGGGGACGAAAGCCGTGACATAGCATGAAATGAACAATTATCAATTGGTATCAGACTCTACGATGAAGAAAAGCAAGTTATTCGAGAAGAATTTGTAGGTTTTGTTGAACGAGACGCTTTGGATGCCAAAACAATTGCCACCGCGATAGATAATTTTATCACTGAAACAGGACTTGATCCTATGAAACAAGGGTATGACGGTTGTTCAACAATGTGAGGAAAAGAAAATGGTGTGCAAGCTATTTTGAGAGAGAACTTTATACTTTCATTGCGCAAGTCACACATTGAATTTAGTAGTAAATGATTTAAATGAAGTCCCCGAAATTCATAACACTATTGCAAACAATCAAGGACGTCATCAATTTTTATCGTGGTTTTCTTGCCAGAAGGAAATATATTCCACATATTCCTGCTTTTTGCGAAACGCGATGGTCAGAGAAATACAGGAGTATTTCGATCTTTCTACAGCACTTTATCAGCATCGTTAATGGATTAAAAGAACTGTTCATCGAAGGAAACACTTCAAAAAAACAACTGCCTTTCAGCTGCACTCAGCTGTCACTCAATCAACTTTCATCATATGTCTTTCTCTGATTTCGAAATACTCGTCTTATCTTGAGCCAGTGGTTAATATTTTACAATCAAAGCAGTTGGATCTTCTTTCGTGTAGAAAACAAATCCAACAGATCATCCAATTAGCAAAAGATTATCGTATGAATGCGGATTCTGGAATTTATGAACTTTTGACAGATTCAAAGTCGATTGCTGAAAAACTAGGATTATAACTACAAAAACCCAGGACCGTGGACCATCAAAAACATCGCTCGAATCATCCTGCTTCTGATGACGCTCAGTTTTGGAAGAGATCACTTTTAATTCCCTATTTAGATTCATTTGTCTCCTCACTGGAGCAAAGATTTCCTGAAGAGAACTTGCCAACGTATACATTGTTTCACTTGCACCCAGCTAACATGTTGCTATCGCATTACCTTGTACGACAAGTTCCATAGAACGGACCTTTAGCACTTTGACAAGAGTAAAGACTTGGTTTCGCTCAACGATGGTCGAAAATAGTTTGAATGGTAAGAAAATTGATGAAAATCCAAAAGTTATTCTCGGATTGTAATGATGAATATGATTCATTTTTTTAGGATAATGCATGATGAGTGTAAATATGAAAATGGTCAAGGATAAAGGAAAGGATATGGTACTCAGAGTTTTAGAACGATTTGCACAAGATCCACGCCGTTTGACACTCGTATAATTCACTGTTTCTTGTTTCTTGACATTAAATTGGATGGAATTGCGCAACCTGACCCCGACAGACGTAGAGCTTAGTGCTCAACCTACCTCCCGACGGAATACTTGACGGTGGTACCGGGGGTATGTGGTACTCAGGCAGTAGGAGGTTTAGTGCGGTTAAATTCCCACACTAACTTTGAGGCTTTCGATGCTTACTCCTCGTAAAAAAAACAAAAATCATTAAATTGGATTGCCCCCCTGATTGTTCCAAAATCAAATCTGGCTACGCCCTAGAAGTGTTGATAAAATATTTAGTTTTTGAATTTTTTAAAAATATATACATAAGTAAATTTATACAACGAATTTTCAAGCAATGTTTACATACTTATCCTCTAGCGTACACATTTCACTTTTATAAGAGTATAACATCTTAAAAGAAGTAATGCGTCCATCAAGTTTGGTGGAGATTGATAACCTTGCTACTAAGACAAAACTTTTAATCATAAGTGGGTAGAGCCACACTCCTTCATACAAATCATAAGTTTATCTGATTTCATGTTCAAATACGTCCTCATAAAAAAAAATTTCAAAGTTTGCCCTTCAGTTTTTAACAAAATTTTTTTATTTTTCTACAATTTTTCAATTTTGACGAATTATTGTGAAGCACCCTGTTAGTCTGTCACAATGTATTTTAAATTGTCCAAAGTTTAAATAATTAGCTTGCAGGTGCAGTATAAATCTTTAAAATATCTTCATTAGTTTAAAAGTTATGATTTTTGCAAAGAAAAAACTCAAAAGGCGCCATAGTGCGGTGAAGGAGGTAAATTGATGGGGTGCATGAGCTTTACGCAGATATAACGATAGTGCAGCGAATAAACACCGAAAGGCTTCGCTGGCTAGGTCATGTTGTGCGATTGGACGAAGACGCTCTGGCTGAAAAACCGCAGTTTGGAAGCAGAGAAAGGGAGAGACCTCCACTGAGTTGGAAGACGCATGTGGAGGAAGACTTGACCTCCCTTGGTGCTTCTGGCGTCAGTTATCGCGAAACAGGGATATCTGGCAGGATTTATTACGAAACGGACAAAATCGGTTAGGCGCTTAAAGGACAATTAATGATGATAGCATGAAGTCTTAAAAGAATTACGCTAATACGGATTGAGAGTCTTAACATAATTACACTTCAATACATTCTGCAGATGTCTTTCCCGCCAGAAATGTGACTCTAATTTGAAGCTCTTTACGTAGAAGGAACCGTAATCCTTTCCTATAGATTGTAACACTCTTCCTTGTCAAAAAGACCTCTAATATACCGAATTTGTCAGACTTTCTGGTAGCAATCAAGACGCATGTGCCCAAACATAGCCCTGTAGTGATCCCCTTTGAAGTCAACATCGCTATTTCGACGAAAAGTTTTATATCAGCTGCGCAAGTTGTTCTATCGCGAGATTATATTCAACAAAGAGACATAACCGTAACACCATTTCGTTAATGACCCACTAAATAAAAAAATTGTCATCTTATGTAATTTAGAGTTTTGACTTCTGGGCAAGCATTCTAGCTTAGCTAATTCTACGCGCCATACATTGAAGCCCACGTTTTAATTCGCGTATGTAGGCGGCAATCGATTAAGTTTTTAACAAATAATTTTTAAGCCTTATTGATCACTCTCACACTAAAATGGCAATTAGTGTATATATACGACATACATAAATATTTCAAAGCATTTTTTGTGGTAAATTTGGAACTAAATTCGCATCTTCAGCAAAGTTAACTCTAAAAAGTTTAAGTCGGCATAGCTTAGAGGGTTTTATGTTTTTGGCTGTTTGGAGACGTATTTCTTAAATTTGTATAAGAATATTTCTTAACATAAAAGATGCTCTCAAGTATTCTTCTTGTTCTTGTAACGGAGCTTTTGTCGAGCTTTGTTTGTCTAACCTTCTTTTTATTCTTGTAGCGATAAGAAGAATGCTCAAAATTGTTGATGGTGCTTTGCTGGATACATATCTGGTGCGGTGCGAAATATAGCGGCATGAAGGTATAAGCCCGACCATCCGGTAAACGATTTGTTATGACCACGTTAAACCTTCTAAGTCATCCAACCCCCTCTTTCCATGAGGAACTTGCCTATGGCGAGTGCCTTGTTCGCTAATTAAAGAAGATCCACCAAAGGTAGGTAGGTGAGGTTGACAATTGGCCTAGAGATGCTATAAATTACGCTCCCCATCCCTTAAAGGGTTGCGCTACACAAGCCAGTGAGGTCCATGCGCTAGAGTCAGCATTAGGGTGATCCTTATAAATAAAATTACACTTTTTTCAGCTCTTCAAAAGGTTATAGTTATATAGATTGGAGACCATTAAGGGGTATCGCATAGGGTTAAAGGTAGGATTTCTCCATGGAAACCCAAAAATTTCCATTAAGCACTGCAACTGTCAAAACCGTGCAAGATCATTTGACAATCTAAGTTGTTTATTTATGCGGACAAAACAGTTCTAAAAATACGGGAAGACAACGATGATTTCCATTTCATACGCACGACGGCTTTGCACTCTCGAGTGACACACACCGGCCCCCACCCCATTGCGAGTGTCAATTGGAGTAGAATCGACTATTTGTCGATTCCATCTTTTCTATTTAATTTTGTTACTATGCAAGTCTTTGAACTATTATAAACAGTTATCTTTTACGAAACAGATTTTAATAATTTTTTAATATTTTTTTAATATTTTTTAAGTTATCCATTATAAAAATAATCGATCTACTGCGATCGACACTCGCAGCAGGGGGGACATAGTTCCACACGAAATTTGAAAATTCTCTGCCGAAGCTCTCCAACCCTGGTGTTAATCCATATCTGTAGCTTATCAACTTTCCCATTTATAAAATGTATACATATGGAGGTAGGGGTAATTTTTGTGGTATCCATTTATGAAGCACGTCCCAACATAAAAATTAAAAAGGAGCATGAGTACTTAGTACTTGTGAAGTTTGTACAGTGGTACATCTTGAAAACTGACGTTTTTGGTTTAACCAGAGCTCGGCCAGTGGTTACAGTGAAACAACAACAGCGGTAACTTTAGCAGAATCAAATAGTGTCGGGCTTTTTGCGAATACCTCGTGGGCTTATAGGTAACAACCGATACCGCCAAGTAGTTTTTTTTTAACGCGTTAGTATCGAATTACTATCATAGAGTTATCGGCTTGTTATCGCCGAGTCATTGACCACTTTTAAATGTAAGGCGCGTTGTGCTCCTTTTTTAACTTTTCCTACAAATTGGCGCGACAGGACCTACCTGTCTTATGCCGACTCCGAATGACATCTGCAAGGCAGATGAGAGTTCACTGAGGACTTTTCATGCAGAAATACAATCGAAGTGCTTAACAAACAATGCCAAGGGACGGTATGCGGAGCACGCTATCACACCACGGCGACCTTTTATTGCTTTCATATCAGCTTGTTATGGACGGCTAACAGATTTGTCATCGATTTTATATTTAAGTTCTATCAGTACCTGTTTCATAACAAACCTATAAGTCGTCGATAGCAAATCGATAATTATCCGATAAGAAGTCAATAGGTTTTTGATAACAAATATATAGCTTTTTGATAACAATATTTCGATAGCTTTTTGATAACAGAGGGTCAACATTTCGTTAATACATGGATAACATGTCGATCACTTTGTGATAACAACCCCATAGGTTTTCGATAACATATCGATAACTTTAAGATAACATATCGATAGGTATTTGATATATAATCGATAACTTTTCTTTAATATATCTACGACCCGATAACAAACCGATAACTCATTGACCAAAAATCGCTGAGTTTTCTATCGATTGCAAATTTATATCACTTCGATAACACTTTGATAACTGATAACTTGTCGTTAAGAAACGGACTACACGCCCTAACCTGGCGCATCGATAATAAACCGTCCTCTCTTTTTTCCCTTTCCTTTCATCTCCTTACTTTTCGCTTCGTTTCATTTTTTGTATTATACCAGAAGCAAAGATGTTTACACATCAAAATTTTTAAATTTATTAATTTTTGCAATACAAAATCTTACCTTTCCCAGAAAATTTGGTGTTATGGAAGTGTTTTCATGCAACGCGAAATAGCTGCAAGTTATTACCTACGCTGCAGAGCAGTGAATGAATGATCATATTAGGGCAACTCAAAACCATCGAAACCCCGTAAATGAACCGATTGCCCATATACGTTTGCGAGATTTACACGCTTTACGAGTTTTTATGAGTAGCCCTGCTATGTTTTTATAACCGATAAATTTTATTAATTTTGTATTTGAGTGAATCATCAACGCAATTAAATTAAATGTCGCTCTTATTTTGGTCAAAACCGTAGCCATTTGCATTTTGAATTTCATTGTGGGTGCGTTGATTACCAAATTAAGTATACGCAACGTGTAACCGACAATACAATGAAATGATGAGCGATACAAAGCACAAAACCCAGTAAACATTTCGTGACAATGTGTGCTTATTGCATTTTATTAGTAAATGGCTCTAGCGTGTATGATAGCGTATTTGTTAAATCAGAATTTCAGCTACATTCAAAGTTGACTGCGCTTTAAGAAAGCTTAAACTAAGATTAGCCGTAAAGAGCTTAACTTTTAAAGTCACGCTCAAAACCTGGATAGAGTAATTGTTAAATGGGAATTTGAACTACATTTAGTGTTGACTGCGGTTTAAAAAACCTTAAACTAAGATTAGCAGTAAGGAGCTTAACTTTTAAAGTCACACTCAAAAACTGGGTAGAGTGATTGTTAATTGCGAGTTTGAACTACATTTAAAGTTGACTGCTGCTTAAGAAAGATTAAACTAAGATTAGCCGTAAAGAGCTTAACTTTTAAAGTCACACTCAAAAACTGAAAAGAGTGATTGTTAAATGAGGATTTGAGCCACATTTAAAGTTGACTGCGATTTAAGAAAGCTTAAACTAAGATTGGCCGTAAGGAGCTTAACTTTTAAAGTCACACTCAAAAACTGGATAGAGTGATTGTTAAATGGGAATTTGAACTACATTTAGTGTTGACTGCGGTTTAAAAAAACTTAAACTAAGATTAGCAGTAAAGAGCTTAACTTTTAAAGTCACACTCAAAAACTGGATAGAGTGATTGTTACTTGCGAGTTTGAACTACATTTAAAGTTGACAGCGGTTTAAGAAAGCTTAAACTGAGATTAGCCGTAAAGAGCTTAATTTTAAAGTCACACTCAAAAACTGGATAGAGTGATTGTTACATACGAGTTTGATCTACATTTAAAGTTGACTGCGGCTTAAGAAAGCTTAAACTAAGATTAGCCGTAAAGAGCTTAACTTTTAAAGTCACACTCAAAAACTGAAAAGAGTGATTGTTAAATGAGGATTTGAGCCACATTTAAAGTTGACTGCGATTTAAGAAAGCTTAAACTAAGATTGGCCGTAAGGAGCTTACCTTTAAAGTCACACTCAAAAACTGGATAGAGTGATTGTTAAATGGGAATTTGAACTACATTTAGTGTTGACTTCGGTTTAAAAAAACTTAAACTAAGATTAGCAGTAAAGAGCTTAACTTTTAAAGTCACACTCAAAAACTGGGTAGAGTGATTGTTAATTGCGAGTTTGAACTACATTTAAAGTTGACTGCGGTTTAAGAAAGCTTAAATTGAGATTAGCCGTAAAAAGCTTAACTTTTAAAGTCACACTCTAAAACTGGATAGAGTGATTGTTACATACGAGCTTAAACTAGATTTAAAGTTGACTGCGGCTTAAGAAAGCTTAAACTAAGATTAGCCGTAAAGAGCTTAACTTTTAAAGTCACACTTAAAAACTGGACATAAACCTTTCTTCGCATACACCTTGAAACCAGTAGTGGAACTTGTAAGTTACAGAAAAGTAAAGAATCAAATAGCTAGAAGGCAATTCACCACTGGAGTAACTTTACATGTAATTCGGAAAGTTTAATTTTCGTAACACCTTAAGTTGAAACGATTCCAAAACAACTCAAACTTATATGTTGTCGGAAACATCAACATTAAAAAAGGATGTTTTTTATTATCTTATTAAATTCGTTGGCGTGAGTGGAAATTCGTAAAAACTTGAAAAATCCTGTTCGTTCAAACAAAACTTTTGCAACAAGAGGGCGCAATTTTGTATTTCGCTTGGACGAGAAGTTGCAAAATTGTACCCGGAAATAGGTGTCCCGGTATCTCATAATTTTTTGCACAGTAAATTCAAAAAAGAATTTTTCGTTTTGTATTGGTAACTGAAAAACTAGTTTTTTGTTATTTTCCCATTTTGTGTGTTTTTTCGATTTGATGGTTTTCTTATTTTGGTATTTTTTTTTAAACAAGTGGCACCATCGTCATAAGTACAAAGTAGAGAGCGCAGTGAGCGTAAAATTCTCTTTGAAATTTGCTCATGGATTGACTCTTGATCGCTGTTGAAATGACCAGTGATATCAGTTGTGTTAACAGAAAAATCAGTTAGATTGACCAGGAATCTGTCAATTTTACAGAATTTTTTTAACTTAAGAGCGAACATTTCTCTTCTGTTGAAATGACTGAACTAATTTGTTCGTTTGACAAAGAACTCGGTCGAATTAACCATAATTCGATCAATTTCACCGATTCTCCGTTAAGTCAAGAACAACAGAACCGATTTGTTGATTTTACTAACACCATTTCTTTCAGTGTATTATTGAATCAGCAACAATAAAGATTTCGATATTCAGTAACTATTTTTCATAACAGTTTCCTAATCTATGATCAACTGTGTGAGGCTATTAAATGAACGAAAATATAAGAGACACTTTTTTAGGATGCCGTAGAACTAAATAACATTAGTGACTATCCAGACTTCATACCCGTTTAGGTTTAAAAAGTGTAAAATCTGCATGTATGTAGTACAGACGCCAATGAAAGGGAACATTACATCTATATACATATATAAAAAGAAGTGTACATTTTGATTGTCACTCCATAACTCGAGAACGGATGGAAAGATTGCCATGAAATTTTTAGGAAAGATACAGGAAGGAGAGATGATGGTTAGTTGATTTTGAAATCCCAAATCGGTTTAGCCATTCTTGAGTTATGATTTTTTTTTAGAAAAAATTCAAAATCTATATATATAAAAGAAAGTGGTGTTAGTTACACTACGCATAACTCAAGAACGGATGAACCGATTTGGCTTAAAATTGGTGGAGAGGTAGCTTAGAACCAGCGAACGGACATATGATACTTTTTATACCGTTCTGGCTAGGGTCTTGAGATCAAAACGTGGACCTGGGTAATCCTCGGATGTGTTTGCACAATATGGGTATCAAATGAAAGCTGTTTATGAGTACTTTGTTACTGGGTATTTTTCGTACCCCTGGGTGACTAGGGTCTCGAGATATAGGCCAAAGCGTGGACCCGATCACCCCTAGAATGTGTTTATACAATATGGATATCAAATGAAAGCTGTTGATGAGTGCTTTAGTGCAGGGTAGTTTTCACACCTATTGGTGACTAAGGTCTCGGGATATAGGCAAAACATGGACCCAGGCACCCCTAGAATGTGTTTATACAATATGGGTATCAAATGAAAGCTGTTGATGAGTGCTTTAGTACAGGGTAGTTTTCATACCTATTGGTGACTAGGGTCGCGAGATATAGGCCAAAACGTGCATCAGAGTAACACAGGATCTGTTTTTAAATTATGGATATCAAATTGAAGCTGTTGATGTGTGCTTTAGTACAGAGTAAGTTTCAAGCCGCTGGGTGACTAGGGTCTCGAGATATAGGCCAAACCGTGGACCCGGATACACCTAGAATGTGTTTTTACATTATGGGTATCAAATTGAAGCTGTTAATGTGTGCTTTAGTACAGAGAAAGTTTTACACCGCTTTGTTAATAGGGTTTCGAGATATAGGCCAAAACATGGACCCGGATACCCCTAGAATGTGTGTGTATTATGGATATCAAATGAAAGCTGTTGCTGAGAGCTTTAAAGTAATTTTCATTGTGATATTCGATTTAGTCGCATCAACCTGGCAAAACTGATAAATATGCATGCGAAGCCGAAACAAAGAAATGAATTAATAATACCCACATACCTATTTACATACGGCCTATTCGATTTGCCTGATATTTGGTATATAAATTTGCCTATATTAGTATTTACGATGCTTTTTTCCGCGAAGTAGACCGGAGACGGACTGGGACTGTGATTAGGACTAGGACTGGGACTGAGACTGAGACTCGGAGTGGGACTGGGACTGGGATTGAGACTCGGAATGGGACTGGAACAAAATAAATACCACCCTCTGGGACTGGTAATAAGATATTAAAAATAATGAGAAAAACTTGAGAGAAGGGAAAAGAGAGAAGGAGACTGCGAAAGAGATAGAATGAGACGAAGATGGAGATAGATGAAGCGAAAAATACTGAGGAGTGAATACAAAGATTAGGAAAAAGTGTAGAGGGGCGAGGGCAGAGTTAGACGGAAAAAGTTTGTTAAAATGTATTGAGATAGGCCAAATTTAGAGCAGAACAACGTCTGCCGGATCTGCTAGTTGTACATATAAATAGCCATATGCGACTAATCATGAACGCATCCCGGACTAACCGCATATTCTGTAGGGAAGGTGCAACACGTAATACAACAAGAAAAATCGTGTACCACACTCAGCAACATAAACATCAAACGTAAAAGGCGATCGAAAAACATGTTCAATAAAATACCAAATTGGGTGAAATGCTCAATTTAATTTTAAGCCAATATATATTGTATAAAGCCATAAGTATACACATACATTCACACATATGCAGTGGTTGATAATTTAAACTTTTTTTAATATTACACAAATCGTGTGAAATGTAGAATTATTAACTTGAATTAAAGTATAAATAAAAAAATACAAATATAAATTGTGCACAAGTAAGTCGTGAGTGCAAAGAACATTTATGAGCACTAAAAGCATTATGTTATATAACACATGTATGTATATGGGTTCGAAAGCTTAAGACCTATAGAGGGCATTGGAGGAACACTTTCACATATTCCTGGAATCATTATAGCACTAGAACTTTCTCTATATGTGAAAAAAACGACAAATAATACAAAAAAGGCAGAAAATTTAGCAAAATTAAGAAAAAACAAGTAAGGAAGGCTAAGTTCGGGTGTAACCGAACATTACATACTCAGTTGAGAGCTGTGGAGACAAAGTAAGGGAAAATCACCATGTTGTAAAAAGAACCTAGGGTAGCCGTGGAAAGTGTTTGTATGACATGTGTATCAAAGGAAGTGGGCCATAGTTCTATAGATGGACGCCATTTAGGGATATCGCCATAAAGGTGGACCAGGCCTGACTCTAGAATTTGTTTGTACGATATGGGTATCATATGAAATGTGTTAATGATAATTTTAAAAGGGAGTGGGCCTAAGTTCTGTAGGTGGACGCCTTTTCGGGATATCGCCATAAAGGTGGACCAGGGGTGACTCTAGAATTTATTTTGTACGATATGGGTATAAAATGAAAGGTATTAATGCGTATTTTAAAAGGGCGTGGGCCTAAGTTCTATAGATGCACGTGGTCCAGGGGTGACTCTAGAATTTTTTTGTACGATATGGGTATCAAATGAAAGGTGTTAATGGGTATTTTAAAAAGGAGTGAGCCTTAGTTCTATATGTGGACGCCTTTTCGAGATATCGCCATAAATGTGGACCAGGGGTGACTCTAGAATGTGTTTGTACGATATGGGTATCAAATTAAAGGTATTGATGAGGGTTTTAAAAGGGAGTGGCCCTTAGTTGTATATGTGAAGGCGTTTTCGAGATATCGACCAAAATGTGGACCAGGGTGATCCAAAACACCATCTGTCGGGTACCGCTAATTTATTTATATATGTAATACCACGAACAGTATTCCTTCCAAGATTCCAAGGGCTTTTGATTTCGCCCTGCAAAACTTTTTCATTTTCTTCTACTTAATATGGTAGGTGTCACACCCATTTTACCAAGTTTTTTTCTAAAGTTATATTTTGCGTCAATAGACCAATACAATTACCATGTTTCATCCCTTTTTTTCGTATTTGGTATATAATTATGGCATTTTTTTAATGTTTCGTAATTTTCGATATCGAAAAAGTGGGCGTGGTCATAGTCGGATTTCGGCCATTTTTTACACCAATACAAAGTGAGTTCAGATAAGTACATGAACTGAGTTTAGTAAAGATATATCGATTTTTGCTCAAGTTATCGTGTTAACGGCCGAGCGGAAGGGAGACGGTCGACTGTGTATAAAAACTGGGCGTGGCTTCAACCGATTTCGCCCTTTTTCACAGAAAACAGTTATCGTCCTAGAATCTAAGCCTCTACCAAATTTCACAAGGATTGGTAAATTTTTGTTCGACTTATGGCATTAAAAGTATCCTAGACAAATTAAATGAAAAAGGGCGGAGCCACGCCCATTTGCAAATTTTCTTTTATTTTTGTATTTTGTTGCAACATATCATTACTGGAGTTGAATGTTGACATAATTTACTTATATACTGTAAAGATATTAACTTTTCTTTTAAAATTTGAATTTAAAAAAAAAATTTTTTAAAAGTGGGCGTGGTCGTTCTCCGATTTTGCTAATTTTTATTAAGCAGACATATAGTAATAAGAGTAACGTTCCTGCCAAATTTCATCATGATATCTTCAACGACTGCCAAACTACAGCTTGCAAAACTTCCAAATTACCTTCTTTTAAAAGTGGGCGGTGCCGCGCCCATTGTCCAAAATTTTACTAGTTTTCTATTGTGCGTCATAAGCTCAACTCACCTACCAAGTTTCATCGCTTTATCCGTATTTGGTAATGAATTATCGCACTTTTTCGATTTTTCGAAATTTTCGATATCGAAAAAGTGGGCGTGGTTATTGTCCGATATCGTTCATTTTAAATAGCGATCTGAGATGAGTGTCCAGGAACCTACGTACCAAATTTCATCAAGATACCTCAAAATTTACTCAAGTTATCGTGTTAAGGGATAGACGGACGGACGGACATGGCTCAATCGAATTTTTTTTCGATACTGATGATTTTGATATATGGAAGTCTATATCTATCTCGATTCCTTTATACCTGTACAACCAACCGTTATCCAATCAAAGTTAATATACTCTTGTGAGCTCTGCTCAACTGAGTATAATAATAAGCAAACGAAACTACGAAAATTTAAAAAAAATATAAGAAAATGGCGACAAAATAAAAAAAATTTATAAAATTTAAAAAAAAAAATTTTGCACAATTTAAAAAATTGCGAATATGTATTTAAAAAATTAAGAAAATTTGAGCAACATTTAAGATAATTCTGAAAAATGTATATAGAACAAGTAAGGAAGGCTAAGTTCGGGTGTAACCGAACATTACATACTCAGTTGAGAGCTATGGTGACAACATAAGGGAAAATCACCATGTAGGAAAATGAACCTAGGGTAACCCTGGAATGTGTTTGTATGACATGTGTATCAAATGGAAGGTATTAAAGAGTATTTTAAGAGGAAGTGGGCCATCGTTCTATAGATGGACGCCATTTAGGGATATCGCCATAAAGGTGGACCAGGCCTGACTCTAGAATTTGTTTGTACGATATGGGTATCAAATCAAATGTGTTAATGATAATTTTAAAAGGGAGTGGGCCTAAGTTCTATAGGTGTACGCCTTTTCGAGATATCGCCATAAAGGTGGACCAGGGGTGAGTCTAGAATTTATTTTGTACGATATGGGTATCAAATCAAATGTGTTAAAGAGTATTTTAAGAGGGCGTGGGCCTAAGTTCTATAGATGGACGTCTTTTCGAGATATCGCCATAAAGGTGGACCAAGGGTGGCTCTAGAATTTGTTTGTACTATATGGGTATCAAATGAAAGGTGTTAATGAGTATTTTGAAAGGGAGTGGGCCTTAGTTCTATACGTGGACGCCTTTTCGGAATATCGTTATAAAAATGGACCAGGGTTGACTCTAGAATGCGTTTGTACAATATGGGTATCAAACGAAAGGTGTTAATAAATGTTTTAAAAGGGAGCGGGCCTTAGTTCTATAGGTGGACGCCTTTTCGAAATATCGCCATAAATGTGGACCAGGGGTGACTCTAGAATTTGTTTGTACGATATAGGTATCAAATGAAAGGTGTTAATGAGTATTTTAAAAGGGCGAGGGCCTTAGTACTATAGGTGGACGCCTTTTCGAAATATCGCCATAAAGGTGGACCAGGGGTGACTGTAGAATTTGTTTGTACGATATGGGTATCAAATGAAAGGTGTTAATGAGTATTTTAAAAAGGAGTGGGCCTTAGTTCTATATGTGGACGCCATTTCGAGATATCGCCATAAACGTGGACTAGGGGTGACTCTAGAATTTGTTTGTACTATATGGGTATCAAATGAAAGGTGTTAATGAATATTTTAAAAGGGAGTGGGCCTTAGATCTATAGGTGGATGCCTTTTCGAGATATCGCCATAAACGTGGACCAGGGGTGACTCTAGAATTTGTTTGTACGATATGGGTATCAAATGAAAGGTGTTAATGAGTATTTTAAAAAGGAGTGGGCCTTAGTTCTATATGTGGACGCCTTTTCGAGATATCGCCATAAACGTGGACCAGGGGTGACTCTAGAATTTGTTTGTACTATATGGGTATCAAATGAAAGGTGTTTGTGAGTATTTTAAAAGGGCGTGGGCCTTAGTTCTATAGGTGGACGCCTTTTCGAAATATCGCCATAAAGGTGGACCAGGGGTGACTCTAGAATTTGTTTGTACTATATGGGTATCAAATGAAAGGTGTTAATGAGTATTTTGAAAGGGCGTGGGCCTTACTTCTATAGGTGGACGCCTTTTCGAAATATCGCCGTAAAGGTGGGCCAGGGGTGACTATAGAATTTTTTTGTACGATATGGGTGTCAAATGAAAGGTGTTAATGAGTATTTTAAAAAGGAGTGGGCCTTAGTTCTATATGTGAACGCCTTTTCGAGATATCGCCATAAACGTGGACCAGGGGTGACTCTAGAATGTGTTTGTACGATATGGGTATCAAATTAAAGGTATTAATGAGGGTTTTAAAAGGGAGTGGCCCTTGGTTGTATATGTGAAGCCGTTTTCGAGATATCGACCAAAATGTGGACCAGGGTGATCCAGAACATCATCTTTCGGGTACCGCTAATTTATTTATATATGTAATACCACGAACAGTATTCCTTCCAAGATTCCAAGTGCTTTTGATTTCGGCCTGCAAAACTTTTTCATTTTCTTCTATTTAATATGGCAGGTGTCACACCCATTTTACAAGGTTTTTTTCTAAAGTTATATTTTGCGTCAATAGACCAATACAATTACCATGTTTCATCCCTTTTTTCGTATTTGGTATATAATTATTGCATTTTTTTCATTTTTCGTAATTTTCGATATCGAAAAAGTGGGCGTGGTCATAGTCGGATTTCGGCCATTTTTTACACCAATACAAAGTGAGTTAAGATAAGTACGTGAACTGAGTTTAGTAAAGATATATCGATTTTTGCTCAATTTATCGTGTTAACGGCCGAGCGCAAGGACAGACGGTCGACTGTGTATAAAAACTGGGCGTGGCTTCAACCGATTTCGCCGTTTTTCACAGAGAACAGTTAACGTCCTAGAATCTAAGCCTCTACCAAATTTCACAAGGATTGGTAAATTTTTGTTCGACTTATGGCATTAAAAGTATCCTAGACAAATTAAATGAAAAAGGGCGGAGCCACGCCTATTTTGAAATTTTCTTTTATTTTTGTATTTTGTTGCACCATATCATTACTGGAGTTGAATGTTAACATAATTTACTTATATACTGTAAAGATATTAACTTTTCTTTTAAAATTTGAATTAAAAAAATTTTTTTTTTAAAAAGTGGGCGTGGTCGTTCTCCGATTTCGCTAATTTTTATTAAGCAGACATATAGTAATAAGAGTAACGTTCCTGCCAAATTTCATCATGATATCTTCAACGACTGCCAAATTACAGCTTGCAAAACTTCTAAATTACCTTCTTTTTAAAGTGGGCGGTGCCACGCCCATTGTCCAAAATTTTACTAGTTTTCTATTCTGCGTCATAAGTTCAACTCACCTACCAAGTTTCATTGCTTAATCCACATTTGGTAATGAATTATCGCACTTTTTCGATTTTTCGAAATTTTCGATATCAAAAAGTGGGCGTGGTTATTGTCCGATATCGTTCATTTTAAATAGCGATCTGAGATGAATGCCCAGGAACCTACATACCAAATTTCATCAAGATACCTCAAAATTTACTCAAGTTATCGTGTTAACGGACAGACGGACGGACGGACGGACGGACATGGCTCAATCGAATTTTTTTTCGATACTGATGATTTTGATATATGGAAGTCTATATCTATCTCGATTCCTTTATACCTGTACAACCAACCGTTATCCAATCAAAGTTAATATACTCTGTGAGCTCTGCTCAACTGAGTATAAAAATATAACAATTGTTTTTGTTTTATCGGCCTATTGATAATTCCAGGTTCTATTCGAGCTCCAAGCCAGAACAATAATTTGTATGATAGTTGTTTTTTTTTTTTAATCTTTCTATATTTAAAAAAATTTTTTTATGTTTGAAAGAGAAGATAGAAAATTTTTCAGACACCTGCCATAGTTGCACAGATAGATCCACTTAGAAGGTTGCTAAGCCTTCATCATCAGTACGCTAAATGCCTAGAGCAGCGTGCCTAAAGCGTACTGATGATGAAGGCTTAGCAACTTTCAAAATGGATATATCTGCGAAGCTATGGCAGGTGTCTCAAAAAAACTTTCTACCTTCTATTCCAAAAATAAAAAACAATTTCCTATTATAGAAAAATAAAAAAAAAGAACAATAACAATCATAAAATTTATTTTTCTGGCCTTGAGCTCGAACCGAACCTGGAAAAAAATATAATACAATATACGAGTATAAGAAAATTAGGGGAAATAAAGACAATTTAATGAAATTAAGAATAATGGAGAATAAAAGCTAAAAAAATTTAGAAAAAAAGAACTTTTAAGAAAATTAAGAAAAACTTTAAATGAATTGGAAAAAGTTTAGAAAAAAGTACTAGAATTTTTTACGTTTATTATTTTTGTAAAATGTTCACAAGTTATTTTATGTTAAATTATTATATATGTACAGAAATTAGTAAATTGGAAAAAAACTAAGTTCATATACCTTTTAGCAGACTATTTCAAAACCCCTGACGGTTTATCATCAGCGGTAATAAGAAAAATTTGTATAACTAGCTAAGAAAAATAAGGAAATTTAGAAAAGAATATTGTGATGAGTTAAGAAAATTAAAAAAAAATTAACAGAAATTTAAAAAAATTGCAGAAAATTTAAATAATTATAAAAATTAAGGGTCATTTGAGAAAATTCGAGACTAACACACATCAGTTCATTTATACGTATATAGATTTGCAAAATTAAGAAAAAACAGGTACATATTTTTTAGTAATTCTGAAATACATCAACCCTTTCTGTTTTTAATTTATTCTTCTCTCAAATGCATTTGCCCTTTTCGCCCAGTTTTGTCGTGTACTTACATAGCTTAAACGAGTCTAGAACTAGGCTCCCACCACACCTCGAACGGATCCCCCAGCGGGTTAGGGGGTCAGAATATACCCGCGGTAGGTATGCCTGTCGTAAGAGGCGATTACATTACCAGATATAAGGGGCTGTGTAGCGCAACACTTTCAGGTTGCCAGCGCAATATATAGCTTCTCCAAATCCAATTGTCAACCTCACCCATCCGCGGCGAATCCAGTTTCACTAACAGACGAGGCTCTGGCGACTCCAAGCTCTTCATGGAACTTGGGGGTGGGGAGGGAGGGATGCCCTGAAGGTTTAATGTGGACATATAAATCGTTCCCGAGATGGTCGGGCTAGCACCTTAATGGTGCTGTTGCCAGAGCGTACCGGACCTGTATCCGGCAAAGGACCAACACATCGATAACACTCCCCAAAGCCTTCGGGGAGAAACCTTATCGCTACAACAACAACAACAATCCGTCGGCCATTGTACCATCACATTTTATGCTGGAATTAACTTCTTCAACTTCAGGTGAAAGAATTCACACGATAAGATGTCGGCGGGCACTTTGTTTCCATATTTCGAGCATAATAATAGTTAACAAATACAGAGCGAGAACTTTCGTAAGTAAACTTAATCTCTCGGTATCCAGATCTATTGAGGTACCGTGAGTATGAGTCAGTGTTGAAGTTTGGTTTCCTGGAGTTCTACGGTGTAGAGATCAACCTGATGGTCCTTGTAAATAAACCTTCCTCGTTTTTATTAAAAGTTCGTAATTGAACGTTAATTTAAATTAAACGCCATGTGGGCGTGCTTACGTCCTGTTCGCAATGAAAATCAATTTTATTGTTTAATTTCATTCTAAGATATTAATCAGTAGAATTTTGAAAGTGAAATTTATATATTTTAAATACATATTTTATTTCAAAAAATATTTATACGTTAGGAATTCTTATTTTGAAATAAAATAAAAATACCATAATTTCAATAAAACTATCTAATTAACACTGTTTTCTTAAAAAAATTCATCGCATAAAATGTTTCTTCTTATTCAATTGGTCACGACTAATTTGCTTGAAAACACGCTGTTTTGGGGTTTCGTCATTCATTTGTTTATAGTAACCGAATCCGCCACCGCCTACACGTTTCTCTGGACGTTTGCGCTTTGCACCGACTTTAAGATCCACCACAGGTGGCACTAAGAAACCGAAACTTTTCGCTACTGCTTGCAAGTCTAAAGTATTAATATCGAATATTGTTTTCAATTGATGTGAATCGTAAGCACGTACATAAGCCTTAAAAGCCTCCTTGGCAGATTGGTTGAGGAAATAATTTTTGGAAATAAGTTTCTCCAACTGCGGATAGGATATTTATATTTATTTTTTATGCACTGGTTATTTAAAATAATTTTTGGTATACAAGACTTACTTACCTGTAATTGAATATCTGCAATTTTCGACCAGGAAAATTCAAACTCATTGAGTGGCACTTTGGCTGCTTTTAAATAACGCAAAAATCCCAATTCTTCTGGGCGTAACAAAAGTAAAGCATGACCGGAGCTGCCGGTACCACGCGCAGTACGACCAACGCGATGAATGTATTCCTAAAAAAAATATGTCAAGAACAAAAATTAGTGATTGAGCCTACAATTTCTACCACTTTTAATTAAAATAAAATTAGGAATATTTTTTAACTGCAATCTTACTTTTGGATCATCTGGTGGATCATATTGCACTATCCAATCTACTTGCGGAATGTCCAATCCACGGGCCGCCACATCTGTACATAGTAAAACGCCCTCAAATGCGTTGCAAAATTGGAAGAATGTGGTCGTACGTTTTGTTTGCTTTTGTTTACCCTGAAGTTGAAAAAATTCAAAATCAAGCAATACGTATATTTAATGGTAATGGCGCATAGTCATAGTCGAAATAAAATAGTTCTGAAATTTAGTTACAGCTTTTTTACATAGTTTTCTATGAGCTATCTGTTAAAAAAGCTGCAACCTATTTTATTTGATGGCCCATTATGTTTAACTTACATGTATAGACATCACCGGTAAATCAATATAATTAAATAATTCGTGATGATATTTGACAGACATGCAGGAAGAGAAAAATACCATTATCTTCTTCCTACGATTCTTTTTAAGAAAAGTAAAAAGAACAAGTAAACGTTTTTCCGAAGGACATACGATGTAACCTTGTTCCAAGCCGCTAACAGTTGCTACCTCTTCATGATCATTTACACCAACATAGAAAGGTTCCTTTTTTAATGCCAATTTCGAAAGCGCTTGAATTTTTTCTGTTTGTGTAGCTGAAAACAGCATAGTTTGGCGACGTTCTGGAAAAAAGTTAATCTATAAATCATTCATTTATTTTTTACTAGCTTAATTCATTACTTGGCAGCAGATTAACAATTTGCTTCAGCTCTTCTTCAAATCCAATTTCTAATATTCGGTCCACCTCGTCAACTATCAAGCACTGCAGATTTTTATATAGAAAATCAGGTGAATTTTGCAAGTGATCCAGCAAGCGACCTGGTGTAGCTACTAATATGTTAATACCTCTGCCTAGTTTTTCACTCTCTACCTGACGATTTGAACCACCCATCACTAAACCATAAGTATGATTGTGATGCGCCATTAACTCTTTAAGCACACCAAACGTTTGCATCGACAATTCTCTTGTTGGTGATATAATAATCACTCCAGTGCCGTTTCGTGGCATAAAACGCAATTTGTTAATTAGTTCTACAGCTGGTATAAGAAAAGCTAGGGTTTTGCCTGAACCTGTCTTAGCAGCACCTACTAAATCACGCCCTTCTAACAATGGTGGCAAGGATTTAGCTTGTATTTCGGTCATTTCTGTAAAGCCCATTTCTTCGATCGCTTTTAAGGTAGCTTCGGACACACTACCTTTGAGTGAAGCAAAGGAGCGATCATTTGGATTTCGTGCTGCTGGTACTTGCTCTTTATTGCTAGATATTTCGTTTGAATTTTGTCCACGTTGCTTGTTTTTTGAATGTTTTTGAACACTTTTTGTTTGTTCGTGTTCTTCATCTTCTTTGTTGATACACTCTTCATTATCTGATTAGTGAAAAACGAATACAAGTGTTTGGTTAGTTGATGTTTTAAATGTTTAGAATCTTTTATAACATAGGGAGACTTCAGTATATAAAGCTTATTTCATATGCATGACTCCTTTAAAACATTAACTCGCTTTAAGAAAGCCTCAAATTCGCCTTAGATTTCATCACTACAAATATAGCATTATACAATGTCTTATCTGCAATAATGTGAATACCTTGCTCTTGATCCTCCTCACTTTCGGAATCTGAGTTTACCACTTCTATTTGGCGCTGCTGTTTCTTCTTCGAGACTTTTGCTTTCTTGGCCAGAGGTGCAGGGGCCTCCTGGAAGTCATTATCCATTTCTTCTGCGAAATTACAATTAAAGCAATACGTTAAAAACAAATCGGTGGATATTACAATAAACACAAGTGCTTACCTGCTTCAAAGGAATTTGCATGCTTGGCCAGAAGCGTTTTCCCTTTCTTGGCTGCCAGAACTTTCTTCATTTTCTCACGTTTTTTTATCTTTTGTATTAACAATCTCTCTCGTATAGACATGTTTAATCCTTTCTTTGCAAAAAACTAAATAAAACGCTTAACAAAATACAATAGACCAATCACACGTGTCTGAATTTTGACAACCGTTAATAGAGATGAAAAATAATCGATGACATTATCGATAGTTTGCTTCACAATGAACGCTTTCCGCAAATACAGCAGTTGATGTTTTTTACGCTACATTCACTTTGCGGATGTATTCGCCTATTTTCGACATTTTAATGTGTTTGTTATCATTGTGAATCAAACTAAGTGTGATATCCTAACTGTCAACTGCCTGACAGGATGTTCAATATGGCTACTTTTTAGCGTTTTGACAGGGTGTTCAATATGGCGGCGCATAGGGCCGGCTATCTTCAGCGGGTGATAGAAAGAGGTACAGAATGAGACAACGATAGCCAATTACAAATCATGTGATCCAATCACTTTGGAATTTTGACGTCTATGCAGAAGATATCACACTCAGTTTGATTCACAATGTTTGTTATGAAAACATAAAACGCTTTGACAGTGCCTTAAGGGCCAATTAATGGAGACTTATCCATAACCAGATAAAACAGCTGATCGAACCAACCTTATGGAAATCAATGTAATCGATTAATGGTACCATACCATAAAGCTAAAGCCATAACCATTCCATAGCGAACCAATTGGTTTTTGGTTTTTCGCCATATACATACATAACCTAAAAATATTTCAGTTGGAGAATTTATTAACGTTTTGTAGATTTATATTGTTTTGGATACATTTTGATTCAAGGGCGAATTAATGATGACTTATAACCATAAAGCCATAACCAGATAAATCAGCTGATCGAACCTACCTTATGGAAAGGAATGTAATCGATTAAAGGTGCGTGCACACTAAGCGGCGCGACATGTAGTGGCAGCGGCGCCTCACAGTACGACAAATTTGGCAATTCACATTAAGCGGCAATCGAGCGACAAATTGCGGCAAAAGTTTGAGTTTATTTTTGTTTGCAAAATGGAAGACACTCGCAAGTATACCGTCGAAGCAGAAACATCGTTTTTTGTAGTGATTTTACCAAGCAATGGATAACGTATAATTTGTGAAAACATACATATAATTCCACAAAGGACAAAAAGTGCAAGTAACGGGATTGAAATACCCTAATTATATATTAATATAATTTCCGAAGAATTACAAATCTTGATAAAGCACAACAAGCCATATACAAGGAAAAAATTTGTGCTACGGGATTTTACTTTGCGATATGTGTTAGCTGCTTGGGCACGTCTAAATGTTGCTGGTATATTACCCTTATTCGTTTGTTAACCTGGCGATTTAAGGGGCAATTTAAGGTCCTCTTGCCATCTTTGGAATTGAACGATTCAATTCCCAAAACCCCCAAAACAAAAAAACAAAATGGACGACACAGTTTTTGAAGCTTTAATTATTTCGTTTTTGTGCGAGGAAGAGGAAAGGAAAAGAAAAAGACCGCGGTTATGGTTGCACGACATCTCATCCTCAAGATATGAGGAAGGTGAGTTCCACACTCTTTTGCCAAGATTAAAAAAAGATGGTGCAAAATTCTACACTTACTTTCGCATGACGGAAGAGAAGTTTAAAAAATTGTTAGCCTTAATGCTGCCTCACATTAAAAAAGAGGGCACCTTTTTTAGAAGAGCGATATGTCCGGAAGAAAGACTAATGGTAACCTTGAGGTAAGTTATGCTTGGAATTTTTCTTGGTGATTTTCATGTGGCTGTTGTCATGTTGTTGTGCACTGAAAAAAAATTTTGTGTACAAAGGGATTTTGCACGGATTTATTTTTGATCCCACTCCATTGGTGGACCTGCCAGGGTGATTTCTTATAAGCGAGGCTAAAGGAAGCCAACGCAAAAAGGTGTTTAGCGCAAAAATACTACCCTGCAAAAATGGTTGGATGATGTGGTCCACTTGTGTCATACTGGAGTACTTGGCATTATACTCCACTGTAATGCAGCAATGAACCAACTCATGTTTCTACACGAACATATTGTAAGCCCATCATTGATCGTTTTTAACGATTGTATTCACTACACGATGTTTATTCATGTGGGTACTCCATGGATTACTCTGATGTCATGCTGAGCTGGAGTATATGGTCCAGTCCTAGGTTATGGATCGCACCCACGTTTCGGAAGGACCCGGGGTAATTTTTCGGTTTTTCGTTAACATTTATTGAACAAGTTAAAAGTTTTATTTATTACCTTCGGATTATTAATACTGATGTCAAGACGCGTCGTTTGACACCTTTTTCGATAATTTTGGACGCGTATTAGCAGTCGACCCCTCAACTAGACTTTTACCTTATTTTTTTTAAATCGCGGTCGAAAGCCGCCAACGCGAAAAGGTGTTCTGTGCAAAAACTATGGATAGGGCCCCATATTTCGGACCCTCTTGGGATCGTTTTCTGTTTTTTTTATATATCTTTCGACAGAAATCACCGCTACAAACGGCTTGTAGATAATATATTTCCAGTTAATCCGAAGGATAGTCTTGTTAAGTCAAACATGAAGAAGTTAACATTTTACTAGCTCAGCTCGCCAAATAAGCTTGACAGAATCGGAGAATATCTATGTCAAAAGGCAAGAAGGGATATCAACCGGAAACGTTACAGTTGGGTAGCACAATGAAATATTTGGGTAATGTTTTATAAACGCCGCAATACCAAATGTTTATGAAAAATAACGCCGGGAATATTGAAAATGGGGGCCCGATTCATAGTTTTTCTTTGAACAGAAAACCATGTCTTGTAAAACGTTACCAATATTTTAATAAATTTACAACAGCGCCAACAAATACGCAAATACACTGCAAATTTTTAAATTTTCCTAAAAGCTAACAATATAAACTGTCAAGTAAACTCGAACAGTTTCGATAGATTTTTTCCTAAGTTATGACAGTGCTGGAAATTTTCAGTGGGATATTAGTTCAGGTTCCTACAATTTAGGCGAACTAGCACCCAGCCTGAATGCTTTTAAATTAAAATTTTTTCTTGTCATACTTATGCTGCTACAATTACGAAATTTTTTTATGCTTTCTTGTTTTGATTAATAAGGTTTGGTTAATAAGGCCGTATATGAATATGTCTTTGATTCCAAACTAGAAAAGCGGACGAAACTTTATCGGAAAAGCAAATTACAATAACAATAACTCATATGCGAAGACGAGACCAACATTACACACAAAATAAATGAGCGAAACATGTTTTTGTTCATTTTGAAAATTTTATTTTTCGTGAAGTTTCTTCACAATAAAACAAAAGAAAATAATGAGTGAAAATTATGGATTCCTTTTTGGTTTAAATGACTTCTCCAGGACTTTGATTTTCCTTTTGTATTTATGCACAAATTTTTCCAAAAAAAAAATAAATTTTTGGTTGTTAAAATGGCACAAACCCTAACGAAATTCAATCTGGCTGATTTGTTTTTAACAAACATATTGTATTTTTCTTGTATTTTCTTTGTTTGAATATACATAGTTTACTCACTTACACCAGTACTGAAGCCGTATTAAGAGGGAGCACGATAAAAAATTTAGAAAAAAATACAAGAAAAGTACACGAAAAGGAAGTAGTGTCATATAGGCATGAAATATTTTTCAAATTTAAATCATGCCCTACATTTAACATTTTATGTGTTGCGTTGTGGGACTAAATAGCCGCCTGGTACAACAACATAACATACTTGGGGGTCTTCTTGAACATGTACTCGTGGATCCTCTTCAATATATTCACTGTAAGGATCTTCGAGGTGCTCAATACAACGTTCTTCAACTTGTTGAATATGTACATCTGCCGAGTTTCGCGAACGATCATCGTAGACCTGCTGAGTACTCCTTGAGCTCCTTTCTAAATGTTCATCTTCCACTTCTGACACAATTGAAAAAACTTTATTCTTTGCCTTCAATTGCAAGTCCAAGGGTAAAACTGATTCGGAGTCTGCCATTGCCTTGAAGAAGGAATGTATTGGACTTCCAGTTGCTGTTGATTGCGGTACTTCTGTTTGCCGACTGGTTAAAAAATTTTGTAAAACACTAGCTACTGAAGGTTGCGACTGATGAGTTCTTTTCTTGGCACTAGGAGTTGATGTTCTTGTTGTCGATGAAGAAGTTCGGGGTAGGCTTATAGTATCGTCATCTTGCAAAGGCTCTTCATTAAAGCTCTCATAAGCCGATTCGGACCTTTGCAAATTTGTTTTAGTTTGTCGTTCCTGTATATAAGGGCGGAGAAATTTCATCTGACGCTCATACTTCCACCTTTTACAGGCGGACGCACCATCTCCACTTCTGGCTTTTCGTTTTTTAATATTTCTCGAATAGCTATCCCTTAGAGATTTCCACTTTTCTTTACATAAAGTTTCTAGAAATAACAAAAAAAAAACAATACTCATATTATATCTTTGTTTTTTTTTTCAGATTTCTTGCAACAGGCGATTCATTCAAGACAATTGCGTCTTCTTTTCGATTGGGAAACTCAACAGTAGCAGATATAGTGTATTCCACTTGCAAAGCATTATGGGACGTGTTGTCAGAAGTAGTAATGCCAACACCTAATGAGAGCACATGGAAGAAAATAGAAAGGGAATTTTCTGAAAAATGGAACTATAGTAACTGCATAGGAGCACTCGATGGAAAACATGTGGAGATTTTCGCTCCCCCAAAAACGGGCCCCCTCTTCTTCAATTATAAGAAGTCCTTTTCTGTTGTTCTGCTCGCTCTAGTAGACGCAGACTACAAATTCATTTATGTCAATGTAGGCGATTTGGGGAAAAATAGCGACGCTGGTATATTTTCGCGTTCAGATTTGGCTAGGCGACTGGAAAATAACAGTTTGAATATACCAGGCACAAAAAAATTGCCAGGAACTAACATTGAAATACCACACGTTATAGTTGGTGACGAAGCTTTCCCTTTGAAACCCTATCTTATGCGACCTTATCCTGGCTCACAACTAACCGAAATGAAGAAAAAGGTCTATAATTATAGGCACAGCAGAGTCCGAAGAGTTTCCGAGAATGCGTTCGGAATTTTATCTCAGAAATTTCGAGTGTACTATCGAAAAATATGCCTCAGCCCAGAACACGTAGATAATGTCATCCTGGCCACTTGTGCTCTGCACAACTTTTTAAGAGATGATTCAGTACAGACTTCAGTACAGACTTCCCCGTATAGGAGGTAATTTTGTAAATAACGCCATACAGGTACGGGATAAACTTAAGGACTACTTCAATTCACCTCAAGGAACCGTGTCATGGCAGAATGATATTGCACTACAAGGAACTCGTCGAAGTTAAATTATATAATTTATTTAATAAATTCAAATATATTACTAATGTAAACAACTAATCTAAATTTAACCATATAAAATCGTTCTATCTCGGCAGCTGTTTCAGAAACGCCCTATCTCAGGATTTTATGCATAATGTCAAAATGTATTGAATTTGAGGTCAGATAAGGCGCTTTTAAACAAAATCTGAAATATGGATTTCTTCAAACGTTTTCTGAGATAGGCCGCTTCCGAAACAACTGCCGAAATAAGGTGATTTTCCACACTGCAGTCGCAATGAAGTACAATATTTTTTATGCCACAAATTGGTCAAACGGCTTGATATATTTAATAAATTCAAATACAATATTAAAGTAAAAAACTTTATATCCATATTTAATTTTATAATATATAATATTTTTTATGCCACAAATTGGCCAAACGGCTTGATATATTTAATAAATTCAAATACAATATTAAAGTAAAAAACTTTATATCCATATTTAATTATATATTATATAATATTTTTTATGCCACAAATTGGCCAAATGGCTTGATATATTTAATAAATTCAAATACAATATTAAAGTAAAAAACTTTATATCCATATTTAATTATATATTATATAATATTTTTTATGCCACAAATTGGCCAAACGGCTTGATATATTTAATAAATTCAAATACAATATTAAAGTAAAAAACTTTATATCCATATTTAATTATATATTATATAATATTTTTTATGCCACAAATTGGCCAAACGGCTTGATATAATTAATAAATTCAAATACAATATTAAAGTAAAAAACTTTATATCCATATTTAATTATATAATACTAGCCTTTACCCGCGGCCCCGTCCGCAAGGAGAAATTTAAATATATGGGCTATTCGCATTAGCCTGCTTATCAAGTTATCTGTTTAAAATTTTGTTTTCTGTCTAATGCATTTTATTTTTGTAATTGAGTAAAAAAAAGAACTAAATGAGCTGATAACCTGATAGGATCCCTAATGATTCCGAAATTATTCAGAAAAATCTACGAAATGGTCTCCAAAAGTTCCCGGAATAGTCCCAAAAAAACCCGAAATGACAACGACACGATTCTAGACGTATCCAGAGAACCACACAGAAATGATCCCAGAAGGTGTTCCAAAATGATCCCGAAAAGGTTCCGAAATTACCCTGACGGGCTCCCGGGCGGATCTCAAAAACCATCCAGAAAATATCCAGAAAGGGTCCCTAAATTATCCCGACATACTCCAGAAAAAGTTCCGAAATGGCTCCGAGGGGATCCACGACGGATCGCGAAAACCATACAGAAATGATGCCGAAAGGGTCCGCAAATGATCCCGTATTAGTCGAGAAAAATTCCCGAATTGACCAAGACGGGATCCCGGACGAATCCCAAAAACCATCCAGAAATGATGCCGGTAGGTATCACAAATGATCCCGAAAACCATCCAGAAATGATGCCGAAAGGGTTACCAAATGATCCCGTATAAGTCGCGAAATAGTCCCGAAATGACCCTGATTGGATCCTGGACGGATCCCGAAAACCATCTAGCAATGATGCCGGAAGGTACCTCAAATGAACCCGTATTAGGTTATATGCGTGCCAACTTTCATACAAATCCGTCCAGCCGTTCTTGCGTGATTGAGTCACAAAGACAAACGTCTGGACAAACATCCAAACATCTTAACATCCAAACTTTCCCATTTATAATATATATTAGATTAGATAGATTATACAAGGCGAGTGACTCTAGCTCAACTTCGATCTGGATACTGTAACAGGTTAACCTATACCTATCCAGAATCAACCCCGACATACCAAATGTATGCCCTGCTTGCAATGTGTCCCTACATGACACCAACCATCTCTTTAATTGTAATGTGGAACCAACACCTCTAACACCCCTCACATTATGGTCCACCCCTGTTGAAACAGCAAGTTTCCTTGGACTCCCGTTAGAGGATATTGATCACAATTTGTGATCGGTCACACCTATTGGATGGCGAAGCACTGCTACAACAACAACTATAGTTTCTTGCGCCGACGGCTGCACGATAATGGCAACCGAACTTGGCCCTCCAATAGACGATTTATAAAATAAAAATAAATGTAAGACGCGATAACCTCCGAAGAGATCTAAGGCCGAGCTTCTCTTCCAATTTGCGTCGTGCTCCTCTTGATTTTTCCCTACAAATAGACGAATTAGTTTCTAGAATAAACTGCTATCTTCCCAGACTTTCTGGTTTCTTCAGCTCGCACGACCTGGTACCTTCACCGAACAAATAAACGCAAATTTTGAACGTCTTAGGTGTAAAGTTCGATTACACTGTCACCTTTAAGGCTTTTTTAAGCCATAACAATAATAGCGGAAAGACCACGATTAAACCTTTAGTGTCTTCATTGGCTCCTTGCGCAATTGATTATAGTTTATCACCTGTTGCAACAAATTCATTACCCTCGTTGTAAACTGTCTGTAAGCGTGAATGATTTATTATTTAACTAAAACATGGATATATTCAACGCAACCTCTCGGAAAATGCAAACGCAAGAACAAAAACAGTTTACTCACCATCTGCTCCAATTTCCTTTGAGATTTCGGCCCAAATATTGTTTTTCCTCGTAGTATTCATGTAATGCTCATTTTGTAAATTGTAAAGTTCGGGATAATTACTTATTAAAATAATAAGCTGTTCCTCGTTTATTTGCATTTTGTAAATATATTAAACTACATAGTGTACCTATACCAAGTGTGTTCACTAAGCGATAAACGTCAAAACTACAAACAGCCTCGCTCACCTGATGGAAATCTCAGGTCTAGAGTCGCATTTTTGGTCTCAACGACAACATTTTTGACTACCAATCGTATCGACTTTTTCAATTTTTCAATCATCCGGCGCACTCGGTAATGGTCTCCATTTTGAATTCGCTGTCATTCCGAATCCAGCGAGTGCCTGTCAGAATGCTTGACAGATAAGTCAACACACTTGTACTTGTACACTATGTTAAACTAGGCCAATAATAATATTGTAAACATATTTTGCCGCTCGGTAATTCACACCTAGCGGCAGCAGCACTGCGCGACACTTCCCAAAGCGGCATTTTTGCCTAGTTGATCAAATTTGCTGCGCTGTGCCGGGTCGCGCAGTGCTGCTGACGCTGGGTGTGAATTGCCTCATAAGAATACATGCAAAGAATATTTTGTAGTTCAGTGCAGTGCTGCGTAGTGCAGCCTAATGTGGCCTTACCTTAATGGTGCCATACCATAACGCTAACGCCATAGCCAATCATTTGGTTTTTGGTTTCTCGCCATATCCATAACCTAAAAATATTTGAGTTGGTGAATTTAATAACTTTTTTTAGATTTTCTTCATTGTCTTGGATACGTTATGACTAAGATACTTATTTTTCGTGGAATATGTTTGTAATTTTTTGCGTTTTCATCATTTTTATGAAATTTTCACGATTTTTAGGTTAAGGCACCATTAACCGATCACATTGAGATGGTTATGGATATGGGTATGGTCACGACTATGGCGTTAGGGTTAAGGAAGTTTAATTTGGCTTTAAGACACTTATTTTTTGTGGTTTATTTCTGTAATTTTTTGCATTTTCTTAACTTTTATGAAATTTTCACGATTTTTAGGTTAAGGCACCAATAACTGATGCCAATTTGATATGGATAAGTAAAAGTATGGTTTTGACTATAGCGTTATGACTATGTTACCATTAACTGGCCCTTTATTCGGCCTTTTCGACATTTTAAAGTGTTTGTTTTATGAAAACATAAAACGCATTGACAGCGCCTTAGGTTAACAATATTTCAACCTTTGTCTTGCTAAAATGTCCACTAACTCGGCGCTGATCCCTTCAAAGCGAAACAAATCAGCAAGGCGTGTCTTTGTTATCTTAAGACGCTATCAACACATTTCTTGCCAGCAATACGCAGGTGGTTCCGTTAGGTTTCTTCAGTTATGTAACAAATTCACGGAAATATATAAGGCGGAAAGCGCACCTAAAATGTTACCAGCTTTACTGATTTCATCACCATTGGCTAGATAAACATTTCCATTCAAATAGAACACAAATTCAAAGACAACTTTGCACATAAGTGAGTGCTGGAAGATATGACTGAAATTGCCCACAGCAGATATGGTTGGTTTTCATTAGGTCAAAATGACTGACAAAAAAACTGCCTCAAACTGATCTGATGGTCGTTTTGTGTCAAATGACTCCATTATGGCACATAACTGACTCGAAGTCGATAAAGCATTATTTGGTCTAGTTCCTGGTAAACTTTTGTGATCATTTATTTCACAACTTGTTTGAACATTTCCCGTTGTTTCACACGCTGTGGCATTATTGATTAATGGGACGTCCGTTTAGAGCTGAGTTTAGTTTAATGTGAGATTTGCAAAATCGTTGGGTAATTGCCGTATTCATTATTGGTTGTTGTTGTTGTTGTAGAAATAAGGTTACTACCCGGAGGCTTTGGGGAGTGTTATCGATGTAATGGTCCTTTGCCGGATACAGATCCGGTACACTCCGGTAACACAGCACCATTAAGGTACTAGCCCGACCATCTCGGGAACGATTTATATGGCCACATTAAACCTTCATGCCATCCCTCTCTCCCCACCGGCAAGTTCCATGAGGAGCTTGGGATCGCCAGAACCTCATCTGTTAATGAAACGGGATTCGCCGCTCGAAGGTGAGGTTGAAAATTGGGTTGGAGAAGCTATATCTATATTGAATCCCTTCATTATTGGTCAAATTAATTGCCCCTTTGTAAACAAAATAAACCGCAAACACATTTGACCTTAAGTGACAAGCCGCTTTCATTGATATGACCAGGTTTGTAGTCAAATTTAACCCCGTTAAAACCAAACATCAGCGAAGATATTAATTTGCGGAGGTATAAGTTACTTAGCTGTGAATAAATTTTTGACTTAATTTTTCCTTATAAATGACAAAATCGTTTGAAACTATTGTGAATTCATACAAGTGGCGAATGCTTGAAAACCCTTCACAATAGTAAACAGCCTCGATCACCTGGGGTTAAAACATTTTTTGATTGGATAAATCGTGTGCTAGGGGTTTTCAAACATTTTTGTCAACGACTGGTATATTGCATTATTTATGGATTTTAAAAATGTTTGCTACCTGGCTGCTCATATTTTCTCTATTAGAAGATTTTTAAAAGAGAATATTAATAAGTCGTCTGATTTTCTATAGACACTTTAAAACCAACCAACAGGAATAAATTTTGACTGACCGGTGCTAACTGAGTTTTGATTCAAGCGCGGTATCCTTACTTAATTGGCGCTTAACCGTTTAAGCGGTTATGGCCGTGCTCAGCCAACTGGCGCCAATTGGTTACACCAAGCCAAAAAAAGAAATGTGTTTTCGCTTGTAAGCCAAACGTAAAGAGTGTTCATTTTCTTTATAAAAATTCTTCCGAGATCTGTCCTGCAACCATAGATTAAAGAATTTATTGCCGGGTTCAATTAATGCACGCAGAACATATTTCGAAAGCAGTTTTATAAAGAAAATGAATAATAATAAAGTAAAGTCGATATTTTCAAATAAAGAGACTTTAAATTTGTCTTACATGGGGAAAAGAAAGTAATATAACATAGTCACATTCAAAATATTTTTTGACTGAAAGCTCATTAGGAAATTAGAAAACTGCAACTAAATTAAGAACTTTTTCTATTTTGACTATGACTATGCGCCAATCTCTTCAGCGATCTCTTATGATCAGGATACCGCGCTTTTAGGCCCGGCTTTTCCGTAGTTGGTTCAGCTACGCTTAAACTAAGTTTGCTTAAACTCTATCTAGTCAAATTTAAACTCCAGGGAAACTACTGAGCAGTTTTTCAGTCAGTTTAAGGCCGCCTTTGGGGTATGCTTTTTGTGCGGCGACATTGGTTTTTTTTTATCTAGATAATAAAAAGAGACCGCAACAGCTGGATTTTGTTTACCCAACAAACATGAAAAAAAATTCTCCAGCGAAATATATATATCTAGTTCGGGAAGTGATATCCGACATCATTATTTAACTTTTCTTAAACCAGATAGTTCTCCAGTTGATATCCAACTTCCTTCTCCAATCACTACCAACCTTTGATAAAGTTTGTAAAATTAAAAGTTTTCGAGTTGATCTCCAACATCATTAATATTTTCTAATTATTATCCTAATTTCGAGAGATATTGAGAAATGTACAGTTCTCAAATGTATATTCAACACATTTCTCCAGTTGATGTCCTACATTGCATATCGAGCTGAGGTGGAGTTGAAAAAATCTCCAAGGTGGTACAACCAAAACCAGCAGCTGTTTATTGTGAGAAATAAAAACCTGGATGATAGTAATAATGTTATGGTCCACTTGGGGGAGTAACCTTTGGAACGCACCTAGTGGCTAGTGATGGCAAATAAAAGGTGCCATGGCAATTTTGATCGAAAGGAACACTATGGGTAGCCACGGGGGTGGAAGTGCTGATCTCGAAGAAAAAACACGCTGTTTCCGGAAAAATTTACTTGCGAACTATCTCTTTGTCAATTGATTATATTTTTGATCAATCATAAGGACACATTTTCGAACGCAAAGTTATTAAGCGTTGCAGCAGCAGAGCAGAGCGCATAAGTTGGATGGATTTTAGAGTTGAAAACACGACGCCAGCAAGTGGTTGTAATTACTCATATACACACCCCACATTTGTGCTTAGAGAAAAATTTAAAAAGCATAAAAATGGTTGCAATTTCGTATGCGAAGAGCTACTTGGCATTTTAGCAACAACCACAACAACTCGGGCAAATCATCATATTAACCAAATCGTTTGACGCACCGAAAAATGTTTAAATTCTATGAAAAATATAAGCTGCGTTCATACCAACGGCAACGACAACAATAACATCATCGCCACTAAAATAACAACGAGAAGTAGCACCGCACCTACATTTCGAGCAGCAAAATATTAAAGAAATTGTTGAATACAGCAGCCAGCACCTCGTCGTCGTTCGCCTCACAATTTGTCGATGAATGCGCATGTTAGCAAACAACAAATCTATACAAAAGATAATCTATTGGTAAACCATAAGCAGCGCTGTAACGCCCGCCAATATTTGGCAAAACACACCAGCTCAAACTCGTTGCCGCCAATCGTCTTTTTAACAACAACAACGACAGCAGCAGTTAGCAAATTATGTTTGCTCTTCGTTACATTACTTTTGGATTTCGGCGTATGGAACAAAAAAAAAGGTCGACTATTCAACTAAATGATCCAATTGAACTCAGCAATTTAAACATATCAACACCATCCCCGGACGTACCTCCAACATCAACTGTAGCAACAACAACCAACACATCCAGCCGTGACACTAAGCCCAGCACGAAAGCGATGAGTTCGTTCCGGATACGGAAAATCAAATTTTTTTACCTACCTTTAAATTTAATAAACTTATGTTAGATTCAATAAATAATACTATTTAAAATATACTTAAAATTATGTATATACATGAGTGTAAAGGAAGGGGGGGGGGGGGGGAGGGAATACTTGCCACTTATACCCAGCAGCATTTTGGTTGCTTAAAAACGCTCAAATTTAAAAGTATTCCTTTTATTCGAAAATCAATGTATCGTCGGGAGAAGGGTGTACCCTGGATGGGATTATTCTTGAATAATAATTTGCAAGCCACATTTTCTTTTCCCCTTTATTCGTTTTATCATCATATTTGATATGACATTTTATTAGCTTTCACAATTTTTTTTATCGCATATAACAACAATTATCAATCATATGAAATATTGTTTTGGAATCATTTGTGAATATGATTACGATTAATTTTTCCATCATAATTGGTGCGTAATTCAATATTCTATTATAAACATATTTCATCAGCGGATGGGAGTATCCGGAAGCTCGAAGGTGAACTAATTAAAACCTCAGATAATTGCCGATAGTTAACTTGAACGAGGTGCACACACGACTACAACATCCAACATTATCTATGGACATCATCGTAAATAATGGTAGTGTGATGTTTTAACAAGCGTAACCCATGTAGGATGTTGGAGCCGGAACATATCGAGCTTAAATTACCAGCGGTTCAACCACATCGGAGCTTCCGTACCACGGTCTCATGCACTGTAACCTTTTTTCTTTTTTTTTGGAAGACTTGTCGGCATAATCCTGTTCAACATTTACATAAACGACATATCATCAGCACTGAAATATAGTAAAGTTAGGTTGTTTGCAGATGATGCGCTACTTGAAGTAAATGAAACGGACATTTCAATAGCAAGGAGCAAAATGCAAGAAGATTTGGACTCATTGTATAGATGGCTTTGCACTAATAAACTCAAGCTTGATGTTAACAAAACTAAGTTCATGGTTTTATCTAGGACGACCAATAGAGAATCACTTAATTTTGATCTAAAAATAATGAATACGAGCATTGAGGATGTCAAAATATTAAAGTACTTAGGGATCCTGTTTGACAATAAACTGAGGTTTACAGATCATATTGATTATATTTTTGCCAAAATGGGCAAAAAAATTGGATTTTGGAAGAGATCGTGTAAACTTATTAGTAAGAAATATAAGTTGAAAGTTTATAGATCCATCATAGAACCGCACTTATTATATTGCCCTACAATATTCTTTATTGCCAATGAAACACAAGTAGACAGGTTACAAATTATGCAAAACAAAGCTATGAGATTTATATTGAAAGTGAGGTACGACACTTCCATAAAGAGTATGCTTGATAAACTAAACTGGCTGAGCGTGAAACAGTTGATATTTTACCATAGTATGAAATTTGTATTTTATATCAAGCATGGCAAATTACCAGCCTACCTAAGTGAAAAACTTGTTTATATGAATGAAACCCATTCTTACATAATCAGGGAAAATAATAATTTTAGATTACCTCTTCTCAAAACAGAAATGGACAAGCAAAATATATTTTACAAAGGCCTGAAATGTTTTAATGAACTACCTAATCATGTTAAAAATTGTGAAAACTTAAACAACTTCAAAAAAAGTTTATTAGAATATTGCAAAACCCTTCCAATAAGATAAAATATTTTGTATCTGTATTTCATGTTACTGATCCTTGAGCGTACACGGCAATCCAAATAGACACAGAGGAACCTTATGGATCAGGTCAAATACATATATTGCTCGCAATCAAATTAGGAAAGAATTCCTGAAAATATCGTCCCAGACAAACAGTTGGAGTGTTCATGTGAATCACGTATATTCCTACAACAATGATATATTATAATTAATTATGTTTACATAAAAGCTGGTACAGGGAGGATTGGAAACACGTCCTTTCCAACCGTCCGATAAGAGTGGCTTATTCTGCTGAGCTGCTAGCTTTTGGGTTGACCGGAATCAAATGCATTCCGACAGCATAAATAATAAAACTGGGTAATCATACGTCTTGGAGTAGGGCAGGATTGAGAACACGTCCTTCCAACCTCCCAATGATATGACTCCAAGACTCGCCCGTTGGGACCACCAGTTCCCGTGTTGATCGGAATCTCATGCATTCCGACACCCCAAACGCTAGAAATCCTATTATTATTAAAATGTATTTAAAAATTTGTAATAATCTAAGTTTTAGGCTTAAAACGCCGTAATAATAAATAATAATAATAATAAATGCTATCGGACATCGTAGTCTAGGAACAGCATCCATATTTCTTTAGGTCTAAACATATTTTTGTATAGCCATAATTTTTTTTGAATTAATTTATTGAGAAGTGTGAGCATAGGAAGGCAATCGGATTTTCAATGAATAGCTGGTTCAATTGTTTAACAAATCGGTATTTAGTCGCAAGGAATAATCAAAGCGTATTGATACGGAAGTAAATTCGTCATCCAGATGCTGGGTGGGTATGAACTCCATTTAAGATTTTTCATGCAGAAAATTTAAAGGCGTGAACTAGGGTCATTATAGAAGCGTAAATAATTACGGCATACCCAATTTGAAATCTCGGATTATTCAATTTTTAAAAGTGCATATGTTCACAGACATGCAAACCTTATTATACATAATATTAAAAGTAGGCAATTTAAAGACAGTTTCTGAAACTTCCAAACACAGATACAACTATATATTACAATCAAAATAAATTAGTCATAGATGTTCAGACACATTTTTTTTTAAAAAGGTGAATAAAATAAGATAAAATAAAATAACATAAAACAAAATTAATTAAATCAAAAGGAAATAAAATGAAATTCAATTAAATAAAACTAAGATAATATAACATACCACAAAGTACATTAAAATTAAACCAAATATACCCAAAAATCTCAGAATCGATAGTAAATCATAATATAATGGGATAAATAAGACTATAAACAACAATAATAAAATCTTTATGTCTTGGTTTACCAATTATCTGTTGGTTATCTACGTATTAAACTATTTTTGAATTTTCACCTTGTTCTCTGTCACTGTTCTGACTATTAATATAAACTACTTTTGCCAAATTGTTGTTAGGAAGAATTTAATAAAATACAAAACACAAATACAAATCAAAGGTAAATTAAACTAAAATACCATAAGATAGCTTAATATGCCTCCTATTTGATTATTGCTAGGAATTAAGTCGTACCCTAAGTTTTGTAACTTTGGATTTTTTTTATAATGAATTATAAATAAAATTTTGTAATTTAAAATGGGAATGCTGACTTCCTTAACTATTTAGAAGGCACTTAGGAAACAGGTAAGGGGCCACCGAAATTTTCGGTGCGTCGGTGGCCATGGATTTGAGGGTGGGTTATTGCACCGGGCGTCGCAACAACACCCGCGGCGCCCCTTTTATATTCGGCCTATTTATTTTTTTGTTTGATTTTCTTTTAAATTTTCAGCGGTCATGTGGATCTTTTATATGAGAGAATTATTGAAAATGTCATACAGACCTTTTTGGTTTGGTCTGACGATAACTTTTCCATAAGAATTTAAGAAAAGAGCAAATGCATTTCAAAAGAGCCCCCAAATGCCAACCTTCGCTAATGCCAAAACTCCATCGCCAAAACTATCTAAAACAGTATGAAGTACGCAGCAAAGTATGCAAGGTTAAGTACAAGGAATAACAGCCTAACTTCACTTTTGCATAGAACTTAGGTGGTTATTCCCTAACAGCCTCAAATTTATTTCTGACAACGCGTGAATGTGCCATGTGTGTATTATATAGATAAGCCAGAACTTGCGGAACCTTTATTGAGGCCAGGAATTGTAGATCTCCTAGTAAGATTATGTTCTATACATCCCTGACTCTCTACGGAGCTGGTGCTCAACGTGGATGAATTAAAATTCCAACAAAGCACCTCCTCTTGCGCTGTCAAAAGCTGTCGAAAAAAAGGTATGTGCCGATTTTCTTGTTGTGAGTCATTTGCAGAATTTAGAGCATTGTGAATTTGAAGATTTACCAGGTCTGCAATCGCACTGATAAAGGCCCAATTAGTTCGTTCTTTTTGGGCTTCCGTCTTTCGAACAACACGGTAGATATAACATACAGGAAAATGAATGTTGCAAATCAATATATGTAAATGTATTAAATTTATATATTTAACATATGTATTCTGTTATTAATTTATATATATGCAAAACGGCTTATATGCTAATATTTATAACATAGTTAAAATTAAAATTGAAGTTAGTCTACCAACTTATTGTTATTAATAAAATTAACTAAACAACTAAAAATATTTTTATACGCATATTTGTATGTATATAAGCTAAGCTACATACATTTCTTATTATTTTTTATTTCGCTGTACTTTTTAGCGATTGTCCCTAGTATTTCAAAATTTATGCATTTGGGTTTTTATAATTCAATAAATACATTTAAACATTAGTTTGTTCTTTAGTAAAAATTCTAAGATATAATTAATATACATACATATTCATTTGAAGGCATTCGAAATTATGAGTTACACAAATAGTATAAAAAAAGAGAAATTCAGATTAAACATATGGGCCCACTTTTGTTGTTGAGTTGAAAGCTTCCATTAACACTGGAGCATTCGAGTGGGTATTGGACGCTTCCCAAGGCAGCCGGTTCTATGTACCGGAGCGACTCGGGATTTTTCCCGACCAAGGGCTGTCATTTCAGTGTAACCCCATTTAATTTGTTGCGCCCCTGGTCGCACCAATTGGATGGGGCGAAGCACTGCTACAACAACAACAGTGGGTATTGGACAAAACCATTTTTTTTTTTAACAAATTGGTCTAAAAGCAAACAAGTATTTTTCCCGTTTTTCGAAGTTAGGCTCGAAAACATATATATCGGCTTGCGGAGTTTAAATACATTTTTTTTCAGATCGCGAGTTTGAATCGAGCTCAAGGCCTAACAATAATTATTATATCATTATTATTGTTATAATATATTTTTTCTTAATTGAAAAAATTTTTAAAGTAGAATAGAAGAAAGAAAAAATTTTGACAACTGCCAAAGCTCGTTGTATAGATCCATTTCGGGAACTGCTAAATTCCTTCATCGGCAACGTTTAGGCGCCGCTGCTATAACCACTCAGCCATCACAGCGGTTTTTTGTTTGTCTTCATTATTCCTACTTCAATTCTGGTTCTTGCCAATTGATATTCACAGCACTGCGACATCTGTTGCAGAATAGTTGTGAAAATTGGACTTTGTTTATGGCGATGATGCTATAGTGTCATATTTCATTGACACTTTTTCCCCGTGCTCTGGGATGTATTAACAATTTTTGTTGTTGTTATATCGGCCTACCGATTTGTAAGATCGCGAGTTTGAATCGAGCTCAAGGCCTAACAGTAATTATTCTATCATTATTATTGTTATAATATATTTTTTCTTAATTGAAAAAATTTTTAAATTAGAATAGAAGAAAAAATTTTGACAACTGCCAAAGCTCGTTGAATAGATCCATTTCGGGAACTGCTAAATTCCTTCATCTTTCCCCCTTTTTGGTTATTTGAATTGTATAATTTCCTTTCAATGTAATACAACAGATAAAACCAGGGACGGAATATAATAATAATTTTTTTTTCGGAGTCGAAAAAGTCCTGGTCAAAAAATTGTCCTAGGTGAAAATGTTTCGAGTTCCGAGGTATCCCTATAGCAATATCATGTCGAATCATGAATCCCGTTTATGTTTCGAACTTTTTCCATAAAAGTTCACATATAAAAGTAAAATCTGCATTTTTATTTTTTGAGGTCGATAAAAATTTTTTTTTTCGGATAAGCGGTTTCTTTGTTATCAAGGCGGACTTTTATTTTTAAAATTCCGAGTTCTATATAATAATAATCCGAAAATAAAATTTATCTTGATCCAAATATATTTAAAGTCCAAAATTAATAGTTTTGCAAGGAATTATATTATAAAAGGAATAACAGTTTCCGCCCCTGGATAAAACAAGTGTCGAAAAGCGGACCTTCAAACTATACAGCATTACATAAAAGGTTTGTGGATCTGGTAATACGACACATGTACTCCCAAAAAAAGTTCAATCACCAGTGTTTTTTTCTTAATTTTTTTGAGGTTAGGGCCAACAACAACTACAAAAGCCGATATCTATGTTTTGGAGGCTAGCTTCGAAAAACTGGGATCCTGCTTTTGTTTGCTTATGAAAACAATGTAGTTTTATCGTATGATTTAATCAAAAGCGTGCGCTTTTCATGTGCCAATTAACGTATGCACCCTCATACGTATCTATTTTAGAAGTTAGATTTAATATTAGAAAAGTTATAATATAAATAGATAGTGATTTAACAGATATTTTGATATGGAGTTCCTATGGAAATACGGCCTTTTGTTTAATCACACCTCAAATATGGTTTTTAACCCGTTGAGCAATATGTTGTTTGTAATTACTTCTTCTGTAGATTTGTTCACCACTTGTATTTATACGTAATGAACAGCAACGACTAAATCATGAGCTTAGTTGAAGATCACTCTAACTTGGCTACTTGGTTGGAGAACGTAAAATCTCAGTATACTCTCGAGGAACAAAATTTTTGTAAAAAAGTTTGACTCCACTTCAATTCAGTATATTTTTAGCGAATAAATAAGGTCTTTTGGAAAAAAGGTGAACCAAAACGTGTTCCAATACAATTCTGAGACAAAGCTAATACTACGTTTTCACCAAACTCAAACTCCGTGTTTGCCTTTTTCGCGTTTTAGCCTCGATATCAAAAAAATTAATTCCCGTCAAAAGACATTTTGCATGAAAGAGTTGGCTAACATGGAATTTGGGGCGGTGTTTTCAAACTGGTAGCCGAAATAGGATTATTTTACTAATCGCACGATATTCCTAAATACATACCGTCACCTTAACTCAACTAACACAATTTAAGATTTTACGGGAGCAGAAGAAGAAGAATTTGGGTAACGATATGTGGCATGAGCAGTAAATTAAAAACCGTTTTGTCGATTGCGCAGGAGCATGCGTATTGAAAAAACTTTTGTTTTAGCCGTTTTTAGATTTTGAGAATTCGAATATTTTCACTTTGAAATAAAAAGGGGATTTTATTTTTTTTTACAATTTTCAGAAGCTTTTCCGAATATTTCCGAAATATATGAAACATGAAAATTTCATTCGAAATTCGAAAAGATTAGTTTCAAATTTTTCGGAGTTGGCATACTTTGTACGGAAGAAAATTTTAGACACACTTCGAAAAGGTTGCCAAAAATCAATGAAAATTTCGAGAGGCGTCAAACTTAACTTAATTTGTTGGAATAAAATTGATAGCACTAAGCGAGACCTTTATTAAAGCGTGTCTTTAAATATTCTTTCATTTAAGGTCGGAATAGTTTTATTTTTCTAATGCTAGGTTTTCATTAGGTCAAAAGGCTGACATCAAAAGTTGACCCAATGGTCAGTTGTGGTCAGTCGTTTCCACTCTAACACATTACTTACTAGTTGTCGATAAAGAAGTGCGTGGTCAAAGCCCACGCTAACATTTTCTTTTTATATATTTCACAACCCGTTTCAATATTTCCCACTGTTTTACACTATGTGGTATTATTTGTTATGGGATGCCAGCTGGATAACGAAAATAAACTGCCAACATGTTAGCAAATGAAATTTGACTGGCAAACTTGCCATACCGTTGGTCTATTGTCGTTTTCATTTCGTAGTTAATTATTTGTCACTTTGTAATAAAACTGACGGCATTTGACATTTTATAACCAGCCGTTTTCACTGATATGGACAAGTTTGTGGTTAAATTTTACGTAGTGAAAGCCAAGCACAAGTTTTGGGCTACAAAACTGCATACTTATTTAAAAGGTTCCTGATAATTCGAAATATGAATTTTGGAATTCAGTGAATTCAAGTTTTTCGAATTTTCGTCTTCAATATTTTTCGAATACACTTTTTAAATTTTTATCGAAATTTCGAATGGCGAATTTAAAAAATGCAACCAATTCTTCATTACGTTGACTTAAAACCAACATGTAGGACTTATTCTCACTAGTTGTCAATTGAAGTATAGATTTAAATTTTTTTTACTAAGGTATTAATCAATCAACTACCAAAGTAACTATTCTGGATGTTATACAATTTCTGCAATAAAAAAATATCAAAACTACACATATCTGCTATTTTTGTGCACACGAGTGTACATGTGGTTTTTAATCAGTATTTTAATATCAAAATGGTTTTAATTTCACTGCTCTAGCTTTATGTGTTACATTTATTACATTTTTAAAGAAAAGCTTCTTTAAAATTCCTCATAAAGTGGTGTATAAGACCAGCTTAGCTTATTTAGCTAGCTTTACTAAAGTATTTTGCAATGCTTTTTATGCATATGAGTTTGTAGTTTATATGCTTATATAAGACATTTTTTATTTATTAGTTGCTACATATATTAACATTTTTCAAGGCCAGTATAATTTTGATTATTAAAAGTTTGATATAGTTTTCAACTTTTTCTTCCCTTTTTTGTTTTCTTTGTCAAGCACTTCAATAAACTCTTTCTTCTACTATATTAAGTTTTTCTCTATCCAGCCTGCTGAAATAGATTTTTGTTGTTCACAAGAAACCTCTTTGTTATAAATAAAGTACATACATACATATGCAAGTAGCAATTTTATCTAATTTCGACAATTAAGATATTTCAAATTTTACACACAAGAAACTGAGTAATTTGCATGTACGTTTGTTCAGCTTTTTTAGTTTAAAAATTGATACTAATTTGGCATTCGAGCACAAAAACTATTATAGCTTACTAAAATATTTGTTTGTTATTTAGATTTATTTCTCATAAGGCCACAACATTCAACAAATTTTTAAGACCCTCTTAGGCAACATGAGCAAAAGGTCATAAATTTTTTCAATAGAGTTTTGCATTCAACATTTAAATAATCTACAGATATAATTATTTTTTATGTATGTGTGTATAACAGGATATAAATTGTAGATAAGTCAGGATGATTTTCTATAACATTCATATGCAAGGAAGTGTATTTAAGGATAAATTTTGAATCACTTTCTGTACTTTTATTTCTAGATTCAGTTTATAGTTTTTTACATGTATATTAGACTGGATGGTCCCCATACCAAAAAAAAGTTGCTAATCTCCGCCCTAAATTTAAAGATTATGTTGAGAGGGTTTCGGAAAAAAAATTTTTTTGATCCTTCGAAATATAGCCGAAAAGATTTTTTTGTTGTAACTTGCTTATTTGACGTCCGATTTTTAACTGATATGTCATTATTTTGGCCTTGAGAAGCTTCACATTTCCGTTTAATGTCCTTTTAAGCTATGAAGCCGTTTTCACATGATTAACTCAGCTAACGAAGTTGTAGGGTTTTGCATTGAAAAGTTAATAAGGATATGCCAAATATCATAAATATGGGAAGTCAAAGTAAATAAGTGAGTCAAATCTGTAGTTTCGTATTTATAATAATAACACTCTGCGACAAAATCAACTTTTTTTCTGGGTATTGGACAAAACCCACTTTTTTGTAGAGATTGAGGCTTAAGTAAACAGAGTACTATCTCCAGTTCGAAATTCTACATTTCGAAATTTTATTTATTTTTTTTTTTTTTTTTGTTAACGCGCTCAGTAAATTAAAAAAGTAAAAATGTGGTCGTGGTCCGCCCTTTTCCTTATTTGAAGGGCTGAATTCTTTTATTGAGAAATTTAGTATAACAGCTGTTGTACGAGGTGAAAAGTCAGCAGTCTGAGTCTGACTATAGTCATAAGTCAGAGTTAGGGGCGGACATTAGTAACTTTTTTTTGGAACCAGTCCAATGTATATTTATATTAACTTGTATGAATATTAACAATACCACTGTGCAGCAAGCGAAATAATTTCAACTTTGGCTGTCTAAGCTAAATCCATACATTAAAAACGTCAAATGTTTTTGCATTCTCAGTATAATTTTCTTTATGTCGATATTAAGTTTTCTAAACTTTACCTTAATATTTGTGGAATAGAAATGTATGCATGTACACCTATTACTTACTTACTTAATTGGCGCTTACACGTTTGAACGGCTATGGCCGTCCAAGAAGGCGCGCCGCGCCAGTCGTTTCAACGTTCGTCTTACTGGAACCAATTGGTCCACCCAAAGGAATTTAAATCGTTTTCCACATGGTCCTTGCATAGGCGGGTTCCGGAGTATCATCATTTATTCGCATAACATGACCTAGCCAACGTAGCCGCTGTGTTTTTATTCGCTATGAAGAAAACCTAAAACAACTCTCGAAAAAAACTTGTGGTTCCCAAACTTTTACTTTTATACCGACCTGTTAAATTTGAATTAGCGTTAGTAATAATGCATTAATGGCAAATGATTATTTCAATTGTTTTCCGAATAAAGCAATTACTAATTGATTAGAAAAAAATAAAAATAAATGATTTTTCCGATTATTGAAAAAAATCAAAAAAAAATTTAAAAATAATCAAAAGTAATCAAAATGATTATTTTAGATTTTTTCGATTATTTTAGATTTTTTAAATTTTTTGATTTTTTGTTTTTTTACTATTTTTCCACTTTGTTGAAATAAAAATTCTCGTTTTTTGGATGCACGGGATAATTTCTACATACAAGTACATTTTGGGATGCAATAGTAAATCGTAGTAAAATAATCAAAAATAATTAGAAAAAATAAAAAAAAATCAAAAAGAATCAATTACTTTTGGTTGTTTTTTTTTGATTTTTTTTGAAATAGAAAATAATGGCAAGAAGTCATTAAATGACGTTTAAAGAAAATAATCAATGGAATGGCTAATCAGTAACATTAGTAATGCTGCTTTTATAAGATTAAAATGAATTGGACGGGTGTTGTATGGACACAAAAAGTTTTCTAAAACTTTAAATAAAATTTGTAAATTTGCATGACAATTAAAAAACTCGAATTTTTTCGAAAGTTTTTGAAATAAAAACAAACTAATTGATAAAATTTGTTAATAGTTGTGCTGCTATTTTTATATTCGCATGTGTATGCCCCGTCACTCATCAAAACCGTAAAAATGTAATGGCGCAAATCGCGCCAAACAGCGCGCAATCAATCAAAAGCAGTAGCGAATTTAATGTATAATGAGAATGCACAAATGTTTGAAGCTTTTAGAATATGGTTATTTCATTTTTCGTAGCGATCGCTACGCCCTAGACGCACAGAGTATTATTAGGAGCATATTTAATATTTATAAATTTAAGGCACAACTGGTATTTTTTTGTATCCATATTCGAACTGAGTTGAGTACATGAAGTGAGCAGTAAAATTACTCTCATCTTTAACTAGAGTATTTCATTCTTAACAACGTCACCGCTTATGTGCATATAAGCCACATATGTACGTAAAATATTTTTATGATAAGGATGATACACCTTTTTAATTACTTTATATTCATTTCATTTGTTGTTGTAACGGTGGGCGATAATATTCTAAGATATGTATTACTCATCGTATATGTATACATATTGCAATAACAGTCTGTTATATGTAGCTTTGCTCATAATAACTTCGATCTACAATAACATTTTTTGTGACATTGTATGAATTAACTATATACAACTTATAACGTCTGTATGTATATGTGTATAATTACTTATAGTGCTATATTTTCAAATTTTATTTTTCTAATTTTTAGTTACTTAAATGACTAAATAAACTGTTCGTTTATATTATGATTGCTTTGTGTTGAAACTCCAACGTCCTGATATGCTGAATGATCATCTGTCATTTCAGGATTAAATCTATCATCAAAAAATCTTCTAAATGTAAATTCGAAAAATCCATGGAACTGTCTATCGCTGTCAGCAAAGTCATCACCGCTTACATTTGAATTATTCGAACGTAATTTATCTGGATCAATGGGATCAAAATTGGACGTATCCGTGGGAAATTCAATCTTTGGAATATATGGTGCTGTTTGTTGTCTCATATCAGCAAAATCAACACCCTTAAAAAATGGATGCGCTTTAACTTCTTCCGTATTTTTGCCAAGACGTTTATCAGCCGCTGAACAAAGTCGTCGTATCAGGTCAGTAGCTTCGGGTGTTAATTTTGCTTGTGGAGGTATATGTAGTGTTTTCTCCCAATTTATGACCTTCATTAAGTTAAAAACATAAATACAAATTAATTAAACAAAAATTACTCATATATCGAATAACTACTTTTTGTTGTGTTTCCACTGGTGTATTAGCTAAGAATGGCGGTTGTCCGACTAACATTTCATAGAGAATAACACCAACGCTCCACCAGTCACAAAGCTGTGTATAGCCGCTACGTTCGAGGACTTCTGGTGCTATGTAATTTGGTGTACCAACTAGCGAATGTGCAAGTACTCTTTGGTGATCACGTATGCGTCGCCTATAAAAGAGCAGAAGATTTATTTATGTATGTTCACGATATAAAATAACAAGTTTAACATACCTCTCCAAAACGGTTGGCCTGTGGCCGTTTTCGGAATAATCTTCCCATGGCTCCATTGAATCCTGTCTCGAATGATTACCTAATAAGGAAGCAAATGATTGTCAGATTAAAGTAAATAATAAGTGGACTGGATTATTGACCTAGCTGGGTTGGTAGACTTTGTTCTGACAACACATGGGCCCTTAACAATGCCACTGAATTTGAATACAATGTTTGGGGTTGATGAGCGCATACACAGTTTTATAGCTTCACAGTTTCCCCAACCCAATTGTCGACCTCACCCACCCGAGGGAAATCCTGTTACAAAGTTTAATGCATCATACACATATTAACCAGGCGAGGCTCTCGCGACCCCACGTTTCTCATGGAAACTAGGGGTGGAAAGAGCGGAGTTATTCTGGAAGGTTCAATGTGGTTGTTGTTGTGGTCAAATTAAATCGTTGCCCAGATTGGCGGGTCAGTACCTTAAACCGGATATATATATGCGGAAAAGGACCATAAAGGTCGATAGAACTCTCCAAAACCTTCGGGGAGTGTCTTTTTCACTGCAACAAGAAGAATCAAAAGATTGATCCCCAGAGGCAATCAAAACCCAGAGGTCGGAAGGTTTGAGGGTTAAAACGAGTGGTTTCCGAGGCAGTCGGGATAAAACAAAATGTTGATAATACCAGATTCATATCTGGCAAAGGACAACATCAAATAAAATACAAAGCGCGATATATTTCAAAAGAAATTTGGGCCGTGCTTCTCTTCCAATTTGCGTCGCAATAGTTTTTAATTTTTCCGAAAAATTGCCACGACGAATCCTACATGCTTAATGCCGTCTCTGAAGAGAATTTTCGCAGAGTTTTTCGTGGCAGGAATAATGTTATGACAGTGTCGAAAAGATGCGCCACCACTACCTCCACCAGACTATCGAGAAAACGTGCGTCCTGGACATCGGCAGAGAATGTGATGAATGGGCTTCTTATCCTGACAGCTTCTGCAGAGGGAACGTCTTGTACATGCCACTTTTTTTAAGTTTTGAGCTGTTCGAGCGGATTGCAATTTGTGCTCTTCCCACTCCGAAGGATACTTTATATTCGGAACCCGGAAGAAAATCTGATGATAGAGTACTTTTCAGACAGTTAGGTCAGTTTTGATATCCTTAATCGCTCACTTGCTCCCTCACATTCATCCACTTGCTAAGTCCACCAAGAGAACGTTAGCACATGATAAAAAGACTACTGAAAGAAAAACAACAACAAGATAAAAACGCTGCTACAACAACGACGACAGCATAGGGCAAGATGCAAATCGCAGTTATGGCAGCAAAGACAACCCAGTCAGGGAAGTACAATGTAACAATAACAAGACGTATTCGAGAATGTTAAATACGAATAATCCGGACGCTTTAAGATACAACGACATGAGGCAACTCGCTGGGTATATACGAGGCGAGGAGGCTTAATCATGTCGATCAGTTTTATTTAACCCGTTGTTAAGTACTTCACTTATGCATTGCATCCCATACCTCGATATTTGTTGATGCGAATCACATACATTTTGGGGACGAGGGTATACAATTAGTTCAATCTAAATTTGAATCGTATTTGAGAAATAACCATAACAATTTTCACCAAGAAGGTCAAACGACTAAAATTACGGACTTTTACCTGCCTCGGTCAGCCACACAAATCGATCAGTAAAGCCCACCCTCGGTTCTGAATGAGCACACAGCACATACACATACATATACAAAAACATTCATTTTAAATCATGTACCTTAGAACTATAAATACAAGACAAACGTTAATAACAGATCAGAAAGAAAATTCACACTGATGATAGCACAATGCCGAAACCGATTTGTATCGAAACCAAATTTGACAAGAGATGACGGAAAATCGTTCCAATATACATCATTGGAAATGAAGGTTTGAAAATAGTTTAACTAATCAACGTTATAAATCAAGTTAAGATTTACGTTTTCGTTGTAAGATCCCAAGTAACATACAAATATTTCTTTCAGCTTACCATTTTCCTGATAATATTTCGAATTGTGTGTCCATCTAAACCCTGTGCATAATCCAAAATCAGTCAATTTTATGTGACCATCTCTATCGATGAGTATATTATCAGGCTTTATATCTCTAAATGGGTATACATGAAAATTAATAAATTAATCTTTTTTTTTAATTCACTTACCTATGAATAAACCCCATTTTGTGTACACTTTCAACGGCGCATGTCAATTCGGCAATGTAAAATCGCGCAAGTGGCTCTTCAAATATGCCTTTCTTAATTAATAGAGACATCAAATCGCCACCTGTCACCAAAGAAGGTAGAATATAAAAATAAAATAAGTTATTACTTGAAAATCGCTATGTTAAATCGCTAAGTTAGGAATCGCTAAGTTAGGTATCTAGTTTAGCAGCTTATTTCACTATAAGAAGAGAGAGATAATCAGAGTTTGAATGGGATACTGTTTAGGAAGGACGTACTAGCCTTACTTTGCCGGATGTCGAAGCACCTTATCCCTTTCCCAAAACATGTTTGGAGTTAGCAGTGCAGCTAACTGTGTAGTGAGGATTGATAGTGGAAGGTGAAAATATTAACTTCCGTAAATCAGCCATCAAGTAGCACGCACCATTGAAAATGAGGCCGCCTTTGTAAAGTTGTTATATTACAAATCTAGATCTTTTCTTTATCATATCTAAGCGGAGAAATCGATGTTGTATCATAAATAGTAAAGCGGATACTTTTCTGGTTTAAAGACACGTTAAGAAGATAAATTGAAGGCGAAATAGCCTTTAAAGACCCTTAACTTTGACCCACGAGATTGACACAGAGGCTGAACAATTTCCCTTAGACATTGTAAAAGCCACCCAAAAGGAATCGTATACAATGTGAGGTAGCTTGGTGCCAGACCAGGAAGTTTTCTTGTCATACAACTTCTTAAATAGTTAAATAAAATAAACAGGGCTGCATTGAGGGTTTAACCGTTTCCCTAAAATAACACACAGATGTAACTAACAGCTTAACTCGACATTTCGAAGGATACATAGAAATTATTGGATGAACACGTCAGGGAGGTCCACCAAAAAAAAACTTGTATACAGGCTGTAATTTGCCTACTGGTCTTTGAATTCCTGGCTCTCTGTGCCTGTATGTTCATCTTAAGATCTTTTGGTATTACGACTATAGAACCAACTGTGATTCGAAAGGGAAGCTATGATTACTCAAGAACATTAGTATACTGATATACTGCGGGACAGCCAAGCCGCACTCAAGGTCATATCTTAATGCGTTATAAAGCTCCACTACTCCTTGGGTTCGGGGGGAGACTAAAAGGTTCAGTGGGCCATTAGTGGTCAAGACATCCAAGACCCCAGCGGGTTAGGGGGTTAGAATATACCCGCGGTAGGTATGCCTGTCGTAACAGGCGGCTAACATACCAGATTCAAGGGGTTGTGTAGCGCAACCTTTTCAGGTTGCCAGCGCAATATATAGCTTCTACAAACCCAATTGCCAACCTCACCTATCCCTGGCGAATCCTGTTTCATTAACAGCCGAGACTCTGGAGACCCCGAACTCCTCATGGATCTAGGGGGTGGGAGGGCGGAAAGGTCGCATGTTATCATAAGAATCGTTCCCGAGATGGTTGGGCTTTGGTACCGGATCTGCATCCGGCAAAGGACCATCCACTCGTTAACACTCCCCAAGGCCTTCGGGGAGTGTCTTTATCGCTACAACAACTACAACTTCCAAGCCTCCTATCTAGGGTACCCTTTGAATAGTTTGAAGCCAGTAGTTTACTCGGCTGTATTTCAACGGAAACTCCCCTATAAAGCGTCGACTCTGGAAGTAGAGGTGACTTCACCATACCAAGGGGCACTGCTGTGGCGCTCCGGTTTTTCTTCAAAATATTTGATACTAGACCGAAAACCCGCTTTGTCGGGCAGGTTCTAACGAGACGTGGCAGTCCCATTCGTAAGCGTGAGTGCTTGTTGTCTGACTGCTAAAAGTGTGCTACTAGGAGGGGCTCTCTTTTGTTGCTCCTTTGGACGAAGTAATTGAGCAAAACAGATTTGAAGATCAACTGTACGAGTGTTACCCAGCCAGAGCATAGGTTGAGTTTATATATATTTTATCGTTACGAAAAACTAAGTAGTGTTGGAATGGCACAACGCGGAAACCGGTATGTCTTCAAACCAAATTTGAGAAAGGACGACGAAAAAATGAGGGAATATACATTGTCCACCGTGCCGGAAAATAATAAAACCAGTCGGTTAATAAGGCTGCCACATAGAATGAAGACAAGCAAAAAGTTCAGCGAATACAAAATCAGCGAGGCCATGTTAAGAGAACGACTGAAACTGTTTTGGGCCTTAACCAACCTTGTGGTAACTGAAATCGCTTTGTTAAAGCCGCACTAAAATTTTTTGGCAATTAGTTTCCTCCGGTACTGGCATCTTCTGGTACCAGACTGCCACAGGAACGATTTCTTTGACAGATTGAATCTTTTGATCAGTGGATTTTAGTGGCCTCTTACGTCTAGTATGCATTGCGGTGGGTAAGTTCTACGTTCTTTAATCCACTGAGCAATAGAAAAAAATTCGCAGTGAGTTGAGGTCTCATAATAACAACAACATGCTTATGAGTCAAATCTAAAAATATATAATATTTGAATACTCACCCGGTATATAATCCATCACAAAATATAAATTTTCCTTATCCTGAAAACTGTAGTATAATTTAACAACCCAATTATTATCGGCCTCCGCTAAAATATCACGTTCTGCTTTCACATGCGCCACCTGATTACGCTTCAACACATCGGCCTTGCGTAGCGTCTTCATGGCATACAAATGATTTGTTGTATCGATTTTTCGTACCAGCGATACTTCGCCGAATGCTCCCAAACCGATATCCTTAATTTTCTCGAACATACTCTTATTCATTTTGGCACGCTTCAAGCGTATGTAATTACTCTCCTTTTGGCTTAACATTTTACGCATTTCCACTTGCGCCTGTTGTGGCAAGCACATGCGCGACATTTCCTTTTCCAATTGATTCTTGCGATAGGCTCTTTGCTTACATGACTTGATCACATTTTCAATATGCTGTTCCATATAGAATTTATAAGCCTGCGGGGAGTATTGTGTAATTCGACATTCTTTGCGCTCTTCCTCTTTTTCCTTGGAGACTTTTTTGCGTTCGGGTATGGGTGAGGCATGCTTGATTTTTTCGCCGCCGCTACCCCCGCCTCCTTTATTGCTGCCACTACTAGTGGTACCGGCAGTATTTGATGTTGCTGGTGAGGCAACACCACCGCTTCCAGAGCTGGTTGTAACCCCGCTACCACCAACGCTACTTTTCGCAGGCGGTATTGGTGGTGTTGTTGTTAAATTGTTATTTGTAATTTGGTTATTATTTATCATGTTATTATGCAACACCAGTTTGCTATTTGTTGTTTTCATATCCATTGCCATATTGTTGTTGCTACTCATATCCGACACGGAGAGCGTTGGTGGAGGTGCGGCAGCTGCACGTGAACTCTGATATGGCGGCGGTGGCGGCAATTGCCGCGCTGACACTGGCACAACACCAACCACTTGCTTTTGTTGTTGTTGTTGCTGCTGCTGTTGTTGCGCAGCTATTGCCGCAGCTGCGGCAGCACGCAATTGTGCTGCAGTCACGGCGGCCGATTGCGGTTGCTGTTGTTGTTGCTGATGATGTTGTGCGGCCTTCGCTTGCATTGTTACTGTATACGACGGAGGCTCGATGCAAGGCGGTTTACTCACAACAGTACCATTTAGAGCATTAGCTATTAGTGGCGGTGTGGTGGGCGTAGTTGACTTGCCTCCAGTACTCAGCGTCGTGGGAACGCCACCAGCTAACAATGGCGATTGTTGTTGTGCTGCTTGTTGTTGTTGCACTACAACAGCAGATTTTTGCGGGTATGATGGTGGTGCAGGTAAAATGTGTACAGGTGAATTACAAGCGGATGCTGAAACTGGTGTCTGTGGCGCCACTGCTGTTTGTAGAACCGGCTTTTGAACTTGCGTCGATCTTACACTTTGCATAATGATTGGCTGTTGGGTGCGCGCATAGGTTCTTGGCTGGGGACGTGCAACAGACGTTGGCTGTAATGGTGGCAGTATCGCGCTATTTGTCACGGTTATGGGACTGGGTGAACCAGCCGATGTGGCTGAGTATATGCCACTGCTGGGTGATTTTCGATAATCTGATTGTGACTGTGTGGGTGATTGACGAGACTGCATGGATGCGGTGTAACTAGGTGGAGGCGCTGATGTTGCTACCACCACTGTGTTGATCGGATACGGTGGTGGTGGTGGCTCAACGGCGCTACCACCCGCTTGATATAGACTGAGCGCTTTCATTTGTGACAACTGTTGTTGTGCTTTGATGCCATTACGTACTATAACCGGTGAGGTACCACGTGTTGTTGGATTTGGTGTTATGGCCGCTGGCCTAGTATTAGCAGGTGATCGTCGTTTGTAATGTTGATTGGGTGGCGGTGGCGGTGGCGTTGCTGAATTCGATGTTGTTGGATGTCGCGGTGGTGGTGCTGGTGGACCGACATCGCTAAAACTAGAAGGTGATGGAGAATATTGTCCTGTGCCAACACGTCCAGCATTTGTGACTTGTTGATGGGAATGCGGGCTATCTGAACGTGAACTACCCGCACCAGAATCTAACGCTGGACTACATCGTTGCAAGTAATTTAGCGGAGTTTCGCGTTCTATGCTGGGTCTTCGATTTAGTTTTGTCGAAATAAGACCCGGTGGCAGAACTTTTGGCACATGCCCATTTAATTGGGGATTTGGTGATGGTGCAACAGGTAGAGGCGACACCGAAGGCATTGGTTCCATCAACTTGGCATGCATGTAGTCTGGTGGCACGTCTGAACGACCACCATTAACTGCATTATAACGCAGCGGCGTGAAAGTCTGTAAGAAGGGAAAATAAATGGTTAATACAACGTTTTTACACGCAGCTGTAACTGTACACAGGGTTGGTTGTACAGGTATAAAGGAATCGAGATCTATATAGACTTCCATATATCAAAATCATCAGTATCGAAAAAAAATTTGATTGAGCCATGTCCGTCCGTCCATCTGTCTGCCCGTTAACTCGATAACTTAAGTAAATATTGAGATATCATCACCAAATTTGGTACACGAGCTTATCTGGACCCAGAATAGATTGGTATTGAAAATGGGCGAAATCGGATGATAACCACGCCCACTTTTTATATATATAACATTTTGGAAAATACAAAAAACCTGATTATTTAGTAAATAATACACATAGAATGTTGAAATTTGACGTCTGGACAGACTTGATAAAAAAAAAAAAACTTTTAAAATGGGCGTGGCACCGCCCACTTGTGATAAAATCAATTTTAATTTAATTTATTTATTTATTTTTTCGAAAAGTCAAAAACAACAATGGTTCTTACTGAATAAAACGAATAACTAAGCCTAGCTACAAAACGGAGTTCGGTAAATTAAAAAAAAAGACTTTGGATAAGAAAAATCAAGCAAAATAGAATTCAAGATCTCATTAAGCTCACGTAGAGAGTGCGACAATGGAGCATTTATCGCATAGTTAGTAGACTTATGTTTAATATAAAAGGGGTTATGGGAACGAAGAGACCTCGTTGGAATAAGAAAATGAATCGCGTGCAGTAAATAGGAGCAATCAATCTCCATTAACAACTCCGAAAATGAAAGACAAGGAAAGGGTTGACCTTCTGAGCTCTAATGGTTTCAAATTAACTAGCAGCAAGCGGGAATGATAAGAAGGGACTGGGTCTGAGAAATGTAAGGATCTTATGCAAAATTTTAGGAATATCTTTTGTACTCGCACAATCCTGTCCATTGCAAACTTGTGATAAGGTCTCCAACTAAATGCAGCATATTCCAGTTTGGAACGAACAAACGATGAGTATAGCAATTTCAAGGTATAGGGATCTGAAAAGTTTGTGCTATTACGCCTCACGAAACCTAAGGAAGCATACGCGCTTGAAATTACATAGTTAATATGGTTATTGAAAGAGAACGAGGAGTCAAAGATAACCACTAAGTTGGTAAAACATTGCGAAATTTGGAAAATGTGACATGAAAGCTCTTTTTGAGATTGATATTTTACAAATATTATTAATCATAAATCAAAAATCGTTAAACCTATTGTAACAAAATTCGGCAGAGAGGTTTCCTTTACTATAAGGAATGCTTTGAAGAAAAATTAACGAAATCGGTTAAGGACCGCGCCTACTTTTATATAAAAGATTTTTAAAGGGGTCGTGGACTGTTAGAGCATACCAATTAAAGACCCTATATTAGCAACTCAACTACATAAAAGTTCTTTTCCAAATCTTCTCTCATTTGTGCCGCTATATCAGGCCACCTAATATTCACTTAATATGTACATAAGATTTTATCCATCATACATTACATTAAACGTGCTTAAACTAAACGGTCGTGTGTTTTATTTCCTCGGAACCCTTTTTTCTACTAATATTGGTTATGGGCCCAGAGTAAGGCTCCATCATAAAATACACGTTGTGCAAAAAATAAATAATTAGTTTAAATATATGTGAATATCGTTGGTCGATAAAATGGCGAGTGCAATATCGCAAGTTGATAAATTGAATGGCGAAAATTATGCAGTTTGGTCCGTCCAAATGAAAAGTTTTTTGGTGACATTAGACTTATGGTACGTCATTGAAAATTTAAGTAGCAGCACAGCAACGACAGAACAGAAAGCAGCTTGGTCGGCGGATGATAAAAAGGCGCTAGCGACAATAACACTTTGCGTGAAACCATCAGAGTTGTTACATCTGAAATCGTGTGTGACAGCGAAAGGTGCGTGGCTGAAGTTATCCGAAACTTATCGAGCGAAAGGGCCAGCACGAAAAGTGAATCTATTTAAGAAGTTGGTTCGATTTCAATTTGAGCGCAATCAAAGTTACGGCAGTCAAGTAAATAAATTTTGCTTAATAGCAGAAAGCTTGAAGGAAATAGACGTTTCAATTCCCGACGACATCCTCAGCATAATGCTACTTTGCAGCCTTCCGGATGATATGGAGAATTTCGTCGTCGCCATCGAAAGTCGTGATGAATTACCCAAGGTGGACAATTTAAAAATGAAAATCTTCGAAGAAGAAGAACGGCGTAAGGGAAAGGTTAGTGAAGGTGAGCAAGTGGTGTACGCAGTAGACGACAAGAAAAACAAGCGCCAGTCAAAGCGAAAGCCGTGGAATAGTAGGAACAATAACAACATAAAGTGCTATGGATGTGGTAAGCGAGGGCATGTGCGATCACAGTGCAAAAGTGCATCAGCAAATACGGAAGTAGTGTTCGGCTCATATGGCAGCAACTCAACAGGCAATACCAAGGAGTGGATTCTTGACAGTGGAGCATCGTCGCATATATGCAACAACAAAAGTGAATTTTCGTCGTACAGAGAGCATTCTCAGAAGGTAATATTAGCATCTGGAGAAAGCGTTTTAGCAAAAGGTATAGGTAATGTGCATCTTAAATCAGCTCACGCTGACATTATACTAAACGAAGTACTCTTTGTGCCCGAGTTAAAATCTAATTTTTTGTCTGTAGGCAAAATTATTTGTAATGGAAACTCAGTAAAATTCACTGAGAACAAAGCTTGTGCTTATACAAAACACGGTTATTTGATTTTTTTAGCTGAGAAGCGCTATGGTATATTTGTTGCTAAATTTATACAAAAAGAATATGCGTATATGAGTTGTGAGAAACCCAATGATTTTGATTTATGGCATCGACGATATGGTCATTTGAATGCGCGTGACTTATATGCATTGTCCAGTAAAGAAATGGTTCGCGGGTTAGATGTTAAAATGCCCAAAGATTTCTCTTGTGCAACTTGCGCTTTATGCAAAATTTCATGTAAACCATTTTGTTCATACCGCACTGTTCTAAGTAAAAGTAAATTAGCAGTAATACATACGGATATTTGTGGGCCGATGCGAAATACTTCGCAGGGTGGATCGGTATACTTTATTACTTTTATTGATGACTTTACACGGTACGTAAGTACGTATTTTTTGAAGCATAAATCAGACGCACTGAATGCGTTTAAAGAATTCAAATTAAAAGCTGAAAATGAAATTGGTTGTAAAATCAAAATTTTGCGTAGCGACAATGGTAGGGAATACCTAAGCTCTGAGTTTAATTTATTTTTGAAGCAAAATGGAATAGTTCACCAAACGACCGTAGCATACACACCCCAGCAAAATGGGATTGCTGAAAGGGCAAATAGAACATTAGTTGAAGAAGAGTCAAAATTGCCTAAAAGTCTATGGTCTGAGGCAGTGAATACGGCAACTTATTTAAGAAATCGCGCTCCTACAAAAGTTTTGCAAGGCAAAACACCATACGAATGCTGGTTTGGTTGGAAACCATCGGTTTCACATCTAAAAACGTTTGGTTGTGATGCAGTCGCATTACAAAAGCAGCATAATGTATCGAAATTTGAGCCAAAAGGGCGTAAATGGATTTTTGTTGGTTATTCGAACCAAAGTAAAGCATACAGATTATATGATAGTGAGCGCAGAGTAATAGTGACTTCTCGTGATGTTAAATTTTTCGAGAAATCTCTCCCACAAAGTCAATTGTCTCTGGATTATCCAACGTCAGCTTCTGATGATGAAAGCTTTACTACACATGTTGTTGTAGACGAATATGTGCATATACGAGACCGTAGCCAAGACATTGTTAGTGTAGATGAAAGTCAAAATAGACAATCGGAATGTATTCAAGGCGGAAATAATGAAATGATACCTAGCAATGCAAGTGATGGAAATGACGAATGCACGGGAAATATTCATAATGAAGCTCAAGAGAGTACATCAGATGAAGCAGAGGCGACAAACGTTGATTGAAAGAGGAAAAGAGGCAGGCCGAAATTGAATAGAACTGGAAGGGTTGGTAGACCAAGAAAAGTCTTTGTGATGGACGAAAACGCCGCTCACGAAGTCGTAAATGCAATTGTTTGCTATCCAATTTCAGTCAAAGATGCACTTGAAAGTCCAAATAAAGAGAAATGGTGGGAAGCCATGAAATCAGAGTACGACTCTTTAATTAAGAATGAAACATGGCATTTAGTTGACAAGCCCGAAGGTAAAAATGTCATTGGCAATAAATGGGTTTTTTCAACGAAGCGGAGGTGTGATGGTAGCGTCGAAAAATATAAAGCGCGTTTAGTTGCGCAAGGTTGTTTTCAGAAGCGCAACGTTGACTACCACGAAACGTATGCACCTGTCGTAAGACATTCCACAATAAGATTAATTTTAGCTATTGCGGTACAGTATAAATTACTTGTAAATCATATTGATATAGTCGGTGCTTATTTAAATGGTTCTCTTTACGAAGAGATATATATGTACCAACCCGAAATGTTCGTACAGAAAGATCAGCCAAATAAAGTTTGCAAATTGAAGAAATCGCTGTATGGGCTTAAGCAAGCAGGCAGACAGTGGAATAAGAAGTTTAATGAAATTTTGTGTAGTATAGGTTTCCATAAATGTTTGTCAGACAATTGTGTTTATATTATGTCGAAAAATGGAGAAATTGTTATTGTGGCTTTATATGTTGATGACATGATGTTAGCATGCTCAAATCAATCAACAATGAGTGATGTAATAACGCAATTAAAAATGTTTGTTGATATTGTGGACCGTGGCCCAATTTCATTCTACCTTGAAATGGAAATAGAAAGAGATGGTTTGAGAGGTCCAATTACTGTTCATCAAAGAAAATATACAACTGAACTTCTGAAAACTTGGAATATGACAGAGTGTAAACCAAGCTCAACGCCTTTTGCTATTGGAACTGAATTAGAGAAATGCACGAATGAAAATTGTAAAGAGGTTTATGATGAAAAAACTTTTCAGTCGCTTATTGGTGGTTTAATGTACCTGGCGGTGATATCAAGGCCGGATATTAGTCATACGTTATCTAAACTGTCGCAATTTAATAACCATCCACATAAGCAGCACTTTATAGCAGCAAAGCACATTCTTCGTTACCTCAAATATACGGCTAATGCGAATTTTACATACAGCAGAATGGATCGAACACTTTCTTGCTTCACTGATGCTGACTGGAGATCCAAAATTGTTCACCGAAAATCTTATAGCGGTTACATTGTTTTTCTTGCTGGGGGGCCGTTTGCTTGGGAATCAAAAAAGCAAAATAGCGTTTCACTTAGCTCAACAGAGGCTGAATATGTAGCCATGTGCGAGGGGGCTAAGGAGGTAATTTTTTATCGTCATCTGTTAACAGAGCTTGGCTTAACAGAGTATTGTAAATCTGCAACGGCCATTAACAGCGATAACCAGGGAGCAGAATTTCTTGTTCGTAATCCAGTTACTAAGAAGAGAAGTAAACATATAGATATTAAATACCATTATCTTAGAGAAAAATATGAGTCAAATGATATTGATATAATGTATGTGCCATCGGCAGAAAATGTTGCCGACTTGTTAACAAAATGTTTACCTAAGAACAAACATACGAATTGTTGTAAATTACTTAACTTAAAATTGTAACTTGAAAATATTTTTGTTATTATTCGAATTTAAATCGATCATATGTCTATTATATGTTATGACATGTATTTATGTATTTGAGTTGAGTGGGAGATTGTTATAGCATACCAATTAAAGACCCTATATTAGCAACTCAACTACATAACAGTTCTTTTCCAAATCTTCTCTCATTTGTGCCGCTATATCAGGCCACCTAATATTCACTTAATATGTACATAAGATTTTATCCATCATACATTACATTAAACGTGCTTAAACTAAACGGTCGTGTGTTTTATTTCCTCGGAACCCTTTTTTCTACTAATATGGACCAATAAAATAAGCTATATCTTTGCAAAAAAAGGCTTTATATCAATGCTATTTCATTTCCCAAGTGGATTTATAACAATAAATAGGAAAAACTTAAAATTTAAAAAATAGGCGTGGCACCGCCCCTTTTATGATTAAACAATTTTCTGTTTCGGGAGCCATAACTCGAAGAAAAATTGCTTCAAAATATAATCATATGTATATGTATTATTGCGCAGCCTTGTAGCACTATTAAGCACACAAAACAAACAACAACAGCATTTCAAGTGCACAGCTGGGTATGTAATGTTCGGTTTCACCCGAACTTAGACTTCTTTACTTGTTATATTTATATTTAATAATTTATACATGCAGATATTTGGATTGGAGCGTAACTGTTATTTTTCGTGGGAAATAACAAAATTTTAATAATAAAACTAAAAAAATTTATTCATTCATCGATATTCCGCGTTCTAATGAACGTCGTTGTTGTTGGTTTTGAAAAAAAAAAAATCGCACCAAGAAGAGCGTACGAACGCTACCGCTAGTTGAAAAAGGAGCGATACGTCTTTTCAGGAAAAAAATGCGGAGGCAGAAAGACTTGAGTGCGAACAGCTTGAGCTACCAGCCACCAAAAATAACGGCGGCAAATTTTCAAAAAAAAATTCGGCGACAAACAAAAGGTTTAAATTCCTGTAAAATGGAAACCGGACCTGGTAACCCATGTTCAGAAAGTGCTTAGATTAAAGAGGGAACAGTTCTTGGTGCTCGCTGATGATAAAATTAATGTTTGCCCACCCGACTATGACGAAGACAGAATAGCAATAACCAGATTAAAAAACAACAAGACCGTTCGAGCTGATTGATTGCCTGCGGAGCTTTTCAAATACGGCGGCGAGGAGTTGGTAAGGCGCATGCATCAGCTTCCATGCAAGATTTGGTTGGATCCTGCAAACTGTGCCAACTATAGCGGTATCAGCGTTCTTAGTATCGCATATAAATATATCGAAGAGATTTTGGGCCGAGCTTCTCCTCCAATTTGCGTCGTGCTTGCTTTACCTGTCCTACAAATTGGTGGGACGACACCTACTTGTTTAATGCCGTTTCCGAACGGCATCGGCAAGGCAGTTGAGTTTTCACTGAGACCTTTTCATGGCAGAAATATACTCGGAGTGCTTGCCAAACACTGCCGAGGGGCGACCCCGCTAAGAAAATTCTTCTTGTAATTGAAAAAATTTGTTTACAAAATTTTGATCCGGTTATCAGCCGAATCTTCATAAATCCGGATAGTTTCACAGACGAATATTAACCGCATATCCATGCCGTCCGGATTTTATCCGTGTCAACAGATATCCGTATGGATATCCGGATATTCGAATATGCGGATAGTCCCAGCCCTCATACATTTTTTTTATTTTTTTTATACGCATAAATGGGCATCATCTACTTACATATGACGTACAAAGAACTTGTATCTTATTTCCCTTTTAACCTTTTACCAATACCGCATTTGAAATAGGTTAAGTAATTTAAATAAATCTATTGATTAAATACATCGATGTCAGGGGTACGCTATTCCTAATAAGCGTTCTCTATTCCTAATACCTAAAACCAAATCGTTTCAATTAGATATTAAGTGTTGCAAATTGAGCTCTTTGCAGTGGCACTAATTGGTTTTAGTAGGTAAGAAATAGGATGTCTTTTAGACACAATTAAGGGGATTAAAGAAAGCACAAAACATTACAAAACAATTGACGTTTATAAGTGAAAAACTAAAAGAAATGATCAAAGTGCAAAACGCGTGGAAGACGAGAGAGAAGACAACTGGGTGTTTAGATATTTTTTTGGTTTGCTAGTAATTTATGAAGCATTACAACTCAGGGTTAACTGTAAACTTGCGTCTGAATGAAGATATAATGACACATTACTCACTGTTGTTTTGAATGGAATTTGGTTTATTTGACAAGCTAACCATCTCCTTTCAGGTAATAATTTTGAACTTGAGCATTTTCATCAGTTTAAGGCGATTTTCGCACATAGAATCCAGAATTTTACACATTAGAATAACATGCAATATATGTACCTCCAATGATATTTAGGCTAAGGTTAGGTTGGTTGAACTGGCCAGTCAACAAAAGACTTCACATAGACTGAATGTATCCATAGTGTTATCAGAATTTGTTGGACGACCAAACGGAAGAACCCCAATCAGGTACCAGGACACCTCTCTGAAGTTGGCAACACAACTTTTACGTGGAAAAAAATTACCTATTGGGAAAATTGCCGTGAATTTGCCGTAACTTATCCGTGAAACAAAAAAATTTGCCGTGGCCATATTTTAGAAAATACAGGGTGGCACGTGAAGTTAGCGTGCCACCCTCAGAAAACCACCTTAGAGGCCAGCTAGGAAAATAATTCTTGCACATGAATTTGCCGTAAATTTTCCGTAGATAAGTGGCATATTTTATAAATTCGAAAAAAAAATTTAAAATTTTTTTTATGGTGCACCGCCAACTTCACGTGAAGTTAGCGTGCCACCCTCAGAAAACCACCTTAGAGGCCAGCTAGGAAAATAATTCTTGCACATGAATTTGCGTAGATAAGTGGCATATTTTATAACTTCGAAAAAAAAAATTTCAAATTTTTTTTATGGTGCACCGCCAACTTCACGTGAAGTTAGCGTGCCACCCTCAGAAAACCACCTTAGAGGCCAGCTAGGAAAATAATTCTTGCACATGAATTTGCCGTAAATTTTCCATAGATAAGTGGCATATTTTATAAATTCGAAAAAAAAATTTAAAATTTTTTTTATGGTGCACCGCCAACTTCACGTGAAGTTAGCGTGCCACCCTCAGAAAACCACCTTAGAGGCCAGCTAGGAAAATAATTCTTGCACATGAATTTGCCGTAAATTTTCCGTAGATAAGTGGCATAGTTTATAAATTGGAAAAAAAAAATTTCAATTTTTTTTTATGGTGCACCGCCAACTTCACGTGAAGTTAGCGTGCCACCCTGTATTTTCTAAAACATGGCCGCGGCAAATTTTTTTGTTTCACGGATAATTCACGGCAAATTCACGTGCAAGAATTATTTTCCTAACTGGTGTTTAAGGTGGTTTTCGAAAAGTGGCACGCTAACTTCACGTGAAATTGGCGGTGCACCATAAAAAAAAGTAAAATTTTTTTTTCGAAATTGTATAATAAGCCACTTATCTACGGCAAATATACGGCAAATTCGTGTGCAAGAATTATTTTCCTAGCTGGTCTCTAAGGTGGTTTTCTGAGGGTGGCTCGCTAACTTCACGTGAAGTTGGCGTGCCACCCTGTATTTTCTAAAATATGGCCACGGCAAATTTTTTTGTTTCACGGATAAATTACGGCAAATTCACGGCAATTTTCCCAATATGTAATTTTTTTCCACGTAAAAGTTGTCTTGCCAACTTCAGAGAGGTTACCAGGACTTATGTTATACAATAACTCTGTCCTCTTGGAAAATACTAGAAGTTTTCTAGAACCCAGCTTAATTGCTGCCTTGAGATTTGACACCTCTGCCGCCCCTCATAGCTGGAGCCTTGGCCTGGAGAGCGCAGGAGACATACACAGAACGTACACAACCGTTTCTTCGTGCAGCTCGCACTTCCTACACCTGTTGTTACTGACGAGGCCTAACTTATAAGCATGTGACGACAGAAGGCAGTATCCAGTTAGTATGCCCATTGTGAGCCTTAAGTCTTCTCTCTTCAGGGATATTAGCCAGTTTGTGAGTCTAATATCATAGGCTTTGCACATGATCAAAGAAATTTTGCAGCCCCGCGCTTTTGTCCACGTCTTTCCTGTTTGATGGATCATATGCCATTCCTGTCTCCTTTCGATTTCTCCCAATCGGATGGGGACGTCTACTGTCCTTTCAGCGAGTGTTGCAGCATCCTTTGCCAACACATCGGCCTTTTCGTTACCTTCTATTCCTTTATGACCGGGAACCCAGTATAGGTGGTTGGTTCGGCCTTAGCAAGGTTTTTCCAATGCTTCTTTGCATTTCAGAACACTTCTTGATGAAGTACTATGTGGGATTATTACCTTAATCGCCGCCTAACTATCAATATATATATTAGCCGTTTTTTTTCACACGCGTATACATTTACGTTTGCGCGTGAAAAAAAAAAACGCCTATCCTCGCTTAGATAATGCTTAGGAGACCCATCTAGCGGCACTGGTTAAATAACTACAGCTACAGCACAGGATGTACCGAAAAGCGGAGACACGAGCCTCTGATGGCCATAGGGTATAACATATAGCTGAATCAGTTGCGATGAATAGTGTACACAAATAGAATACATAGAATTAGTGTAGAGAGTGAAACAAAGACACATATTTCAGTTACATCTGAGTATAATGCGTATTGAAATTTAGTAGGACAAATTTTATGCGCAGCAATTTCAGAGGTGTATTTAAAATTTGTCGCTTAGCAGTCCATATAAAGTTTAAGCGTAAACGTATATAGAACTAAAAAAACACAGCTATTAATGCGACTGCAGCTTAAGCACTCCTCCAGAATTTTTGGTGATTTCTTCACAGCTATTAAGCATTCATGCAGTAGCAAACGCGATATTTTTGACCATTAGGTCTGCGGCATTCAATGCTGCTGTCGGGGTAGTTTTTAGCGCCGTTATGCTAATCATTGATAATATGCATACTTTCGCAAGTTTTTTGGTATACGCACATTTTTGTGTGGCTCTTCACCAAACAAGGACCCCATAGTAAAGTATGGGTTTGACAACTGCCGTAAATACCCAATGAGAGAGTTTGGGTGATAGGCCTCAATTGCATCCTAGCATCCTCTTGCATACATACTGTGCCGCGTAGACTTTCTTCGCTCTTTCCTCCACATGGAGCTTCCTACTTACTATCTAGGATGACGCCAAGATATTTTGTGCTACATTTTTATTCTAAGGTTATCCCTTCAAGCTTAGGCTTTGTCCAAATAGGGGCTTTATATTTCTAAGTAAATAATACTAGGCCAAGCATCCGTTCCAATTTGTGGTGAGACACTTTTGATTTTTTTAATACACTTACATATTTTATTATGATCAATCATTTCAAACAACGCTGAGTGGGTATTAGGAGCAAAGTATAGCAGTTTATATTTAGCAGTGAATTCCTAAGAATTTAGTACATACCTACATTCATATGTATTAGGGCGGGTCGATTTAAAAATCGATCAATGCTTTGTGAAAATCGTATTCTAGGGATCAAAATAAGAAACTTTGCCGAAGGAACCATACCTCTAAAACGAATTCTGATGTCCCCCACTTTGGGTCGAACTTTTGGGTAGGGGCAATTTCAATTCTACCTGCTGTGTCTTGTGGTGGCTTAAACAAAATAACACAAGCAATTTTACGATCTGCAATTGTGTCACAGTGATACCTTCATTTTTTAAAACGGTTGAATAAAAAACCCACACAACTATGTTTACGACATGCAAATGCATCACAGTGATGCCTTGTTTTTAAAAGGGGGTTGTAAAAACGCTAATTTCTAATAATTTTTTTTAATTTCTTTTCTATTACTACATTTTTTCATTTACATATGTTCTGACTAAATAAATTTCTAAAGAGAAAAATAAAATCCAAAAAGAAAAAACATAGGCATTTCAAAGTGGGATTTTTCAAAATTTGCCCCTACGACCCAAAGGGGGGGATATCAGAATTCGTTTTAGACTTGACAAGCACTCCGAGTGCATTGCAGCAAAGAAAAGCTTCTCAGTGAAGATGCCGTTTGGTGTCGGCGCAAAACATGTAAGACCCGTCCCGCCAATTTGTAGGAAAAATTAAAAAGGAGCAGCACGCAAATTGGAATAGAAGCTCAGCTGACGGTTATCGCGCCTTGCATTTATTTATATTATTTCAAAGTTTCTCTGTAAATGAACTTTCTAAATATCTCTGAATATTTTGAGCCCTGCCCCATCTAGTAAAACTTTTTTATCCTTAAAATTACAAGCTAATAGAACCCAAAAGTTTTTTTCAAAGTATCAGGTCTCTGGGTTATCGGGAAGTTTCTTAAAACTCGAAAGCAAAATTTCCAAGTGCGGATGTTTTTTTTAGAATTTTCACGATCCCTGTGTCAAGTTTCAAGACTCTAGCTCTCTGGGAAATTACTCAAAAATGGATTTCGTGATTCTCCAATTTTGTACAGAAGTTGGCGGGAAAACATCAAGCGAAACTAATATAAAAAAATGTAAGGCGCGATAACCTGCGAAGAGATTTTAGACCGAGCTTCTCTTCCAATTGCGTCGTGCTCCTTTTAACTTTTATTTGAAATTTGCGGGACAGTACCTACTTGTTTTATGCCGACTCCGACCGGCATCTGCAAGGCAGATGAGTTTTCACTGAGAGCTTTTCATGGCAGAAATATACTCGGAGTGCTTGGCAAACACTGCCGAGGGGCGACCCCGCTTAGAAAAATTTGCTTATAATTGAAAAAACTTGCTTCTAAATTTTGATGTTGTTTTTCCCGGGGCGTGAACCCAGGATCTTCGGTGTGGATGGCGGAGCACGCTACCATCACACCACGTCGGCCGGTAAAAAGGACTACGACACAAATTGATTTAAGGGGTTGTGTAGCGCAACCCGTATAAGGGGTGGCCAGCGCAATATATAGCTTCTCCAACTAAATTGTCAACATCACCTACCCGTGACCAATCCTGTTTATTTAACAGCCGACTTTCTGGCGACCCCAAGTTCCTCATAGATCTAGAGGGTGGGAGGGCGGCATGGCCTACAAGGTTTCATGTGGTCATACCAAATCGTCCCCGAGGTGATCGGGCTAGTCTTTAAATGGTGTTTATTACCAGAACGTACGGGATCTGTATCCGGCTCATCAAAATCCCCTTCGGGGAGTGTCCTTATCGCTATAACAACATCAACAATAACGCAAATTTGAAGAGAAGCTCGGCCTAAAACCTATTAGGAGGTTAATCGCGCCAAGTATTTTTTATTATTTGGTAGTATTATTGAAGCGTTATAAATTAAATAAAAATTTTAGTGTTATTCTATTTTCATGAAAATCAATCAGAGAATCACATTTGAGTACAAGTTGAGAAATATGTTTTCTTAGCTTGAGAAACACCATTTTTTGCCATATAAAAAAATTATTTTTTTGTTGAGAACGCTTTGTTTCTCAAATAAAGAAGTTTGAACAAGTAAGGAAGGTTAAGTTCGGTTGTAACCGAACATTACATACTCAGTTGACAGCTATGAAATGAAAGGTATTAAAGAGTATTTTATGAGGGAGTGGGCCATAGTTCTATAGGTGGACGCCATTTAGGGATATCGCCATAAAGGTGGATCAGGATTAGACTCTAGAATTTGTTTGTACGATATGGGTATCAAATGAAAGGTGTTAATGAGTATTTTAAAAGGGAGTATCCCTTAGTACCATAGGTGGACGCCGTTTCGAGATATCGCCATAAAGGTGGACCAGGGGTGACTCTAGAATGCGTTTGTACAATATGGGTATCAAACGAAAGGTGTTAATGAGTATTTTAAAATGGAGTGGGCCTTATTTCTATAGGTGGACGTCGTTTCGAAATATGGCCATAAAGGTGGACCAGGGGAGACTCTAGAATGTGTTTGTACGATATGGGTATCAAATTAAAGGTATTAATGAGAGTTTTAAAAGGGAGTGGTGGTAGTTGCATAGGTGGTCGCCTTTTCGAGATATCGCCATAAAGGTAGACCAGAGGTGACTCTAGAATGCGTTTGTACAATATGGGTATCGAACGAAAGGTGTTAATGAGTATTTTAAAAGGGAGTAATCCTTAGTTCCATAGGTGGACGCCGTTTCGAGATATCGCCATAAAGGTGGACCAGGGGTGACCCTAGAATTTGTTTGTACGATATGGGTATCAAATTAAAGGTATTAATGAGGGTTTTAAAAGGGAGTGGTGGTAGTTGTATAGGTGGTCGCCTTTTCGAGATATCGCCATAAAGGTAGACCAGAGGTGACTCTAGAATGCGTTTGTACAATATGGGTATCAAACGAAAGGTGTTAATGAGTATTTTAAAATAGAGTGGGCCTTAGTTCTATAGGTGGACGTCGTTTCGAAATATGGCCATAAAGGTGGACCAGGGGAGACTCTAGAATGTGTTTGTACGATATGGGTATCAAATTAAAGGTATTAATGAGAGTTTTAAAAGGGAGTGGTGGTAGTTGCATAGGTGGTCGCCTTTTCGAGATAACGCCATAAAGGTAGACCAGAGGTGACTCTAGAATGCGTTTGTACAATATGGGTATCAAACGAAAGGTGTTAATGAGTATTTTAAAATAGAGTGGGCCTTAGTTCTATAGGTGGACGTCGTTTCGAAATATGGCCATAAAGGTGGACCAGGGGAGACTCTAGAATGTGTTTGTACGATATGGGTATCAAATTAAAGGTATTAATGAGAGTTTTAAAAGGGAGTGGTGGTAGTTGCATAGGTGGTCGCCTTTTCGAGATATCGCCATAAAGGGGGACCAGGGGTGACTCTAGAATGCGTTTGTACAATATGGGTATCAAATGAAAGGCTTTAATGAGTATTTTAAAAGGGAGTAATCCTTAGTTCCATAGGTGGACGCCGTTTCGAGATATCGCCATAAAGGTGGACCAGGGGTGACCCTAGAATTTGTTTGTACGATATGGGTATCAAATTAAAGGTATTAATGAGGGTTTTAAAAGGGAGTGGTGGTAGTTGTATAGGTGGTCGCCTTTTCGAGATATCGCCATAAAGGTGGACCAGGGGTGACTCTAGAATACGTTTGTACAATATGGGTATCAAACGAAAGGTGTTAATGAGTATTTTAAAATGGAGTGGGCCTTAGTTCTATAGGTGGACGCCGTTTCGAAATATCGCTTTAAAGGTGGACCAGGGGTGACTCTAGAATGCGTTTGTACAATATGGGTATCAAACGAAAGGCGTTAATGAGTATTTTAAAATGGAGTGGGCCTTATTTCTATAGGTGGACGCCGTTTCGAAATATCGCCATAAAGGTGGACCAGGGGTGACTTTGGAATTTGTTTGTACGATATGGGTATCAAATGAAAGATTCTAATGAGTATTTTAAAAGGGAGTAATCCTTAGTTCCATAGGTGGACGCCGCTTCGAGATATCGCCATAAAGGTGGACCAGGGGTGACCCTAGAATTTGTTTGTACGATATGGGTATCAAATTAAAGGTATTAATGAGGGTTTTAAAAGGGAGTGGTGGTAGTTGTATAGGTGGTCGCCTTTGCGAGATATCGCCATAAATGTGGACCAGGGGTGACTCTAGAATGCGTTTGTACAATATGGGTATCAAACGAAAGGTGTTAATGAGTATTTTAAAAGGGAGTGGGCCTTAGTTCTATAGGTGGACGCCTTTTCGAGGTATCGCAATAAAGGTGGACCAGGGGTGACTCTAGACTTTGTTTGTATGAAATGGGTATCAAATGAAAGGTGTTAATGAGTATTTTTAAAAGGGAGTAAGCCTTCGTTCTATAGGTGGTCGCCTTTTCGAGATATCGCCATAATGGTGTACCAGGGGTGACTCTAGAATGCGTTTGTACAATATGGGTATCAAACGAAAGGTGTTAATGAGTATTTTAAAAGGGAGTGGGCCTTAGTTCTATAGGTGGACGCCTTTTCGAGGTATCGCAATAAAGGTGGACCAGGGGTGACTCTAGACTTTGTTTGTATGATATGGGTATCAAATGAAAGGTGTTAATGAGTATTTTAAAAGGGCGTGGGGTTTAGTTCTATAGGTGGACGCCTTTTCGAGATATCTCCATAAAGGTGGACCAGGGGTGACTCTAGAATGTGTTTGTACGATATTGGTATCAAATTAAAGGATTTAATGAGAGTTTTAAAAGGGAGTGGTGGTAGTTGTATATTTGAAGGCTTTTTCGAGATATCGACCAAAATGTGGATCAGGGTAACCCAGAACATCATATGTTGGATACATGTAATACCTGGCAAGATTTCAAGGGTTTTTTATTCCGCCCTGCAGAACTTTTCCATTTTCTTCTACTTAATATGGTAGGTGTCACAACCATTTTACAAAGTTTTTTCTAAAGTTATATTTCGCGTCAATAAACCAATCCAATTACCTTACCATGTTTCATCCCTTTTTTCGTATTTGGTATAGAATTATGGCATTATTTTTCATTTTTCGTAATTTTGGACATCGAAAAAGTGGGCGTGGTCATAGTCGGATTTCGTTCATTTTTTATACCAAGATAAAGTGAGGTCAGATAAGTACGTGAACTAAGTTCAGTAAAGATATGTCGATTTTTGCTCAAGTTATCGTGTTAACGGCCATGCGGAAGGACAGACGGACGACTGTGTATAAAAACTGGGCGTGGCATCAACCGATTTCGCCCATTTTCACAGAAACAGTTAACGGCATAAAATCTATGCCCCTACCAAATTTCAAAAGGATTGGTAAATTTTTGTTCGACTTATGGCATTAAAAGTATCCTAGACAAATTAAATGAAAAAGGGCGGAGCCACGCCCATTTTGAAATTTTCTTTTATTTTTGTATTTTGTTGCACCATATCATTACTGGAGTTGAATGTTGACATAATTTACATATATACTGTAAAGATATTAAATTTTTTGTTAAAATTTTACTTTAAAAAAAATTTTTTGTTTTAAAGTGGGCGTGGTCCATCTCCGATTTTGCTAATTTTTATTAAGCGTACATATAGTAATAGGAGTAACATTCCTGCCAAATTTCATCATGATATCTTCAACGACTGCCAAATTACAGCTTGCAAAAGTTTTAAATTACTTCTTTTAAAAGTAGGCGGTGCCACGTCCATTGTACAAAATTTTACTAATTTTCTATTCTGCGTCATAAGTTCAACTCACCTACAAAGTTTCATCGCTTTATTTGTCTTTGGTGATGAATTATAGCACTTTTTGTTTTTCGAAATTTTCGATATCGAAAAAGTGGGCGTGGTTATAGTCCGATATCGTTCATTTTAAATAGCGATCTGAGATGAGTGCTCAGGAACATACATACCAAATTTCGTCAAGATACCTCAACATTTACTCAAGTTATCGTGTTAACGGACGGACGGACGGACATGGCTCAATCAAATTTTTTTTCGATCCTGATGATTTTGATATATGGAAGTCTATATCTATCTCGATTCCTTTATACCTGTACAACCAACCGTTATCCAATCAAACTTAATATACTCTGTGAGCTCTGCTCAACTGAGTATAAAAAGAACGCATGAGATTTGAGTATTCTAGTTATCAACTTAAACTTTGTGACTCAAGGCGAAATGGTTATTATGTTGATATCTACATACATAAGTAATGCTCATATAGATCATCATTAAACCAACTTCGATAAGAAGAAGAGAGAGCAGCTTCTCTAAGTGCTTATAAGTCCTCCCATTTTCTACTGGGATAATCATACTACTTGTACAGTCGTATGCACTTTTTATGAATGACGCCTAATGCGACCGATTGAATGTGGCAACAATGATAACCAACAATTCCCCTCCACCCGCATCATCTTATTTTCAAATTTGCCATTATCGAAAGTGTATTTCTAATTCTAAATATTAATTTCAATACGATTACAAGGAGTGACAACAATAGGCGAAATCTTTTGCAATTCAGTTGCAAAAACACGGGAAAATACTAAAAAAAAAACTAATGTTTTAAGAAAATGTTTCACTCAAAATCAGCTGGGTTTGAATATGCTCAGAAGGCTTTGGATAGTGTTAACGATGCTGATGTTCCTTTGCCGGATATAGATCCGGTACGTTCCGGTAACAAGCACCATTAATCCCGGCAATATTTAGCCTTCTAGGCATGTAGGGAGTATGTACGCGGTTATTTTTTGTTTGGTTTTGCAACTCGTTTACACAAGATTGCGGCTAGCGTCAGAAATAGACATAGTGGCAATCATTTGCGTACGCACATAAGGCAATTGTACGTGTATGAATGTGATGTACAATTTAGTTCCTTGCCTTATACGGCTGACATATTGTAATTTGACTCGGTATATATTTTACAGCAATCCTCATAAAATATTCATAAGAAGGACGTGATAGATATCAGGTTTTGCATAATATGTACTTGAATACACAGTGGAAAAAATTTAATGCCTTCAATGATGTGATATCTCAATAAGGAATGCTCATAAAACCTGACTAAAAGTATGTCATATCTCAGAACGTATTGAGTAGTCTGATGGATGGGCCAAACCTGTCCAAATTGTCCAGCTTACCTACCCACGGCAAATCCTGTTTATTAAGTAGGCGATACTCTGGCGACCTCAAGATGACCTAGAAGGTTCAACGTGGTCATATCAAAGAGTTCTCGCGATGGCCGAGTAGGTGCTTTAATGGTGCTATTTTCCAAAACGTACCGGATCAATATCCGGCGAGGACTGATGGTCCTGATGGATTAAACTAGCCCATATACTACATAGAGAGTATGAATGGCTGTCAACCCTGGCGAAACGGATCTGGTTCTCTTTACGAGAGATATGCACAAAATCATACCTTTCACTACACCCCCCGATGTGGGGGTGGGCTAGTATTTGTTGATAGTGTTAACTATCTAGGGACTATATTGGACAGAAGACAGTAGGGAGCCATCGACAGAGCCAGGGACTCTCGACAAGGACTTTATGAGATGGTCAATCCTAATTCCAATCTGCTCTATGAGGCGCTGGTTTGGTATCGGTACAAAGGAGTGCGCTCTTGGTATCAGTAACTTTATTGAAAAACGCCCACTTTGGCATTGATTGCCTTTCTGAACATACGTTTGAGTGGAATCATCTGGGACAGTGGACTAGTTAATTGAGGCATGGATGACCCGAAGTTGGAAGCGAAGGTTTGTGGGAGGCTTTCGGTTAGAAGCTCTATGTTGTTGCTGTAGCAGTGCTTCGCCCCATCCAAAAGATTCGACCGATCACAAAGTGCCATTAATGTCCTCTAACGGGAGTCCAAGGAAACTTGCAGATTCAACAAGGGTGGACCATAGTGAGAGGGGTGTTAGAGGCGTTGTTTCCACATTACAATGGAAGAGATGTTTGCTGTCATATGGGGACACATTGCAAGCAGGTCATACATTTTGTATGTCGGGGTTGATTCTGGATAGGTAAGAGTTTAACCTGTTACAGTATTCAGATCGAAGTTGAGCTAGAGTGACGCGCGTTTCCCTGGGGCGAGTGCGTTCCTCTTCTACGAGTTCTGTATATTTTTCTTTAAAAACTGGATTCGCCGGGCAATTCCTGACATAGAGGTCAGACGCCTGTTTGTGGATATCACTGAGGACCTGCTTGTGCTTTTTTGCTTCATGCGGCTGTGTTCTCAGGTGCCGTATTTCCTCATAATGCTTACGGAGATTACCCCTTAAGCCCCTGGGAGGTGTAGCCTCATCAATCAGATGTCTGTTGGGATGGCCAGGTTTCTGGGTATTAAACGGAAACTGTTTCTTCAGCATTTCATTTCTCTCCCTAATGGGAAGTACTCCCACCTCATTGCGTAGGTGGTGTTCTGGGGACATAAGAACACAGCCCGTAGCGGTGCTGAAAGCAGTATTTTGGCAGGCCAATTTTCTTCCAGTGGGTATCCTTTAGGCTTGGCGACCATATCGGGGACGGGTAGCATGCAATCGGCAGGCCAATTGCTTTGTAAATGGTAGTTAGAAGCTCTATCTATCACATCAGTGTCTACTCTGCGAACCAAGCCGCTATTGCAGCCTTAAGTTCTATTGCTATGCGATCGAGGTGGCCTGGAAGCTTCTGGTCACTGTGCATGCGGTAAGTTTTAATAAACTGGACAAAATTCCACCGCTACATGAGTGTAGACGCGGTGACACCATCGAGTCACCCATGGGCGAACGTACTTCGGAGGATTTGTCCATCCTCGGAATCGGTTTTATTCGGAATTTTTTTGTTGCAGAATAATTTTTTGCTTTAAAACTAGATCCAGGATTACTCCTATAAACTTAGCTTTATCTGCAGCGGCAGTCACACGCCGTTTATTTAAGGTTGATTAAATAAATTTTTTGTTGCTGAATTGACGGCACAACAGAAAAGTCTCGGATTGATCCCGAAAATAATTCTGAAATAGTAACTAAGTTGTTTTATAAACAATGTCATTAAATTGTCCCTAAATCATGTCGACGGAATCAGGAAGACAATATCGGAGTAAAATAGATCCAACATGACCTGATACAGGATTCTGATACGAAGGAGCTTCTGATTAATTACGAATTATTCTTCTATTTCAAACTAGAAATGCCTATCTTGTAACAAGTTATAAGTTCCGATTAAAGTTCCGGTAAACTCACTTTCGTTAGATCCTTGGTAGGCATATCGAACTATATTCTCCCACATATATTCTCAGCCGAAATATCTAAATGACCGACTGATATACAACAACGAGGTTCACGATTACCAAACAAGAAACAGAAACAACTTTCGCCTGCCAGCAGTACGATCGGAGTTAGACAAGAAAAATATATTCTACGATCTTCCAATTGAAATAAAACAATGCCAAAACATCAATGAATTTAAGAAACTACTGTATAACTACTGTAAAGCACTACCTTTTAGATAATGATCTCATAGATATACAAATAATTTAGGTCTACAAGATTATACAAATTAATAATAATAATAATAAGCTCTTCCTGATTTGGCAAGCGCTTCTAGTGTATATCGGCCATGAAAAGTTTCTCAGCGAATTTATCATTCTAAGCAGATGCAATTTGGAACAATTTAAATCTAGCATAGATATATTGTCTTTAATCTTCTCAAAGATATACCGGATATCCCCCAGGCGATGAGACAACTTGTCTGCACGTTTTTCATGTAGTTATAAGTTGATTATTTAGTTCACTAAAGAAACAAGGCACCAACAGTGCTTTATATAAGCAAGCCTTCATTGGAATAGTAAGCCCGCTGAAAGAGAGCGGCTGTAACCTACTGTTCACAGATGGCATCAGCAAACAAAGCCATGGCAGTGCATTCGCAGTTACGAACGAAGATGGAAAAACCTTTCCCACGGAATACTTACGGATTACGCTAACATATTAGACGATGAATTGAATGACATATTCTGAGCGCTAAATCTCGGGAAAAGTAAGCAAAAGACCTTAATATGCACCTATAGTCAATCAGTGTTTAACGCTGCGAAAAACATACAATGACAGGATGGCCCAGTATTCCACCCGCAACAACTGTTAGTTAAAACTACATCATACACGAAACTAATGTGGATCCCTGGACATTCGGGCATAACCGGAAATCAAAACGCTGACAATGCAGCAAAAATTGTTTTCAAATCGTGCCTTTGTCCCGCCCTATCCGCCATACTTTCGTCAACAGTCGAAGACTCAGACCCAATCCATATTCTATCTGTTCCTTCTGAACAGAATATTATAAGAATGTCTACATTTTTTTAAGGAACTAAACATTTAATACCTAATACGTTATACTATCCGTGATACCATCAATCAAACTTTAAACCTGTTTAAGCCGATAGCCCTGGTAGCTAGTGCAGACAAATTAGGTTAATTTGTAATTATACTCAGCGTGCTTTGCACACAGAGTATATTAACTTTGGATAACGGTTGGTTGCACAGGTATAAAGGAATCGAGATAGATATAGACAATCATAGATATCAAAATCATCAGTATCGAAAAAAATTTGATTGAGCCATGTCATTCCGTCCGTCCGTCCGTCCATCTGTCCGTTAACACGATAACTTGAGTAAATATTGAGATATCTTCACCAAATTTTTTACACGAGCTTATCTGGACCCAGAATGGATTGGTATTGAAAATGAGCGAAATAGGATGATAACCACGCCCACTTTTTATATATATATTTTGGAAAACACAAAAAAACCTGATTATCTAGTAAATAATACACCTAGAATTTTGAAATTTGACATATGGACTGATATTGGGCTCTTGATAAAAATTTGGAAACTTTTTTAAAACGGGCGTGGCACCGCCAACTTGTGATAAAATCAATTTTACAAATATTATTAATCATGAATCAAAAATCGTTAAACATATCGTAACAAAATTCGGCAGAGAGGTTGCCTTTACTATGAGGAATGCTTTGAAGAAAAATTAACGAAATCGGTTAAGTACCACGCCCACTTTTATATAAAAGATTTTTAAAAGGGTCGTAGACGAATAAAATAAGTTATATCTTTGCAAAAAAGAGCTTTGTATCAATAGAATTTTACTTTCTAAATTGAATTATAACATTAAATTGGAAAACACTAAAATTTTTGAAAACGGGTGTGGCACCGCCCCTTTTATGACTAAGCAATTTTCTATGTTTCGGAAGCCATAACTCAAAGAAAAATTAACATATCTTAATGGAATTGTCCTTATAGCAGAAAATATTTCTAGTAAAAATGGACGAGATCGGTTAAAGACCACGCCCACTTTTATATAAAAGATTTTTAAGAGGGTCGTAAACGAAAATAATAAGCTATAACTTAGCAAACAATTTTTAAGAATCAATTATATTTCACTTATCAAGTTTTATTGTAAGAGGAAATGGGGAGACATTTTTTTTAAGCGGGCAGTGCCACGTGTTATGTAGAAAAGTTATTTATCTGAAATGAAATGTACAATTGAAGCTCGCGCTGAGTACATAATGTTCGGCTACACCCGAACTTAGGCACCTTTACTTGTTATATTTTAACAATAAATCAGGCATGCTTAAGGTACGCGCACATTACGCTGCGCGACACGTAGCGGCAGCGGCGCCTCACAGTACGACATATTTTGGCAATTCACATTAAGCGGCAATCGAGCGACACATTGCGGCAAAAGTTTGTGTTTATTTTTGTTTGCAAAATGGACGACACAGTTTTTGAAGCTGTAATTATTTCATTGCACGACATTTCATCCTCAAGATATGAGGAAGGAGAGTTCCACACTCTTTTTCCTAGATTGAAAAAAGATGGTGCAAAATTCTTTGCATGCATTCTTATGAGGCAATTCACACCTAGCGGCAGCAGCACTGCACGACACTTCCCAACGCGGCTTTTTTGCCGGGTCGCGCAGTGCTGCTGACGCTAGGTGTGAATTGCCTCATAAGAATATATGCAAAGAATATTTTGTAGTGCAGTGCAGTGCTGTGTAGTGCAGCCTAATGTGGCCTTACCTTTAACCAACGAACCGATATCATTTAGTTACGATAATTAACGTTAATAAACAAAACAAAGTCATTTCGTTTCGTTTATTAACGTTAAGAACGTCAAATTAACGAAATGATTTTGTTTCGTTTTCTGCCATATCAAAACGAAATCAAATCGGTTATGTTGATTATTAATTTCAAACTATGCTGGCAAAGCTGATTGATGGCGGAGTAATTAAAAGTGAAAGCATTAGCTAAGCTGATTGCAACTTTTCATGAATTTTGACAGTACCAAAGAGGCGTCACTCGATACTTTTGTTGTAGCCAAAGCAACCCTGTCATATCGAATGTGATTGTCAAGGAAGTTTTGTTTAGTTTTCTTTAACTGCGTCCTATATATTTATGCGGTGAAGTGACTTTGCATAATTACTATTTTTGGAAAGAGAATTATTAATTTAATACAATCAATAAAATAAACACAAATACCCCACGAAAATGTATAGAAGGCGTTTTTATAAATACATCTGACAAAAAAACTAACGACTACCTTGAGAAAACATCGAGTAATTTGTCAAAGTATGCGTTCTGACGGCTCTTATTAATATATATATACTCTTTGACAGTACGAACATTTCTCAGAGTATTTTCGACATTACCACCAACGAATTACACAAACAAATTACATGGAGTTTGTGTGTATGTCCGCTCGCTGTTACCACCTTAAGGCTTCACCATGGCTATAGCATTGCCAGCACAATTCAAACATAAAGTATCACGTTTTTGTTAACGTTTTTAACGTTAAATAAAGCTTTTCGTTTCGGTTAAAAACGAGATACAATTTATCTTGATAATTTCTTTATCGATAATATTTCGAAGTGTTTCAGCGGAAACGGTGGAAATTTTTTGATAAACAATTAGCTTAACGTTAAGGTGCATCCCTGCAATAAATAACAATAATAATAATAATAGTTTCGAATACTTTCATATCTCGTCTGTAAGATTCTTTGTGATCATAGACTGAATAAATTCAACAATACACAAAATGCATGTGTCGAATCACAAAATGCATTGGCCAAAGCCTCGCTTGCTAAATAAATAGGGTTTGCCATGGTTAGTTGAGGTTCACAATTGGGTTGGAGAAGCTATAAATTGCGCTGGCAAACGCCATGAATCCCACTGAAGATAGTACAACGTCGAAGCCGGTTATTCCCCAAAATAAAATTGGTAAGGGATGACGGAAAACGCTTCGAAATTAATTCTTATTCTTAATGACTTTCCACTCACCTGAGCTCCACCATTGTCCCGCTGTACTTGAAACCGTGTTAGATCCTGTTTGATTGATTCGAGCGCTTCGGCTGTGTATTTATTTTTGGGGCGACCCCTTTTTTCGCCCGCTGGATGCATTCTTGTGATATATAGCAGTCATATCACAAATAACCAACTGCAGAAAAATCACCAAAAAAAAAAAGAAATTTCTTTCTTTTCACATTGCACAAATTTTCTAGAATCACTTTGAGACTGTAGAGTCTGTTCCCTTCAGTTGATGCTTAAAGCACACACATTTTGCACTATAATGTAACTACTTTGTTTTCGAAACCAACAAAAAAATGATTTGTTGACTTTTCATTGTATCGTATTGTGATCTACTTTATTTTTAGTAGAATATTTAATCAAGATAACTTGCACCTGTAAGTGTTGTGAATATGTGTGTGAACTGAACAACGAAGACGAACCTTTTTTTCATTGTATTCTGTCTTTTCATTTCATATTTTTCAAAATGCAAATTCTGCGAAAGGCACAAAAACATTTAATTTGCATATTAATCCAAATCACTATAGCATATTATTATCGCAATATTTTTTTTTTTTGTATTATATATATATTTGCAATTTTCATTTACTCTTTATTCATTATCAAGGCGCTGGTTGGTTAACAACAATTTTACAAACAGAAGCACAGAAACACAGTTTGTCGCACATTCCTTAAAAAGGCTGTTGAAGGCATTGCGGCTGATACGATCTGAAAATGGAAAGATAAAATAAAATATTTAGTAGCGTTCGTTTTTATAGTTTTTGATGTAAATATTAATATCAATGGCAGATATAACTGAAAGTTTCGCTATCGTCATGATTCAGTTTCGACACAATGTTAATAGCCCTTAAACGGAAACTCAGAAACAATGCAAGGGAAAGCAAAGCGAAAGTCGTGACCTTGGATTTGTGATGGGATAGAGACTTAGCCGCCAAGATCTTGGATATTCCATCGTCACGGGTGGGAGAATACTATGCAATATTGCATCTTTGTTGAAGCATTCTGATAAAACCAGATGGAGATTTTTGGTTCTAATAGATAGGTTGAGCCACTTAACATTCAATCATTATTGTTATGTAAAACAAGTAAGGAAGGTTAAGTTCGGGTGTAACCGAACATTACATACTCAGTTGAGAGCTATGGTGACAACATAAGGGAAAATAACCATGTAGGAAAATGAACCCTGGAATGTGTTTATATGACATGCGTATCAAATGAAAGGCATTAAAGAGTATTTTATGAGGGAGTGGGCCATAGTTCTATAGGTGGACGCCATTTAGGGATATAGCCATAAAGGTGGATCAGGGTTGACTCTAGAATGCGTTTGTACGATATGGGTATCAAATGAAAGGGGTTAATGAGTATTTTAAAAAGGAGTATCCCTTAGTAGCATAGGTGGACGCCGTTTCGAGATATCGCCATAAAGGTGGACCAGGGGTGACCCTTATATCAACATTCAAGTTGATATTTAAAAAATCTTTTATTTTGATTTTAAGTATAAAAATTTATTTTTGTTTTTTTTTTGAGTTTAGATATTTTCCAACTAATTAGAATTTTCTTTTTTTGAAGTTATTCAAAATTTTAAGTTAACACGAAAACTCAATTAAAATTATTTTAAAAATTAAAGTAAAGAGTACAAAGTAGTTAACACTATATTTACTCCCCCTCCAAGAAAATTTGAAACAAACAAATTATTAATTAATATTAAATGTAACCTTTTTTTGTTTTTTGTTGTTTAATGTATTTGTATTTAAATTAGTGTTAATAAGTATGTCTGCTGGTTTAAGTAAATCAATTGAAATATTTTTAATAGTATTTTTGTATTGAATTGTAAATGTTTTATGTTTCTTAAAGATAACTTTAAAAGGTCCTTCATAAGGTGATTCTAAATTAGATTTACGAAGAACTTTAACAAAAACATACTCACAATTTTCTAATTGTTTAGGAACAAAAAAATTTTCTTTATTATGATGAAAAACTTTAGAACGAACAAGTGAAAAATATTCTCTTATTTTATGAAGAGCGTCATTAGAAAAATTATGTTCTTTATTACTATTTGAAATAATTAATTCACCAGGTATTCTAAGTGTTTGGCCATAAACAAGTTCAGCGGATGAACATTTTAAATCTTCTTTAATAGAAGTTCGTAAACCAAGTAGAATGAATGGTAAAATGTCAGACCAATGAACCGAGTCGTTTGATGCTATAATTGCTGCTTTTAAAGTTCGATGAGATCTCTCTATCATGCCATTTGCTTGGGGATGGTAAGGAGATGTATGAATTTTATGAGAACCTAAAAGTTTAGTTAATTCTGTAAAAAATTTTGAGGTGAATTGTGAACCTTGATCTACTGTAATATTTAATGGTATACCAAATCGTGGTATATAATTTTGAATAAAAGTTTTTACTATAGTATTTGTTGAAATATCTTTAAGCGGATAAGCTTCATGCCAACGTGAAAATCTATCAATAATTGTTAAAATATAAGAATTTTCATTTGAAACTGGAAGAGGTCCAACAATATCCATATGAATATGTTCAAAACGGCCTGATGGTATTTGAATTTTTTGGATAGGAGATTTAGTATGTCTTGAAATTTTAGATTTTTGACAATTGATGCAAGATGAAGTCTAATCGTTAATTTCTTTACGCATGTTAGGCCAATAATATTTATTTTGAATTAATTTTCTAGTTGTTCTTATACTTGGATGAGATAATGAGTGAATTTTGTCAAATATAATTCTTCTCATAGAATGTGGAACATAAGGTCGAAAAGGTTGTAGAGAAACATCACACCATATGTTTAAATTAATAATTGGAATATGAATTTCTTTTAAATTATTTTTAGAATTTGGATCAGAAATGGTTTTTTGTAAAAATGTATCAGTTTGCTGTTCTTTATATAAAGTTTCTAAATTTATATCTTGAGTTGAAATTGCATTTATTTCTGGAATACGGGAAAGTGTGTCGGCAACTATGTTGTCTTTTCCACGTATATATTGAATATCATTTGTAAATTGAGCAATATATTCAAGATGACGTAGTTGACGAGGAGATCTATCTACTTTAGAATTTAGAACATGAATTAAAGGTTTATGATCAGTATAAATAGTAAAAGTTCTACCTTCAAGAAAATGTTTAAAATGTTTAATTGAATTATAAATTGCCAAAAGTTCACGATCAAATGTTGAATATTTAGTTTCTGTTGTAGTTAATTTTCTTGAAAAATAAGCTAAAGGTTCTAGTATATTATTGCTAGTTTGTTGAAGAACTGCTCCAATAGCAACATTTGATGCATCTACTGCTAATGATAAAGTACCATTTTTGTCGAAATGTGTAAGTAAAGTATTTTTAGCAAAAAGTTTTTTAACATTTTCGAAAGCTGTTGTGGTTTCATTTGTCCAATTTAATTGTTTGAGTTTGTTTTTAATTGCATGTGTTAACATTTCATGCAGAGGACTAAGTTCTGTTGCTAACATTTTAATATATCTGTGATAGTAATTTATCATACCTAAAAATTTTTGTAATTTATTTTTCAAAATTTGTTATGATTTCAATTCTATCTAAAGATGGTTTAATACCTTCGCCTGAAATTTCGTAACTTAAAAAATTTAATTTATTTACACCGAGAGTACATTTTGAAGGTTTGATATTTAAATTATATTCTTCAAGTCTTTTGAAAACTGATTTTAAATGATTTATATGTTGATCTTCATTATCACTGGCAATAAGAATGTCATCAATGTATGTAAATACAAAATCGAAATCAGAAAATACTTCATTAATAAAGCGTTGGAAAGTTTGAGCACTGTTTCGTAAACCGAAAGGCATTCTTACGAATTCAAACATTCCAAAAGGGGTAGTTATTGCAGTTTTATGAATGTCTTCTTCTGCCATTGGAATTTGGTGGTAGGCACGCACAAGATCAATTTTGGAAAAAAATTGTTTGTTTTTTAAATCAATTGTTAAATCGTGAATATGTGGTAAAGGATACCGATCTGGTGTAGTAATAAAATTAAGTCTTCGATAGTCTCCGCAAGGTCTCCAATCATTTGGTTCTTTTTTAGGAACGAGATGAAGTGGAGATGCAATAGGAGAATTTGAGGGTCTGCATATACCAGTTTTAACTAAAAATTCAAATTCAGTTTTAGCAATTTTAAGTTTGATTGGATCAAGCCGTCTGGGTTTCGAAAATGGTAAAATACCTTTTGTTTCTATCCTGTGAACCGTATGGTGTTTAACTTTTTTAGTATAATCTGGTTCACAGGTAATAGATGGAAATTCATTAAGTAATTTTGAAAACTTATTTTCGACAATAGGAATTTTGAGTGAGAAAATATCAGAAAATCCAGAAGATCCAGCAACTTTAATTTTTGTAGTAGAATCCATTATTTCTTTATTTTTAATATTGACAATAATTCCGAATTTTTCTAAAAAGTTTGCTCCTAAAATGGGTGTATCAATGTTCGCAATAATGAATGGAAATTTAAAATCTCTTCTTAAACCTAAATCAATTTTAAGTAGTTTTGTACCGAAAGTTTCAATTGAAGAACCGTTTGCTGCGGTCAAAGTAAGATCCGAATTTCTTTTATAAATTTTAAATTTAGAAAAAGGAATAACTGATACAACTGCGCCGGTATCGATAAGAAAATTAAGTTTATTGAATTTATCAAATATGAATAGGCGACGAGTAGGTTTAATAATAGTTCCATTATCCGTCACCGTCATAATGGATCGTTTCAGTTTAAATTTTGTTCGTAATTTGAATTATGATTTTGATTAAAATTGCATGGGGGTATACATTTGAGAGCGTTATTCTTAAATTTTTTGTGATACCAACAAATAGTTGTTTGTGAATTAAAATTACGATTGTTTGAAAAATTTCTTGATCCTGAAAAATTTCGAGATTTAGATCTATTTCTATCTTTAGATCTTGAACGGATTTGTAATTGATTAATATCATTCGAAATTTTATTTAAATTTTGATAAATAGCCGTAGTTAATTCAGTTAAATTTTTAACGCATTGTTCTAAAATATTATTATTTATACTTGAGACTACAGGAGATTTGGAAGAATGAGGTTTATTGATTAAATCAAAAAGTTTGTCAGCTAAAATAATAATTTCATCTCTGTTTTGATTATTATTGGAAGTCAAATGAATTTGTATTTCTTGTGGTAATTTACGAATCCACAATTTAAAGAGTAATTCTTGGCTAACTATGGAGTCAGAACCTATAAGTGATTTCATAAATCTGAATAATTCAGATGGTGAACGATCACCAAGTTCAGTTTTTGAAAATAATTGTTCTAATCGTTTTTCTTCGTTAAGAGAAAATCTTTCACATAGAATTTTTTTGATTGTATCATATTTATTAAAAAGAGGAGGAGGGTTAATAATATCTAAAATTTTAGATATAGTATCTTGTTGAAGAGTAATTAGAATATTTTGAAATTTTAAATTATCATCATTGATATTGCGAGTTTGAATCGAGCTCAAGGCCTAACAATAATTATTTTATCATTATTATTGTTATAATATATTTTTTCTTAATTGAAAAAATTTTTAAATTAGAATAGAAGAAAGAAAAAATTTAGACAACTGCCAAAGCTCGTTGTATAGATCCATTTCGGGAACTGCTAAATTCCTTCATCGGCAACGTTTAGGCGCCGCTGCTATAACCATTCAGCCACCACAGCGGTTTTTTGTTTGTCTTCATTATTCCTACTTCAATTCTGGTTCTTGCCAATTGATATTCACAGCACTGCGACATCTGTTACAGAATAGTTGTGAAAATTGGACTTTGTTTATGGCGATGATGCCATAGTGTCATATTTTATTGACACTTTTTCCCTGTGCTCTGGGATGTATTAACAATTTTTGTTGTTATATCGGCCTACTGATTTGTAAGATCGCGAGTTTGAATCGAGCTCAAGGCCTAACAATAATTATTTTATCATTATTATTGTTATAATATATTTTTTCTTAATTGAAAAAATTTTTAAATTAGAATAGAAGAAAGAAAAAATTTAGACAACTGCCAAAGCTCGTTGTATAGATCCATTTCGGGAACTGCTAAATTCCTTCATCGGCAACGTTTAGGCGCCGCTGCTATAACCATTCAGCCACCACAGCGGTTTTTTGTTTGTCTTCATTATTCCTACTTCAATTCTGGTTCTTGCCAATTGATATTCACAGCACTGCGACATCTGTTACAGAATAGTTGTGAAAATTGGACTTTGTTTATGGCGATGATGCCATAGTGTCATATTTTATTGACACTTTTTCCCCGTGCTCTGGGATGTATTAACAATTTTTGTTGTTATATCGGCCTACTGATTTGTAAGATCGCGAGTTTGAATCGAGCTCAAGGCCTAACAATAATTATTTTATCATTATTATTGTTATAATATATTTTTTCTTAATTGAAAAAATTTTTAAATTAGAATAGAAGAAAGAAAAAATTTAGACAACTGCCAAAGCTCGTTGTATAGATCCATTTCGGGAACTGCTAAATTCCTTCATCGGCAACGTTTAGGCGCCGCTGCTATAACCATTCAGCCACCACAGCGGTTTTTTGTTTGTCTTCATTATTCCTACTTCAATTCTGGTTCTTGCCAATTGATATTCACAGCACTGCGACATCTGTTACAGAATAGTTGTGAAAATTGGACTTTGTTTATGGCGATGATGCCATAGTGTCATATTTTATTGACACTTTTTCCCCGTGCTCTGGGATGTATTAACAATTTTTGTTGTTATGTCGGCCTACTGATTTGTAAGATCGCGAGTTTGAATCGAGCTCAAGGCCTAACAATAATTATTTTATCATTATTATTGTTATAATATATTTTTTCTTAATTGAAAAAATTTTTAAATTAGAATAGAAGAAAGAAAAAATTTAGACAACTGCCAAAGCTCGTTGAATAGATCCATTTCGGGAACTGCTAAATTCCTTCATCGGCAACGTTTAGGCGCCGCTGCTATAACCATTCAGCCACCACAGCGGTTTTTTGTTTGTCTTCATTATTCCTACTTCAATTCTGGTTCTTGCCAATTGATATTCACAGCACTGCGACATCTGTTACAGAATAGTTGTGAAAATTGGACTTTGTTTATGGCGATGATGCCATAGTGTCATATTTTATTGACACTTTTTCCCCGTGCTCTGGGATGTATTAACAATTTTTGTTGTTATATCGGCCTACTGATTTGTAAGATCGCGAGTTTGAATCGAGCTCAAGGCCTAACAATAATTATTTTATCATTATTATTGTTATAATATATTTTTTCTTAATTGAAAAAATTTTTAAATTAGAATAGAAGAAAGAAAAAATTTAGACAACTGCCAAAGCTCGTTGTATAGATCCATTTCGGGAACTGCTAAATTCCTTCATCGGCAACGTTTAGGCGCCGCTGCTATAACCATTCAGCCACCACAGCGGTTTTTTGTTTGTCTTCATTATTCCTACTTCAATTCTGGTTCTTGCCAATTGATATTCACAGCACTGCGACATCTGTTACAGAATAGTTGTGAAAATTGGACTTTGTTTATGGCGATGATGCCATAGTGTCATATTTTATTGACACTTTTTCCCCGTGCTCTGGGATGTATTAACAATTTTTGTTGTTATATCGGCCTACTGATTTGTAAGATCGCGAGTTTGAATCGAGCTCAAGGCCTAACAATAATTATTTTATCATTATTATTGTTATAATATATTTTTTCTTAATAATCGCAGTGCTGTGAATATCAATTGGCAAGAACCAGAATTGAAGTAGGAATAATGAAGACAAACAAAAAACCGCTGTGGTGGCTGAATGGTTATAGCAGCGGCGCCTAAACGTTGCCGATGAAGGAATTTAGCAGTTCCCGAAATGGATCTATACAACGAGCTTTGGCAGTTGTCTAAATTTTTTCTTTCTTCTATTCTAATTTAAAAATTTTTTCAATTAAGAAAAAATATATTATAACAATAATAATGATAAAATAATTATTGTTAGGCCTTGAGCTCGATTCAAACTCGCGACCTTACAAATCAGTAGGCCGATATAACAACAAAAATTGTTAATACATCCCAGAGCACGGGGAAAAAGTGTCAATAAAATATGACACTATGGCATCATCGCCATAAACAAAGTCCAATTTTCACAACTATTCTGTAACAGATGTCGCAGTGCTGTGAATATCAATTGGCAAGAACCAGAATTGAAGTAGGAATAATGAAGACAAACAAAAAACCGCTGTGGTGGCTGAATGGTTATAGCAGCGGCGCCTAAACGTTGCCGATGAAGGAATTTAGCAGTTCCCGAAATGGATCTATACAACGAGCTTTGGCAGTTGTCTAAATTTTTTCTTTCTTCTATTCTAATTTAAAAATTTTTTCAATTAAGAAAAAATATATTATAACAATAATAATGATAAAATAATTATTGTTAGGCCTTGAGCTCGATTCAAACTCGCGATCTTACAAATCAGTAGGCCGATATAACAACAAAAATTGTTAATACATCCCAGAGCACGGGGAAAAAGTGTCAATAAAATATGACACTATGGCATCATCGCCATAAACAAAGTCCAATTTTCACAACTATTCTGTAACAGATGTCGCAGTGCTGTGAATATCAATTGGCAAGAACCAGAATTGAAGTAGGAATAATGAAGACAAACAAAAAACCGCTGTGGTGGCTGAAGTTATAGCAGCGGCGCCTAAACGTTGCCGATGAAGGAATTTAGCAGTTCCCGAAATGGATCTATACAACGAGCTTTGGCAGTTGTCTAAATTTTTTCTTTCTTCTATTCTAATTTAAAAATTTTTTCAATTAAGAAAAAATATATTATAACAATAATAATGATAAAATAATTATTGTTAGGCCTTGAGCTCGATTCAAACTCGCCATCTTACAAATCAGTAGGCCGATATAACAACAAAAATTGTTAATACATCCCAGAGCACGGGGAAAAAGTGTCAATAAAATATGACACTATGGCATCATCGCCATAAACAAAATCCAATTTTCACAACTATTCTGTAACAGATGTCGCAGTGCTGTGAATATCAATTGGCAAGAACCAGAATTGAAGTAGGAATAATGAAGACAAACAAAAAACCGCTGTGGTGGCTGAATGGTTATAGCAGCGGCGCCTAAACGTTGCCGATGAAGGAATTTAGCAGTTCCCGAAATGGATCTATACAACGAGCTTTGGCAGTTGTCTAAATTTTTTCTTTCTTCTATTCTAATTTAAAAATTTTTTCAATTAAGAAAAAATATATTATAACAATAATAATGATAAAATAATTATTGTTAGGCTTTGAGCTCGATTCAAACTCGCGATCTTACAAATCAGTAGGCCGATATAACAACAAAAATTGTTAATACATCCCAGAGCACGGGGAAAAAGTGTCAATAAAATATGACACTATGGCATCATCGCCATAAACAAAATCCAATTTTCACAACTATTCTGTAACAGATGTCGCAGTGCTGTGAATATCAATTGGCAAGAACCAGAATTGAAGTAGGAATAATGAAGACAAACAAAAAACCGCTGTGGTGGCTGAATGGTTATAGCAGCGGCGCCTAAACGTTGCCGATGAAGAATTTAGCAGTTCCCGAAATGGATCTATACAACGAGCTTTGGCAGTTGTCTAAATTTTTTCTTTCTTCTATTCTAATTTAAAAATTTTTTCAATTAAGAAAAAATATATTATAACAATAATAATGATAAAATAATTATTGTTAGGCCTTGAGCTCGATTCAAACTCGCGATCTTACAAATCAGTAGGCCGATATAACAACAAAAATTGTTAATTCATCATTGATATTGTTAATTTCAAATTGTCCTTCAACAAGCAAAAACCAGGCATCGGGAGATTCTTGCCAAAATTGTGGTAATTTAATAAATTTAGTAGAAGAAACATTTGTAAAGTTATTTTGTGTTGAAGTATCTTGTGTTATATTAAAGATGTTGTTTTGTGTTGTATTAATGTTAGAATTTTGAGTTATATTGTGAGTCATTGTGTTATTTGTATAGTTGTTGTTTTGATTTTCCGAATTTGTAAAATTACGGGTTCGTATTGGTTAACGTAGAACCATATGAAAAAAAAAAAAAAAATTTAATGATAAATTCGAAAATTAGGAAATATTTAAGATTTTTTTTTTTTTTTTTTTTTTTGGAAAGGGAGTTAACAATTTAAATAAAATATTTAATTTTATATAAAAAAATAAGTAAATTTAAATAATTTATATTAAAATTGTTAAAATATAAAAATAATCTTAAAATAAATTTGAAAGTTAAAAGGTTTAAAATTTTAATTTAAATTATAATTGAAAAATTTTAAATTTAATATTAAAATAAAAATTATACTTACATAAAATTAAATTTAATAAAAAAAAAATATTAAAATTAATAAGTAGTTGATTGATGATTGTTTAAAAATATCTTGAAATTAATATCTGGATTGTTTGATATCGTAATGCTTTTAAAATATGTAATGGCTTTGTTGTTTCTTTGTATATCTCTTAATTTTCATCGTGATGTCTTCATTTTAAATCTGTTCTTATGTGTATGGCGTGCAAAATTGTTGTTGTGGCTTGGATAACCCAATCGTTGCTTTTAAGAGTATTAGGTTGTAAATGTTTTTATTTTGTTTACACACACGTTTTAGAGTTTTTTATGTTTTTAATTTGATTTTCAACATTTATTCTTTGTTTTAATGTTTCGTATATATAATTTACAGCGACTGTTATATGAAATTTGCACAGAATGTTGTTGTATTGCTTCTTGTTCACAAATGTATAGGGAATACAAATATAGTTAAATTATATGCACAAGAATTTCAATAGTGTTATTTATTAAATTTTATTTAGTTAATTCTTCAGCGTGTACTGCATTATGCTATTTTAATTATAACAAATATGGAGGGATAGTTATGTACATTAATGATCCCAGTTTTCTTTAATTACATCACGTTACGATATATTCCGAAATCACATAAAAGCAAAATAAATTCGTCTATGATCCAAGTTGATTTTAGTTTTAAAGTTCGGTTTAAAGTTCGTTTTAAAGGTGTAGGATCATTGGCAGGATCGCCAATATATCAACATTCAAGTTGATATTTAAAAAATCTTTTATTTTGATTTTAAGTATAAAAATTTATTTTTGTTTATTTTTGAGTTTAGATATTTTCCAACTAATTAGAATTTTCTTTTTTTGAAGTTATTCAAAATTTTAAGTTAACACGAAAACTCAATTAATTTTAAAAATTAAAGTAAAGAGTACAAAGTAGTTAAAATTATTTTAAAAATTAAAGTAAAGAGTACAAAGTAGTTAACACAGTAGAATTTGTTTGTACAATATGGGTATCAAAAGAAAGGTGTTAATGAGTATTTTAAAAGGAAGTAATCCTTAGTTCCATAGGTGGACGCCGTTTCGAGATATCGCCATAAAGGTGGACCAGGGGTGACCCTAGAATTTGTTTGTACAATATGGGCATCAAACGAAAGGTGTTAATGAGTATTTTAAAAGGGAGTGGGCCTTAGTTCTATAGTTGGACGCCGTTTCGAAATATCGCCACAAAGGTGGACCAGGGGTGACTCTAGAATGTGTTAGTACGATATGGGTATCAAATTAAAGGTATTAATGAGGGTTTTAAAAGGGAGTGGTGGTTGTTGTATTGGTGGTCGCATTTTCGAGATATCGCCATAAAGGTGGACCAGGGGTGACTCTAGAATGCGTTTGTACGATATGGGTATCAAATGAAAGGTGTTAATGAGTATTTTAAAAGGGAGTAATCCTTAGTTCCATAGGTGGACGCCGTTTCGAGATATCGCCATAAAGGTGAACCAGGGGTGACCCCAGAATTTGTTTGTACAATATGGGCATCAAACGAATGGTGTTAATGAGTATTTTAAAAGGGAGTGGGCCTTAGTTCTATAGGTGGATGCCGTTTCGAAATATCGCCATAAAAGTGGACCAGGGGTGACTCTAGAACGTGTTTGTAAGATATGAGTATCAAATTAAAGGTGTTAATGAGGGTTTTAAAAGGGAGTGGTGGTTGTTGTATAGGTGGTCGCCTTTTCGAGATATCGCCATAAAGGTGGACCAGGGGTGACTCTAGAATGCGCTTGTACGATATGGGTATCAAATGAAAGGTGTTAATGAGTATTTTAAAAGGGAGTAATCCTTAGTTCCATAGGTGGACGCCGTTTCGAGATATCGCCATAAAGGTGAACCAGGGGTGACCCTAGAATTTGTTTGTACAATATGGGCATCAAACGAATGGTGTTAATGAGTATTTTAAAAGAGAGTGGGCCTTAGTTCTATAGGTGGATGCCGTTTCGAAATATCGCCATAAAAGTGGACCAGGGTTGACTCTAGAATGTGTTTGTACGATATGGGTATCAAATTAAAGGTATTAATGAGGGTTTTAAAAGGGAGTGGTGGTTGTTGTATAGGTGGTCGCCTTTTCGCGATATCGCCATAAAGGTGGACCAGGGGTGACTCCAGAATGCGTTTGTACGATATGGGTATCAAATGAAAGGTGTTAATGAGTATTTTAAAAGGGAGTAATCCTTAGTTCCATAGGTGGACGCCGTTTCGAGATATCGCCATAAAGGTGAACCAGGGGTGACCCTAGAATTTGTTTGTACAATATGGGCATCAAACGAATGGTTTTAATGAGTATTTTAAAAGAGAGTGGGCCTTAGTTCTATAGGTGGATGCCGTTTCGAAATATCGCCATAAAAGTGGACCAGGGTTGACTCTAGAATGTGTTTGTACGATATGGGTATCAAATTAAAGGTATTAATGAGGGTTTTAAAAGGGAGTGGTGGTTGTTGTATAGGTGGTCGCCTTTTCGCGATATCGCCATAAAGGTGGACCAGGGGTGACTCCAGAATGCGTTTGTACGATATGGGTATCAAATGAAAGGTGTTAATGAGTATTTTAAAAGGGAGTAATCCTTAGTTCCATAGGTGGACGCCGTTTCGAGATATCGCCATAAAGGTGAACCAGGGGTGACCCTAGAATTTGTTTGTACAATATGGGCATCAAACGAATGGTGTTAATGAGTATTTTAAAAGAGAGTGGGCCTTAGTTCTATAGGTGGATGCCGTTTCGAAATATCGCCATAAAAGTGGACCAGGGTTGACTCTAGAATGTGTTTGTACGATATGGGTATCAAATTAAAGGTATTAATGAGGGTTTTAAAAGGGAGTGGTGGTTGTTGTATAGGTGGTCGCCTTTTCGCGATATCGCCATAAAGGTGGACCAGGGGTGACTCCAGAATGCGTTTGTACGATATGGGTATCAAATGAAAGGTGTTAATGAGTATTTTAAAAGGGAGTAATCCTTAGTTCCATAGGTGGACGCCGTTTCGAGATATCGCCATAAAGGTGGACCAGGGGTGACCCTAGAATTTGTTTGTACAATATGGGTATCAAAAGAAAGGTGTTAATGAGTATTTTAAAAGGGAGTAATCCTTAGTTCCATAGGTGGACGCCGTTTCGAGATATCGCCATAAAGGTGGACCAGGGGTGACCCTAGAATTTGTTTGTACAATATGGGCATCAAACGAAAGGTGTTAATGAGTATTTTAAAAGGAAGTGGGCCTTAGTTCTATAGGTGGACGCCGTTTCGAAATATCGCCACAAAGGTGGACCAGGGGTGACTCTAGAATGTGTTTGTACGATATGGGTATCAAATGAAAGGTATTAATGAGAGTTTTAAAAGGGAGTGGTGGTTGTTATATAGGTGGTCGCCTTTTCGAGATATCGCCATAAAGGTGGACCAGGGGTGACTCCAGAATGCGTTTGTACGATATGGGTATCAAATGAAAGGTGTTAATGAGAGTTTTAAAAGGGAGTGGTGGTTGTTATATACGTGGTCGCCTTTTCGAGATATCGCCATAAAGGTGGACCAGGGGTGACTCCAGAATGCGTTTGTACGATATGGGTGTCAAATTAAAGGTATTAATGAGAGTTTTAAAAGGGAGTGGTGGTTGTTATATAGGTGGTCGCCTTTTCGAGATATCGCCATAAAGGTGGACCAGGGGTGACTCCAGAATGCGTTTGTACGATATGGGTATCAAATTAAAGGTATTAATGAGAGTTTTAAAAGGGAGTGGTGGTTGTTATATAGGTGGTCGCCGTTTCGAGATATCGCCATTAAGGTGGACCAGGGGTGACTCCGAAATGCGTTTGTACGATATGGGTATCAAATTAAAGGTATTAATGAGGGTTTTAAAAGGGAGTGGTGGTTGTTGTATAGGTGGTCGCCTTTCCGAGATATCGCCATAAAGGTGGACCAGGGGTGACTCCAGAATGCGTTTGTACGATATGGGTGTCAAATTAAAGGTATTAATGAGAGTTTTAAAAGGGAGTGGTGGTTGTTATATAGGTGGTCGCCTTTTCGAGATATCGCCATAAAGGTGGACCAGGGGTGACTCCAGAATGCGTTTGTACGATATGAGTATCAAATTAAAGGTATTAATGAGAGTTTTAAAAGGGAGTGGTGGTTGTTATATAGGTGGTCGCCGTTTCGAGATATCGCCATAAAGGTGGACCAGGGGTGACTCCAGAATGCGTTTGTACGATATGGGTATCAAATGAAAGGTGTTAATGAGTATTTTAAAAGGGAGTATTCCTTAGTTCCATAGGTGGACGCCGTTTCGAGATATCGCCATAAAGGTGGACCAGGGGTGACTCTAGAATACGTTTGTACAATATGGGTGTCAAACGAAAGGTGTTAATGAGTATTTTAAAAGGGCGTGAGGCTTAGTTCTATAGGTGGACGCCTTTTCGAGATATCGCCATAAAGGTGGACCAGGGGTGACTCTAGAATGAGTTTGTACGATATGGGTATCAAATTAAAGGTATTAATGAGGGTTTTAAAAGGGAGTGGTGGTTGTTGTATAGGTGGTCGCCTTTTCGAGATATCGCCATAAAGGTGGACCAGGGGTGACTCCAGAATGCGTTTGTACGATATGGGTATCAAATGAAAGGTGTTAATGAGTATTTTAAAAGGGAGTATTCCTTAGTTCCATAGGTGGACGCCGTTTCGAGATATCGCCATAAAGGTGGACCAGGGGTGACTCTAGAATACGTTTGTACAATATGGGTGTCAAACGAAAGGTGTTAATGAGTATTTTAAAAGGGCGTGAGGCTTAGTTCTATAGGTGGACGCCTTTTCGAGATATCGCCATAAAGGTGGACCAGGGGTGACTCTAGAATGAGTTTGTACGATATGGGTATCAAATTAAAGGTATTAATGAGAGGAGTGGTGGTAGTTGTATATGTGAAGGCGTTTTCCAGATATCGACCAAAATGTGGACCAGGGTGACCCAGAACATTATCTGTTGGATACCGCTAATTTATTTATATATGTAATACCTGCCAAGATTTTAAGGGTTTTTTATTTCGCCCTGCAGAACTTTTTCATTTTCTTCTACTTAATATGGTAGGTGTCACAACCATTTTACAAAGTTTTTTCTAAAGTTATATTTCGCGTCAATAAAACAATTCAATTACCTTACCATGTTTCATCCCTTGTTTCGTATTTGGTATAGAATTATGGCATATTTTCGATTTTTCGTAATTTTCGATATCGAAAAAGTGGGCGTGGTCATAGTCGGATTTCGTTCATTTTTTATACCAAGATAAAGTGAGTTCAAGTAACCACGTGAACTAAGTTCATTAAAGATATGTCGATTTTTGCTCAAGTTATCGTGTTAACGGCCATGCGGAAGGACAGACGGATGACTGTGTATAAAAACTGGGCGTGGCATTAACCGATTCCGCCCATTTTCACAGAAAACAGTTAACGTCATAAAATCTATGCCCCTACCAAATTTCAAAAGGATTGGTTAATTTTTGTTCGACTTATGGCGTTAAAAGTATCCTAGACAAATTAAATGAAAAAGTGCGGAGCCACGCCCATTTTGAAATTTTCTTTTATTTTTGTATTTTGTTGCACCATATCATTACTGGAGTTGAATGTTGACATAATTTACATATATACTGTAAAGATATTAACTTGTTTGTTAAAATTTTACTTTAAAAAAAATTTTTTTAAAAGTGGGCGTGGTCCTTCTCCGATTTTGCTAATTTTTATTAAGCGTACATATAGTAATAGGAGTAATGTTCCTGCCAAATTTCATCATGATATCTTCAACGACTGCCAAATTACAGCTTGCAAAACTTTTAAATTACCGTCTTTTAAAAGTGGGCGGTGCCACGCCCATTGTCCAAAATTTTACTAATTTTCTATTCTGCGTCATAAGTTCAACTCATCTACCAAGTTTCGTCGCTTTAGCTGTCTTTTGTAATGAATTATCGCACTTTTTCGGGTTTTCGAAATTTTCGATATCGAAAAAGTGGGCGTGGTTATAGTCCGATATCGTTCATTTTAAATAGCGATCTGAGATGAGTGCTCAGGAACCTACATACCAAATTTCATCAAAATACCTCAAAATTTACTCAAGTTATCGTGTTAACGGACGGACGGAGCGACGAAACTTGGTTCGATCCTGATTATTTTGATATATGGAAGTCTATATCTATCTCGATTCCTTTATATATGTACAACCAACCGTTATCCAATCAAACTTAATATACTCTGTGAGCTCTGCTCAACTGAGTATAAAAATTGCACAAAATCTTTGTATTTATGCAAATTACAAAAATAGACGCAATCCATTAGTGAAGTTATATAGAAATCAAATTTCATAATAAAATTATTAAAAAATTAAATAATTAAAACAAATTTAAGTTAAATGGTTTTATTGCAAACAATACTTACATGAAGTAATAATAATACTAAAAGCTAGAAAATAATTAGGTAGGTCCTAGGTACTAGAGATATACGCCGCCGATAAACGCCGCCGCCGATTTTAGTCGTTTTTCTCACGCCGCCGCCGAATGTCAAAAATATCGGCGCGGCGGCGGCGGCGTCCGGCGCGTTACTATATTTTCTACTCGTTTAAGACTGTTTAGGCCATTTATTGTTCATGTCGAAAATTTGTCAGTTATGGTCGAAAGTGGTATCAACGGATGCGCATCACTGCCAGCTATAAGAAACTAATTGCCAAATTTAACTATTTCTAACTGTTCAAAAGTTATTTTAAACAAGTAAGGAAGTCTAAGTTCGGGTGAAACCGAAACATACCCAGCTGTACACTTGAAATGTTGTTGTTGTTTGTTTTGTGTGCTTAATAGTGTTACCAGGCTGCGCAATAATAGGTATATATACATACATATGGTTCTATTCTGAACTAATTATCGTTTAAAAAGAGGCAAAAAAGATACAGAAGCTAACACCAATGACCTTGACCGGGTAATAATGCAGTTTTCCTTCAGATATGGGAATTTCCCTACTGTTTATTTTAAAATAAAAATATAACAGAACAATAAACATAAACACACAAGTGCCATTGTACTAAAAAGCGTTATTACAAAAAAGGGCAGGGTTATTAACGAAATTTTCCTATTTTTACTAGAAATAGCTTATTACCTGCATCTGCGCACTTTTACAAAGTTTTTTATATAAAAGAAGGCGATTTAACCGATTTAGTCCATTTTTACTGAAAATATTTCCTGTTAAAAGGCATATGTGTTCACCAAATTTTTCTTCGAGTTATGGTTCCCGAAACATTGAAAATTGTTTAGACGAAAAAGGGGCGGTGCCACACCTATTTCAAAAAATTTTAGTGTTTTCCAATTTAATGTTATAATTCAATTTAGAAAGTAAAGTTCTATTGATACAAAGCTCATTTCGCTAAGATATTGCTTATTATTTTCGTCTACGACCCTTTTAAAAATCTTTTATATAAAAGTGGGCGTGGTCCTTAACCGATTTCGTTAAATTTTCTTCAAAGCATTCCTTATAGTAAAGGCAACCTCTCTGCGGAATTTTGTTACGATAGGTTTAACGATTTTTGATTTATGATTAATAATATTTGTAAAATTGTTTTTATCACAAGTGGGCGGTGCCACGCCCATTTAAAAAAATTTTTCAAATTATTATCAAGAGTCTAAATATCAGTGCACACGTCAGATTTCAACATTCTAGGTGTATTATTTACTAAATAATCAGGTTGTTTGTGTTTTCCAAAATGTTATATATAAAAAGTGGGAGGCGTGGTTATCATCCGATTTCGCTCATTTTCAATACCCATCTATTCTGGGTTCAGATAAGCTCGTGTACTAAATTTGGAGAAGATATCTGAATATTTATTTATTTATTTATTTCAATATTAATCTAGAAAATATAAAAAATTTTCACACAGATTACAAGAAGAAAAAGCATCTAAAAAAATAACAACCATTATTATTTTAACTTAAAAACTAATTAGGTAAGAAAAAGTTCATTTAATCTTTGTTTAAATACTTCCTTCGTAGAGGAAAAATCAAGATTTCCAGGGTTCATAAGCGAATTAAATTCTTTCAAAGCTCTAAAAATCGGAGCATTAGTTGCGTAATTAGTTCTAACAAAGTCCAACCAGAAAATATCGTGATTCCGTAAACTCCACTGCGGGATATTAAAACGTATTCTCTCAAGCAAGAAGGGACAGCCAATTAATCCACTTATTAAGTCGAACACAAAAGTGAGGGACAGAATGGACCGTCTAGTATCTAAGGACTTTAAGCTAATAAGCAAACAACGACTCCTATAAGGGGGAATCGGGTATCTGAAGAGTAATGACCGCAACGCAAAGCGGACAAACACTTTTTGAACTCGCTCAAGCCTCTTAATATGACAATCATAGTATGGTCTCCAGATAAAAACAGCGTATTCTAATTTGGAATGTACAAGCGAGGTGTACAGCAATTTTAAAGTGTAGGGATCAGAAAAGTCAGAGCCAAAACGTCTAATGAATGCAAGTGTTGAATATGCCTTTGCAATTACGTAGCTCAAATGTCTGTGAAACAGAAATTTGGAATCGAATACAACACCTAGATCGATAATTTCGCTTAAAGTGGATAGTGGAAGCCCATCAATATTGTAAGATGTAGGCAGAAGACAGCGAGACTTAGAGTAGGAGACATGTGAGCATTTTTTAATATTTAAATTTAGTTTATTTCGTTTACACCAAATCGCGACATTATCTAAATCAGATTGGAGATTCGACACGTCCTCCTACTCAAGTTAATGTGTTAACGGACAGACAGACAGACGGACGAACGGACATGGCTCAATCAAATTTTTTTCGATACTGACGATATGGAAGTCTATATCTATATCGATTCCTTTATACCTGTACAACCAACCGTTATCCAATCAAAGTTATAATACCCTGTGCACAAGTACAGCTGGGTATAAAAACAGGCGTTTTCGATGTCAGCTTAACACGGATTTTGCACCACCCAATTCACCAAGTTATTAAAACAAAACACTAAAAGAAAAGTTATATAATAAATTTATATGGTTACTTTGCATACTTTTTTCAAAAAATTAATAATGAACAATGAATTCAAATAAAATGACCCAAGGCGAACATGTTTTCAAATTGTCCCCAAGTTGTTAAAAAAAAGCAAATTACCCAAAAAAGGTGGTGAAGCAGAAGCTTTCCCAAGACGTAGTCGACAGTCGAACTAGTCTGAAAACTGAAGCTACGCGTTCATCCATAATTAGCTCTTATACCATAAGGCCGGAAAACAGCAGTTAACATCTTTCAACATCAAATCGGTCGACTTTCATTCTAAAATATCGTTTTGAATTAACGAAGACTATCGAAATCAATGTTGTGAACACAAACGTCTGCAAGCTTTGGTCTACATTTTAAAAATTTTATCCAGGGTTCTTGTAAAATTTTAATTATGTAGATGTGCCGAAGATTATACTATTTTCACCCCTTACGCAATGACATCCACTTAGGCTGCTTATGATTTCGAGGGTGGCATCTTTGGCCGAATCCTAACGTTTCAAGATGTTTCTCTGGTGGTTCTAGGAAAGTACCGTCGATGAAGGTATGAGTTCGAAGTCGCAGTCCTATAGCTTCTGTGCTGGCATATGGTGTAAGGGTCAAGAGGAGTGGTAGCGACCGGTGGTAGGGATTGCTACTGTTCGCACATCGGGAATTGTAGCTCTTAAAAACAGCCGAAACAACTGGAGGCGCCCTGTGCCACGAGAGTCATGAGTATTAATCGACTATTAGAAGCAACCGTAAGTCGCCTTTGAGCGTGACCGCCAAGGAGCCACAAATGATTTAAAGAAATTGTGTTCGCGACCATTATTATTAACCCCAGGTGAAACTACGCTTTGCACGAGATACCCAGACAAAAGTGTGACTATTTTATGTATCTCTATTTCTTTCCAGCAGACGCAGCAGTACCAATTCCAAAGACCGGGGTTAGGTTCGAAGCCTCTCTGGAGTAAGCGAACGAGGGACAATCCCTCCGCAATGAACTACTCCTGAAAATTGCTGAACGGTCTGCGAGATCTTGAGGTAAAAACCCCGGATCTTTCAGAAATGGCCAACACGTCGATTTTCTTAAATACATACAAACAAAACTTTTCCTAAATATTATTTTTTTAAATAGAAAAATCAAGCTTAAAGTAAGAACACCGGCGTACGTCGGCGCGCCGCCCACGCCGCCGCCGTCGGTATATAATAGAGCCTACGCCGCCGCCGCCGATAAAGTGATCGGCGTAAACTAGATACTAGTCATCACACTCCTCATCAATCTAGTGCGTTTATCCGACAATTAAATAAAAGCGTTAGGCGCGTGAAATTTCTAAAAATGTGAGACGTAGCATAACCTGATTAAAGTTCAGTTGGGCTTATATATATATGACTATCAATAGAAATTTGACGCGTCCAACGCTTTTATTTAATTGTGTAATCAACGCCCTAGATTGATGATTTTTGACATGAAAAGTTTCTCAGTGGAAACTCATCTGCCTTGCAGATGCCGTTCGGAGTCCGCACAAAACATCTACGTACTGTCCAGCCAATTCTTAGGAAAAATTAAAAGGAGCACGACGCAAATTGGAAGAGAAGCTCGGCCAAAAGGTTATCGCGCCTTGTATTTACCTATTTATTTGTATTTATAGGTATTGTGATGAATATTAGCAACACTAAGGGATAATATCATCTCTAAGTCGATACTAAGGAGTCACATGAATGTACATAAACAAAACAATCATTATGTCTATACATATGTACATACAAGCAGCGGAGAGCTACGCACAAACACATGCATATATCTGAGCTACTCACAAAAGTATGCAATCATCATTACTCACATATACACGCGCATATGGCTATGCGAGAAGCTATAAACTACAGATACACACGCGACGCGTATAGCTGGTAACCAAGTAGAAAATTCTAGCAGAAGAAACGCCTAGAAGTATGCGAACGAGACAGCAGAGAGTATAAAAGGAGCGAAAGCTGAATAGGCAGTAATCAGTTTCATTTAAGCACGCTATTGGTTGCGAAGTATAAGTGATATTGTGAAGTATTTTCAAAGTACTCTAATAACGAGCATTTTGCATGATTGAATATTGGAGTTATTTATTCAACAATTTAGCAGTACGAATGTTAGCAGAAGATTGCAAATAAGCGGAACTTCCCGAAATTCGTTACAGTATTTATTTGTACTATATGATTTTAATCCAAATTGTGTGGAATATTTTCAGGCGTGTTCAACAGAACTTTATTAGTAACATAGGAAACATGTCCCAGTAACTATCGCATTTTTTCTCTACTACAAATAACAAAAAAAATTGTATAGACCAATATAAACCTGTCTCGCTAATTTAATAAATATAAATAATATTGATAAAATAGTGGACAGCGCAAGCATTGCTAATAACGCAGTGCTAAAAAATCCAATGTTACTAATCAAGTTCTGCTCAACACGCCTGAAAATATTCCATATATAATATACATATGAACCCAATTTTGTATAAAAGGAATAGCAACAAAAAATGTTAAACTTAGAGACAATTGAGGAGTTGCGTGCAAAAAAGGATCAAGTGTCGAAACCCCTTTCTGTGTAAAACAGCTCAATACAAAGAAAAGGTCCGGTTTTATACCCCAACAATAATTGACTTCGTGACAACGCAAAATGTGAAGCTATTTTCCAGTTTTTTTCTTTGTTTTTAAAAAACTTGTAATTACCATATAAGCTATATTAACGTCTCCCGATTTCGAACAGTTCAAACAGCTTTTACTGAATGGCTAGAAACCTGGGCATCCCAACAAACATGAAGAGGCTCCGTCTCCCATGAACTTAAGAAGTCATGTACATAATTACGAACAAATCCGCCACATAAGAATTCAGCCGTTTGAAGAAAATGAGCAGGAAAAGGTCCTCAGAGGTATCCACAAAAAGTCGTCGGTCTACTATGGCGGATATTGCCCGGTGAGCCCCGTTTTTGGAGAGAAATACCCGAAACTTTCAGTTGATAAAGCAACCTCCCCAGGAAGACGCGCGTCACTCCAGCTCAACTTCGATCAGTATATTGTAATAGATTAAACTCTTATTTGTCGAGAAACCCAATGTATGTCCATGAAGTGTCCCAACTTTACTCCAACCATCTTTTCAATTCCAATGTGAAACAGCAAGCTTCCTCGGACTCCTGTTAGAGGATTTTGATGGCAATTTGTGAGTAGTTGCACCTATTGGATGGGGCGCAGCAATGCTACAAAACCAACAACAGCAACAACGAGACTGTTCTGTAAATTCCGAGGAGAAGAGTTGGTAAAAGCAAGCATCAACACCTTAGCAAAATATGGTCGGAAGAGCGCATGGTTTCATATGGGAATCGAAGTCCAAATTCAACGAACTAGTGGGATAATTGCCACTCTATAGGAATTTACAATGTCAACAAAGACAGGTGAAGTTCAGAATCTGTACTAACTGCTAGTGGAATAGTTCTATGCTAATTTTAAACTAGCGCTATTTACTTAGTGATTCAATAAAAAAGTTCTTGCATTCAAATAGAAACCCTCATTTTTTTACTATTTAAAAAAAAAATTAACACTCGCAACATATTCATATTTACAACGACATTGATGCCGCTGTACAAATCCAACAACTGATCCACTGTAACAATGCGGGCGAACCGTATGAAAGTGCCTCAGAGCAACACATATAACGATACTCAGTGTGCACAACCCATAAGACAGCGAAGTATATTGGATAAAAATAGAATTAGTTGCTGATAATTATTACAAAGTTTGGCATTTATGCGTTTCGCTTCTTCGTGCATTTAATATTTTCTTTGTTTACTTAAAGCGCACTCACACATAGCAAGTGATAGGCGTTCTTGAACTTATTATGTTCTCAAAACCTACAACGTTATAGGCCCAACACATATAATTTTTGATGCAGCGTCGGGCACATCAAAGTTTTTCAAATTATTATGCTCTCAAAACCCGCTGTTCGTTATATTGAGTAATGGCAGATGTAAACAGCAAGCTGCAGCGTGTGGTGGTAGCGCGTTGCGCTCTTCATACTGAACGTCCTGGGCTCAAGTCTAATTTGGTTTTTATATAAAACAGCACCACAAATTGCGGTTTTTAAACTAACGGTTTACTAAACCTTATTTGGTGTGTTGTTAAATGTCAAATTTGGAGACAAACCGAAAAATCATACTGAAGATGGCACAACGCCAAAATCGGTTTGTCTCCAAATAAAACGGTAAATCGTTCCAATATACATCAATCATCAACCCAGTCGAAAATTAACAAAACGAATCAACTAAAAAGAAAACTTCCAGAGTGTTGTGTGAAAGTTGATATGCAGAAAGGCTAACTATGCCTAGATAGCGCAAGACTGTGATTACCAAAGATATTTTAAGAGATCGAGTATCCAAATACTTTTGTCGTATCGAAGTGAAAGAAAGCACCATTTTTTCACATTACCGTACTGAAAAATTTATATATATAAAAATCAAATTCTGTGTGTGTGTGTGTGTGGGTGTGTGTTCGCTATGGAAACGTATTTCCCGCAATTCAATCATCACCAAATTTTGGCTATAGGTTCCTTCGATCAAAAGTAAGGTTTTAGGAAAAAAATAATTTCGATATACAAAAGGGGCGTGGGACCTCCCATACAAATGGAATCTTTGGTACTGCATAACTCTGAAGGTATACATGCCAGAACATTGAAATTCAGTAAGGAGTTATATGAAGTCAATCCCTAACACCGCCAAGAAAATGTTGAATTGGGAAAAAGGGGCGTGGAACCTTCCCTATAAATGAGGTTTTCCTTTTGGACGTTTAGTAATCTGCCGCCGCTAAAAAAAATTTGTTAGCTTCAGTCTATCTACATCTTCTATAAAAATCAAATTATGTGTGTGTGTTCCCTATGCAAACGTATTTCCCACAAATCAATCATCACCAAATTTTGGCTGTAGGTTCCCTCGATCAATACCAAGGTTTTTCAAAATTTAGAATTAAGAATTTTAAATAAAGATTTTTTTTTGGCTATGCGACCGAGCAATCTTAGCTTCCAAAAATGATCATGTTAACAAAATCAATGATCGCATTCAAAACCAAATTCCCGGTGAGGTGACGAACTATACATGGATCGACACAGTTACAGATCATATATGTGACCCGGTCTATGAAAAGATGGCTTATGACTCAAAAAAAAACAGCTGTTAACAGCTGTTTCTCGCAATTTCTTTTTTGAGTCATAAGCCACCTTTTCATAGACCGGGTCACATATATTATTTCTAATCGCTATTTTTATGGACGGGTCCCTTTTTCGCTCTTATTTTGAATCCAAATCTATAAAAAAAAGTTTTGGTTGTAAAGATGGGGATTCGGGCTATTAGCGAGCTTTGGGCAATTTTGGTCGTAGTGCTTTTGTTTACCTATATTTTATTAAAATAATTTGTTAAAAATAAACGATTGTGAGCACACAAAGCAATCTATTTGTACTATGACACTATTGTGAATATTTGCACTGCATTACCGGCAGATGCTACCATACGTTTTTAATTGATTGACAGAACAGCTGATTTCTGTTGATATTTGATAAGAGACTTTTATATTGGTTGCGCAAGATGCGCACGGGTCCGACTCGTGAAGATCAAATTGTGAATTATCCAATTGAATTTCTAAACTCTTTAGAACCACCTGGAATGCCTGGGCATATATTAACTTTGAAAATTGGCTCACCAATCAAGCTTCTTCGGAATTTAGACTCACCAAAATTGTGCAATGGAACCAAGAAAATTAGAAATTAATGCCGAATTTAATCGAAGCACAAATCATCAGCGGTAAAAATAAACTAAATTATCAACAAACAAAACAGAAAAAATAACGCAACATTCATTCGGTCTCGGGCGTTACAACGTAAGCCGGGTAAAGCTAGTATTTCTATAAATTCGGAATAACAGTTCTTCTGTTCTGAAAGACCAAAGCTCCAAGAGCACCTCATTAGGCATTTGACTTAGCTTAAAATCTCACCTCATATTAAGACTATAAAGAGGATAATATAGCTGACAAGTGTATGTGGAATTGTAGTATATTTTTTGTTTTGGTTATTTTTATACTCAGCAAGCTTTGCACACAGGCGACAACTTTGGCAACATAACGATTTATTGTAACGGCATAAACGAATCAAGATAAATATAGACTTCCGGCGGTCGCCGGCTCCATCTGACACACCGAAGATCCTGGGCGCACGCTCCGGGCACAGCAACATCAAAATTTTAGAAACACGTTTTTTCAATTAGAAGAAAATTCTTCTAAGCAGGGTCGCCCCTCTGCAGTGATTGGCAAGCACTCCGAGTGTATTTCTGCCACGAAAAGCTCTCAGTGAAAACTCATCTGCATTGCATATGCCGTTCGGAGTCGGCATGAAACGAATTAGTCCCGTCCCTCCAATTTGTAGAAAAAATTAAAAGGAGCACGACGCATATGGGAGGAGAAGCTCGGCTTTTTCTGAGGTTATCGTACCTTAAATTTATTTATTTATTTATTTATATATCAAAATGTTCAGGATGAAAAAAGGAATTGATTTAGCCATGTCTGTTCGTCCGTTCGCCCGGCTGTCTGTGGTCAAGTTGAGTAAATATTGAGAAAATTGGTATATGAGTTCCTTGGCACTCATCTCCCATCGCTATAAAGTGAGCGGAATCGGATGATAACCACGCCTACTTTTTATATATGTAGCATTTTGGAAAACACAAAAAGCCTGATTATTAAGTAAATAACACACCGAGAATGTTGAAATTTGATGTGTGGGCTGATATTGAGACTCTTGATAAAGATTTGAAAAAGTTTTTGAAAACGGGCGTGGCACCACCCACTTGTGATAAAATCAATTGTACAAATATTATTTATCATAAATCAAAAATCGTTAAAACCATCATAACAAAATTCGGCAGGAAGTTTGCGTTTACTATAAGGAATGCTTCGAAAAAAAACTAACGAAATTCGTTAAAGACCACGTCCACTTTTATATAGAAGACTAGAATAATAAACTGTATTTTAGTCAAAAATAGTTTTGTGTCAATGTTGTTTCACTTTTCAAGTTTTATTGTAATAGGAAATGGGGAGACATTTTTTTTTAAATGGGCGGTGTCGCGTGTTATTTAGAAAAGCAATTTATCTGAAATGAAATGTACAATTGAAGCTCACGCTGAGTATATAATGTTCGGTTACACCCGAACTTAGACACGCTTACTTGTTAGTATTGCTTTTCTATTCCAATTAAATTATTTGGGCAATTCACAATGGTCTCGTATTCGTTGTAAAACCTTGTTTCTAGTTGCTTTTATGGTTTCTAATATAAAATCTGATAAAAACATAGTGGGTACGACGAGATTTTGTGAATTTTCCATTTTTTTTTTTAATTCCATTCACGTACACCAAATTTTGTTTGTAATACTTTTGAAATTTTTAAGTTTCACATCCAGTTGAAAGCTGCTAAGTATGAGTTCATCTCTCTTTTCGGCTTTCATTTGTGCGCCTTTATTTTCAATCGCATTTTATTATCTCGTTTAATTTTTTGCTTATTTATTTTTTCACGATTAAACACACGTTTATACATTCATACATATAAACACATGAGAAATATTTACATGCAATATTCATTAGCTATTTACACGCCATATAAAATTGCAACTTGCACTAGCTACCAACAACAACGGCGATGGTCTGACTGACCACCGATGACATTAAGCGGACAATGAACAATGCAGTTGACACATGAATAAAATGAAGAAAAATAAGAATTAAAAGAAGAATTTTATGAAGTGAAGGTGGTTGAAAGTAGAAGTGCTTAGAAAAATATATAAAAAACATGTTACGAAAAATTGCATAAGACTACCTTTATATAAATTACTAGAAGACCCGACAGACGTTGTTCTGCCCTAAATTTGGTCTATCTGCATACATTTTAATAAGCTTTTTCCGTCTAACTCTGCCCTCCCCCCTCTTCACTTTTTCCTAATCCATTTATTCACTCCTCCCTCCGTCTTTTGCGCGTCATCTATCTCCATCTTCGTCTCTTCTATCTCTTTCTCAGTCTCCTTTTCTCTTCTCTCAAGTTCTTCTCATTCTTATTGATCCCTTATTGCCAGTCACAGATGGTGGAATGTATTTTGTTGCAGTCCCATTCCGAGTCTCAGTCCCAGTCCCACTCTGAGTCTCAGTCCCAGTCCTAGTCCTAATCCCAGTCCCAGTCCGTCTCTGGTCAACTTCCCGGAAAAAAGGATCGTAAATACTAATATAGGCAAATTTATATACCAAATTTCAGGCAAATCGAATAGGACGTACATATGTAAATAGGTATGTGGGTATTATTAATTCATGTCCTTATTTCGGCTTCGAATGCATATTTATCAGTTTTGCCAGGTTGATGCGACTAAATCGAATATCACAATGAAAATTACTTTAAAGCTCTCAGCAACAGCTTTCATTTGATATCCATAATACACACACATTCGAGGGGTATCCGGGTCCACGTTTTGGCCTATATCTCGAGACCTTAGTCACACAGCGGTGTAAAACTCACTCTGTAATAAAGCACACATCAACAGCTTCAATTTGTAGAAACACATCCTAGTGTTACCCTGATCCACGTTTTGGCCCATATCTCGAGACCCTAGTCACCACTAGGTATGAAAACTACCCTGTACTAAAGCACTCATCAACAGCTTTCATTTGATATCCATATTGTGTAAACACTGTCTAGGCGTGCACGGGCACACGTTTTGGCCTATATCTCGAGACCCTAGTCACCCAGGGTTATGAAAATTACCCTCTACTAAAGCACTCATCAACAGCTTGCATTTGTTATCCATATTCTATAAACACATACTAGGGGTACCTGGATCCGCCTATATCTCGAGACCCTAGTCACCCAGGGGGATGAAAACTACCCTGAACTAAAGCACTCATCAACAGCTTTCATTTGTTATCCATATTCTATAAACACATTCTAGGGGTACTCGGGTCCACGTTTCGGCCTATATCTCGAGACCCTGTACGTCGATCGCAAGCAAACCTATGTAGTAACCACCGCGTGAGGTTTACGCAACTTGTGTGAAAGTTTGAACAAAACCGACCGACGCATCTCTTCAAACACCGGCGACCAACTAACACACATTTTAGTCTTTCTTTTTATATATATGTATAGATTTTTATTTTTCACACTTCACTATAATATTAAAACGAAATGCAGGTTTTCGTTGCTTTTGAAATTCGGCTTAAAAATTGCACATGGAACAACTAAAGACTCCCCTGAATTAAAAAAAATGTCATAGTACCTCTAAATCGCGGGCCCCCTCAGAAACCCCGTGCCCGAGGCTAATCCCGCCGCCCACGGCGGGCCTGGTGATGTGCTATATTTGATATCATTCGCTATAATATTTTTTATTGATAAGCACGTTGTTTAATTAAACACCAACCAATTACACGGAAGTATATCCGCACCACCTGAAAATGTGAGTGCCGGTGCGTATACGTAACATTTTATTATTACGTATAAACAAATAAAAAAATTGCAATAAAATAATATTGCGACTATAAACTGAGATATAACCTGTCCTATATTTCAAGTTATATCGAACTACACACGGGGTGCAAAACAAATTCAAAATCAGTTCAGTAGTTTAGGAGTCCATGGGGAACAAACATAGTGACACGTGATTTTTATATATTAAGAATTATGATTGTAAGGGCTTGATGCACTGCGACATTTGTTTTGATCTATTGTGCTTGACCTTTCAGCCAATTTCTGTATGTGAATGCTTTTAATGTATTTCAGTACCATTACTGATACTTAGCATAGACTTGACTTGACTTGGCGTAAACTTGGCAACTTAGCCACGATTATACTCCACTTGGCGCATACAATCTGGCATCATAATCAGCGTTGAAATTGATTTTTAAATAAATGTCAATTTGTATGACAAAATGTCAAAATGAAATGGAAACAAACAAATGGCAACTCAAAATGTTAACGTCACTTAGAACTTACATAGAAAATCAAAATTCAACAGACTTCTAAGTCAAGTTAAGTTTTGAGTAATCAGTAACATGCAATGTTCATTTAACAGAACTGTAAGTGACAGTTCGCAAGCCAAGTCAAGTCTATGCTAAGTATCAGTAATGGAGCCTTAAGAGTCACGCAACCTAGATGGAAGACTTTCTATCTTGCCTGAGTGACGCATTCGCAGAGCATGTGAACTGGCGTTTCATCATCCAGCACACAAAAGCGACAGATTTGTGTATCGGATAGATTTAACTTAGGTGATATGTTGTTGTTGTTGTAACCAAAATGTGCGCCCACTCACTAATTGCCATCAATATCTTCTATCGGGATTCCGAGGAAATTTGCTGTGTCAAGAGGGTTGGACCAGAGAGATATGGGTGTTAGAGGCGTTGCTTCCACATTGCAACTGAAAGGATGCTTGGTGTCATGTGGGGACACGTTACGAGCGGGGCACATGTTTGCTTTGTCGGGGTTGATTCTCGACAAGTAAGAGTTTAACCTTTACAGTATCCAAATTGAAGTTGAGCTAGAGTGGCGCGCGTCTTCCTGTGGAGGTTTATTTCATCCATTGCATGTTCCGAGTATTTGTGTTATAGAGCGGGGTGCACCGAGCAATCTCTGGCATAGTAGTGCGACGCCTTTTTCTAGATGTCCCTGAGGGCTTTTTCATGCTCCTTTTCTTCGAAGGGCTGAGTTCTGAAGTGCAAGATTTCTTCATAGGACTTACGGAAATTACTTTAAGTTCCTGGGAGACGGGCCCTCTTTAATCCGAAGTCTGTTAAGATGCCAGGTTTACGGGCACTCAGCAGAAACTGTAGCATTTTATTTATCTGCTTAGATTAATTACTCTCGTTGCTAGGAGTATAAACAATTTGGCCTATTCTTGCTCTGGGTATTCGATCCAGTGTTGTCTGGACGTTTGGGTTCTGGTCTATAGAATGCTGCTATAGCACTCTGCTTAGCTAGATATTTACCTTTAGATAAATACACTAAAAAAGAAGAAAATGTTTTTTTCTTTAGCAAAGAGATTTTAGTCTGGACAAATTTTAATAAATACATTAAGATCAAGGATCTCACTTTTGGGATGCAAGGGGTTGATAAGCGCAATACATAGCTTTATAACTTCAAAGATTTAGCAACCCAATTGTCAACCTCACCTACGCGAGGGGAATCCAGTTACAAATATGAATATATCATACACGTTTCCGAGATGGTCGGACTAGTACCTTAATGGTGCTTCGGCGAGTATCTTTATCGTTAATACAACAAAAAACCTCTCTTTTAATATGGTACTTGTTGGCCCGTATATATAAAGGTAGAATCATAAAATGTTTTAGGTTCTACTTTTCCTATGGCTATGATGTATGTTTGAGCCAAATTTGTCTTCGTGCTAAGCTTTTTCTTAGCGCTGCATTGTCATGTGCTGTAACTATGTGTCATGGTGACAGAATCTATCCCAGAGGGAGGAAAGTTACTAAAAAGTCGATCGAAAAAAATCATAAAATTAGACACCCAAAAGTGTCGTTTACCTACACAAATTTATTTGATTGGATAACGGTCGGTTGTACAGGTATAAAGGAATCGAGATAGATATAGACTTCCATATATGAAAATCATCAGTGTCGAAAAAAATTTGATTGAGCCATGTCCGTCCGTCCGTTTGTCCGTCCGTTAACACGATAATTTGAGTAAATATTGAGATATCTTCACCAAATTTGGTACACAAGCTTATCTTGACACAGAATAGATTGGTAATGAAACTGAGCGAAATCGGATGATAACCACACCCACTTTTTATATATTTAAAATTTTGGAAAACACATAAAACCTAATAATTTAGTAAATAATACACCTAGAGTGTTAAAATTTCACATGTGCACTGATATTGAGACTCTTGATAAAAAATGTTTAAAATGGGCGCGGCACCGCCCACTTGTGATAAAATCAATTTTACAAATATTATTAATCATAAATCAAAAATCGTTAAACCTATCGTAACAAAATTTGGCAGAGAGGTTGCCTTTACTATAAGGAATGCTTTGAAGGAGAATTAACGAAATCGGTTAATGACCACGCCCACTTTTAAATAAAAGATTTTTAAATGGGTCGCAGACGAAAATAATAAGCTATATCTCAGCAAAATATAGTTTTGAATCAATGATATTTCACTTATTAAGTTTTATTGTAAGTGGAAATCGGTAGACATTTTTTTTAAACGGGCGGTGCCACGTGTTATGTAGAAAAGTAATTTATCTGAAATGAAATGTACAATTGAAGCTCACGCTGAGTATATAATGTTCGGTTACACCCGAACTTAGACACCTTTACTTGTTTTAACTATGTTTTTCAACCTCTTCCTCAGTGTGTTAGTTTGGACAAAAAATCGTAGGATCCTTCATGACATATCAAAATTAAAATTTATAACAACCCTTATTTGATGAGTATCTTGTACACAAACTTCATAGGCTTACCCACATTGCATATAAACTTTATCGCAGAGAAAATATTCCGGCAGAGATAAGGAGGATATTCAAAATTGACGTCAGCCTTTTCCCTGCTATGCCATGACCAAAACCTTGCGTTGCTTTTATTACTTCTTTGGAGAAAATATAAAATAATTCTGTTAGTGGCTTAATTTTATAGGTACATATTTAGGATGGCGTGTAGTGCCTACAAAAAATCTCCAAACGACCATAGAGCTATATTTATTTATGTGTTTGCATGTGGACTTACATCAGAAACCATAAAAATAGCAACAAAGTTAATTGTCAACACATTGTTATACCTTTTAACGGAGAAATAAGTGTGCCGAAATGATCAGGATTACGAGCTGAGTTGATTAAGCCATGCCCGTCTGCGTGTCTGTTGAAACGCAAACTAATCCCTCAGTTTTTGAGATAACTGGTGAGCAAGTATATATGGGTGTCCGATTATTCACTCATGCGAGTAAATAATTTTCATATGTATACCCTGCCCGACCAAAAAATGTCCGGAAAAAAAGGTTGTCGATAACAGTTTTTTTAAGAAATATACATACATGAAAATTTTACTATAAAATGAAAATTTTTTAGTAGGTCATGAAAAAAACCTTAAAAGCCCAAGTCCAAAAAAAGTAAAAAAAACAAAAATGAAATTGCGCAGGCTCGAAAATAATTTTTTTGGGTATGCGTTGTGGAATTTTTTTCCTGAGCCGAAAAATCGATGGCGCGATATCGGTTAATAAATCGACCCAGTCCAATATACATACAGATTTTATAATAACAATTTTGTTCTCCTTGTATCACTTTGCATCTGTACAGTAAATCCGTTACTATATTTATTCTGATCTGATTAAATTTGTAGACTTATAAATAAATAAATAAAATTGTTGTCTGAAAATATTGGCAAAATCGGTCATTTATAGTATAACGTATTGCACATACAGCCGATTTTTCAGACGAGAGGTTCTGCGCTATTCTTACTCATTTTAACAGCGATAAACTTGAAATTTTAGAGGATGTTTGCTTACAGGGCATACATTGTAGTCTGAAAAAATCGTAATATAACGTATATATAATATATATCCCATACAACTGATTTTTCAAATTTTATAAATTTTTGAAATTTCAACAAATTATTGTTTAGCTTAATTTTAGAAAAAAATTTAAAATTCGAAGTTTTTTTATATAGACTGTAACTCAAAGAGTGTTAAATCTGATAATAACTACAGCAAAATATCTCATGTCATAAGCCTTTTAAAGTCTTAAACGACAAAGTCTTACACGACTTGACTATTGCAGCTTACATTGCCGCCGCGCTCCGTGTTTTTTTATCTACACTGGCAACCGAAATGCACATATTGGAATGTGAATGGAATTCGAAAAATTTTTCAACATTTACCAACGCTTTGCGCACATACTAGTGCAATTGCTATGGTCGTTGTAATCGTTTGTATGCAGACCCATCCACCGGCCAGCCTCCACCAGCCAAATAGTCATTCAGCTGATGGTTACTGGTATCTATGTATGCATGGCTTTGTACCTATGAATGTCTGTCTATAAGTATGTATGTATGTATGTAGGTGTGTGCTATGACGCTAACATTCGCTTCGGATTATATACACCTACGAGTATAAAAACAGCAACACATGTTTTTTTCTATTTTCACTAATTTTAGAAAACCATAAAAGAATATTCGAAAATTGGAGAAGTTTCTAAAACTCTTAGTGAAAATTCGCAAATTCCTCTTTTTAGGTAAATTTTTGAGTTTGCAATTTAGTTTAATAAGTTTCAGAGTTCAAAGTCTCTTAAAATACTTTGAATCACTTCATACAAAAATGGTTTACTAAATTCTAATAAAAATTTTAAATTTGCATGCAGAATTTATTTCTTATGAAACAAATGATTACAACATAAATAATTACAATTTTTATGCAAATACGAATAATTCCTATTCTGCAGGTGGTGTTGGAGTATTTATAAATAATAAATATGTGTGTAGTAAAATGTCTCAGCCTGTCAAGCGCCGATGTCATTAAAATATCGTTGATATATATTGAGCAATATACCGCTTACTTTTGCATGTGTATATAGATTTCATTCGAATAACTTTACACTTTTTCAAGATGAGTTTTCTGTTCTTTTAAGCGAAGAAAAAGAAACTAATTTATTGTGTCTAGGAGATTTCAATCTCGATCTACGTAATCGTAATGCTATACTAGACAACTACCTTGCCCTTTTGGCAAACCATGCTTTAATTTCTATAATTGAAGAGCCTACCCGCCCAGATTCAGGCACCTGCATTGATCATGTATATGGAAGGATTAATTATACGGCTAACGTTGAGTATACCGGCATAAACCTTTCGGCATCTCTGATCACTGCATGACTTAAGGACCTTAATGTGTGTGGAAGAGTTGACAATTACGAATCGCCATCAGCTATCAAGAAATTAAATTTAAGAGTTCTTAAAAAATCACTTCAATATGAACACTGGGAAGATGTTTTTTATGAAGATGACGTAACGAAAGCATATAACCTATTTATAAATACACTTACGAGTTACATAAACCTTTCTAGTCTTTCTTTTTTCCCAAAAAAAACAAATCCACTCTATCTCGTAAGCCTTGGTTTACAGTTCATTAATTAAAAGCATACAACTAAAGAATAAATTATGTTGAAAAAGCCAACCAACGAACATCAAACTTCGGAATCGTGCACGTCGCTTATCTAATAAAAAATAATAAAAGCATCCGTTCAAGGCGCGGCAAATATTTTCAGGATTTGTTATTGTCAGCGCAAGGTGACACTAGAAACGAATGGGACGCTGTTAATAAAATTATGAACAGGAAGTTAAAGGCTAAGCCTGACACACTTGTGTTGAGCTTGAATTGTGTGGACGTCTCGGAACCTCTGGAAGTTGCTGAAGTTTTCAATAACTTTTTTGTAAGTGTTGGAATATCCTCTGCTACACCGAGTAACTCAATGCCTTGCATGTGTCACTCTGACCCAATGCTCTCAGGTTTCTCACCTCCCAGTAATAGCTTCTTTTTTGATCCGATTTCAGATTCTGAAATACTTGTTATAAACAATTCATTGAAAAATTCCGGCTAAAGTGGTTGTGATAATATATCAAATAAAATCTTAAAAAGTATATCCCTTTATATTGTCGACATTTTAAAATAGTTATTTAATTCAAGTATAGCCTCGGGGGTTTTTCCTGATGACTTGAAATGTGCCACTGTAATACCGCTCTTCAAAAAAAGGAAATAAAAAAGACCAAAATAATTATAGGCCTATATCTTTGTTATCCTCTATCTCAAAAGTGTTCGAGAAGGCAGTCAAAAGCAGAATATTAGCCTATCTAGAGAAAATAAATTACTTTAGATCAATGCAATTTGGTTTTAGATCCGGTCTTTCTACAGAAAATGCTGTCTTAGAGTTTTGTTCATTTATTTATAAGGCAATTGATGATACGAAAAGTTGTGCAAGTCTTTTTGTGGACATCACAAGGCATTTGATATGGTGGGCCAGAATATTCTAATCAAGAAGCTTAATTCCGCTGCTTTTCGAGGTAACATCCTCAGTTGGTTTGAATCATACCTCACAAATAGAGTTCAAAAAGTAAGAGTTGGTAATAATGTAAGTGAATCGATGCTTATAACACTAGGAGTACAACAGGGCTCGGTTCTTGGACCAGTTTTGTTTTTAATCTACATAAACTCTATATTTTCGTTACCATTTATTGGTAAATTTACAGCCTTTGCTGATGACCTTGCCATCGCATACGGATCTAATAACTCTTTTATTAACCTTTTTGCTGATATAAATTATGATGTTTATTTGTTAGGATCTTGGTTTGCAAGCCTTAAACTCGTGGTAAGCAGCAAAACTAAGTTAATGTATTTTAGCCTTTGTGGTAAGGAAATACCAAGATCCGAAATAATCTTTCATGCGTCAGATTGCATGCGTCACTGGTTGTGCTCAAATAATTGTACTGAGAGGAAATCTTCTGTCATTTTTGACCAGATAGCAAGATGCGACAAGAAATGGTTCGAGATCGAAATTGTTTCTAATTTTAAATATCTGGGTATTATAATGGATCAAAATATAAGTTGGTCATCGCATATCTCTGCTGTCAAACAATATATTGTAACGAATTTCGAGAAATTCCGCTTATTCCAAATCTTCTGCTAACGTTCGAATCACTAAACTGTTGAATAAATAACTCCAATATTCAATAATGCAAAAAATTATCTTTATTAGACTACTTGAAAGTACTTCACAACCAATAGCGTGATTAAATCAAACTGATTGCGCATACCTCAGCTGGTGCTGCTTTTATACTCTTCGGTTTCCTCTTTTGCATATTTCTAGGCGTTTCTCCTTCTAGAATTTACTAGTTCGCTGAAGATTGCATACTTTTGTGAGTATCTCAGAAATATGCATGTGTATGTGTGAGAACTACTTTGCTGATGATTGCATACTTTTGTGAATATCTCTCCGCTGCTGTATGTACATACGTGTAGATATAATGATTGTTTTGTTTAAGTAGATACAAGTGACTGCTTAGTATCGGCTTAGAGATGATAGTATCCCTTAGTGTTGCTAATATTCGTCACAACATGCTATCAGCCGTACGTTCTTCTATACTTTAAAAAAAAGTATGCCCTAATAGAACACTGACATTGGTGTATCATGGTTTAATCCACTCAAAATTGCAATACGGGGCAGTTGTTGGGGTGGTGCCTACAGCATTAAGATTAGATCCCTGTTAGTCCTTCAGAAGTGTCTTATTCGAAGAATTTGAAACATTGGTCGTATAACTCACTCAATTGAACAATTCAGAAATCTCAATATCCGTCCCTTACGTCACTTATATTATTTTAAAGTTTTAAAAATTTTCTTTAATAGAGGCGGGTATACCCAAAGCCATATGTACAATCGCTACGGTCTAAGAAACAAATCGTCATCTCATATAACCGTACCTAACTTTCGCACCACTTTTTCGTAACTTCTACAACACATCATGTAAATTATTCAATAAACTACCTGCAGAGTTACAAACAATGAGAAGGCAAACTGTGTTCCTGAGGGAAATGAGGGAAGTGGCTGCTTGGTTTCAATCATGAGGATATTGAAATTCTGCTGCGACCTATAATGTAATTTCTCGCTGTCTTTAAAACATAGTAATAACTAATTATATGGAAGTATTTATTTTACACATCCAGTTTTTCTTTTTTTATATTCAATAGTTACATATATTAAGCTCACTTAAATACATTTTCCTTTTTATGATTTTATTCTTTTTTATATACATACATCTGTAATACAAAATGCAGGATACGACATTTCCACTGTTCTTAAAATGAACATTTAATGCCATTAACTATTTTCTTATTGTTATTATTTTTAGTAATATTTATGAAAATTGTTAATTATTATAAGGAAATAATGAATAAACAAACAAAATTTTTCAAAAGAAGAAAATAGCTTTCGTTTTTTACTTTAATAATTTTTCATGCTATTTTTGTACTCACGAGTGTACTTATTTCAATACTAGTTATATTCAATCGTAGTTATATTTTTGTAATTACGATAAGAGACATCGTAATTCGATATCGAATAATAATAAAGTTAAGTTACAATATTTAATCGTTTTTTTAAATAAAAAAAGTTTAATTATTACCGTAACGATAACGTAATCTAAAGATGAGTGTATCTATATAGTATGATAGGTATTCAAATATGGAATATTCAGCTGAATAGCCTCTAGTCTAACTCTTGAGCCCTAATCATGTCGTCGTACTCTTGCCGGGTGCATGAATGTGCATATTTTCCATTCGTATTCTATGGTTAACCACTGAAAAATATGTATTGAATGCGGTATCCCATCCCGAGGTTGGATATACCAAAACGATCTACTCCGGGTTTGATGCCACTCTTCATAACCCTTCTTGATGGGTGTCGTGCGATCGGCATCCCAACGCACTGGCGCAACCATCAACGAAATAGCTCGGATTATCGTGACATACTGTTGTTGTTGTATTAACAGTGCTTCGTCCCACGCACAAATTGTCACCAAAGTCCTCTAAAGCGAGTACACGAAAACTAGAAGTTTCAAAAGGGGTGGACCATAGGAAACTTATTGTTAGAGGCGTAGGTCCCACATTACAATTGAAAAGATTGTTGGTACCATGTGGGGACACATCGCATGCAGGACATACATTACGTATGTCGAGGTTGGCTCTGGACAAGTAAGTGTTTAACCTGTTACAGTACCTAGAACGCAGTTGGGTCAGGGTGACTCGTGTCTCTGTTGTTGTTGTTGTTGTAGCGATTAGGTTACTCCCCGAAGGCTTTGGGGAGTGTTATCGGTGTGATGGTCCTTTGTCGGATACAGATCCGATACGCTCCAGTAACACAGCACCATTAAGGTGCTGGCCCCACCATCTCGGGAACGATGTATACGGCCACATTGAACCTTCAGGCCATCCCTCCCTCCCCACCCCCAAGTTCCATGAGGAGCTTGGGGTCGCCAGAGCCTCGTCTGTTAGTGAAACGGGATTCGCCGCTCGAAGGTGAGGTTGACAATTGGGTTGGAGAAGCTATATATTGCGCTACACAACCCCTTGAATCCCACTCGTGTCTCTGTTGTTGTTGTTGTTGTAGCGATAAGGTTGCTCGGAGTGTTATCGATGTGATGGTCCTTTGCCGGATACAGATCCGGTACGCTCCGGTACAGTTCCATGAGGAGCTTGGGGTCGCCAGAGCCTCGTCTGTTAATGAAACAGGATTCGCCGCGGATAGGTGAGGTTGACAATTAGGTTTGGAGAAGCTATATATTGCGCTGGCAACCTGAAGGGTTGCGCTACACACGCCTTGAATCTGGTATTTTAGTCGCCTCTTGCGACAGGCATACCTACCGCGGGTATATTCTTACCCCCTTACCCGCTGGGGGGACTCGTGTCTCTCACTTGGCAGTGTGCATTCTTCTTCTGCAAGGGTTGGATAGCGTATATTGATAACGAAATGCACCGAGCGCGACTTAGCAAAAGTGTTTCACCGATTCAGTGGGATTAGGCTTAGGATCTTCTTATAATTGTCTGGATCAAACGGCTGCGTAGGCAGGCGCCGGATCTTATCACAGTGCTTGTGGAGTTGTTTTCGTATACTTCTTGGAGGGGAGGCTAGATCAAGCATTTCTTTGCTAGGGTGTCCTGGTTTGTTACAGTTTAGCAAAACTATCTGCTCAAGGCATTATTTAAACAACGAGCAGCAGTATCCCAGCGGATTTGGGACACTAAATTATTTCCGCGAGAGGCGTGCCTGTCGTCACAGGCGGCTGAAATCTATAAACACGAAAGTTCGAAGAGTTAAAAAAAATTTCCTGAGGTAGTCGTCTTAGTATCAAAATTTGCCTTAGTATCAAAATTTGCTAGTATAGACCCGTAACGAAGTCATTCAGACAAAGGACTGCCTATATTCGTAACATTATCTCAACCTTCGAGAAGTTTTCTTGTGGTTGCAACAAAAACAAAAGCAACAGCGGATGTACTACTCAGTAGAGCTGCAAAAGTATCGATATAAATATCGATACATCGAGTACTAGGTTCATGGTGCCATTATCGATGTTTTTTCTAAATATCGAGTACTCTATTCCCATTTCTTATTCCTTTTTCTAGAGGCAGAATTACCAGCGTCTAAAACTTTGGTAAGACAAATAAAACATGAATAAATAAAATTACATACATTATGTCAGATTTGTGTTTATTTTAGCTGAATACCTAACAAGTTGGTGGCTCTGAATATTGAAAAATTCTTACAAAAGTTCAATGTGAAAAGTACGTAATTTTTTTCATATTATATACACATATATACATGTGTTCGTATATGTATCCATTTTGAGAAAATCAGTAATACTTTTGCAATATGCCACTATTGCAAAAAATGGTATAAAACTAGTGGTAATACGTCCAAATTGTTTCACCATCTAGAACGATCGCATACAACTGCAAATTTAGATTCACATAGCTCGCCAAATAAGATTGATTTTTATATGAAAAAAAAACATATGAAGATCCATCATCACGGAAAAAGGCTTTTGACAGCACCCTACTAGGGTTTAGTCGCCGCAGACGTTCGACCTTTTCCCATAGTGGATGACAAAGGGTGTTGTAACTTTGTATATACCCTCGTATCGCTGTATAAGCTACCATCGCGGACAACTTTGCAGAATGTGTTTTATGATAGTTTCGAAGTTATGAAGACAATATTAAATATATATATATATATACATGTACATATTTTACTTACATAAATGTCTGATATATACCTGATATTGCTTTTAAATTGAGTAAACGCTTTTCACTATAAAATAATTCGATATATATCCCTCTTAAATATCGAGTAAGCCGAACATCGATACTTTTGCAGCTCTACTACTCAGCAAGTCACACCATGCCTGCCTGTTGGCGGGGAGCAACTAGAGAATAAGGAATTTCAATGCGCTATGCTTGAGAATTTTGCGACCACGCTTTACAGCATGAAGGCGCACCTATCCATCCCAAACCCCCAGAATGACAACGGTCCGTCTCATATTTCTAAATCGTCTATACAGTCAAAAATGCAGATGCCTAGAATCTTTAATGTGATTGTTGTTGTTGTAGCAGTGCTTCGCCCCACCTAACAGCCGCGACCGATCACAAATTGTCATCAATATCCTCTAACGGGAGTCCAAGGGAACTTGCTGTTTCAACAGGGGTGGACCATAATGAAATGGGTGTTAGAGGCGTTGGTTCCACATTTCAATTAAAGAGATGATTGGTGTCATGTGGGGACACATCGCAAGCGGGGCATACATTTTGTATGTCGGGGTTGATTCTGGATAGGTAAGAGTTTAACCTGTTACAGTATCCAGAACGAAGTTGAGCAAGAGTGACACGCGTTTCCCTGGGGAGTATGCGTTCCTCTTCTACAAGTTTTGGGTACTTTTCTTTGAGTACTGGATTCACCGGGCAATTCCTGACATAAAGGCCCGACGCCTGTTTGCGGAGTTCACCAAGGACCTGTTTGTGTTTTTTTGCTTCATACGGCTGGGTTCTCAGGTGCCGTATTTCCTCATAATGCTTACGGAGAGGACTCATTAAGCCCCTAGGCGGTGTTGGCTTATCAATCAGATGTCTGTTTGGATGCCCAGGTTTCTGGGTATTCAACAGGAACTGTTTGGTTAGCATCTCATTTCTCTCCCTGATGGGGAGTACTCTCCCTCATTATGTAGATCGTGTTCTGGGGACAAAAGAAGACAGCCCGTGGCGATTCTGAGAGCAGTATTTTTAGAAGATTTAGTCGGTTATAATGCCAGGTTTCGCGAGGTGAAAAAACTGGAGAGATCAGGGAGGTAGCCGTTTATTCTGTTGCAGAGCTCATCGATCTGTGGGCCTGGGCCTGTGGCCATTATTGTGCAGTTATCGGCGTATGAAACGATAGTGACTCCTTCTGGTGGTGAAGGAAGCTTAGATATGTAGAAATTAAACAAAAGTGGGGATAGGACACCACCCTGTTGCACCCCTTGTTTAATTCTTCTTGGTTTTGATGTTTCGTTTCTAAATTGCACCGATGCCTGCCGACCACCCAGATAATTTGCGGTCCACCTTTTAAGACATGGGGGAAGGGTAGACCCTTCCAAGTCTTGCAGTAACGTGCCATGGTTGACCGTATCGAAAGCTTTTGATAGGTCTAGCGCTACGAGTACTGTTCTATGGTGGGTGTTTTGATTTAAACCGCAATTTATCTGGGTGCTGATGGCATTTAGCGCGGTGGTGGTGCTATGGAGTTTTCTGAAGCCATGCTGATGACATGCAAATTTGCTTGGTAGTAGGGGAGCAAAATGGCTTCAAGCGTCTTTGCTACTGGCGATAGGAGAGATATCGGACGATACGACTCTCCTATGTTAGCTGGTTTCCCAGGCTTTAGTAGCGGGACCACCTTGGCCATTTTCCATTTTTCGGGTATGACAAAGGTGGAAAGAGACAGGTTGAAGACATGCGCTAAGTATTTGAAACCCTCTTTCCCTAGGTTTTTAAGCATCGGCATGGCTATGCCATCTAGGCCCATTGCTTTGGATGGTTTAGCGTGACCAATGGCATCTTCAACCTCTCTGGCGGTGATGATAATTGGTGACGCGCTGAATTTATGTTTATGTGCGTGTCTGTTGGCCCTCCGTCTATCTTTGTCGACCGTATAATGCATTACATATTGACGGCAGAAAGCGCTCGCGCATTTTTTCGAATCCGACAGCACTTTATCGCCGAAGGCGATGGAAACTTTGTCATTGTACTTAGACGGATTCGATAGGACTTTAGGGTGGACCAAAGTTTACCAACACCGGCAGAGAGGTTACAACCTCTTAGGTGCTACTTTCATTTCGCCCGCTTGAGTTCATCCACAAGCAATCTGATGCGTTGGTTTATATCCCTTTTTTGGGGGTCGCCTGGGTCGAGCTGTCTTATAAGGTCACGTTCTCTCGCTAAATTTGCGGCCTCCGCCGGGAAGTGGGGCCGAATTTCGGGAATTCTCCCGGCGGGAATGAAACGTGCCGAGGCGGATTCAATGACTTTGCGGAAAGCACGCTCCCATTGGCGGGCATCAGTCGGGATAGGGAGGGCAGCAAAGAGGTTGTCTGTAAAAGAGATATTCAATGTGGTCATATTAAATCGTTCCCGAGACGGTTGGACTTATACCTTAATGATCCTTGTTACTGGAACGTAGCGGATGTATTTCCGGCAAAGGACAACCTCTCTTATTCCTCAAGAATGAAAACATGCAAGTGTTGTACCACTGCAAAAAAAAAGCAGCCAGTCAATGAAAATCATATCGGCTGATATGTTGCGTCGTTGCAGCGATAAAAAATTCCCCGAAAGTTTTTTATACTAATTTTGATGTTAATAGTTATTTGCTGTATATCAGCCTTACTTCGGAACCAACTGGCGCATGATTTGAAATCACCACTTGGGGTCTAAAAAGCCTCGCCTGCTTAGTAGTATGTTTACGTAAACAATAGGATTGTTTTCGCTGGTTTACATGTGAGTTGAAGAATCTATACATTTAGGTATTGCCATTAACAATCCCTTTAAGCAACCGGTCTCTTTTCGAAAACCTCTCTTGTTTTAGGGAAGCTTTACGGATATTTTACAATATTTTGCGGGGTTTACTTTGGCTACTCTCCAGCACTAGAAAGGCTGCCCCGAAACTCCCTCACCCTACTCTGCTCCAAAAATGATGTTTGAAGTGGGCTGTGACTAACAAAGTACTGAAAGATAAATTGGCAGTGTGAAATGAAAACCATCATATTCACTTTGCAACCTTTTTTTGTTGCTGTTTTGGGGACGAAGTATTGCAACATCAAGAGCTCTATTTAGTGAACCTGAATACCCTCTGAAAAGTTGTAAACGTATATAATCACCACGAGTTCAAGCAAATCGGTTTAAAACACCAAAGCAAATAAATGTTCGATGCAGAGAAGCCTTCCAGCCAAATAAGGGAGCTTCTTGGATAAACTATTATGAGATCCACCAGCCCTTTAATCCAGTAATATTCTTTGGGGCTTTCAGCCTCAGCCAAACGAAGTCGTTAAATTTTTTAATTTAATTTAATTTATTTATTATTACGGCTGTTTAGGCCTAAAACTTAAACTAATAAGTACAATTCATTATTATATCACTTATTTCTATTGAATATGCTGTTGGAATGCCATGTGATTCCGATCAGCATATATACTAGCGTGACAAACGGACGAGTCTTTTGTAAACTCTCGACAGGAGATTGCCTTAATAAGAGCTATGTACATATATATAGAGGAAACCGAGAAATCTTCCAGCGGGTTAGGGGGTTAGAATATACCCGCGGTAGGTATGCCTGTCGTAAGAGGTGACTAAAATACCAAACAGATTCAAGGGGTTGTGTAGCGCAACCCTTTCAGGTTGCCAGCGCAATATATAGCTTCTCCAAACCTCTATGTCAACCTCACCTATCCGTGGCGAATCCTGTTACATTAACAACCGAGGCTCTGGGGACCACGAACTCCTCATGGATCTAGAGGGTGGGAGGGCGGTATGGCCTAGAAGGTCGCATGTGGTCATAACAAACCGTCGGGCTTGGTAACGGAACGTACCGGATCTGCATCCGCCGAAGGACCATCAACATCGATTACACTCCCCAAGACCTTCGGGGAGTGTCCTTATCGCTACAACAACACCAACAACAAATCGAAATGAACCTGATTGGAAAGTGTTCGGGCATGACACAAATCCACAGCTGTTCTGCGGTACTATATTTTCTGATAAGCTCACTATGGTATGGTAGTCACCTAGAACTTCCCTCCGATCTTGCTGATAGGTAAATGAGTGGATCTGCCGCTTAAGTTAAACGAAAAAATCTTAATTAATTAAAATTAGCCAACAAAGTAATGGTTCAAGTGGATGCAAGGTTTACAGGGAAAATTGTTCCTAAAGGCACCTTTTTATGCATATTATAGCTTCAATTTATACCTTCTCCAACCCAATTGACAACCTCACCTGCTCGTGGCAAATCCTCTTTCTTTAACAGCCTAGGCTCTGGCGACCCCAAGTTCCTCATGGATCTAGGTGGTGGGAGGGCGGTATGGCCTAGAAGATTTCATGTGATCACAACGGTGCTTGTTACCGGAACGTAAGGGATCTGCATTCGGCAAAGGATCATAAACATCGATAGCACTCCCTAAGGCATTCGGGGAGTGTACTTATCGCTACAACAACAACTACCACAGGAACTACCACTACTACTACTACTACTACAATAACAACAACAACAACAACAGCAATACAGTAAGGCTTTGAGTGTACCTAGTAAAAATATTTATAACATATTCTTATATCGTGCATTTACAGTAAAATCCTGCTAGCGATTACTAAAACGTTCTATTGTATTTAGTTTACATGAAACACTCCTTTGGTGGACCGGGCAGCGTAATGTTTTATAAGCGAGACTTAAGGTCGCCAACGCTGAAAGGTGTTCAAAAATACTATGGATCACAATTGCAGTTCGGTGAGACCCCGGGTCAGTTTTCGAATATCCTTTAATATTATTTGAACGACTCAACATTTTTGTTTTCCGTTTTCGGATTCGCGATCCTGGGAGCACAATGCGTCTTTTGACACGCTTTCCGATATTTTTGGGCGTGTATTAAGAGCGTCACGCTGTCGCATAGAATTACCAAGATTTCTTTAGATTGCATAGTTATCAAACATCAAGTAACGCAGTTTATAGTAGGAATTAATAGTAAACCATCAACCATGTAAATATGTGTAAAATGGCCATTTGTCCATGTACACATATATACTTACATACATAGTTCCACTTGTCCTCAAAGTTATGCAGTCCACATATTTTATGTAAACAAATTGACCAGATAAAATTTTAACGCAGATTTTATTAAAATTTATATTGCAATTAAGCATTTTTCATACGTGTGGAACTTTAGATTCGAGGCATAATTTCAGCTGGTGGACAGACACCTAGTAACATGGATACGGAACGATGAGCGCGAGCACGGCACGGCACACATACCATAGCAGCGATTGAACTTATTGTAATAGATTTTATAAGATTCGCTGATTTTCCTCAGGAAGACGTACCAGAGGAGACGGGAAAGACCAAATTCCACTGAATGCGAACGACTTGCAGAACAATCTTGAGAAATTCACTGAAATTCCACAACTTTAAAACGAAATTACGTATTCTCACCTTATAGCAGTTAACTTAACAAATGTGAACATATACAGTTGCACCACTATATTATGTTTTTTTAATATTTTTTGCCAATTCTAAACGCGCCTTATAACAAAATAATAACAAAGAAAAACTTGGACCACAAGGCAAGAATGATGAACAATAGACAAATGCAACGAGACGACGATCTACCATATCAATCTTGCTATCCACCATATCAATCTTGCTATCCACCATTTCAATCTTGCCCTTGCAGGGAAGTGTTTAATGCGGCTGAAATTGAAAAATTAGACGCTGTCCCTACAAGAATACTGACTATCATATGACTATCATCTGATTGTCAGCAATGTCAACCTAACGATCAGCGCCTCATACAAACTTTCTATCACAAACTTAAGGGGACTTGCGCAAATGTGATGTAAACAACAGTGTACGTGTGAGTTTTTGTCTCCTTCTTATACACCAACATCGCCTACTGATTAAGTATATAGCCGTACTGCTCACTCTTATTCCTTTTCCTGGATCAGTGCTGACACTCTAACTATCAAAAAGTGTCATAAATGATAGTTTACTGTATATATCAGGTTTTACTGTTATACTATCATAAATGACCATTATTATATTCCGCCAAAAATGAAACAATGCTTTTTGCTTTTTATTTACTTTATTTCATTACGTTTTTAATTTTGTACGTGATAAAAGCATACGCGTTTCTCATTTGTTTAAAATAAATAGTTTTATAAGAATTCGACTTCAGAATGTTCAATTTAAGTTCAGGAAATAACAAAACAACAGAAGAGCGCTTTCCTCATGCGGAAACACATTTAAAAATGAATCACCACTAACCACTATTAAGCTGGAGACATTGGTGCTTTATCGGTAACCGTATCGGTAACCTTTTAACAGCTGAGTCGACCAACCTTATGAGAATCAATATAATCGATTATTGGTGCCGCTAAAGTCGTAACCGTATCGTAGCCAACCAATTGGGTTTTGGTTTACCGTCGTAACGATAAACAGCTGATTACGTTAGGGATACAGATACAGCGATACGACATACGGCACCAATGACTCCAGCTTTACTTTTCGCGTATCAATTTTTTGAGTACGCCCCATACATTCCGACAGCTTTTGGTATTTTTTAATATTATTTTCGATGGAGCTTTGAAATGCTCTCTTTTTCATTTTTTAAGCTTATTTTTTATATGGTTTTCGTCGGTTGAAAATGGCGGAATTTAAAAAATAACAAAACAACCGTGATAATCATTTGATTGTCATATGACAGTCAGTATTGACAACATGATTAAATCGGATAAACTGTTCTCGCATACATAAAATTCCTTTGAGAATTTTATATCTGTCTCACATGCATAATGGTATCTGCTGTTATGTTCTTTTGTTCTGTACCAGGTGTCCGAAGCTTTCCCAGTTTGAGTCCTTTTTCATGATTATAAGCTGTCGTTGGGAACATGCGGACATGCGTGAGCGATCAAAGGAACATACATAAATTTGAGTATCAATGTTTACGTCATCGCAGGATCAGCATTGTCAATTACAAGTGTCAGTGTATTAGTAAAACTATCAGCGTTTCTTGTAGGGGTGCCAAATTGGCTAAAAGGTATTAGGGGGACTCATGAAAGCATATAAACTTATAAGGTGGAAAATTATATCCATTTACACACACTGTTATATAAACGCACCTAGTAATATTCTTGATAAACTTCATTGTTTATCAGCTGTATTATTGCCAAACAAAATTTTTATGATTGTTATACAAATTAAAAAATTCCAAGATTAAGTGAAAAATCACAACTAAAATGTCTTTACTTGCTGATGTTGGAGATTTCTGATGAAAATGCCTGCTGTAATGTCTGCAAGGTTGCATTCCTTTGAGTTTACCGCGTTTACACAATGAAATGTGCGCGTAAATTTATACAAATTGTGTATATGATTTTTCATACAAAATTTTACAGCTCGTTTACGTACTAGATAAATTTATACGTTTACACACTTTATAAGGCATTTATAAGGTTACATGAGTCCCTCTATTATTTATATGTCGATGGAAAATTTTGTCATTTATCGTAGTGAATACGAATGTCAGAATTTTCTCTATCCCCGCTCCTGAATCCTGAGGCTTCCAAGCCATTTTCCGATCCCAAAATCACGGGATTGGGTTTACACCCTTGCTCAGTTTATATTTTTCATTGAACTGGTTAGGGAATGTCAAAAGCAGCGTGCTAACCCAAACTGCCGTGGTGGTAAATTTCCAATTTAAAAATATTTAATAAAATTTATTAGTCGCCAAAATCACAAATTTTTAACTAGTAAAAATTGCTACAAGAGTCGATATTGCTCCGACATCATAGCATCAATATCGCCGCAGATTGCCACATATTTCCATCATTGCATACTACTCCTGATCCTACTTACTCCGAATGAAGTATCTTCAAAAAGCTAACAGGTTATTATTTTATAATTTACGGTTCACAGCATCGCAATTTAAGTGGCGGAACATGTTCTTCTGTGGTAGTGGGATTCGGGAGATACCCAAATAAAAGACCTAAATCGACTTTGCAATCAATATCTGAAAATTGATTGCCTCCCAAATAAATTTTTTTTTATAAATATCTGGATATTTCTACAAAAAATCTATTATATTTCTAATTTATAAACAATTTTCAAATAAATTGATCAATGCGAACGGGTGTGGTTGTTTTTATTGTAGCGATAAAGACAAGCCCCGAAGGTTTTTGGGGAGTGTTATCGATGTTGACGGCCTTTTGCCTGATATAGTTTCGTCACCTTGTACGGTTCTGCCATGCTTCAACTAGTAACGATTTCCGTCAAAAAATCAACTCATCTGCAAGCGCCATATGGAGAACTTTACAATTGCCGTCTTCCAGTCAGTTTTACAGCTCCGGCTCACGCTCAATTCTCACGGGAATGCTCTGGATCATTGAGAGACTTGAGAAGCAGATGTCGTGAAATTTTCGCACACGTGAAATGTGATAGGCAGATGTCGCCGCTGTTTTTCATTTAACTCATACGGCGAAAGGCTAAGCAGCGGCATCTATTTTTGAAAAAGTAACCCTTCAAAAAACGCGAGTACTCTATAAATAATGTAAGGAATACTCCTTTGGGAGTATAGGACTGCTCCAAATCTAATCTGTATTCATACAAAAAATGTGCTCTAATTAACATTGCGATGTCCTAGGAGAGGAGTAAGTGATCCCACTCTCGCTTTGTTTGTGAGTATTCCATAGAGTACATACGTGAGAGTACTTTCCAATCACAAAACGGATTTTTACTAATTTTTAATTTTTCTTGCTTTTTTACGTTCTAGGGGCGGAGGGGGGACTTTTTTTTTAAATATATATAATAATAACGTAAAAAAGCAAGAAAAATTAAAAATGAGTAAAAATCTGTTGTGTGATAAGAGACTACTATGTAGATTTGTATTATATACTTCAATACAGTAAATACAAAAAAAAGTTCCCCCTCCCATGGAACCGCGCATGTGGTGGTATACAACTTTTGATAAAGTACGCTATAGATGATATTTCACCGAACAAAATGTGACGAAAAAGAGGTGAATTGGACTTTGGTTAGGCCAAAATTTCCCAAAAACTAAACGCTATACCACAGCCGCAGTTCGTCTATTTTGAAGACATTTCTAAGGTTCCTCCAGAAGTTTTTTGGAAAACTACTTCTACTATCAAAAGAGCTGACTCTACATACGCTTTTTCTAATTTACGTGCATTCATTTCAGATCTAATGTGCTTGCCACACTCTTCAGCGAAAGTAGAACGAATTTTTTCTAAAATAAATTTAAACAAAAAAAAAATTCGAAACCGTCTGGAAACTGATACATTAAAAGGAATATTGCTAGCACAAGATTATTTAAAATTGAATAACTTTTCCTGTCATAATATTGAACCGCAAATAAATATGCTAAAAAAATTAACGCGAAAATGTATAACTAAGAAACTAAAATGATATAGGAAGTTGGATTCGAGCTCAAAGAGAAACAAGTAAGGAAGGTTAAGTTCGAATGTAACCGAACATTACATACTCAGTTGAGAGCTATGGTGACAACATAAGGGAAAATAACCATGTAGGAAAATTAACCGAGGGAAACCCTGGAATATGTTTGTATGACATGTGTATCCAATGAAAGGTATTAAAGAGTATTTTATGAGGGAGTGGGCCATACTTCTATAGGTGGACGCCATTTAGGGATATCGCCATAAAGGTGGATCAGGGTTGACTCTAGAATTTGTTTGTACGATATGAGTATCAAATTAAAGGTATTAATGAGGGTTTTAAAAGGGAGTGGTGGTAGTTGTATAGCTGGTCGCCTTTTCGAGATATCGCCATAAAGGTGGACCAGGAGTGACTCTAGAATACGTTTGTACAATATGGGTATCAAACGAAAGGTGTTAATGAGTATTTTAAAAGGGAGTGGGCCTTAGTTTTATAGGTGGACGCCTTTTCGAGGTATCGCAATAAAGGTGGACCAGGGGTGACTCTAGAATACGTTTGTACAATATGGGTATCAAACGAAAGGTGTTAATGAGTATTTTAAACGGGAGTGGGCCTTAGTTCTATAGGTGGACGCCTTTTCGAGGTATCGCAATAAAGGTGGACCAGGGGTGACTCTAGACTTTGTTTGTACGATACGGGTATCAAATGAAAGGTGTTAATGAGTATTTTAAAAGGGAGTGGGCCTTAGTTCTATAGGTGGACGCGTTTCGAAATATCGTCATAAAGGTGGACCAGGGGTGACTCTAGAATGTGTTTGTACGATATGGGAATCAAATTAAAGGTATTAATGAGGGTTTTAAAAGGGAGTGGTGGTAGTTGTATAGGTGGTGGCCTTTTCGAGATATCGCCTTAAAGGTGGACCAGGGGTGACTCTAGAATACGTTTGTACAATATGGGTGTCAAACGAAAGGTGTTAATGAGTATTTTAAAAGGGCGTGGGGCTTAGTTCTATAGGTGGACGCCTTTTCGAGATATCGCCATAAAGGTGAACCAGGGGTGACTCTAGAATGTGTTTGTACGATATTGGTATCAAATTAAAGGTATTAATGAGAGTTTTAAAAGGGAGTGGTAGTAGTTGTATATGTGAAGGCGTTTTCCAGATATCGACCAAAATGTGGACCAGGGTGACCTAGAACATCATCTGTTGGATACCGCTAATTTATTTATATATGTAATACCTGCCAAGATTTCAAGGGTTTTTTATTCCGCCCTGCAGAACTTTTTCATTTTCTTCTACTTAATATGGTAGGTGTCACAACCATTTTACAAAGTTTTTTCTAAAGTTATATTTCGCGTCAATAAACCAATCCAATTACCATGTTTCATCCCTTTTTTAGTATTTGGTATAGAATTATGGAATTTTTTCATTTTTCGTAATTTTTGATATCGAAAAAGTGGGCGTGGTCATAGTCGGATTTCGTTCATTTTTTATACCAAGATAAAGTGCGTTCAGATAAGTCGGTGAACTAAGTTCAGTAAAGATATGTCGATTTTTGCTCTAGTTATCGTGTTAACGGCCATGCGGAAGGGCAGACGGACGACTGTGTATAAAAACTGGGCGTGGCTTCAACCGATTTCGCCCATTTTCACAGAAAACAGTTAACGTCATAAAATCTATGTGTCCCTACCAAATTTCAAAAGGATTGGTAAATTTTTGTTCGACTTATGGCTTTAAAAGTATTCTAGACAAATTAAATGAGAAAGGGCGGAGCCACGCCCATTTTGAAATTTTCTTTCATTTTTGTATTTTGTTGCACCATATCATTACTGGAGTTGAATGTTGACATAATTTACTTATATACTGTGAAGATATTAAATTTTTTGTAAACATTTTACTTTAAAAAACATCTTTTTTTAAGTGGGCGTGGTCCTTCTCCGATTTTGCTAATTTTTATTAAGCGTACATACAGTAATAGGAGTAACGCTCCTGCCAGATTTCATTATGATATCTTCAACGACTACCAAATTGCAACTTGCAAAGTTTTAAATTACCTTCTTTTAAAAGTGGGCGGTGCCACGCCCATTGCCCAAAATTTTACTAATTTTCTATTCTGCGTCATAAGTTCAACTCACCCACCAAATTTCATCGCTTTATCTGTCTTTGGTAATGAATTCTTGCACTTTTTCGGTTTTTCGAAATTTTCGATATCGAAAAAGTGGGCGTGGTTATAGTCCGATATCGTTCATTTTAAATAGCGATCTGAGATGAGTGCTCAGGAACCTACATACCAAATTTCATCAATTTCATTAATTACTCAAGTTATCGTGTTAACGGACGGACGGACGGACGGACATGGCTCAATCAAATTTTTTTTCGATCCTGATGATTTTGATATATGGAAGTCTATATCTATCTCGATTCCTTTATACCTGTACAACCAACCTTTATCCAATCAAACTTAATATACTCTGTGAGCTCTGCTCAACTGAGTATAAAAATAATAATAATTGCTAAAATGACTGAAAACAAGTACCTTTTGTATGTAATACAAAATTTATCTTTTAAGACGTTATTGGTATTTATAAAATAAAACGAAATGAATTGAAAACGATTTTATATGTTGTATATGGCAACAAAAAATAACAATCAAGACAATTTTCATAAAAGCGCTTTAAAAGTTAATATTGTTTAATGAAATCCGGCGATCTCATTTTGGTTTCCGGCGAATACAATCGTACGTCCCCTGGTAATAACCCAACTTCGTCCTAACTCAACTTTGGTTGTTGCCATAGATATGACGATTTTTTGGGCGGCGTCTGACGACTTGGAAAAAAAATATATGGCAACGCTGCTTGGAATCCAAGACAAAATAAAGTCCCTACAAGAATACTGACTATCATATGACTATCATCTGATTGTCAGCAATGTCAACCTAACGATCAGCGCCTCATACAAACTTTCTATCACAAACTTAAGGGGACTTGGGCAAATGTGATGTAAACAACTGTGTACGTGTGAGTTTTTGTCTCTTTCTTATACACCAGCATGGCCTACTGATTAAGTATATAGCCGTACTGCTCACTCTCATTCATTTTCCTGGATCAGTGCTGACACTCTAACTATCAAAAAGTGTCATAAATGATAGTTTACTGTATATATCAGGTTTGACTGTTATACTATCATAAATGACCATTATTATATTCCGCCAAAAATGAAACAATGCTTTTTGCTTTTTATTTACTTTAATTCATTACGTTTTTAATTTTGTACGTGATAAAAGCATACGTGTTTCTTATTTGTTTAAAATAAATAGTTTTATAAGAATTCGAGTTCAGTATGTTCAATTTAAATTAAGAAAATAACAAAACAACAGAAGAGCGCTTTCCTCATGCGGAAACACATTTAAAAATGAATCACCACTAACCACTATTATTTTTCGCGTATAAATTTTTTGAGTGCGCCCCACACATTCCGACAGCTTTTGGTATTTTTTAATATTATTTTCGATTTTTTTTTCTTTTAGCATGGAGCTTTGAAATGCTCTCTTTTCCATTTTTTAAACTTATTTTTTATATGGTTTTCGTCGGTTGAAAATGCCGGAATTTAAAAAATAACAAAACAACAGTGATAATCATTTGATTGTCATATGACAGTCAGTAGTGACAACATGATTAAATCGGATAAACTGTTCTCGCATATATAAAATTTCGTTGAGAATTATGTATCTGTCTCACATGTATAATGGTATCTGCAGTATGTTCTTTTGTTCTGTACCAGGTGTCCGAAGCTTTCCCAGATTGAGTCCTTTTTCATGATTATAGGCTGTCGTTGGGTACATGCGGACATGCGTGAGCGAACAAAGGAACATACATAATTTTGAGTATCAATGTTTAAGTCATCGCAGGATCAGCATTGTCAATTGCAAGTGTGAGTGTATTAGTAAAACTATCAGCGTTTCTTGTAGGGTATGTACCCATAATCATGAAAAAGGACTCAAACTGGGAAAGCTTCGGACACCTGGTACAGAACAAAAGAACATACAGCAGATACCATTATGCATGTGAGACAGATACATAATTCTCAACGGAATTTTATGTATGCGAGAACAGTTTATCCGATTTAATCATGTTGTCACTACTGACTGTCATATGACAATCAAATGATTATCACGGTTGTTTTGTTATTTTTTAAATTCCGCCATTTTCAACCGACGAAAATCATATAAAAAAAAGTTTAAAAAATGAAAAAGAGGGCATTTCAAAGCTCCATAATAAAAGAAAAAAAATCGAAAATAATATTAAAAAATACCAAAAGCTGTCGGAATGTATGGGGCGCACTCAAAAAATTGATACGCGAAAAATAATAGTGGTTAGTGGTGATTCATTTTTAAATGTGTTTCCGCATGAGGAAAGCGCTCTTCTGTTGGTTTTTTATTTTCTGAATTTAAATTGAACATTCTGAACTCGAATTCTTATAAAACTATTTATTTTAAACAAATAAGAAACACGTATGCTTTTATCACGTACAAAATTAAAAACGTAATGAAATAAAGTAAATAAAAAGCAAAAAGCATTGTTTCATTTATGGCGGAATATAACAATGGTCATTTATGATAGTATAACAGTCAAACATGATATCTACAGTAAACTATAATTTATGACAGTTTTTGATAGTTAGAGTATCAGCACTGATCCAGGAAAAGGAATGAGAGTGAGCAGTACGGCTATATACTTAATCAGTAGGCCATTTTGGTGTATAAGGAGACAAAAACTCACACGTACACAGTTGTTTACATCACATTTGCGCAAGTCCCCTTAAGTTTGTGATAGAAAGTTTGTATGAGGCGCTGATCGTTAGGGTGACATTGCTGACAATCAGATGATAGTCATATGATAGTCAGTATTCTTGTAGGGTAGTGGCATATATGCTTTATAGCCTTGAGCTGCCCCCAGAAGTATGTGTTGGCACTACTGACAACAGCTGATTTTAATATTCCTGTTTATCATTGTGAATAATGACTAAGTGTGATATCGTCTGCATAAACGTCAAAATTCCAAAGTGATTGGAACACCTGATTCGTATTTGATTATCGCTGTCTCATTCTGTATCTCTTTCTATCACCCGATGAAGATAGGCGCCGGCTTATTGAACAGCCTGTCAAAACGCTGAAAAGTAGGCATATTGAACAGCCTGTCAGGCAGTTGACAGATAAGATAACACACTTTCTCATCACTCACAATGCTGTTTATTTACGCCATTTTTCGAGTGCCATATATAAATCTAGTCGTTTATAAACTAAAACTTCTTAACTAAAAAAACAAAAAGTCTACAAATATGGGAAAGGTTATGTCAATGATAGGACGCAAGATAAATCGTTTCAATGTAGAAAATAGGGCACATCGCATACTGGACCGTGACAAGCCAATGCCGGCGCCGAAATACGAATCAAATATACAGGACATGCAAAGGGCACTTGAATGTAAATACTGAAACATAAATATACTCTTTCATATCGATCACTAAAACTTATTATTTGCGGCATACTTATAGTCGATCCGCAGCTGGTTGATAAGCTGAACAAGAAAGATCAACAACTAGACGATCGACTGAAGAATGTTTATGTAACTTCAGAGGATAGTTTTGTGGGTTACATAAAAATTGTATTTCAAGGAAAATTAAAATATCTTTTGCAATTTAATAGATTGATTATGCTGCACAGCGACGTTTGGACCCAAATAAACCGTTACCGTTAAGCCGAAAAACTCCAGAGGATTTTGAGTATGGCTACAGAGAACCGAGAAGAGTTTTACCAGGTCGATGTACGCTACGCCAAGCCATGCAATTCATCATTGATCATCAAAGTGATCCAAATGTATGGACCAAGCAAAAAATAGCAGCAGAATATAAGCTCAAGGAAGATGTTGTTGGTGAGTAGTTATTTAACAAATGCCATTGGTTTTACTTATTTTAAGACCATTATTTCTTTCCTTTTATTTTTTTAGATAATATTCTCCATTACTTCAAAAGTTTTCAAGTATTCATCCCAGATAGTCGTCTAAAAGACCGTATACTTCAACAATCTAGTAAAAAATCCATTGAAAACAAAAAAGAAAATGAGTAAATCCGACAAACCTTGATTTAGTGTAATCAATGGCGTTTATTTACTGTTGATGCGCGATAAAACATTGCGTGGCGCTTATTGTTAAGTAGGGAATATTGCTGGATGATGTGTATTCAGAAAAGTCCAATGAAATATTTAAAAAAATGCGAATATATGAAGAATTGCTATTATTTCACTGTAGTTAAACTACAATGTTAGGTGGGCAATTATATAAATTTAACGATTTATCCTCAGAAACTGAAATAACTTTATCATTTGCTAAACTATATTTTACACCCCATGCTTGATCGCTATGTTCGGAGAATGTGTGCATACATTTACGTTCCGCAAAATCCCAAATTTTTACAGTTGTGTCACTAGATGAAGATGCAAAATGTTTGCCATCCTCTGAAAAAGAAACGCAAAGCACCCATGAAGCGTGACCGGATAATGTACCAGCGACATCTGAATGAGTGCTAAACACACAAAAAGTATGTGTTATTACAACATCAAAAGTAGATACTAGGAATATGTTACATACACATCATACAGCTTCATGTGCCCATCATCGGATGCAGTTAATAACATTTGCGAATTCGGCGAGAAACACAAACTTCGTACCGACATTGCGTGACCTTCGAGTGTTTGTGCCACCTTTCCAGCTGCTACATCGAATATAGTGATAATGCCATCAATAGCACCACTAGCTATATACTTGCCATCCGGACTCTGTAATATTATAATTACCGTAGTGTTGTAAGAAGGAATTTATTTTAGTTGTTACTTACATAAGCAATGCTGAGTGTGAACTTTCCATTTTGTGGATCTAACACCTGTTCTACCTTTCCAGTTTCCACGCTGTACATAGAAATTTTACCATCATTTGATCCGGAAATAACAAATTTGTTGCAGGGAGAAAATGCCACCGTCCATAAATCGACTGGTCCAAATGAGAGCAGATGCTTTTGCTCTCCGCTTTGTGAATCCCAGAAACAGAGACTGGAATCTAAGGAACTGCTAGCGATTGCTTTTAAACGAATGATTATATGGGTTAAAATAATTATATTTATTACTCAAACATTAATTACTTTTGCCATCAGGACTCACAGCTACAGAAACGACACCTAAGGAATGTCCTTTCAAAACGTGTTCTAGTTTTAGCTCATCATCGTCACGTATATGCCATACTTTAACTAAATCATCCAAGCCACCGGTCACTATAAAATCCTTTGGCTCTGGCTTCTTTTTTGCTTCCCCAAACATTGAGTCCCGGCTAGCATCTGGATCTTTTTCATCTTCTGTTGCATTATTAGCAAGCTCCTCTGGCTGTATTCGCCCCCACGAACATGACCAGATCTAAATAGCATATTTAATTAGTTCATGTTTCCAATTAAACATAAAATTAGGTTACCCCATCGTCATGAGCGCCTTCTTCTTTGTGTAATAATGAGAACTGTAATTAAAAATAGTTTAATAATTTGACTTTATTATTATAATATAAACTTGCCATTATTTCTATTAAATAAATAAATAATAAAAAGTATGAGTATGTGCAAATGCAACACGCCGGGCAAGTGCCAAATATAAACAAAGTGACAAACTGTCAAAAGTTTGAGTTGGGTCGTTTCGTTCTGAACTTGTTCAATTGACCGGGTCTCTCAACTGAACAAGTGAACTAGATCTTCGATTTCGGTTCTTTTAGTTCGTTTTATCTAATGTTATTCTTTTCTCTCTTCTCGTTCGCGAACATTGTAAATTCGTACATACATACGCAGAAATTCACAGTGAGCACGAATGTCGATGATGCCACTTACACTAAAGATATGTGTGGTCATCTTTGTGTGTGGCACTGCTACAACAATATATGTATGGACTATTTATGAAAAACATGCTTTGTAAGAAACTAATTATTACATTTATTAAACTTGAAAAGTTCATATTTACAATTTGTGTCTATACTCTTTCAATTTCCTGGATCTTCCGAAATTTGTAACTTTTTTTGAAGTTAATTAATCATATATATATTAACTTATTTATTCATTACTCATTTAAATATACCTACACAAAGCATTGCTGCATACACACACCCATCTATACTTCTTGGGTTTTTTCGCGGGTGCAAGCAGCAGTGATCATATTTGCATGAAAAAAAAAGAACAGATGAACAAAAAGAACAACTTGTTCGTTCATCAGAAAAAGAACGAAAGATTCGAATCTCTGAAATGAACGAAAAAGCACAACTCTATCAAAAATCAATGGCTACCCTGCAAAAATTTTTGGATTACGTATTCCATTTTCTTCATGTTGGACTACTCTAACAATGCTTCTTTGCATTGCGTTTGCGGGCCACCATCAGCCGATCATTGCTCGTTTTTTAACGACCGTGATCACGACTCGATGACGATCGAACAGAGTTGCCAAAAGTAAAATATTGCATACAAATAACTGATAATAAAATTTTACTTTGGCTACTCTGATAAAATGCAACCGCGCACTGGTTTTATGTATACATACTATAGTATAGAGAAATATTAGTTTCTTTATTCACGCAAATGCTAAATAACATAAGAATATTCGTAGTAAAAAATATAAAAGTTGTATTGCCCCTCTTCATTTACTTTCATTTTAAATTAAATTCACTCCGATAATTCTTTCCGACACAATTCCTCTTTAGTACTTTGGCATATGATCATCTGTGGGTGCTCCATGGAGTACTACAGCGAAAGTACTTTGGAAAGTACTCTCACGTATGTACTCTATGGAATACTCACAAACAAAGCAAGAGTGGGATCACCTACTCCTCTCCTAGGACATCGCAATGTTAATTGGAGCACATTTTTTGTATGAATACAGATTAGTTTTGGAATACTCCTATACTCCCAAAGGAGTATTTATTACATTATTTATGGAGTACTCGCGTTTTTTGAAGGGTAGTGCAAACACAAATTTAATAGAATGTGGATAAAAGGACCGCTCCATTGAGTTATCGAACTCTGGCTCACGATCAAATCTCATTGGAACGATCTGGATCAACTTTGAGAACTGGCAGCACCAATATAAAACATCTGTTTTGTTGAAAATAAAAAGAAACGTACACAAAAATGGAAGATACTGATGGAATTATTAACATTAAAATAGTTTCGCACGTAAGCAAACTATTTTCCTTACATTTTCTTCAAGTTGTTTACTCTTTCCGTGTTTTAGCTTTTAAATATGGCGAAATCTTTTATGTATACACATTTGTTATCTATTTCAGTGCTACCATGGCTCAACCATATGGTTGGCTCATCTCATCAGCTGCTTTTATTTTTTTCATTTATTTATTGGCAAACTCAAGATGAAAGCCACACATTGACATTTTTTGACTACACAAAAAAGCTGCTAAGTTTTATGTCTTCATTCCACTCCATTCGTCACCAACACGCTGATTTTGACAATCTGAACAAAGGTATGTTGTTGCTGTAGAGATGAGCCAACCATATAGTTGAACCATGAGTGCTACGAACTCAAAAGTGGATAACTGTTAGCATTGTGAATGATGACTAAGTGTATTATCTTATCTGTCATCTGCGTGACAGGCTCTTCAATGTGGCTACTTTTCAGCGTTTTGACAGGCTGTTCAATATGGCGGCGCCTATCTTCAGCGGGTGATAGAAAGTGATACAGAATGAGACAGCGATAGTAATTTACAAATCAGGTGATCCAATCACTTTGGAATTTTGACGTTTATGCAGAAGATATCACACTTAGTCATCATTCACAATGGCTGTTAGCTGTCAAAAAATCTACTACAGAAAACGAAACGAACAGAACTGCTATACCGATCAGAAATTGAACCAGATAAATATCAGGAGCACAACGTTGTTGTTGCATTTGTATGTTAAATTTCTATCCGCATCTGGTTCACGCATCAATGGAACGTAACTAAATAATGCGGGCTCTGCATTTGTACTAGTTTGGGAAGAACCATGGCGGAACCATACAAGGTGGCAGCATGGTGACATATCTACAAACATAAATAAAAGTTACATGTACTTTGTCTTTGTAAAAGCCAAATTAAACTTCCTTAACCCTAACGCCATAGTCGTAACCATACCCATATCCATAACCATTTCAATGTGATCGATTAATTGTGCCTTAACCTAAAAATCGTGAAAAGTTCATAAAAATGATGAAAACGCAAAAAATTACAAACATATTCCACAAAAAATAAGTATCTTAGACATAACGTATCCAAAACAATGAAGAAAATCTTAAAAAAGTTATTAAATTCACCAACTCAAATATTTTTAGGTTATGGATATGGCGAGAAACCAAAAACCAATTGATTGGCTATGGCGTTAGCGTTATGGTATGGCACCATTAATCGATTACATTCCTTTCCATAAGGTAGGTTCGATCAGCTGATTTATCTGGTTATGGCTTGTTAGGGACTGCTGCTACGGTCTACGGTTACGGTCCACTTGGGAGCGTGTTCGCGCGAGCACACCTAGTGATGGGGTGAAAGTTGCGATAAAAAGTATCGAAAAACAAGGAAAAAAAAACAGACCGGCCAACAGACAGGAAGGTTGGTAAATTGCTTGAGCAAAATTTTTGGCGGCCCTGCAATTATATATAAGGGATCATATAACACTTAGGGACACAACTTCAACAGCAAAGGCGTCAAGCTCAGTTAATATGATGTATATTGGAACGATTTTCCGTCATCCCTTGTCAAATTTGGTTTTGAGACACTGATGATGGCACAACGCCGAAACCGGTTTGTCTCAAAACCAAATTTGAGAAGGGATGACGGAAAATCGTTCCAATATACATCATTTATCCACCCTGTCGGAAAATCAACCAAACAAGATAACTCAGTTAATATACTGTTTCAGTAACTTTATTGCTCACTTCAACTGCGCCTCCCCAACGATACTCAACTAATCACAAAACACCCTCGCCGGCTGTGCGCGTAAACAGGTAAATGCCCAGAAACTAGGAAGGAGTCGATAGCGCAAAGTACCGAAACCGTTCATTCCGACAAACCTCGCTTCTACGCGTCTAATTTTGGGTGGTAATAAACCTTACACAGGTTGTGTTGTGTTGTCCCAAGATCCAGTTGAAGTAGGTCCTCTACGTTTACGAAGAACACTACCACCTGCGGAAAAGCGTCCGACACCACCTCCGCCTCCATGGCCAGCAGCACGCTGCCGCGTAATACAACTAACGTCGAAATGGCCAAGTCATCCGATTCGTAAAGGCCAGCACGAAGCCTTATCGCCACCCGGGTCATTCGGTTACCTCGGACCAAAGCGCCAACCACCACCTACGGCGCCTACTATTACCACGGGCATCACCATCGGTAGTACCTCCCCCAACCCCTTCATTAGCGCCAGCCACGGGCGCAACAACCACCAGACGCACCGCCACCACCAGTTGCAGCGCACGTAGCGGGGCCGCGACCATAGGCCTGCGGCCACTAATGTTAACACCAACAGCAGGCAGTACTACCGACAACAATACTAGCCGCAACCTTATCAGCTACGACCATACCGGCTGCAACAATACTAGCCGCAACATTATCACCTACGACCATACCGGCTACAACAATACTAGCCGCAACCTTATCAGCTACGACCATACCGGCTACAACAATACTAGCCGCAACCTTATCAGCCACGACCATTCAGGCTACAACGATACCAGCGTAACAATACCAGCTACAACAACAACCGCAGGGCAGCGAACCTAGGCCTGCGGCCATCCCAATTGCGACTACGAATATCAGCGGTTAAAGCAGTGAGTTCGTTCCAATACTGAACTAAATATACGTATTTGTAGTCTCAACCTTGTTCTTTATTTTTTTTTTTTTTTTTTGACTCTGGAACAACATATATTGTTAATATACAGACATATTCAAATTCAAGGCTATCACCCTAGTATATAATCTTAACACGTAATACATATATACATGCATATACCTAAGTTAAAGAGAGCATCCACTTGTAGTAAAGTTTACTTATTATATCATGCAAAAAAAAAAAAAGTAGACGTAACGTAAAGTTAAGTAGATAGGTTTAATTAACTTAGAAGCAAGAAAAAAAAAAAAAAAAAACAATACCAGCACTGACTGATAAATGCAAAATAGTTTACGTTTTACCTGAACATGTAAAACGATTTCATTAATTTTACTATAATTTTAAAGGTTCACATTTTGCCTGAACAGGTAAACCGATGTCGTTAGTCTTACTATAAATTTAAAAGTTCACGTTTTACCTGAACATGTAAAACGTAGTCGTTAATTTTACCATAAATTTAAAAGTTCACGTTTTACCTGAACATGTAAACGATTTCGTTAATTTTTCTATGAATTTAGAGTACACGTTTTACCTGAACATGTAAAACGATTCCGTTAATTTTCCTATAAATTTAAAAGTTATGTTTTACTTGAATATGTGAAACAATTTCTTCGAGGAGTATGATTTACCCCAAATTTAATCTTAATTACGTTTATAACAAATTTTCTTAGTACATATTACGTATAAGTGTAATTATACTATGCGTTATACCGAATTGATATTTTGTTAAAACTCAAAAATAAGCCCTACTACAACAACATATTAATTTTGTAAGGGGGCCCCAATTATCGGAATTTGTATTCAAACTGTATAGCCCTAGAATAGGTTTGTGAATGAAACGAAAACGGGCATTTAACCAAATTTTTACTTTGCATGTAATATATCTACTATTCATAAGCACATTTATTTACAATTTTTTTTTCACACCAAGCGCCTATAACCCTTGTCAAGAAAAAAGGGGGTGACATAAATATAGGTATAGATTTAAATATTTCTTTTATAGCATACATACGTTAGTAAAAATGAAATTTGAATAAACTTGTAAATAATATGGGAATGCTGGCGTCGACATTTATTTAGAAGGCACGTAGGGTTAATAGGTAACGGGCCACCGAAATTTTAGGTGCGTCGGTGGCCATGGATTTTGAGGGTGGGATATGCACCGGGGGTCGCAACAACATCCACGGCGCCCCAAGTTATATTCGGCCCTTTTTGTTTATACCCTTTTGTATTTATTTTCAGTATTTTTTTTTTGATTTTCAGAGTAAGTAACCGGCCATGTCCGATTCGGTAAATTTTTTTTGCGTTAGATTTTTTTGAGTTTTTTTTGAATTTGAATTTTTTTGAATGTTAACGGTCTGTCCATGACATCCGGTTCGGCCGGATGTTGCTTTATTTTGAATTGTAAGCGTTTTGAGTCGTCTCTGCGCTTTTTGACAGTTGAGTTTTGATAGGCATGATAGGAATTTTTTTCTGTTTATGGCGCAGGAACAGTAAGGTTGGCAAGGACCCGCTCCAGCCTACAATGACTAGCCACTGTGCACCAACGCATCATGCCGACCGCCTTCCTTACTGCTTCCACTGTAAATGCGATTCCATAACAGATGGCGCCCAACGTGGTTCCTGAGGCGCCGGGTGCGAGGGTCACTCCTGGTCAAACTGTGAAGTTGACCATCCCACCAGTGCGGGGTGAGCACCCGCAGGAGCAGCCACCTGCGTTGCGGTGGGATGGTTGGACGGATCAGGGTGTCCGGAATGATCTTCTTCTCCGGTAGCTGAGGGATCCACGAGACTGAACGTCGTGTCCTCCGGATTTTTGTATTCACCCGGTGAGGCAGTGCTGCACGCACTTTATTTTTTTTGTAAGGGGTTTTTTTTTTGTAACCGGAAGTTGTCCGTTAGTCGGCATTGGAAAATGAATGTCCGCTAATTGGGTTTATTTTTTTTATTTAAATTTTCTATTTCAGTCCCCATGCCGAATTAGTGTTGTCTAGGGTGAATGTGGGTGAGTGAGTTGTAGGACCCCAGCTCATCCCACGTCGCAGGTGGCAACTTAGAGCGCCACCTGGATTGTGACGGGTTGGGCTGGGATTCCCAGTGGCACCCCTTCCTGTCCCACCAGACTGGGGGTGCGGTTTCGAAACCGCTCCACCCATTGCGGCGGAGGCAGGAGGGGTGTCCATAGAGAATGGACGGGAGGCCCCAACACCCCCAACCAGTCCCAGGGGCAAGCCCCTGGAGACTGCCCCTGCGTTGCGGCTGGGCGTGTTGAGACCTACCCGTGTGTGTCTGGAACCGACCCTGGTGGCCTCAACCAGTCTCGGAGGGGGGCCTTAAGACCCCCTCTCACTGCGGTTGGGAGCACTAGGGCGAAGTATGAATGTATTTGTGTTTATTTTTTTTCTGTAGCCTACTGCCTTTTGGGAATGGGATGTCAGCATTCCCATGGGTTACTTAAGACATATTTAACTAATCATTTTTTTTGCAGCTTTTGACCTCTTTTATCCGATACGACTATCGATCAGAGGTTTCATCAATTATACTCGCACAATTTTTTTTATATATATAATTTTTTTTTATCCCTAATCGCCTTACGTGGCAAAAGTTTTTTTTTGCTTGACCAATTTTTTTCCCTTGAACATGTCGCGCGACCAGTCATTCGGGCAACCGGACCGGAACATTCCGTTCGGGAGTGCGGGGAATTCCCGGAGAAACCAGCAACGGGGTAATAAAAATAGAGGGCCTTCTCTCAGGCCAGGCGTCCCTTGGTGGTGCACACCCCAGTAGGGGGACAATACGGAGATCCCGCGTTAATAAACATGGGCTCGGACCTGAATGACCCTCGCGAGAAACTGGGCCGACCGGGAAGCACCAGTCACGTGAACGCGCACGATATCTCGGGGCTAATGACCAATGTGTCGACCTATGCACCCGAAGGAGCTGGTGCTTTACCACCAAATCAGTAGATGGGAAATTTTGGAGACGCTACAAGTGATCGGGCGAATACCCTAGGAATGCAAGACGAAGCCACTCGTGGAGGCTCGTGGGTGGACGTGCTACACCAGCTGTTCCAGGCTTCGCAGGAGGAAATGCGGAGAGAGATGGGTCAATTAGAACCAATATGGACCAGCTCAACGCCGCTCTCGAATCCGCGCAGCAATCAAATCAGCAAAACAGGAACGCAAGTAGGATGGACCGTAACCCATTGCCAACGGTAGTACCACCAATGTACCCGACTCCAAGCAGCATAGCAGTGAAACCGCAGGAGTGGAAAATCTCGGTCGATGGCACTGGGAGCGTAGCCGATTTCCTTTTTAAGCTGAACACCTTGTGTGAGCGCACTCAATGCACGGACGAACAAATCATGGCTAGTTTCCACCTGTTTCTTTCCGGGCGGGCCGAAGAATGGTACTGGCTGTTCACAAAACAAAACCCTAATGCGACCTATGCCTTTTTATGCTACTCATTGAAAAGAGAGTTTGGCGCTTTGAAAACTGACCACGAGATCATGATGGAGATCTCCATGCGAAAGCAGAAGGCAAGTGAGTGCTATGACGTGTTCCACACGGACATAATCTCCTTGAACGCACGCTTAAGAGAACCCATGTCGGAGCTTCTACTGATTGACATAATAAAAAGAACGTCAACAGTAGCCTTAAGCTGATGCTTTTCAACGCAGATGTAAGGACCCTTCATGATCTACGCGATGTAGCACGCAGAGGTGAACAAGTGCTGAAAGAAAGCAAGCTGTTGGGAGCTACTTACCCAGGACGGCATGTAAACGAAGCACGCGTGACAACCCCAGGCATGAGGATGGAAGGCGAGGACGGCGAAATGGATCCGCAGATAGAGGCGCTGGAATATCGACGCAATAGGAGACCGGACTATTCGGGAATCCAATGCTGGAATTGCCAGGCAATGGGCCACTCCTATATATATTGTGAGGAACCCATTAAAAATCCTTTTTGTTTTAAATTTGGGTATAAGGGTGTATTTACTCCTAAATGCCCTAGGGACCATCGCAGGCAGGGAAACCATTACCCGAGCGAGAAGGCGGGGGAACCTCGTTCGGCATCATAGCTTCCACACCAGCCAGTGCTCGAGGCGTCGCCCCGTGCACTGAACCAGAGGGTGAATCTCTGCATGGAGGTGGTGAGCTTCCGAGGTGCAGTAGTACTCTGGCAGAAGAACCCTCAATCGTGATAATAACTTACCCTGACAGTACAGACAGTTCTAATTGTTCTGAATCCGAGAGTCAAACGTCCTCATCAACGATGGGCGAACCGACCAGAATTCTGCAACGCCAGCATAGGGACGTCGCTTGCCAAACGCAATTTTCACCAAACCTAGAAGAAAGGGAACCTAGGCATGAACAAATAAGACATACCATTTTCGAACAATACCCGGTATCGGACAATATTTTGAAGTGTAGGAAGAGATACCACAGGAGAGTACAGGAGCGTAGACTGCTGCAAACCACCACGTTAACGCTTACAGAGGGGGAAAGGCCTCTCGTAAAGGCTAAAATTAAAGATAGGTTTCTTGTAGGGCTGTTGGACTCGGGAGCCAACGTCTCCATCTTAGGGAAAAATGGATTAGAATTCCTAGAGGATAACGGCTTCGAATATCAGCCCTTACATGCGTTCGTATACACCGCGGGTGGCAACAATCAAAAAATTTTAGGCTCAGTATCTCTACCGGTCACCTTTAAAAATGTCACTAAGTTCCCTTGACTTCTCCAAGAAGTCTACTTCGGGGTAGATTTTTGGAGAGCATTTGCGTTAGCTCCCGAAATATTCCCAAGCGTGGAGTGCATAGAGATTAGACTTGAAAAGGAAGAGGAACTTAACCTCCATGAATTGTCACCAGACCGGAAATTAGAATTGCAAAATGTCATCGAGACGTTTCCTTCATACGAGAAATTAGGCCTAGGGCAAACTAAATTAGTGGAGCATCACATCGACACCGGTGATGCCGTCCCCATAAAAAGCAAACATTTCCCTCTTTCGCCACCGAGGCAAGCCGAAGCTTTTAGCGAACTAGACAGGTTACTCGAATTAGGAGTTATAGAAGAATCAAACTCTCCGTGGTGTAGTCCTGTAGTACTGGTCCGGAAACCAGGTAAAGTTAGGCTGTGCATAGATTCGAGGATGGTCAACGCGGTGACTAAGAAGGACTCCTACCACCTTCCTCATATCAACGGGTTGTTGAGCAGACTGAAAGATACACATTTTATTAGTGGCATTGATCTGAAGGACGCGTTCTTCCAGATCAGATTGACAGAGTCCTCCAAGGAAAAAACAGCATTCGCAGTTCCGGGGAGGCCTCTGTACCACTTCAAGGTAATGCCATTTGGTCTGTGCAATGGACCGCAGACTATGAGTAGGCTGATGGACAAGGCAATCCCTTCGCGTCTGCGAGAGAACGTCTTTGTCTACCTGGACGACCTAATGGTATGCAGCACTAATTTTGAAGACCACCTGAAATTGCTAGCGGAAGTGGCCCAATGTTTGAGAGACGCAGGGCTGACAATAAACGTGGAAAAAAGTAAATTCTGTCAGAAGGAAATTCGTTACTTAGGGTACCTGATAGGCAGCGGGTGCTTGAAAGTGGATCCAGGGAAAATAGAAGTAATGCAAAACTTCCCGATCCCTAAATCCCCTCGGCAAGTTCGTAGGTTTGTGGGCATGGCGAATTGGTACAGGGCGTTTATTACCAATTTTGCTGACTTGGCACGTCCCTTGACCGACTGTATCCGTAAGTCAGCAGGCCCGTTCAAGCTCACCTCTGAAGCAATAGAGGCCTTCGAAAAGCTAAAAGTAGCTTTGAGTTCCGCCCCTGTCTTGGCCCAGCCAGACTTTTCAAGGGAATTCGTAATACAATGCGACGCTTCCAAAATAGGTGTTGGCGGAGTGTTGTTCCAGGTCGATGACGAGGGCGCTGAGCATCCGATCGCGTTTGTGTCGAAAAAACTGAACAATGCTCAACGCAATTACACGGTAACCGAGCTGGAATGTCTCGCCGCCATAATCAGCGTGAAACGTTTCCGACCCTATGTGGAGGGATTACCGTTTCGTATTATCACGGACCACTCCAGTCTCAAGTGGTTAATGACACAAAAGGACTTGAGCGGGAGGTTGGCGAGGTGTCGCGTTTTGATGCCGATGAGTTGTCTTTCACTACCACACCCGGGGAAATAGATTTAGTCGCGCCCGAATTTAGCAGCAACGAATATTTAGACTTAATTCGGACCGTCACCGAAAATGAGGAATCGCTTCCGGATTTACGTGTGGTGGATGGGGTAATTTTCAAACCAGTTAAATTTCGTAAGGGAGTGGAAGGGGAAGAAGACTCGCTGTGGCGATTATGGTTGCCGAAAGGGTTGACTGAGGAAGCAGTGAGATTAGCACATGACGCTAACCGGAGTTACCATGGCGGGTGGCAGAAAACCTTAGAACGTGTGAGGCAGAAGTACTTCTGACCGCAGCAGGCTAAGGACGTCAGGGACTACATCCAGCGTTTTGACACCTGCAAGGCTGTAAAATCCACTAATCAGCAGTCGAGACCGCCTATAGAGAATACCTTTGCATCCGAGAGGCCATTTCAGCGATTATATTGCGATTTCCTAGGGCCGTATCCGAGATCTAAGCGGCGAAATCAATTTCTTTTCATAGTACTAGACCATTTTTCGAAATACGTTTGGCTAAAGCCCATGCAGAGAGCCACCACTGTAAACGTTATAAATTACTTCGCTTCAGAAATTTTTCCGGCTGTAGGGGTCCCTAAGGTTATTCACACTGACAATGGTAAACAGTTCATCTCGAAGGAAATGAACCAATTTTTTGCAAATTGCTCTCCATACTTTGCATTATATGGCCAAAATATGGTCCAATATGCCTCAACATACAACATTTTAGGGAAACTCGGCAGCCTTCGGGAAGACCAGGTAACGGTAGTAAGCCGAGCTGACAAGTTGACTAATATTCGTGAGCAGATCCGTAGAAATTTAGATCAGGCCAAGGATAGGGGAGTAACCACCTATAACAAACGCTCTAGGCAAGTCAACTATAAGGAAGGTCAGGAAGTTTTTCGGAGAAACTTTGCCTTAAGTAACTTCAAACAGGGCATTAACGCCAAATTCCTACCAAAATACCTGAAGTGTCGCGTTCTTCGAAAAATAGACAATGCACTGTATGATCTCGAAGACCTAAACTGGAAATTGATAGGTCGCTTTCACGCTTCGGACATTCGTCCGCAATGAACCATAAAGAACGTTTCTTTGCCAAATTACAATTTGACTTTTTTTATATACCTACCAATTGGACCTCTTTTTTTTTGTCTGGGCGTTTTGGCAGTCGGGGACATCTCGCCCAGTATCCTCCCCGAGCACTGACCTCATAGGATGTTCACACGCGTACTCACCGAGGACAGTGAACCCCCTGGCAGTCCACGCTTAGGTCGGACTAGCCTTTCGGAGTTTGGACGAGTTCTCCAGATCAAAATGTCTACACCTTTTTTTTTGTTTTGCATTCCGGTGGGAGCGATAACACTAGAAATCATCTTTCGGAGTTTTGACGAGTTCTCCATAACAAATGTCTAATTGCCGCAAAGCCCTTTTAAACTAGGAAACAGAATTAATTCCCAACTTGACTTAGTTTTTTTTTGATGGACCTATGTTGCCCGGCTAGCTTCGTAGTAGGACTTTGAGACTCTTATCTCAGGGGTGAGTCGTGCCCCACGTTGATTGGCATCGGAGGCCCCTGGCAGTGGCTTCCCACAGCGGATCCGGTTTCCTGTTCGCTTCATCGCCAGGTCTTCAAAGCGAAGCAGGTTTGTTAGGGTCTGCTGCTACGGTCTACGGTTACGGTCCACTTGGGAGCGTGTTCGCGCGAGCACACCTAGTGATGGGGCGAAAGTTGCGATAAAAAGTATCGAAAAACAAGGAAAAAAACAGACCGGCCATCACTAGCGAAAATTGCCATGAGTTTCCGGCAAGAAAAAAAGGAGGAAGGTTCATATAACACTTAGGGACACAACTTCAACAGCAAAGGCGTCAAGCTCAGTTAATATACTGTTTCAGTAACTTTATTGCTCACTTCAACTGCGCCTCCCCAACGATACTCAACTAATCACAAAACACCCTCGCCGGCTGTGCGCGTAAACAGGTAAATGCCCAGAAACTAGGAAGGAGTCGATAGCGCAAAGTACCGAAACCGTTCATTCCGACAAACCTCTCTTCTACGCGTCTAATTTTGGATGGTAATAAACCTTACACCGGTTGTGTTGTGTTGACCCAAGATCCAGTTGAAGTAGGTCGGCGTTCACAGTCACACCTAGTGAGATAAACCCCTTCCTCTACGTTTACGAAGAACACTACCACCTGCGGAAAAGCGTCCGACACCACCTCCGCCTCCAGGGCCAGCAGTACGCTGCCGCGTAATACAACTAACGTCGAAATGGCCAAGTCATCCGGCTCGTAAAGGCCAGCACGAAGCCTTATCGCCACCCGGTTCATTCGGTTACCTCGGACCAAAGCGCCAACCACCACCAACGGCGCCTACTATTACCACGGGCATCACCATCGGTAGTACCTCCCCCAACCCCTTCATTAGCGCCAACCACGGGCGCAACAACCACCAGACGCACCGCCACCACCAGTTGCAGCGCACGTAGCGGGGCCGCGACCATAGGCCTGCGGCCACTAATGTTAACACCAACAGCAGGCGGTACCACCGACAACAATACTAGCCGCAACCTTATCAGCTACGACCATACCGGCTGCAACAATACTAGCCGCAACATTATCAGCTACGATCATACCGGCTACAACAATACTAGCCGCAACCTTATCAGCTACGACCATACCGGCTACAACAATACTAGCCGCAACCTTATCAGCCACGACCATTCAGGCTACAACGATACCAGCGTAACAATACCAGCTACAACAACAACCGCAGGGCAGCGAACCTAGGCCTGCGGCCATCCCAATTGCGACTACGAATATCAGCGGTTAAAGAGGTGAGTTCGTTCCAATACTGAACTAAATATACGTATTTGTAGTCTCAACCTTGTTCTTTAATTTTTTTTTTTTTTTTGACTGCAACAACATATATTGTTAATATACAGACATATTCAAATTCAAGGCTATCACCCTAGTATAGAATCTTAACACGTAATACATATATACATGCATATATCTAAGTTAAAGAGAGCAAGCTGCATCCACTTGTCGTAAAGTTAACTTATTAGGGGGACTCATGTAACCGTATAAATGCCTTATAAAGTGTGTAAACGTATAAATTTATCTAGTTTACGCACGAGCTGTCAAATTTTGTATGAAAAATCATTTACACAATCTGTATAAATTTACGCGCACATTTCATTGTGTAAACGCGGTAAATTCAAAGGAATGCAACCTTGCAGACATTACAGACGGCATTTTCATCAAAAATCTCCAACGTCAGCAAGTAAAGGCGTTTTAGTTTTGATTTTTCACTTAATCTTGGTATTTTTTAATTTGTATAACAATCAAAAAAATTTTTTTTGGAAATAATACAGCTGAAAAACAATCAATTTTATCAAGAGTATTACTAGGTGCGTTCATATAACCGCGTGTGTAAATGGATATAATTTTACACCTTATAAGTTTATATGCTATCATGAGTCCCCCTATTATACCATGCAAAAAAAAAAGTAGACGTAACGTAAAGTTAAGTAGATAGGTTTAATTAACTTAGAAGCAAGAAAAAAAAAAAACAAAACAATACCAGCACTGACTGATAAATGCAAAACAGTTTACGTTTTACCTGAACATGTAAAACGATTTCATTAATTTTACTATAATTTCAAAGGTTCACATTTTCCCTGAACAGGTAAAACGATGTCGTTAGTCTTACTATAAATTTAAAAGTTCACGTTTTACCTGAACATGTAAAACGATGTCGTTAATTTTACCATAAATTTAAAAGTTCACGTTTTACCTGAACATGTAAACGATTTCGTTAATTTTTCTATGAATTTAAAGTACACGTTTTACCTGAACATGTAAAACAATTCCGTTAATTTTCCTATAAATTTAAAAGTTATGTTTTACTTGAATATGTGAAACAATTTCTTCGAGGAGTACGATTTACCCCAAATTTAATCTTAATTGCGTTTATAACAAATTTTCTTAGTACATATTACATATTAGTGTCATTATACTATGCGTTATACCGAATTGATATTTTGTTAAAGCTCAAAAATAAGTCCTACTACAACAACATATTAATTTTGTAAGGGGGCCCCAATTATCGGAATTTGTATTCAAACTGTATAGCCCTAGAATAGGTTTGTGAATGAAACGAAAACGGGAATTTAACCAAATTTTTACTTTGCATGTAATATATCTACTATTCATAAGCACATTTATTTACAATTTTTTTTTCACACCAAGCGCCTATAACCCTTGTCAAGAAAAAAGGGGGTGACATAAATATAGGTATAGCTTTAAATATTTCTTTTATAGCATACATACGTTAGTAAAAATGAAATTTGAATAAACTTGTAAACAATATGGGAATGCTGGCGTCGCCATTTATTTAGAAGGCACGTAGGGTTACCAGGTAAGGGGCCACCGAAATTTTAGGTGCGTCGGTGGCCATGGATTTTGAGGGTGGGATATGCACCGGGCGTCGCAACAACACCCGCGGCGCCCCCAAGTTATATTCGGCCCTTTTGGTTTATACCCTTTTGTATTTATTTTCAGTATTTTTTTTTGATTTTCAGAGTTAGTAACCGGCCATGTCCGGTTCGGTAAATTTTTTTTGCGTTAGATTTTTTTGAGTTTTTTTTGAATTTGAATTTTTTTGAATGTTAACGGTCTGTCCGTGACATCCGGTTCGGCCGGATGTTGTTTTATTTTGAATTATAAGCGTTTTGAGTCGTCTCTGCGTTTTTGACAGTTGAGTTTTGATAGACATGATAGGAATTTTTTTCTGTTTATGGCGCAGGAACAGTAAGGTTGGCAAGGACCCGCCCCAGCCGACAATGACTAGCCACTGTGCACCAACACATCACGCCGACCGCCTTCCTTACTGCTTCCACTGTAAATGCGATTCCATAACAGGCTTTATGGTTAAAGGTCACCATTAATTCGCCCTTAAATTCGTTGAACTAATGTCAAAATCGTACTACGCCGGAACTTGATATATCAAATCAAATAAAAAAGTAGAAAACAGCTGTCATTATATTTGTGTAATAAAAGAATCTGGTAACAGCATTTTATAAACGAAAAAACAACAATCTTATTGCATAAAAATGTATCTAATAGTTAAAGTTTCATTCATTCATATTTTTGCCTGCTTCTTTGGTTTCCTTCCACTCAGAGCACCGTTTTATTTGCGGGAGACTTTCACAGCGACAGAAATTAAGGCGAATTTACATAGACGCTTTGGTTGTGTTGCATCGATCTGAAGCCTTGGCAGGCCCGTAATATAAAAATGAGACACCTTGCTATTTTCTTCGCTTTGAAGCGAAGAGAGTTGTAAATCCTCCTTTGAGAATTTCCCAACTTTTGAGTCCTTTAACACTCAACAAACTTTGCTTGGCAAAATATAGGACCTCCCATAAATTTAACTCATCTGTCGGGCGAAGCATCAAAAGATTTACATAAACGATTTGGTTGCATGTCTACGCCATTGACGACGCCATACGAAAAATAATCAAAATCCTTGCATTATCTTTGCTTTGAAGCGACCAATGCGTTTATATAATTTTGGTTTATGCATTTGTGTAAACAGCCATAGAAGTGAAAATTTCCTCAGGGAAACATGTTACACGCTTTATATTTTGTTAAGTTTCTCTAGACCTTTTTGACTCTAATTTAAGTAAATTTTGCTTTCGGTATGTTTCCGCATTGTTGGAGGCTACAAATCTTCTATTATTTATATTTCCGCAACTATTTCATCTGTTAAAACTACAAAGTTTTATTAAACTACCAAATGCAACTCAGCTTAAAGTACTCTTATGTACCAAAAATGCAACTCTAGACCTGAGATTTGCATCAGGTGAGCGAGGCTGTTTGTAATTTTGATATTTATCGCTTAGTTGACACACTGGTACTGTACACAATGTTTAAGATGTATGAGGTCTTTAAGTTAGGGTTTTTGAAGTGAAGAAGTGAAAATTTCCTCAGGGAAACATGTTACACGCTTTATATTTTGTTATGTTTCTCTAGACCTTTTTGACTCTAATTTAAATAAATTTTGCTTTCGGTATGTTTCCGCATTGTTGGAGGCTACAAATCTTCTATTATTTATATTTCCGCAACCTTTTCATCTGTTAAAACTACAAAGTTTTATTAAACTACCAAATGCAACTCAGCTTAAAGTACTCTTATGTACCAAAAATGCAACTCTAGACCTGAGATTTGCATCAGGTGAGCGAGGCTGTTTGTAATTTTGATATTTATCGCTTAGTTGACACACTGGTACTGTACACAATGTTTAAGATGTATGAGGTCTTTAAGTTAGGGTTTTTGAAGTTCCGAAGAGCTCTCCCAGATAGTTCGCAGGTACTCGATACCTTTACACCTGCAATTAAAAAATAGTCATTCTAAGAATGCTATTTTTCCTGCACACTCCCTGAAACAAAATTGTTAAACTATCCATGACGTGATTTTTAAGGCGACATCATTTGATGTAATACTTAATAAAAGAGAGACATCAAAATATAGCAGCTATTAATCAAGCTAAAGAGATGATGCATATTTGAATGGGCAGATTAACTACTGTGAATTTATTTTAAATTGGCGCATATATGAACGTGGTCTTAAACCTAGTTTATATATAATGAAACTATCATTATTTTCCTACTTATCTTCTAATCGTTATTTAAATTACAAGATTTCCCATAAAAACTTTACTCTTCGATAATTAGTGATTATGAACAAACTTTTAAGATGCCGTCTTTATTTTCATAAACGAAGTACCACTTTTAGGATGTCATCTCTAATTGTAAGTACGAAATAAAGCTGGAGTCATTGGTGCCGTATGTCGTATCGCTGTAGTCGTATCCCTAACGTAATCAGCTGTGTATCGTTACGACGGTAAACCAAAACCCAATTGGTTGGCTACGATACGGTTACGACCTAGCGGCACAAATAATCGATTGCATTGATTCTCATAAGGTTGGTCGAATCAGCTGTTAAAAGCTGGAGTCATTGGTGCTTTATCGGTAACCGTATCGGTAACCTTTTAACAGCTGATTCGACCAACCTTATGAGAATCAATGCAATCGATTATTGGTGCCGCTAAGGTCGTAACCGTATCGTAGCAAACCAATTGGGTTTTGGTTTACCGTCGTAACGATAAACAGCTGATTACGTTAGGGATACGGATACAGCGATACGACATACGGCACCAATGACTCCGGCTTAAGAAAGAAACGAGAAAGTTGTACAGTAACACTTCCTAGGGATGGGACATATCTGAACGCACAATTATCTATTGAGGATTTAATGTAGATTAGTGCAGGTGCAAACGTGAATACGAATTTAAGCATATGCTAAAGTTAGGCCCGGTTTTTCAGTACAAGTTCAAAGTTTTTCAGTATAAGTTGAAAAAATAAAGTTCCCAATTTGTGGTTCTTTGACTGGAATCAAGTGAAAGATTCCAAGACTACAGTACTTTCACGAAAATAAAAAAAAATATATATTTTTAATTAGTTTTGATAAATTACGCTTCATTACTGCAATTACTGCTGTTAGCTTTAGTGGTACCACCTTGGATATTTTTTTTTCAACTTCACCTCGACTCGATATCCAATGTAGGATATCATCTAGAGAAACGTGTTAAATATTCATTTGAAAACTGTGCATTTCTGAAAATCTCTCAAAGGTTGAATAATAATATGAAAATGCCAATGACGTTGGAGATCAACTCGAGAACTATAAATTTTACAAAATTTCTGTGAGGTTGGATAGCGATTGGAGATTGAAGTTGGATACCAACTTGAGAACTATCTGGTTTAAGAATAACTAAATAATGATGTTTGGTATTTGGAATTAGATATATGTTTCGCTGGAGAAATATCTTTTAAATATTTGCTGGGTAAGCAAAATCCAGCTGTTGTCGTATCTACAAATTGACCAGAAAATAAAAAAAACCAATGTTGCCTTACAAAAAAGCCTACCCAAAAGGCGGCCTTAAACTGTGACTGAAAAACTGCTAAGCAGTTTAACTGTAGTGTAAATTTGACTAAAGTTTAAGCAAGCTTAGTTTAAGCTTAGCTTAACCCACTACTGAAAACTGGGCCTCAATCTTACCGTTCCGCTGTAGCCATTAACATATAATTTATCTGCTCATCATCGATAAAGGGGCCAAACTGCAAGGTTTAAACTAAAGTTGACCTTTACTTACACTGAAAAGTTGTGCCTGATAAGTATTTTGGTGTTACTAAAAGAATGGGGCAGTGAAAGATAGCATGCTATAGCAAGTAGTCAGTGCAAACACATTGTAAGTGCTTACCAAATCTATTACAACTGTTTTGGGGGCGATTTCTATTTCGCATGTTGGGGCCGCATTAACTGTCATTTGCAATCATTTCTAGTGAAACGACACAATTGGTTGGTTTTTGTAGGTGATTGGCAAACAGAAGAGTAATCTTCATTGGAAAAGTATAAATAATCCAGAAATAGAAACGGTGCAAGTCTTTTAATAATAGATTATACAGTTTTATTGCATAAATCGAATTCATTGTGAATAGAACAACACGAAATAATCAACTAAAATATATAAATATGAACTTAGTTACGAAACAAAACGAATGAATTAATGAAAATTATAAGAGAAATCATATGTAAGAAAGAAAAATATGAAATGAAATCAAGTGAATTGGGTTGGAAACATGGTGATAATTACAGAAAAGCCAAATAAAGTTAAGTGAAAATTAGTATTTCTGTGAAAATTACAAAATTGATTTGTGTTTTATTTTATTCTATAAATTGTGTACAAAAAATCGATTGGTAATCATAACTTCAATTTATTTTTGGCACAGCATTAAGCAAAATCCTTTCTACATATTTCGGCGCGTGGAGTAGTGACACGGGCTCATGTTCAATATATTGATGCATGTACATATGTATGTATGATATTCCTGCGCATACGGTGTAATATATTGGACAGCCGTTCATCCATCCGAAGGGTAGTTAATAGACAATAGACAAAGTAGTCGGTGCGTTGCCGTTGCTTTTATTTAGCACAAAGCATTCTTGGTCTTTGTTCGGAATATATTCCACCATAAAAAATGATCGCCCAATACTAGCAGTGGGTCCTTTGTTCAAGATATCTTTTTTATTTAGCATGTAGTAAAATCATAGAATATCTACTGAACAAGGTGCATGACTAACACAACTGCAGCCATTGGATATGAACCGGATTTGTCTGAAGTTAATGGTAGTGATTAGTTTTGTGAGGACAAGTGTTTAAGATGTAAAAACAACTGAGCTATCATAAATTTCATATACTTACATACTTGCAAAGTGCATAGGAGCGCAGTGAAAGTTAAAAAAAAATTGATTTGCAGTCTAGAATTGAATGAGCTAACTTGGTGTTAATAAATGTGAATAAATAATATATTAAAATAATTTTTTTGAAAAAAATAAAAAATTGTTCATAAAGGAGTGATAAAAATATGTGTGACCAATTCATTACTTACATATGTCTGCTTACATAGTATGTACATACAACTGTGTTTAAATACCTAAGTTTTTATTATTACAAGTGATTTTTTCATAAACATGCTACCTGTAACCGGTTTCTTTCATTATTAAGTATTATTTGTTCTTTACTCTTCGACTTCTCCCTACAACAACTTTAATTTTGCTTTTGCAAATAAAGTACAAGCTCTCGAGTTGCGCGAAGACTACAAAAATTAATAAAAAACAAAAAAAGTAGTTGTAATAAATTTAAATAAATAAAGCGCCTGGAAAATATTGAAAATGTAAGTATTCCTCATAATTTTTGAACTTATTATTATTTTTATTTTGAAAACGTGCTCCGTCCACCAGACCGAAGTCCCTGGTTCAAGATTCAATGATTTAGAAAAAGTTTATCATTTACAGTGGCGTGGCAGTGTTTTCACTAACACACCGAGTTTTTTTCTACCTTAAAAAGTTTATCAGTGAAAATTCATTCTTCAGTACTCTTGCTTCTACCACGAAAGGAGTAGATCCGCCACAACTTTTTAAACATTTTAGCATTCGTCCTATTAGGGTTTGCCACAACTAAAGAATGTGTCAAACCATTTCAAGCGGATAGATGACAGACCGCCACTCTTTTGAGTGACTGAAGCGAGCTCTGTGAAGTTGGCACCTACTTGGGCGAATAATTAAAAAAACCATATCTCCTTCGTTTGTCCATCGTTTGTCCACGTTTGTCCAGGAAAAATTTTCGTTTGTCCACCTTTTGTTAAAAAGTTATAACAAAAACATTTTTTTTCGAAAAAACCCAAAAAATTTTTTGTTTCGCTTTATTGTGCTAAATCGTATGTCCGTCGTTTGCCCATCGTTTGTCCATGTTTGTCCAGGAAAAATTTTCGTTTGCCCACCTTTTTTTAAAATGTTATTTCAAAACACAAAAATGTGTGTGAAGTTGGCACCTCCATTTACGAGTATTTAAAAAAACCAAATGCCATTCGTTTGTCCATCGTTTGTCCACGATTGTCCAGGAAAAATTTTCGTTTGTCCACCTTTTGTTAAAAAGTTATTTAAAAAAAAAAAAACAAAAATCGTGTGTGAAGGTGGCACCTCCATTTACAAGTAATTAAAAAAACCAAATGCCATGCGTTTGTCCATCGTTTGTCCACGTTTGTATAGGAAAATTTTTCGTTTGTCCACCTTTTGTTAAAAAGTTATAACAAAAATATTTTTTTTTTCGAAAAAACCCAAAAAAAAATTGGTGTTTCGCTTTATTGTGCTAAATCGTATGTCCGTCGTTTGCCCATCGTTTGTCCATGTTAGTCCAGGAAATATTTTCGTTTGTCCACCTTTTTTTAAAAAGTTATTTCAAAAAAACAAAAATTGTGAATTGAAGTTGGTACCTCCATTTACGAGTATTTAAAAAAACCAAATGGCATTCGTTTGTCGATCGTTTGTCCACGATTGTCCAGGAAAAATTTTCGTTTGTCCACCTTTTGTTAAAAAGTTATTTAAAAAAAAAAACAAAAATCGTGTGTGAAGTTGGCACCTCCATTTACAAGTAATTAAAAAAACCAAATGCCATGCGTTTGTCCATCGTTTGTCCACGTTTGTATAGGAAAATTTTTCGTTTGTCCACCTTTTGTTAAAAAGTTATAACAAAAATATTTTTTTTTTCGAAAAAACCCCAAAAAAAATTTGTGTTTCGCTTTATTGTGCTAAATCGTATGTCCGTCGTTTGCCCATCGTTTGTCCATGTTTGTCCAGGAAAAATTTTCTTTCGTTTGTCCACCTTTTGTTAAAAAGTTATTTAAAAAAAAAACAAAAATCGTGTGTGAAGTTGGCACCTCCATTTACAAGTAATTAAAAAAACCAAATGCCATGCGTTTGTACATCGTTTGTCCACGTTTGTCCAGGAAAAATTTTCGTTTGTACACCTTTTGTTAAAAAGTTATAACAAAAAGATTTTTTTTCGAAAAAACCCAAAAAACAAACGTGGACAAACGATGGGCAAACGAATGGCATTTGGTTTTTTTAATTACTCGTAAATGGAGGTGCCAACTTCACACACGATTTTTGTTTTTTTGAAATAACTTTTTAACAAAAGGTGGACAAACGAAAATTTTTCCTGGACAAACGTGGACAAACGATGGACAAACGAATGGCATTTGGTTTTTTTTAATTACTCGTAAATGGAGGTGCCAACTTCACACACGATTTTTGTTTTTTTGAAATAACTTTTTAACAAAAGGTGGACAAACGAAAATTTCTCCTGGACAAACATGGACAAACGATAGGCAAACGACGGATATACGATTTAGCACAATAAAGCGAAACTAAAATTTTTTTGGGTTTTTTCGAAAAAAAAAATTTTTTTGTTATAACTTTTTAACAAAAGGTGTACAAACGAAAATTTTTCCTGGACAAACGATGGGCAAACGACGGCCATACGATTTAGCACAATAAAGCAAAACAAAAAATTTTTTGGGTTTTTTCGAAAAAAAAAAAAAATTTTTGTTATAACTTTTTAACAAAAGGTGTACAAACGAAAATTTTTCCTGGACAAACGATGGGCAAACGACGGACATACGATTTAGCACAATAAAGCGAAACAAAATTTTTTTTGGGTTTTTTCGAAAAAAAAATATTTCTGTTATAACTTTTTAACAGAAGGTGGACAAACGAAAATTTTTCCTGGACAAACGATGGACAAACGAATGGCATTTGGTTTTTTTAATTACTCGTAAATGGAGGTGCCAACTTCACACACGATTTTTGTTTTTTTGAAATAACTTTTCAACAAAAGGTGGACAAACGAAAGAAAATTTTTCCTGGACAAACATGGACAAACACGGTGGGCAAACGACGGACATGCGATTTTGCACAATAAAGCGAAACAAAAAATTTTTCGGGTTTTTTCGAAAAAAAAATATTTTTGTTATAACTTTTTAACAAAAGGTGTACAAACGAAAATTTTTCCTGGACAAACGATGGGCAAACGACGTACATACGATTTAGCACAATAAAGCGAAACAAAAAATTTTTCGGGTTTTTTCGAAAAAAAAAAAAATATTTTTGTTATAACTTTTTAACAAAAGGTGTACAAACGAAAATTTTTCCTGGACAAACGTGGACAAACGATGGGTAAACGACGGACATACGATTTAGCACAATAAAGCGAACAAAAAATTTTTTGGGTTTTTCGAAAAAAAAATATTTTTGTTATAACTTTTTAACAAAAGGTGTACAAACGAAAATTTATCCTGGACAAACGATGGGCAAACGACGGACATACGATTTTGCACAATAAAGCGAAACAAAAAATTTTTCGGGTTTTTTCGAAAAAAAAAATATTTTTGTTATAACTTTTTAACAAAAGGTGGACAAATGAAAATTTTTCCTGGACAAACATGGACAAACGATGAGCAAACGACGGACATACGATTTAGCACAATAAAGCGAAACAAAAAATTTTTTGGTTTTTTTCGAAAAAAAAATATTTTTGTTATAACTTTTTAACAAAAGGTGTACAAACGAAAATTTTTCCTGGACAAACGATGGGCAAACGACGTACATACGATTTAGCACAATAAAGCGAAACAAAAAATTTTTGGGGTTTTTTCGAAAAAAAAAAATATTTTTGTTATAACTTTTTAACAAAAGGTGTACAAACGGTAATTTTTCCTGGACAAACGTGGACAAACGATGGGTAAACGACGGACATACGATTTAGCACAATAAAGCGAACAAAAAATTTGTTGGGTTTTTTGAAAAAAAAATATTTTTGTTATAACTTTTTAACAAAAGGTGTACAAACGAAAATTTTTCCTGGACAAACGATGGGCAAACGACGTACATACGATTTAGCACAATAAAGCGAAACAAAAAATTTTTCGGGTTTTTTCGAAAAAAAAAAAATATTTTTGTTATAACTTTTTAACAAAAGGTGTACAAACGAAATTTTTTCCTGGACAAACGTGGACAAACGATGGGTAAACGACGGACATACGATTTAGCACAATAAAGCGAACAAAAAATTTTTTGGGTTTTTCGAAAAAAAAAATATTTTTGTTATAACTTTTTAACAAAAGGTGTACAAACGAAAATGTTTCCTGGACAAACGATGGGCAAACGACGGACATACGATTTTGCACAATAAAGCGAAACAAAAAATTTTTCGGATTTTTTCGAAAAAAAAAAATTTTTGTTATAACTTTTTAACAGAAGGTGGACAAACGAAAATTTTTCCTGGACAAACGTGGACAAACGATGGACAAACGAATGGCATTTGGTTTTTTTAAATACTCGCAAATGGAGGCGCCAACTTCACACACAATTTTTGTTTTTTTGAAATAACTTTTTAAAAAAAGGTGGACAAACGAAAATTTTTCCTGGACAAACATGGACAAACGATGGGCATACGACGGACATACGATTTAGCACAAAAAAGCGAAACAAAAAATTTTTTGGGTTTTTTCGAAAAAAAAATGTTTTTGTTATAACTTTTTAACAAAAGGTGGACAAACGAAAATTTTTCCTGGACAAACGTGGACAAACGATGGACAAACGAATGGCATTTGGTTTTTTTAAATACTCGCAAATGGAGGTGCCAACTTCACACAGCATTTTTTTTTTTTTTTTTTTTGAAATAACTTTTTAAAAAAAGGTGGAGAAACGAAAATTTTTCCTGGACAAACATGGACAAACGATGGGCAAACGACGGACATACGATTTAGCACAATAAAGCGAAACAAAATTTTTTTTGGGTTTTTTCGAAAAAAAATATGTTTGTTATAACTTTTTAACAAAAGGTGCACAAACGTAATTTTTTCCTGGACAAACGTGGACCAACGATGGACAAACGAATGGCATTTGGTTTTTTTAATTACTCGTAAATGGAGGTGCCAACTTCACACACGATTTTTTGTTTTTTTGAAATAACTTTTTAACAAAAGGTGGACAAACGAAAATTTCTCCTGGACAAACATGGACAAACGATAGGCAAACGACGGACATACGATTTAGCATAATAAAGCGAAACAAAAATTTTTTTTCGGTTTTTTCGAAAAAAAAATATTTTTGTTATAACTTTTTAACAAAAGGTGGACAAACTAAATTTTTCCTGAACAAACGTGGACAAACGAATGGCATTTGGTTTTTTTACTTACTCGTAAATGGAGGTGCCAACTTCACACACAATTTTTGTTTTTTTGAAATAACTTTTTAAAAAAAGGTGGACAAACGAAAATTTTTCCTGGACAAACATGGACAAACGATGGGCAAACGACGGACATACGATTTAGCACAATAAAGCGAAACAAAAAATTTTTTATGTTTTTTCGAAAAAAAATATTTTTGTTATAACTTTTTAACAGAAGGTGGACAAACGAAAATTTTGCCTGGACAAACGTGGACAAACGATGGACAAACGAATGGCATTTGGTTTTTTTAAATACTCGCAAATGGAGGCGCCAACTTCACACACAATTTTTGTTTTTTTGAAATAACTTTTTAAAAAAAGGTGGACAAACGAAAATTTTTTCTGGAAAAACATGGACAAACGATGGGCAAACGACGGACATATGATTTAGCACAAAAAAGCGAAACAAAAAATTTTTTGGGTTTTTTCGAAAAAAAAATGTTTTTGTTATAACTTTTTAACAAAAGGTGGACAAACGAAAATTTTTCCTGGACAAACGTGGACAAGCGATGGACAAACGAATGGCATTTGGTTTTTTTAAATACTCGCAAATGGAGGTGCCAACTTCACACAGCATTTTTTTTTTTTTTTTGAAATATCTTTTTAAAAAAAGGTGGAGAAACGAAAATTTTTCCTGGACAAACATGGACAAACGATGGGCAAACGACGGACATCGATTTAGCACAATAAAGCGAAACAAAATTTTTTTTGGGTTTTTTCGAAAAAAAAATATTTTTGTTATAACTTTTTAACAAAAGGTGCACAAACGTAAATTTTTCCTGGACAAACGTGGACAAACGATGGACAAACGAATGGCATTTGGTTTTTTTAATTACTCGTAAATGGAGGTGCCAACTTCACACACGATTTTTTGTTTTTTTGAAATAACTTTTTAACAAAAGGTGGACAAACGAAAATTTCTCCTGGACAAACATGGACAAACGATAGGCAAACGGCGGACATACGATTTAGCATAATAAAGCGAAACAAAAATTTTTTTTGGTTTTTTTCGAAAAAAAAATATTTTTGTTATAACTTTTTAACAAAAGGTGGACAAACTAAATTTTTCCTGGACAAACGTTGACAAACGAATGGCATTTGTTTTTTTTTAAATACTCGCAAATGGAGGCGCCAACTTCACACACGATTTTTTGTTTTTTTTGAAATAACTTTTTAACAAAAGGTGGACTAACGAAAATTTCTCCTGGACAAACATGGACAAACGATAGGCAAACGACGGACATACGATTTAGCACAATAAAGCGAAACAAAAATTTTTTTGGGTTTTTTCGAAAAAAAATATTTTTGTTATAACTTTTTAACAAAAGGTGGACAAACTAAATTTTTCCTGAACAAACGTGGACAAACGAATGGCATTTGGTTTTTTTAATTACTCGTAAATGGAGGTGCCAACTTCACACACGATTTTTTGTTTTTTTGAAATAACTTTTTAACAAAAGGTGGACAAACGAAAATTTTCCTGGACAAACGTGGACAAACGATGGACAAACGAATTGCATTTGGTTTTTTTAAATACTCGCAAATGGAGGTGCCAACTTCACACACAATTTTTGTTTTTTTGAAATAACTTTTTAACAAAAGGTGGACAAACGAAAATTTTTCATGGACAAACGTGGACAAACGAATGACAAACGAATGGCATTTGGTTTTTTTAATTACCCGTAAACGGAGGTGCCAACTTCACACACGATTTTTTGTTTTTTTGAAATAACTTTTTAAAAAAAGGTGGACAAACGAAAATTTTTCCTGGACAAACATGGACAAACGATAGACAAACGAATGGCATTTGGTTTTTTAAATATTCGCAAATGGAGGTGCCAACTTCACACAGGATTTTTTTTTTTTTGAAATAACTTTTTAACAAAAGGTGGACAAACGAAAATTTTTCCTGGACAAACGTGGACAAACGATGGGCAAACGAATGGCATTTCGATTTTTAAATACTCGCAAATGGAGGTGCCAACTTCACACACGATATTTTTTTTTTTGAAATAACTTTTTAACAAAAAGGGACAAACGAAAATTTTTCCTGGACAAACAGGGACAAACGGTGGACAAACGAATGAGATATGTTTTTTTTTTAATTATTCGCCCAAGTAGGTGCCAACTTCACAGAGCTACTGAAGCGGCTTAGAATATGCCCCGGTAGGCAAGTCAGTCGTGAGAAGCTACTAAAATCCTCAGATTTGTAGATTGGAGGCTTCGAAAATAATGGTTCCCGAAGCAGTCGGGCAGATACCAGAAAGCGCTAGTACCAGAGCGTACCGTATTCATATCCGACGAGGGTTGTCCACATCCACAAAGAGTTTTTTATTAATGTAGAAATGATAGATATCTTTTGTATCATAAAATACGGAGCGATGTTGTTAGTCTCAGCACAAAGCCAAGGGAACTTGCGGTCATTGCCTACATCCTGCTTGTTTGAACCTTCCAATTCTATCGGCGTTTGGCCAACAGAAAATAACAATAATAATAACATAACATACATTCCTAGACAAAGCCACAAAAGATTCCAATATACTACCCCCAGCGGGTAAGGGGGTAAGAATATACCCGCGGTAGGTATGCCTGTCGTAAGAGGCGACTAAAATACCAGATTCAAGGGGTGTGTAGCGCAACCCTTCAGGTTGCCAGCGCAATATATAGCTTCTCAAATTCTAATTGTCAACCTCACCTATCCGCGGCGAATCCTATTTCACTAACAGACGAGGCTCGGGCGACCCCAAGCTCCTCATGGAACTTGAGGGTGGGGAGGTAGGGGATGGCCTGAATGTTTAATGTGGCCACATAAATCGTTCCTGAGATGGTCGGGCTAGCACCTTAATGGTGCTGTGGTACCGGAGCGTACCGGATCTGTATCCGGCAAAGGACCATCACATCGATAACACTCCCCAAAGCCTTCGGGGAGCAACCTTATCGCTACAACAACAACAACATTCCAATATACTGCTACGTTTTCCATTACGTATATTTATAAAAATAGCAATCGATTACCCAATTCACGAGATCCCTATTCGTTGTACACGCATATGTGGCATTAATCAAATTGTATAGTGGAAACCACTGAAACAACTAAATCTTATGAATGTACAACGAATAAGACATATATCCTTTTTTAATGTCATAGGTACTAAGGTTAGATTAGGTTGAACTGGCCGGATCATAGACTGAATGAGTCCGTAGTATTAGAAGTTTTTTTAAGGACCAAGCTGAAAAACCCTATCTAAACCCAGGACCTATGTTATAAAATAACTCCGTCCTCTTGGCAAATACGAGAAGATTTATAGGACTTATGCCACTTGGTGCTTCTAGATGTGAGAGCTGTGTCACTCCTAATAGCTGGAGTCTTAGCCTGGCAAGCGCTGGGCATGAGCACAAAACGTGCTCGATCGTTTTCTCCTCCAACCTGCACTTCCTACATCTGCTATCACTTACCAAACCTAATTTAAAGGCATGTAACGCCTCAATGCAGTGTCCAGTCAGAAAACCCGTCATGAGTCTACAATCTAACGATAGAAGCAACTTTGGAGTTTTTATTTCTATTAAAAAACAGCACCGACACAATATCCAAAGGTTGATTCGCTTGGTCGCAGTGCATTACCTGGAATTCCATTCTATTCCAGAATGCTTTCGAACTGGTAGCCGCGATAGCGTGGTAATCCACTCAGCAGCGAAGTGTTCTAAATAGTGTGTGAAGTCCAAAACTCACACGCCCGAGGTGCTAGCCAGTGATTGCAAGTGCTATGCCAATCCGGCTCTGAATATGAACAGAGCAAGAAGCTGAGCTTTAGCATAATCATGCATTTCTTTCAATTAACTCTGAGCCAAAAAAAAAAACTTGCCGTTCTGCAAGTGGGTCTTAGGCTCTGATATGATCTAAGTCGTGTTTTAGTGCGGAGCAAATAGAAGAATAAAAACTACGCACTATGTGCTACGGGGAACGATAGCAAACACAATTTTTTGCTTTTTGCACTGTTGGGCATTGTTATGCAGAACTTGGTCTTTGTCTGCTGTGCTCTTTGCTCTATTCATGTTCAGAGTCGGAACAGTAGCAGATCATGTTGTTTTTGTTGTTGTTGTTGTTGTATTAGGCTTTGCGGAGTGTTATCGAAGTTGATGGTCCTTTGCCGGGTATAGATCCGGTACGTTCCGGTAACAAAGCACCATTAAGGTACTAGCCCGACCATCTCGGCAACGATTTATATGACCACATTAAACCTTCTAGGCCATTCCGCCCTCCCCAACCCCCTAGACCCCTTGGGGTCACCAGAGCCTCGCCTGCTAAATATGTGTATGATATATTCATATTTGTAACAGGATTCCCCTCGCGTAGTTGGGGTTGACAATTGGGTTACGAAAGCTTTGAAGCTACATATTGCGCTTATCAACCCCTTGAATCCCTGTGCAGAGTATATTTTTCGTTGGTACTGCTACACTGGAGTAGCAAATGCAAACACTGATTTGTATCTGATTTTTATTCGGGAATACTTACGCTTAATTAGGAGCTCGTTTACGTTTGTCGTGTATAAGTATAAGGTATAAGGTATAGGTTTGAAGTCTCTTATAAGTCGGATTGGTTTTTGACGAAAGCGTCTCACAGGTCACCTCCAAAGACAGTTAGTTAAGTAAAGACTCATTCAATAATCTGTGTTATAATATTGAAGGCAAAATAATTCGAATTTATTGGTATCTATAAGCGAATAGCTTTCCTAAAATAAGATACATAGCTACATATCTACATACAAACATATATGTATCTGTACTCAGCATTGTGAATTATGAATACAAAAGGTGACTGCTTGCAGATATGCAAAATGTTTTCAATACCCAAATATTCTCGTTCTTAACTTTGCCCCGAAATTTGCCTGTACATTAGACTGATTAAAAATAAAAAAAAAATTTCTTTTTTCTCACCACATGTTCCCAAAATGTTTATATTAAGTACATCTACATCGCATCATTCGATTTTAATTAAGTCTTTCGTTAAAGAAGTATTCAAGTTTAAAATATCGCTAATCGAGCCGAATTGTACAGAAAAAGGGTTAAATTTGAAATGAGCATGTCATTTGAAACTACACAGAACTTTTAATTGGAAATGCTGTGCACTGGTATATGATCAGTGATTATTATGATTAATGATTATTAAGCAATGATCATTAAGCAATGATCATTAAGCAAGTTAGGTTCATAGATTTGGGCGTTATGGATTCCCTAAACTCGACTTTCAATTGCACTAAAAACGCGTTGATAGCGGCAAGGGAACTTTGGCGTTCATCACACCATGGTCTTAAGAATTCAATGAGTCATATATTAGTAAATCTCTCTTTATATCCTTGGTGAGGTCAATATTGGAATATGAAATCCCTCAAGGGTACTCCTCCCTACTCCAGCCGTTTGAAACTTATTCAGCTTCCTACGTTACATGGTTGTAAAGAGATGGCACGTGTGTTATTTTTACTAAAAATATTAGATGGTTGGTAAATAGCTCGCTTCTGCTTGGTGCAATGTTTAATGTTTCAATTAGACCAGCTAGACACTTTCAATCACTTCATATAATGCATGGAACGAATTTTGAAATGCACGAACCTCTGCGTTGTCTGTGGACTGATTTCAATAACCACTGCAAAAATATTGACACCTGACGTCGTTAAATACGCAATGATTTGGGCAGTTGGCTTGGAATCACTTCCTTTCCAAACTTCCACACTTATCGCCAACTCCAATGATTTGGGCTGTTGGCTTGGAATCACGTCGTCTCCAACCTCCAAGAGGAAGCGGAACTAATTATTGTGAAATAATCATATTAGCTACTCCATTCCGACAGCATTTATAATCAATTCACAGTCCATCCGGCAACGTATGTAATAATATGTATATACATTAAGCTGGGTCGATTTATTAACCTATATCGCGCCATCGATTTTTCGATAGGTTTTGGACTCAGGAAAAAAAGTTCCACCAAGCATGCCCAAAAAAATAATTTTCGAGCCTGCAAAATTTGAGTTGTTTGACTTTTTTTCTTTGATTTTTAAGGTTTTTTTCCTGACCTACTTAAAAAATTTTCACTTGATTTTAAAATTTTCATGTATACCCTGTCTGACTCAGAATTGTCCGCTAAAAACTTTGGCGATAACAGTGGCGATAACAGTTTTTTGAAAAAAAAAAAAAACAAATATTTTTTGGGTTTTGAGGAGTGTTTTGGTGAAAAAATTTAATTTTCGCCATTTTTTTTAAGGGTTTCTTCAGAAACGTCCAAAAGTGTTGCCGATGAAAACGAATTTGTCTCATAGTTCATATCCCACATAAAATTATGCGATAAGAACGTTGGCATTAACAGTTTAAAAAAAAAATTTTTTTTTGGTTTTTGGGACTTGATTTGGTCGAAATCGATTTTTTTCATTTTCAAGGCTCCAAATCATTTTTTATGTATATGTTTCCGTTAGACCCACCAATAAGTATACCAAAATGATCAGGGGACTAGTTTTAAAAAACTTCACTTACCACCGTCTTTAGCGCATGAATTCACTTGGGACTAAAAAAAATATATGTCTGATCTGGACGATTTTTTCAGACAACCATCTATGCCCAATACGTAAGTTTGTGGTACAATTTGATGTTGCTGGCTGTTAAAATGAGGCAGAAATGGGGCAAAAATGGTGAAAACCATCTTATTGAACAATCGATTGTATGGGAGGTATATGCTATAGTGGTCCCCCATCAAAATATGCCTGCTTACCAAATTTCATCATTGTTTGCGTTCAAACAAACGGTCAGAGGGACAGACGGGCGGACGGATGGACGGACGGACGGACGGACAGACGGACATGACTAAATCAACTTAGCTCGTCCCCTGATCATTTTGGTATACTTATTGGTGGGTCTAACGGAAACATATACATAAGAAATGATTTGGAGCTTTGAAAATGAAAAAAATCGATTTCGACCAAAACAAGTCCCAAAAACAAGTTTTAAAAACTGTTAATGCCAACGTTTTTATCGCATAATTTTAAGTGGGATAGGAACTATGAGACAAATTCGTTTTCACCGGCAACACTTTTGCACGTTTCTGAAGAAACCCTTAAAAAAAATGGCTAAAAAATAAATTTTTTCACTAAAACACTCTTCAAAACCCAAAAAACATTTTTTTTTTTCAAAAAAATGTTATCGCCAAAGTTTTTAGCGGACAATTTTGAGTCGGACAGGGTATACATGAAAATTTTAAAATCAAATGAAAATTTTTTAAGTAGGTCATGAAGAAAACCTTAAAAATCAAAGAAAAAAAGTCAAAAAACTCAAATTTTGCAGGCTCGAAAATTATTTTTTTGGGTATGTTTTATGGAACTTTTTTTCCTGAGCCCAAAACCTATCGAAAAATCGATGGCGCGATATGGGTTAACTTTCGTCCATGCAAATCCACCCAGCTTAATATACATATATTCTATAGTATAAATTTCGTTCAAATTCAATTTGTAATTATATTTCGTCTGATTAATTGTTAAATAAATAAATAAGTACTTTATAGACAATATATACAAGGTTAAACCAAAGAGGATAAATATAATAAGAGCCGTCACTCGTTATTTTTTAGGCATTTACTCGATGTAAACTGTGAGGTAGTCGCTACTTTTGTTTTATGAGGGACATTTTTGAATTGCCTTCCATTTATCCATGCGGTGTTGTCACTTTATGCAAACGTGTTTTTTGGAAAGAGAATTAAATAATTAATTAAATACAGTCGGAAAAATAAACACAAATACCCCATGAAAATGTATAGAATACATTTATAAACATCTCGCCCAAAAAAAAAGTAGCGATTACCTCATAGTTTACATGGAGTAAATGCCTAAAAAAGAACGAGTGACGGCTCTTATTATATTTATCCTCTTTATTTATTTTTTCATTTATTAATCATTTTCTTAATGCTATGTACATATTTTAAATTTCCATATTGTATTCAACACATTAACTATAACATAGCTTAAGAAAGGTAGATGGCAATTATTATTTTAAGAATTAAAATAGTACTAATGCCATTTTCAATAATTATATACTGTTTTTGTTTTTGTGTGGGGTGTACATTAAATATTTACTAATACTAAAAAATTTATTAAAAAAGAACTTCAGGTAAAATTATTTTTATATTTTTAATTTTTTATAATATCGCCCTCAGCAGCGATTCCAGTTCATAATGATTATGTCCAAGCAGATACAGTTTAACTGTTTTTTGAAAGAAGTTAAAATTTCTAATAACCTGTACAGTGTTAGGAAGGGGGTTGAAAAACTTGCGCGACGTGTAAATATAAAAGCTTCTAAAGTGTTTGTACAGTTGGAAGTATATTCCTACGTAAGTTATAGACTTCTGAGGGAAAGCTTTCCAAGTAACATGAACGAATAAAGAAAATACTCATGACTTTATATAAATACAAATGACGGCACGGTAGTATATCCAGTCTCCTAAAAAGCGGCATAGAGTGAGATCTATATTTTGCACTACAGATACGTCTAATAATTCCCTTTTGAATCGTTACAAGTGGTGACAGTTTATTTGCCGAGGCGCCACCCCAGCAGCTGATACCATATTGAAGTTTAGATTGGAATATGCCGTAGTAAACAGTTTTTAAAGTAGATACAGTGCAACACTTTTTGAGACGATAGAACTGCCTAGTAGTATAGAGAAAATACTGTTTCAATGTATGGATGTGCGCAGACCAATTCACACGATTGTCAATTATTATACCAAGATATTTAAAATTCTCAACAACATCAACTCTGAAACAGTTGTCGCTGCATTGAATATTGCAATCGAAAGAACTTATCGCAATATTCTGAGTGCACTCCATATGGTGTAAGTTAAAACGGAGGCATTCTTCGCCATGAAATATAATATCACAGCTAGGTAGTTCTTTGGCAACATGGCTAAAATACATAAATTTCGTTTTATTACTAACAAGTAGTTTCTGTGAAGCAAACCAAGCTCTCAGCAAATGCAAATCAAAGTTAATGTCACATATTAATTCAAGTTCACTAGTTGTACTTTACGCAATGGCCAGATCATCTGCAAACGCAGTGGTTTTGCCCTTAAATGGCAGGGAAAATATTGAATTGATGTATATTAGGAACAATATTGGATCAAGAACAGAACCTTGGGGTACTCCCAGATTTACAAACAGTGGGCTACTGTAACTGCTATCTACTTTTACTCTTTGTATTCTGTTAGAAAGATAGGATTTAAACCAGTTATGAATAAAGCCTCGGAAGCCTGCATGGTGTATTTTATCCAAGAGAATATCTCTATCGACCATGTCAAAGGCTTTTGTTATATCAACAAATAGTTTCTTTTACCGTCTAGAGCTCTGTAAATATTTGTGCAGAAACTCAGCAGAGCGTCTTCTGTTGATAAGCCGGAACGAAATCCAAACTGCATAGGACTTGGTTAAACTGCGAAAAACTTATTAACTCGGAGAGACCAAATACTTACTGAGTTCAAAAAAATATATCCGGATATGTAAAATTTTGATTTCAAAATAAAATGAAGTAACTTCAAACTCCACATGCCTACATGCGAGCTGCAGGAAGAAACTGTTGAGCACGTTGTGTGTTCGTGTCCTGCGCTCGCCAGGTCAAGGCTTCAGCTATTAGCGGCGGCAGAGTTGCCAGATCTGGAGGCAACAATTAAGCTAGATCCTAGAAAACTTCTTGTATTTGCCAATAGGACGGAGTTATTCTATAACAAAAGTCCTGGCATCTGATTGGCGTTCTTCCATTTGGTCGTCACACAAATTCTGGTAACACTGTGGACACATACAGTCTATGTGAGGTCTTTACTGAAAGACCAATTTAACCTAACCTAAATCCTGAATGCATTGAGAAAGAATGTGATATAGCCAATGCCTTGAACAATTTTTTTGTTACGAGCATAGTCGAAATTAATAAAGGTATTGAAATAATTCATTATGCTGCCGAAATAAGCGTAAATAAAAAATTGAAGCGTTTGAATTCACAGACACAGTATTAGATGATATAATAAATATCACTAAAAAATTTAAAAACAAATATGGCGCGAAAAAGCTTTTGTCGGAAGGTGTATTTAAAGATGCCATAATATATACTGCTCGCTTTTACAAAGAAGTCATACACGATTCATTAAATAACAGCATTGTTCCTAATTTCTGGAAATTATCTACAATAGTACCTGTGGAAAAAGTTAAAAATACAGTGAAGCCGGAGGAGCTACGTACAATCAATACGTTACCTGCAGATGAAAAAATAATGGAAACAGTGGTTAAATATCAACTAGTAGCATACTTAGAAAAACACGATATAATTATACCTGAGCAATCTGGGTATTCTTGTGAAACAGCACTGAATATGGTAATGGAAACAGGATATAAGTGACAAAAAAGTTGTGTTATCGGTCTTCCTAGACTTAAAACGGGCTTTCGAAACAATTGATAGAGATATTCTGTTGGATGTCATGTTTAAAATTGGTATAAGGGGAAAAGAGTTGGAATGGTTCCGAAGTTACTTGAGCAACATGAAATTCACAACTATGAAACTAGAAGTAGTAAAAAAATATGACTGCCTAGGGTAAGAGCTGAGTTCGCTAAAAAGACTTTAGAATATATATGTAGGTTATAAAATGTATAATGAATTACCAAATGAGATAAAAGGCTGTGAAAATATTAATAAGTAAATCATTAAATTTGTAATGAACTTTTTCTTTTTTAATTTAAACTAGGTCTTAAAGACCGTGAATAAATACAAAAAAAAAAATCAGTCTAATGCACATAAATATGGTATGTCTGAGAACCAGGTGCAAACAAATGTCAATATTTTACATATCGTTTAAGTCGCGGTCTCACTAAGATACACACATTGTCCATTTGGTGTGTTGAACGTTAGGCTAGCAGCCGTAAATAGATGCAAAAAACTAATTTTTTTGTATGGATGTGCATATATGACGTGCGTAAAGCTGGCAGACCCAAGTGCTCAAAAATAAGTTAAAGTTGTTTGAGAATTAAGTGCATTTTAGGTGCAATTTAGGGCCACAAAAGATAATTTAGGTGCTCATTTGGTTTTAGAGATATTCGCAAAAAAGTGTGGGTCTGCTAGGTTAACGTCAAGCTAGCAGACCCACAACTTAAATTTCATTTTATTTTAAATAAAAAATATATCAAAATTAGGAGCTATTTAGGTGCTTTTTAGGGCCACAAAAGATAATTTAGGTTTTCATTTCGTTTTCGAGATATTCGCAAAAAGGTGTGGGTTTGCTAGGTTAACGTCAAGCTAGCAGACCCAAAATTTAAATTTCATTTTATTTTAAATAAAAAATGTATCAAAATTAGGAGCTATTTAGGTGCTTTTTAGGGCCACAAAAGATAATTTAGGTTTTCATTTCGTTTTCGAGATATTCGCAAAAAGGTGTGGGTGGGTCTGCTAGGTTAACGTCAAGCTAGCAGACCCAAAATTTAAATTTCATTTTTTTTTTAATAAAAAATGTATCAAAATTAGGAGCTATTTAGGTGCTTTTTAGGGCCACAAAAGATAATTTAGGTTTTCATTTCGTTTTTGAGATATTCGCAAAAAGATGTGGGTCTGCTAGGTTAACGTCAAGCTAGCAGACCCAAAATTTAAATTTCATTTTATTTTAAATAAAAAATATATCAAAATTAGGAGCTATTTAGGTGCTTTTTAGGGCCACAAAAGATAATTTAGGTTTTCATTTCGTTTTCGAGATATTCGCAAAAAGATGTGGGTCTGCTAGGTTAACGTCAAGCTAGCAGACCCAAAATTTAAATTTCATTTTTTTTTAAATAAAAAATATATCAAAATTAGGAGCTATTTAGGTGCTTTTTAGGGCCACAAAAGATAATTTAGGTTTTCATTTCGTTTTCGAGATATTCGCAAAAAGGTGTGGGTCTGCTAGGTTAACTTCAAGCTAGCAGACCCACAACTTAAATTTCATTTTATTTTAAATAAAAAACATATCAAAATTAGGAGCTATTTAGGTGCTTTTTAGGGCCACAAAAGATAATTTAGGTTTTCATTTCGTTTTCGAGATATTCGCAAAAAGGTGTGGGTCTGCTAGGTTAACTTCAAGCTAGCAGACCCACAACTTAAATTTCATTTTATTTTAAATAAAAAACATATCAAAATTAGGAGCTATTTAGGTGCTTTTTAGGGCCACAAAAGATAATTTAGGTTTTCATTTCGATTTCGAGATATTCGCAAAAAGGTGTGGGTCTGCTAGGTTAACGTCAAGCTAGCAGACCCACACCTTTTTGCGAATATCTCGAAAACGAAATGAAAACCTAAATTATCTTTTGTGGCCCTAAAAAGCACCTAAATAGCTCCTAATTTTGATATACTTTTTATTTAAAAAAAATGAAATTTAAATTTTGGGTCTGCTAGCTTGACGTTAACCTAGCAGACCCACACCTTTTTGCGAATATCTCGAAAACGAAATGAAAACCTAAATTATCTTTTAAGGCCCTAAAAAGCACCTAAATAGCTCCTAATTTTGATATACTTTTTATTTAAAAAAAATGAAATTTAAATTTTGGGTCTGCTAGCTTGACGTTAACCTAGCAGACCCACACCTTTTTGCGAATATCTCGAAAACGAAATGAAAACCTAAATTATCTTTTGTGGCCCTAAAAAGCACCTAAATAGCTCCTAATTTTGATATACTTTTTATTTAAATAAAGTGAAATTTAAATTTTGGGTCTGCTAGCTTGACGTTAACCTAGCAGACCCACACCTTTTTGCGAATATCTTGAAAACGAAATGAAAACCTAAATTATCTTTTGTGGCCCTAAAAAGCACCTAAATAGCTCCTAATTTTGATATACTTTTTATTTAAAAAAAATGAAATTTAAATTTTGGGTCTGCTAGCTTGACGTTAACCTAGCAGACCCACACCTTTTTGCGAATATCTCGAAAACGAAATGAAAACCTAAATTATCTTTTGTGGCCCTAAAAAGCACCTAAATAGCTCCTAATTTTGATATACTTTTTATTTAAAAAAAATGAAATTTAAATTTTGGGTCTGCTAGCTTGACGTTAACCTAGCAGACCCACACCTTTTTGCGAATATCTCGAAAACGAAATGAAAACCTAAATTATCTTTTGTGGCCCTAAAAAGCACCTAAATAGCTCCTAATTTTGATATACTTTTTATTTAAAAAAAATGAAATTTAAATTTTGGGTCTGCTAGCTTGACGTTAACCTAGCAGACCCACACCTTTTTGCGAATATCTCGAAAACGAAATGAAAACCTAAATTATCTTTTGTGGCCCTAAAAAGCACCTAAATAGCTCCTAATTTTGATATATTTTTTATTTAAAATAAAATGAAATTTAAATTTTGGGTCTGCTAGCTTGACGTTAACCTAGCAGACCCACACCTTTTTGCGAATATCTCGAAAACGAAATGAAAACCTAAATTATCTTTTGTGGCCCTAAAAAGCACCTAAATAGCTCCTAATTTTGATATATTTTTTATTTAAAATAAAATGAAATTTAAATTTTGGGTCTGCTAGCTTGACGTTAACCTAGCAGACCCACACCTTTTTGCGAATATCTCGAAAACGAAATGAAAACCTAAATTATCTTTTAAGGCCCTAAAAAGCACCTAAATAGCTCCTAATTTTGATATACTTTTTATTTAAAAAAAATGAAATTTAAATTGTGGGTCTGCTAGCTTGACGTTAACCTAGCAGACCCACCCTTTTTGCGAATATCTCAAAAACGAAATGAAAACCTAAATTATCTTTTGTGGCCCTAAAAAGCACCTAAATGGCCCCTAATTTTGATATATTTTTTATTTAAAATAAAATCAAAATTAAGTTGTGGGTCTGCTAGCTTGACGTTAACCTAGCAGACCCACACCTTTTTGCGAATATCTCGAAAACGAAATGAAAACCTAAATTATCTTTTGTGGCCCTAAAAAGCACCTAAATAGCTCCTAATTTTGATATGTTTTTTATTTAAAATAAAATGAAATTTAAGTTGTGGGTCTGCTAGCTGGACGTTAACCTAGCAGACCCACACCTTTTTGCGAATATCTCGAAAACGAAATGAAAACCTAAATTATCTTTTGTGGCCCTAAAAAGCACCTAAATAGCTCCTAATTTTGATATGTTTTTTATTTAAAATAAAATGAAATTTAAGTTGTGGGTCTGCTAGCTTGACGTTAACCTAGCAGACCCACACCTTTTTGCGAATATCTCGAAAACGAAATGAAAACCTAAATTATCTTTTGTGGCCCTAAAAAGCACCTAAATAGCTTCTAATTTTGATATACTTTTTATTTAAGAAAAGTGAAATTTAAATTTTGGGTCTGCTAGCTTGACGTTAACCTAGCAGACCCACACCTTTTTGCGAATATCTCGAAAACGAAATGAAAACCTAAATTATCTTTTGTGGCCCTAAAAAGCACCTAAATAGCTCCTAATTTTGATATACTTTTTATTTAAAAAAAATGAAATTTAAATTTTGGGTCTGCTAGCTTGACGTTAACCTAACAAACCCACACCTTTTTGCGAATATCTCGAAAACGAAATGAAAACCTAAATTATCTTTTGTGGCCGTAAAAAGCACCTAAATAGCTCCTAATTTTGATATACTTTTTATTTAAAAAAAGTGAAATTTAAATTTTGGGTCTGCTAGCTTGACGTTAACCTAGCAGACCCACACCTTTTTGCGAATATCTCGAAAACGAAATGAAAACCTAAATTATCTTTTGTGGCCCTAAAAAGCACCTAAATAGCTCCTAATTTTGATATGTTTTTTATTTAAAATAAAATGAAATTTAAATTTTGGGTCTGCTAGCTTGACGTTAACCTAGCAGACCCACACCTTTTTGCGAATATCTCGAAAACGAAATGAAAACCTAAATTATCTTTTGTGGCCCTAAAAAGCACCTAAATAGCTCCTAATTTTGATATATTTTTTATTTAAAAAAAAATGAAATTTAAATTTTGGGTCTGCTAGCTTGACGTTAACCTAGCAGACCCACACCTTTTTGCGAATATCTCGAAAACGAAATGAAAACCTAAATTATCTTTTGTGGCCCTAAAAAGCACCTAAATAGCTCCTAATTTTGATATATTTTTTATTTAAAATAAAATGAAATTTAAATTTTGGGTCTGCTAGCTTGACGTTAACCTAGCAGACCCACACCTTTTTGCGAATATCTCGAAAACGAAATGAAAACCTAAATTATCTTTTGTGGCCCTAAAAAGCACCTAAATAGCTCCTAATTTTGATATATTTTTTATTAAAAAAAAAATGAAATTTAAATTTTGGGTCTGCTAGCTTGACGTTAACCTAGCAGACCCACACCTTTTTGCGAATATCTCGAAAACGAAATGAAAACCTAAATTATCTTTTGTGGCCCTAAAAAGCACCTAAATAGCTCCTAATTTTGATATATTTTTTATTTAAAACAAAATGAAATTTAAATTTTGGGTCTGCTAGCTTGACGTTAACCTAGCAGACCCACACCTTTTTGCGAATATCTCGAAAACGAAATGAAAACCTAAATTATCTTTTGTGGCCCTAAAAAGCACCTAAATAGCTCCTAATTTTGATATATTTTTTATTTAAAAAAAAATGAAATTTAAATTTTGGGTCTTTTAGCTTGACGTTAACCTAGCAGACCCACACCTTTTTGCGAATATCTCGAAAACGAAATGAAAACCTAAATTATCTTTTGTGGCCCTAAAAAGCACCTAAATAGCTCCTAATTTTGATATATTTTTTATTTAAAATAAAATGAAATTTAAATTTTGGGTCTGCTAGCTTGACGTTAACCTAGCAGACCCACACCTTTTTGCGAATATCTCGAAAACGAAATGAAAACCTAAATTATCTTTTGTGGCCCTAAAAAGCACCAAATAGCTCCTAATTTTGATATAATTTTTATTTAAAAAAAAAATGAAATTTAAATTTTGGGTCTGCTAGCTTGACGTTAACCTAGCAGACCCACACCTTTTTGCGAATATCTCGAAAACGAAATGAAAACCTAAATTATCTTTTGTGGCCCTAAAAAGCACCTAAATAGCTCCTAATTTTGATATATTTTTTATTTAAAATAAAATGAAATTTAAATTTTGGGTCTGCTAGCTTGACGTTAACCTAGCAGACCCACACCTTTTTGCGAATATCTCGAAAACGAAATGAAAACCTAAATTATCTTTTGTGGCCCTAAAAAGCACCTAAATAGCTCCTAATTTTGATATATTTTTTATTTAAAATAAAATGAAATTTAAATTTTGGGTCTGCTAGCTTGACGTTAACCTAGCAGACCCACACCTTTTTGCGAATATCTCGAAAACGAAATGAAAACCTAAATTATCTTTTGTGGCCCTAAAAAGCACCTAAATAGCTCCTAATTTTGATATATTTTTTATTTAAAATAAAATGAAATTTAAGTTGTGGGTCTGCTAGCTTGACGTTAACCTAGCAGACCCACACTTTTTTGCGAATATCTCGAAAACCAAATGAGCACCTAAATTATCTTTTGTGGCCCTAAATTGCACCTAAAATGCACTTAATTCTCAAACAACTTTAACTTATTTTTGAGCACTTGGGTCTGCCAGCTTTACGCACGTGCATATATGTATGTATGAATCTACAAAAGTATTTTTATGTGTATGCCAAATTATACAAATAACTAGTAACAAAAAACATTCAATTTGTTATTATATTTATATACATCATTGTCGGCACTGTATGGTTAGAAACATAGAGGAAGCCTTCGAATGTAAGGAGTACTACTTAGGAGGCTTTTTAGACATTACCTGGGCTCTTAACAATGTCTCTAAACAGACGATCATGGATGGTCTTAAGTACATTGAAGTAAACTCAGCAATAACCAGATGGATCTGCTGCATGCTTAATTGCAGAAATATTACTTCATAGTGGGGACCGTATGAGGTCAACAAATCGGGGGACAGGGGCGGGAGATCGTCACCTCTGTGGACGCTGGCCATCAACCAACTGCTCAGGTCCAAGAAGCTCACAGTCACACGGAACTTGAAGTGTCCATTATGGACAGAATCCACTGGGAACAGGGAATCCTTATAATGACCCTGACTCAGTAGTCTGGTTCATGGATGGATCGAAATTCGATGACGAAGGAACAGGAGCTGGCATCTATGTGCCGAACTTCAAGAAATCGATACCAACCGATGCTACCCCACCATATTTCAGGCAGAAATGCATACAATAGAAGTTTGTGGTAGAGAATGTGGATGACCCTCTGCATCGACAATATGTTGGACAGCCAGGCGGCCCTGCGTGTCTTGCAACCTAAACAGTTACATCTAAGCTAGTGGATGACTGAATTGAAATCATTAATGACCTGGTAGCCAAAAACAAGATTTTGTTAGGATGGGTTCCCGGACATCAGGGACACGAAGGTAATGAACAAGCAGATTACCTAGCAAAGCAGGGTGCTACAGCAGCATTCTATAGTCCAGAGCCCTTTTGTGGACTCACAAAAGCATACACCAGGGAAACCATAAGTAACTATGAAACAAAACTATTCAGACGTCACTGGATTGGCTGCCCAGGGCAAAGACAGGCCAAATTGTTTAAATTCCTGCAACGAAAGTTTCAGCCAAACTCATTAATCTAAGCAGGGGGACCAACGAACTCTCACTGGGTACTATACGGGAAACTGTGGTCTACGATATCACCTAAGTAAGTTAAGTCTATCCGATACTAAAATTTGTCGTTTCTGTGAGCTGGAGGATGAAACGCCGGTTCACATTCTCTGCGAATGCGTGGCTCTGGCAAGGCAGAAGCTCTCCCATCTAGGTGGTGTGACTCCTAATCCCTATGTGATATGGAGTAAAAATTCTGAAGAGGTACTTAGATACATCAAAAGCCTCCACATACAAAATTAGACGGAAAGGTCATGCACAATAGATCTACACAAAGGTCCCGGTGCTTCCAGGCCTAATAATAATAATAAACTGCTCAGGTAGTTCGATGTGGGAGTCGTCAAAATTACGGCATACGCAAATGACATTGCAATTGTCATAAAGCGCCTTCCAACCCTAAAAGCTGTTTGATTGATCGGGCGCTTCGGGTTATATGTACGAATCTAGGCATCTAATATCGGGCTGAGCGTCAATGTGGAGAAGACGGATATGGTCTTGTTTAATAGGAGGTATAAGGCCCCGTATTAGTCTAAGCCTAAGCTAGGAGGTGTGCTCTTGCAGGATATTTACAGCGATTGTAAAGTCCATCCTATACTATAGTCTTTCTTTGGTAGACGGCCACTCCAAAACGAACGTACCTCGAAAAATTAGAGGAGGTATATAGGTTATCAATTAGCATAACGAGAGAGCTGAAAACAATGCCGACGGCTGTACTGTCTGCCCTTCTTCCACCCGTAGAACTGGTGGGGAAGAACATGGCGTTAACAACTGGCCTTGTCAGTGATACAGATGTTGAAAGCGCGGGTTCGAGGAAGAAACGATCGTGTACGTTTTGTACTAGTGCTGCAAGCCTAAGACTCCAGCTATTACGAGTGGCAAAGCTGTCAGCTCTAGAAGCAACAAGTAGCATAGGTCCTAGAAAGCTTATAGTATTTTCCAAGAGGCCGGAGTTGTTTAATAACATAGGTCATGGTTTCTGATAGGGTTTTTAAGTTTGGTTATTGAGCAAACTTCTGGTAACATAATGGACTCATTCAGTTTATGTGAAGCCCTCAGGTCAACCTAACCTAACTTCCCAATATCAAAATTAAAAAAACCTTCGAAATAAGCCAAAATGCTTCTAAAATAGCCTCGAAATGATCCCGAAAACAAACTCGAAATGTAATTAAATCTATTTGAGTATAGGTAATCAATCATATTTCAAGTTTGAAGTCTCTTGAGCATGTGAGGTGATAGGTGAAAATGAATTTTCATACATCTGAACAAACTTTTGTATGAATTTTTTCCCTTTTATCATTTCATATACTCAAAAATTTTCGGAAAACTTTCATTGGTAGGATCGCGGGTTTGATTCGTAGGTTTGAAAACTTTCTTGCGCTTTCGAATTTTTTTCGATGATATTTTCGAAATTGGTTTTACAATTCATTAAAGTTTTTGTTTAAACTAACAAAAGTAAATAAAGAAAAAGGAAATGATAAAATTTGTTAATATTTTTTGTTGCTATATTTGTTTTTACAGGTGTAGCTTATTATTCTAGTCTACGACCCTTTTAAACTTATTTTATATCTAAGTTGCCGTGGTCTTTAACACCGATCCCGTCCATTTTTACTAGAAATATTCTACTACAGGGAAAATTTGTGTACCCAATTTTATTACGATCCGTTAATTTTTCTTCGAGTTATGGCTCCCGAAACATAGAAAATTGCTTAGTCATAAATGAGGCGGTGCCACACCCATTTTCAAAAATTTTAGTATTTTCCAATTTAATGTTATAATTCAATTTAAAAGGAAAAATTCGATTGATACAAAGCTCTTTTTCGCTAAGATATAGCTTATTTTATTCGTCCACGACCCTTTTAAAAATCTTTTATATAAAAGTGGGCGTGGTCCTTAACCGAGTTCGTTAATTTTTCGTCAAAGCATTCCTTATAGTAAAGGCAACCTCTCTGCCGAATTTTGTTACAATAGGTTTAACAATTTTTATTTAAGATTAAAAATATTTGTAAAATTTATTTTATCACAAGTGGGCGGTGCCACGGCAATTTTAAAATTTTTTTTCACACTTTTCTCAAGAGTCTCAATATCAGTCCACACGTCAAATTTCAATATTCTACGTGTATTATTTACTAAATAATCAGGTTTTTTGTGTTTTCCAAAATGTTATATATATAAAAAGTGGGCGTGGTTATCATCCGATTTCGCTCATTTTCAATACCAATCTATTCTGTCCAGATAAGCTAGTGTACCAAATTTGGTGAAGATATCTCAATATTTACTCAAGTTATCGTGTTAACGGACGGACGGACGAACGGACATGGCTCAATCAAATTTTTTTTCGACACTGATGATTTTGATATATGGAAGTCTATATCTATATCGATTCCTTTATACCTGTACAACCAACCGTTATCCAATCAAAGTTCATATATCTGTGTGCAAGTATAAAAAGCTGAGTATAAGAAGGAACCTGTAAATAAATTGATTTAATAATTGTACATTAAATAGCAATTTTAACTCGTTAACTAAGTTTGCAATTCGATCTAATCTATATTTTGTTATACTTCAATAAACGTCGTTGAAACAAAAAAAAATTTAACCAGATGAAACTTGAAAAGTGAAGGATTATGTTGATGGTTATGCTGCTTTTGCGAGTTTTATGCATTTTAATTGAAATAAATACAAAAATCAAATGAAAGAAAATCAATACTAATATATTACGTACAATTGAAGAATTTTGTTGATGAACAAATTATTGTTTTGATAACGATATCTTATCAATACCGGTGTGAAATCGTTATCTAATACTAAGTACGCAAGCTTTTGAAGCTTCGAGGCTTCCAAAGCTAAATATGGTAATATTGGTTGTACACAAATAGGTAAAAACAAGGCAAATCAAACAAGGTAGAAGTGACAACTGAAATATTTTGTTGTTTTGCATTAACCCTTTGTGGACTGACTAAAAATTTTCTGTCGTACAAAAATCATTTGTTAAATCCGCGAAAGTTATTAATATATATTCTTTGAACCTCTTCTGCTTGTCAACCAGAGCTATCAGAGCGAATAACTTCAGCAAGAGCTTTAACGAGAATCACCAATTGCCAGCCACTTCAACTTTGGTGGAGAAGATAAATAACTATATGAGTTTTGAAATATTCGAGTACAGTTGCTCGAAAAGTTTGGACCTTTACTTCGGAAATGTCGCCACCCGCCAAAATTAAAAACTATAGACACCAGCCGTTCTATTTTGATGAGCTCCCGCGCTTCTAGAATTGATATACATACGTGATTAGTTTTTGCTGTGTTTAAAAAATGATGTATGCCCAACTTTTTAAATTCCCATAAAATATTAGATTTATCGGGTTAATATTTTTTTCATTTGATGCAAGAACTTTTACAGAGATCTTTTAGTCCAACCTTTCCAGCTCAATCAATAAACGAGTTTTCAAAAAATATGGATGGTTGGGTTGGCTTAAGTTTAAGTAAGCCCTAGCATTATGCCCAATCAAAAAACGAAAACGTATTTAATTACACAATATTTAATGCTGATTTAATACGGGCTAGTTAAATTAATTACACATGTTTTTTTTAAATATATCGAGGGTTTGGCTACCTTACGTTTAAGCTACCATTAAATATTGTGCAATTTAGTACGGTCCCGTTTTTTGATTGGGCTGGAAAGGTTGGATTAGCTTAATAGCCGTTTTTTTTTACAGAGAAGAGAGCTGTCAAGTTCACTTCTACCTTGTTTAATATATTGCTCATTTACTTAAATAGTGTTATAACTCAAAAAACATGACTTTTGAGTTAATAACATAGAAACGTGCCCAATATCATGATCTATGTTGTATAAAAAAAAATTTGTGATCCGTTAAAAGTTTATCACGTGCTATAAAAATGAAAAAATGCTTTTATATGCGCAACATAAGGTAGTTAAAATCTTTGAATGGCTCTCCTGGAAAATTGTGTTTTCTGAGTTATGACACTATTGAAGTAAATGAGCGATATGTATTTTAAGTAAATATACATATGTATGCATGGTATAAATATTACAAGGTAAAACCGGTGAGAGCCGAAATGACGTTTAAAAAATTTTTAAAATTCTCACTGCTCTCACATTTAAATTCTTTTATTTTGGTTTTGTTTTCATAACAGAAATATAACAAACTGCAATATATTTGGTAATTCTATACGACAGCATGACACTATTAATACACGTCCAAAAATATCAAGAGGGATATCAAAAGAAGCGTTTTGGATCCAGGATCGCGAATCCGAAAGCGGAGGTAAAAAATTTTGGGTCTGTCAAGAGATATTTGCAAAAGAAATTTTGAAAATTTTCATGTGGTTGTTGTAATTGTGATGATATTGTGGTACCCACAAAAAAAATTGTGAACATAAGTGTTTTGCGCGGATATAGTTTTGGTCTCCAAACCGGTGTTGGACGCATCCAAGGTAATTTTTTATAAGCGCGGTCAAAGGCCGCCAATGCAGAAAGGTGTTCTGCGCAAAAATACTACGGATTCCACCCTCGGTTTCGGAGCACTCGGGGTCATCTTTCGGTTTTTTGTTAATATCTTTTGAACGATCTAAAATTTTTATTTTCCGCCTTCGGATTATTGTTGTCGAGGTCAATACGAGTCTTGTTACTCCTCTCGGTATTTTTGAACGCGTATTACCAGTGTCATGCTGTCGTATAGAATTACCATATATTTTTGCGTTCTCACATTAATATTATATTTTATCCAAAACCGATTTTTTTATTGGTGGAAATAACTTTTTTTTGGTGGGAGAGAAATCTCAACGGTCAACCGCATTCCAGAATTTTCAATTCAGAATTGTATAGTGGTTTTCCGCCAAAAAAAACCATCAGGCCACGATCCTCTTCCGAGGAATTTTCTTCAACAAAATGTTGTACCAAGGTGTACGTAAGAGATACATACCTACTAATAATAACAATTTGGTGTGACATATATCCGAGGAGATTAAGGTCTAGCTTTCCATCCAATTTGAAGGCTAAGTATCGTGTATTCATTTTTCTACGAACTGGCTCACATAAATACATGTCTTATGCCGAGCCAAAACTTAATCTGCTAAGGCGGACGAACTTTTGGTGCCAAGGTAATGCCGAGGGACAATCGATACCATTTATACAAATTTTCTTAAATATTTTTGATGGATAGGCCAACACACTAGCTCTAGACCACGGCGGCAGACGCCGGTAAATTCAGCCTCCACGAACTATCATACTCCAACTGAACGATGCTGTTTAGCTGCGAAGAGCTACAGCGCTTTTGCTGGCGTGGGCAAGTTATGGGAAAATCTCTACTGAGTTCGGAGAAGCAGGTGGGGGAAGACTTTAATCTCTCTTGGTGCCTCCCTGTTGCGCCAGTTATCGCGAAACAGGGTTAGCTGGAGTGACTTGTTACGCAACGACCAGCATCTCCTAAACGGTTTAGCGCCAATTAATGAATTTATCTTCCAACCGCGAGGAACATTCGACACTGCTGATCTCTTATGAAGTGAAGTTTCAGCATGTTTAAGGGTTAAAGACGTATCAACCAAGTGAAGAAGGATGAATGAAAAATCAATAGGGGTGGTCTCCAACATTCGCTTTTTAATTAGAAGAGGTTAAGAAGTAAGGTCTTTTCTTTTGTCCCTTTGCAAAAATAGGACCTGTTGAGACATTCATTATATTGGCAACTAATTTTTTTGCCATATACATAAAAACGGATTTCAAAACTTTTCGAAATATTTTTTCACTTACTTCATAAGCATTTTATTTTTTTGGTATTAAAAAAAGTGAAAAATGTCATACTAACAATTTTTTGTGTGTTTTCTTTGGTTTGGCATTTCCACAAAGTTTAAGAGAGTGATTTTAAATTTTTTTTAAAAATCAAAAAACCATCTTGGCCGCCAAGAAGAGTAAATGATTTTACCTGGTAATATTTATACCATGTATGTATGTATGAAAGAAAATAGACATGACAATTATAAAAGCGCATTAAGTCAACAAAATTTACCATTAATGGCACAATAACTGCAATTTGCGCTGCATTGCAGCTATTTATTGTTGTCAATATTTATTTATTCTGTGTCGTCATTTTTGCTTTCGGTATGACCGAGTTGAGAGTAAAATAACTTTAGTATCTAACCTGTAGGGACAACCTCTTGTTCAAGCCTGGTACTATTCTAGTACATTCGGAGCCAATACTTACTCGTTCGCTCTCAATCATGCTTTTAAGTAGATCCGAAATATGTATATAGTTGAAAATCCCCAGTTTGGATATATAGTTCGGTTTTTCGATAGTTCCGAACTAAATAGTGAAAAAATATGTAGTTTATATCTATTTCGTTTTCTTCGAACCGTGGACGAAATGAGCATTCGTATTTACACACACATGCTCATCACACACACACGTTCGGGAAAACAATGCGCACTGAACTCATTTCTCATACACCTGAGCTGCGCAACGTGAGGGTTCTATCCAGTGTGACCCCTAGGTACATATTTTGCCTCCATTGAGAATTGTATTTTAGTTCCACCCAGGGATGGTTCCGGGACGGATGCTTTCCTTCTTCGGGTGAAAAGCACTAGAAGAGTTTTGTTAGGATTGATAGACAGTCCTTTGGTATCGCACCACCTTCTATGATGCGAAGGGCTTGTTGCATGCGATCTGATATTGTTTCCTCGTGCATTCTTCATTTTTATAAGACGGCAAACCAATTTTCGGCCAGAACTAAATCTACCGAGTACGTAATTAAAAAATAAAACTCTACGCCCTTTGGATGAAAGAAATTCAAAAACACCCTTCGGAAAAAAGCATCAAAAATCAATACGAAAATTAAGAGCCTTATTACTTGTATTTTGCTGCACCAAAATTCATTGAATTACAAACCCGCATGCCCCAAAAACTCTCAAAAATCTGCATTAACAATTTTTGTTCGAAAACCTTTTTGAAATTTGGTCTGTACAGTTTCAGTTATACAATTTATGGAAGGTTTTTCTTAAACTATCGAATATAAAAAAAATTTAGAATTAAATGTTCGAAACTTGATAAAAATTGTCACTACTATTTTCTCTTTCGCTGCTATATTCTTATTTGTAAGAGGATTCGCTTCGGGTAGGTGAAGTTGTCACGGAAATTGGAGAGGTTAAAAATGCATTGCGCTTAATTTAAAACCCCAGGCAGCTCAACTTTTTGTCTTTTGTGCTTTCCCATCCAGAAACTTGTTTTTCTAATAAAACTTAAAATAAACCAAATTATTGTATACAAACAGTGATCTGATCATAAAACTTGATTTCATTTTAGTCCCAAAATTTTCAAGTCGCTTTAACTCTTTAAAGATTGTTGATATTGTGATATTGTTGATATTGTCCACCTCTGATACTTTTAGACCTCTGTACTGAAATTCACTTGCCCTGCAATCAGATTAAAAAAGTCTCTTCCCTCTCGTTTTAAGTCTAGTGTAATACATAATTGTAATTTAAAAAAGTAAAATTTTGATTATATTTATAATTGTAATCGCAAAACTTTGTCGAGCTCCGTCTAGCTAGAATTATTGTTATTATAATTTACTCGTAGCTGCAATCAATTTCACGTAAAATCATCATCGGCTAGTCGGTTCTTATTCCAGAAACATTAAATTAATTATGACACAATTTTTAAATATTTTATTTTTATGTTAATCATCAGAAAGATCATAATGTTAAACAAAAGTAATTGCATCCAATGATTTTTTTTTATGCTTGTTTGTATGTACATATGTATGTATGTTTGTTGACAAAAATAAAGTACAATAAAGTAAATTAAGTTTCTCATAAAGATGTTGACTGCCTATCAGATAATCACTGAGCTTCTTATTAATCAAGACAGTGAATGCATTTCACAAAGCAAAGTTCATGACCGACAAAAACTCTATAAAACATCTTATCACACTATACCTACAATGAGAACAGAAATAAAATGAAACAAACAAATGAGATAAAGAAAAGAAAAAGGAAAAAACTACCTTAAATGGACAGCTGCTAATAAGACTAGACTACGATGCTACAACGATTATGATCATACAAAAGTTTAAATGTTTATTAGGCTGTATCGCTAATTGACTGCATTGTGGAATTTCTCCCTATCTCAGCTGCAAATTAAAAAAACATCCCATCTCAGAATATTTTTCAAAAACACCCGATCTCAGGATTCGTTTCAGAAACATCTTATTTCAGGAAATGTCTCAGAAACTCCCTATCGGAGAATTTTTTCTTAAACGCCTTATCTGACGCGAAAATGCATGGAAATTACAGGACGTTTTCGAAACAAATTCTTAAATAAGGCGTTTTCGAAACTGCAGCTGACAGAGGGAGCTGACATTAATCAGTCGATATATCAAAACTGCCACTCCCGTTCTGACTCCTAATCCCATTCGCACTTTCACTTCCGCTCTACGCAATGAGTAGTACTCATAATCCAACTCCCACTTTCACTCCACACCTACTCCCTCTACTCGCCCTAACTTAGTAATTAGTAAGCATTTTTGTAGCCCAATCAATTTTAGTCTAACAAAGAAAAAGTTATAAGTTCGCATTAATTTTTGATAATAAAAAAATTTCTCACTTTGTATGCAGAAAAATATAAAACACGCTTCGGAAAAAAATGTTACAAATCAATGTTCTAGTACACGTACTAGTACTTAAAAAAATAAATGCAAGGCGCGATAAACTCCGAGCTTCTCTTCCAATTTGCGTCGCGCTTCTCTTAATTTATCCTACAAATTGGCGGGTTGGGACCTACATACATGTTTTATGCTGACTCCGAACGGCTTGGGCAGATGAATATTCACTGAATAGCTTTTCATGGCAGAAATACGCTCGGAGTGTTAGCCAAATCACTGCCCGATTAGACGACCCTGCTTAGAAAAACTTTTTTAGTTGACTTTTTCCCTTCTGAATTTGCTTTGACCAGGAGTTGAACCCACAATCTTCGTGTCGTAGGCGGAGCTCGCTACCACCACACCTTGGATTTTGACGAAATTTGATAAAAATTACACCTGCAAGTGTTCTGTTGTTGTTGTTGTTGTTGTAGCTATAAAGAAATTTCCCGACGGTTTTGGGGGAATATAGATCCGGTACGTTCCGGCAACAAGCTCCATTAAGGTCCGACCATCTCGGGAAAGATTTAATATAACCACATTGAACCTTAGCCTGAATAAGACCATACCATCACTGACAAGGCCAAATTTAAAAGCATGTGAGGCCAAAAGGCAGTGTCTAGTCAGAATACTCATCATTAGCCTACCGTCCTCTCTTTTCGATGATAAAACTTATCTTTATTAATATAACATTATAGGACCTGCACATGATCTTCTACACGTTGCAACCCCGCGCTTGGTTCCACGCCTTTCCTGCTTAGTCTATCATGTGCTGCTCTCGCCTTAATTTCATAATTTTACCCAATTTGATTGTAACTTTAACGGAGCAAGCTTCGCAGATGTGCCGTTTTTGGCTAGCTCATCCGCTCTTTCTTTCGTTGGCGCTCAACCCTACATAAGATGTGCAGGTATGTACACATGTATAACCCGCAGCGCACTATCTATTAACGCGCAAATTTTTGGAAGGCCTAAGGATTACTTCAATGTATTTAAGACTCTCCATTATCGCGTGTTTAGAGATATTGTTGAAAGCCCCGGCAATATCTAATAAGACTCAAAATCAAAATCCTTATATACCAAGGCTTTCTCTATGTTTATTACTACCCTATGCAGTGCCGCGTCTACCGACTTGTCTTTGGTGTACGCATGTTATGTTTTGGACAACAGTTTGCCATCTATGTTGGCCTTTATATACACATTTATTAGCCTCTCGTAGGTTTTGGGCAGACATTATGTTAAGCTAATGTGTCTGTAGATTTAGGGATACATATAACTGATCTTCCCCTTCTTTGGTGGGAAAAGGACACGAGCAGTTCTCCAGAAGCTAGGTACATGAAACAGTCGTATGCAATTATTTCGGGGATTTAGCTAATTAATTTTTTCCTAAAAGAGGGTGTGGCTCTGCCCATTGTTCCAATCATATATATTATTTCTAATTGCTGTTTTTATGTACGGGTCCCTTTTTCGCTCTTATTTGGAATCCAAATCTATATAAAAAGTTTTGGTTGTAAAGATGGAGGTTCGGGCTATTAGCGAGCTTTGGGCAATTTTGGTCGTAGTGCTTTTGTTTAGCTATATTTTATTAAAATAATTTGTTAAAAATGAACGATTGTGAGCACATAAGAAATATATTTGTACTATGGCACTATTGTGAATATTTGCACTGCATTACCGTTAGTTGCTATTGTACGCTAGATGTCAGCGCAAACTGTATTGCACGCTAGATTGTAGCGCAAGCTGTAAGTTAATAGAACAGCTGATTTCTGTTGATATTTGATAAGAGGCTTTTATATTGGTTGTGCAAGATGCGCACGGGTCAGGCTTGTATTTATTATAGCTGAAAAATACCGAACGTCCACGGACTTCTCTTAAATATTTCGCCAAGATCGGTTGAGTACTTTGGACTCTTCGAATGCAGCCACACACATACATTCAGTTTTTTTTAAGAATACATACATTGCTATACATAAAAATTTTTGCTACTGTCTAATATACATACGATTCCGCTCAACTTAGTTTCCTTTGGATTGTGTTAAGTGGATTCATTGTGTCGAATAATTTATGAATTTAAGATGACTCAGAAGCTCACAGAAGCCGCTCGCCTCGTAAATGATAGATGACTTGAAAGCGTTTTTTCTTTGTGAAGCGGGTTCAACATAACCATCACGTTAAATGTCGTCACTTAGCAATTTTATTGTGCGATTTTTTTTCCATCATTTATCTTAGTAAATACTAAATTCCACAGCTGCAGTAAGCTCAATCAAAAACGTGGTGCATGTTAAGTTTTTTGTTTTTTGTGTTTAGAATTGTAATGGAGAATGAGTTTTTGTTGAATTTGTTTTTTTTTTTCAACACCAACTAAATGGGCGACGCTGCTAATTCTCTTTCCAATTCAAACATACATACATACATAAATACTCGCATTCATGTAAATATTCAGTAGGCGAAAATAATTAAGTATTTAGCTTTGAGCCAAGTAAGTCAAGGCCAGCGAGATTTCAGCTTTCACCCTTAGTGACCAAAGCAAAGTGCGTTTAGACTTTTGACGCTGTACGTCTGTATACATATTTTATTCCCTTCTTTCTATGCTCATGCCAAACCAAATTTTTTGCACCATTTGTGCATGACACAAAAATTGTGTACTCGAAACTAAAAAGAAATATGAATGTGCACTTATGCGTTCTCATTTTTCTATGCGTATTCCGTTAGAGCATTGGCGCCCATTCGTCTTGTAGGTATGATGTCATGTGCGGCTCCGTATTGACGCGCACCAGAGAAAAACGGAATGAACATAAAACATTTAGTTGCACTGGACAAACATGAAAGAAATGCTTGTAAAGGGTACTTTACGTGTTGCTGACAGCCGACGAAAGAAAAGAAGTTTTTTTGTACAGTGAGTCACGAAAATGAATTATCAGACATTTATTTAATTTCTTATTTTTCATGAAATGCTTTTTCCATATTTCAGCCGGCTGTTCCCTGCAAATTTTATAATGCTTAGCTAAATGACTTTGTGCCACACCGCCAGGTTTCGGAAGGACCCCTCCGAGTCATTCGGAACCAAACGAAGCTTCATGTCTCTTAAGCTATCCCAACGTAGCCCAATCAAAAAACGAAAACGTACTTAATTGCATTTCATTTTCAGCATCGCGGGTTGGGCTACCTTAAATGTAAGTAGGTTCTTCGATTTTTGATTAGTCATTAATTAAAACAAAAGAAACATGTGCACTAAATTTATTGAACCCGTTTTAAATTAGCATTACATATTACGAGCCGGACCCGGAAATATTTACAATAGTGCCATAGTACAAATAGATTTCTTTGTGTGCTCACAATCGTTTATTTTCAACAAATTATTTTAATAAAATATAGCTAAAGATAAGCTCTACGACCAAAATTGCCCAAAGCTCGCTAATAGCCCGAATCTCCATCTTTACAACCAAAACTTTATTTATAGATTTGGATTTCAAATAAGATCGAAAAAGCGACCCGTACATAAAAACAGCAATTAGAAACAATCTTAATATATACAAATCTCGTGTCACTATGTTTGGCGCCAATGGACTCCTAAACTACTTAACCGATTATGAATTTGTTTTGCACCCCGTGTGTAGTTTGATCTAACTTGAAATATAGGATAGGTTATATCTCAGTTTATAGTCGTAATATTATTTTATTGCAAATTTTTTGATTTGTTTATACGTAATAAAAAAATGTTACGTATACGCACCGCATTCACATTTTCAGGGGTGCGGATATACTTCCGTGTAATTGGTTGGTGTTTAATTAAAAAACGTGCTTATCAATAAAAAATATTATAGCGAATGATATCAAGTATAGCACATCACCAGGCCCGCCGAGAGGGTGGGGGGCGGGGGTTTCTGACGGGCCCGTGATTTAGAGGTACTATGACATTTTTTTTTAATTCAGGATATTCTTTAGTTGTTCCATGTGCAATTTTTAAGCCGAATTTCAAAAGCAACGAAAATCTGCATTTCGTTTTAATATTATAGTGAAGCGTGAAAAATAAAAATCTATACATATATATAAAAAGAAGGCTAAAATGTGTGTTAGTTGGTCGCCGGTGTTTGAAGAGATGCGTCGGTCGATTTTGTTCAACAAGTTGCACACAAGTTGCGTAAACCTCACGCGGTGGTTACTACGTAGGTTTGGTTGCGATCGACGTACAGGGTCTCGAGATATAGGCCGAAACGTGGACCCGAGTACCCCTAGAATGTGTTTATAGGATATGGATAACAAATGAAAGTTGTTGATGAGTGCTTTAGTAGAGGGTAATTTTCATACCCCTGGGTGACTAGGGTCTCGAGATATAGGCCAAAACGTGGGCCAGTGAATGCCTAGACAGTGTTTATACAACATGTATATCAAATGAAAGCTGTTGATGAGTGCTTTAGTACAGAGTAATATATTATCCAGAGACGGACTGGGAGTGGGATTAGGACTAGGACTGGGACTGAGACTCGGAGTGGGACTGGAATAAAATACATACCACCCTCTGGGACAGGCAATAAGGGATGCAGAAGAATGAAAATAAATTGAGAGAAGAGAAAAGAGAGAAGGAGATTGAGAAAGAGATAGAATGAGACGAAGATGGAGATAGATGAAGCGGAAAAGACGGAGGGAGGAGTGAATAAAAGGATTAGGAAAAAGTGAAGAGGGGGAGGGCAGAGTCAGATGGAAAAAGCTTATTAAAATGTATGCAGATAGGCCAAATTGAGGGCAGGTCAACGTCTGCCGGGTCTTCTAGTATATACGATGATAAAATTCAGTACGTTTTCGTTTTTTGATTGGGCGGTTAAGGTTGGGCTAGCCTAAGAGACCCCGAGGCTTCAGATAAGGCGACCCTCTTTCATGCGACTTCTTCAACCTACCTAATGCTGGAGAAGATAATTTTAACAGCAAAACTAAACCATGATAGCACAATCTATTGTGAGAGTGTAAAATTGCTGGCGTAAGCTGATAATATTGATATCATCTAAGAAGGAATCGGCGCATTCTCGCCTTAGCAGCCACGTCACTGCTGAATTCGAGACTGTCAAAACTCTTTATAAATTCGAGACTGTGAAAGACTTAATTTATCAGGGATCTAGCATTAACAGCGAAAACAATGTTAGCTGCAAAATCAAACGCAATTTCGAAAAAACGTCACGCCATACAAGTCGCTCATCATACCCGTCCTCATGTATGGTTTGAAATCATGGACGGTATCGATGATAGATTTTGCAGTATTCGAGAGAAAAGTTCTCCGGAAGATTTATGGTCCTCTCTGTGATGCTGACGACGAGTAACGTAGGAATAACGATCTTCAGCTAACGTGAAACATGGATTACTGGCAAGACTTGCTACGAAACGGCCAAAATCGCTTAGGTGGTTAAGCGGTAATTATTAATGATGATGTTTTGACGAACCAGGTGCGTAACTCAGACTCCCTGTTCAGTGCTATGAGAAGAGCAAATTTTCCAGTGCGCATATACCCTGGAAAAAGCATCTTCTCAATAGTCTACCTGCATTTTCTGGCTTCCGAATTCAAGAAAAATTTCAAGACTTTTTATATTTAACTAACAGATCCGACGTACCATTTTTTCTGACAAAACATTGCTTTAGATGCAAATGAACTCACAATTCCCTAGGTTTCTCGTTCTCCCTTTGCTACTCCATATCCCTTTTCCTCGCTCTCCATCAACCACTATCTACCTTTTCTTTTGAATCTCGTATCCTCACATTCTGCTGTTCTCTTTCGGCTGGAGAGGTCAGCCTGTCCCTCACTCATACTTTCCATTTCATTCTTCCTCTGCCTTCCCCTTTCACTCTACGTCTCCATCTCGTTCATCCTAAACCGTTTCTTACCCTCACCTTTTTTGCCTCTATAACATACGTTGGTTCTTTCCCTTTTGTAGCTCACTGTATGCACACACCTTTGCTGGTCGTAGTTAATGATGCATACAAAGTACAAAGCTCTAATGGGTTCAACGAAAAATCTTTTTTGTACATACATACTATATATTTCTATATATTGTTTTATATTTTTTTTAAGCTTTAAAAATCTATTTTTGCTGAAACTCGTAAAAATTTTCAGAAACTATTTCCTTTTCCCAAAATATGACACTCTCTTAAACACAGGGCTGACGTTGCCATTGCTCGATAATCAGCTAGACCCAAAGAAAAGTTGTCAAGAATGATTTAAAGAGCTTCGCTAGGCGTTGTTCTTAGATACGTACTTATGATGACCGTACTAGATCTGTGGACTTTACCCAAAAAGTTAAGGTCTGACGCCGTGCTCAAAGCTGGCCACCATACGACTATATTGGGGGTGAGCCCCCAGTTCAGTTTTTTGTTCCGAACAACGTCTACGAATTTTCCGTAACACCATAAAATTCACTTTAGTGTAAGTAAACCTGACCGCCTTTGTGAAATTTATGTTACCGTTTTTTCACCATAAATTTAACAAAGGCACTCAGGCTTAGATTTAAGTGAGTGAATGCCCTTATATCATATGGTTCACGCGAAGGAAAGAAATTTTTGCGTCACGTTGCAGTAACAAAGAAGGTGTTCCATTATGTTATATATGAGGCCGCCTTAACTACTCATTCATCATAATCATCATTAATTGGCGCTTAACCGCACAAGTGATTTTGGTCATTTCGTACAAAGTTGAGCTATCCCTGTTTCGCGATAACTGACTGCAATTGGGAGCACCAAGGAAGACTAAGCCTTCTTCACCTACCTCTCTCAAGTCAGTGGAGGTCTCCCCTTTCCTCTGTTTCCAAACTATGTCGGCTGAAATACTTTCTTGGCCGGAGCGTATTCGTCCATTCGCATAACATGACCTATCCAGTGAAGCCTTTGGGTTTTTATTCGCTTCACTATCGTCATATCTGCGTAAAGCTCATACAGCTCATCATTATACCTTCTTCTTTACTCGCCGTCGGTATCACGGACAGGACCGTAATCTAATTCATATTCGTCAACAGTGACGTCGCTGCCAAAGCGCGAATGCGCCGATTCTTTCTTGGATGACAGCAAGTACTTCGTAGTATCTTCATTTACCGCAAGCTCCGTTTTTTTTTCTTCTTTATTAATTCCTGAGAAGGCAGAACTCAGTCGCCTTGTCTGAACCCTAGTTTGGTTTCAAATAGCCCGGAGAGGGCCTTCTCAATCCTTACGGAGCTGGTGGTGTAGCTCAACGTCAATTTGCAGAGCCTTATTAGGTTTGCAGGGAACTTAAATTCAGACATAGCAGCATACAAGCAGCTCCATTTCGTCAAAGGCTGCTTTGAAGTCGACAAAAAGGTGTAGAGTGTCGATTATCTCATCCCGAGGCTTCTCCAGGATCTGGCGCATTGTGAAGATCTGGGCGATAGTTGATTTAAATAAATAAAATAAATTTAAGGCGCGATATCCTCCGAAGAGATTTTAGGCCGAGCTTCTCTTCCAATTTGCGTCGTGCCCCTTTTTCATTTTTCCTACAAATTGGCGGGACGGGACCTACTTGTTTTATGCCGACTCCGAACGGCATCTGCGAGGCAGATGAGTTTTCACTGAGAGCTTTTCATGGCAGAAATACACTCGGAGTGCTTGCCAAACACTGCCGAGGGCGACCCCGCTTAGGAAAATTTTCTTCTAATTGAAAACCCTTATTTCGATAGTTGGTTTACCGGTTCTGAAGACGCACTGGAAAGATCAAATCAGTTTGTTGACTATGGGTTTCAGTCTTTCGCACAGTAGGTACGCTAGATAGAACTTTTAACGCGATATTAAGCAGGCTGAAACCGCGGTGACTGGCGCGGTTTGCAGGATCGCTTTACTTGTGGATTGAGCAGAGCACATCTAGGTTCCAATCTGGAGGCATGCGCCCATCCCGTTTTGATGCATGCTCTTTACCAATTTTTCGCCTCCGTATTTGAACAGTTCGATGGGTATTTCCACATCACCTGGCGCCTACTCGTTCTGTCCACTAAAATTTCACCCATATAGGTGTAGCTTTCCGAAAGTTTGCATGGTGTCTATGGAAGGCCAAAGCATCCTTTTTTTTAAAACAAAATTGTTAGGTTTAGCCTTGTCTATTGAACTTGTTATCGATGTTGATGGTCCTTTGCCGGATATAGATTCGTTACGTTCCGGTAAGAAGTACGATTAAGGTTCAGGCCGACCATCTCGGGAACGATATAACCACATTGAACCCTCTAGGCCATAACGCCCCCACCCCCTAGTTCCATGGGCAACTTGGGTCGCCAGAGCCTCGCGTGGTAAATATGTGTATGATACATTCATATTTGTAACAGGATTCGCCTCGCGAAGGTGAGGTTGACAATTGGGTTGCGGAAGCTAAAAATTGTGCTTATCAACCCCTTGAAACCCTTGAAGGTGCTAGCGCTAGAGCGTGCCAGAAACATATCCAGTAAAGCCGAATAGAGGAAAATCTCTCAAATGATACAACCAATACATTTTCTGAAACATAAGTCAAAAAATGATTTAAAAGCATTTAATCAGCAATTACTTACCTTAATCCCTCTTTCATTTATGTCATTAATATATATCGAAATCAAAATCAATATCAATTAGATAACATTACCTAAATACTTGTCTAATGACAGAGCATTGAATTTTGTCTTTACGTCGCAGTACTTCAGTTGTTTGCGAAAAAAACATCACCCACTTAAAGAAATTAAGAGCCCTTAAACCGGCATATTGTAAGTAACGAACAAATTTTTATACTCAGTTGAGCAGAGCTCACAGAGTATATTAAGTTTGATTGGATAACGGTTGGTTGTACATATATAAAGGAATCAAGATAGATATAGACTTCCATATATCAAAATAATCAGGATCGAAAAAAAATTTGATTGAGCCATGTCCGTCCGTCCGTCCGTCCGTCCGTTAACACGATAACTTGAGTAAATTTTGAGGTATCTTGATGAAATTTGGTATGTAGGTTCCTGAGCACTCATGTCAGATCGCTATTTAAAATGAACGATATCGGACTATAACCACGCCCACTTTTTCGATATCGAAAATTTCGAAAAACCGAAAAAGTGCGATAATTCATTACAAAAGACCGATAAAGTGACGAAACTTGGTAGATGAGTTGAACTTATGACGCAAAATAGAAAATTAGTAAAATTTTGGACAATAGGCGTGGCACCGCCCACTTTTAAAAGAAGGTAATTTAAAATTTTTGCAAGCTGTAATTTGGCAGTCGTTGAAGGTATCATGATGAAATTTGGTAGGAACGTTACTTTTATTACTATATGTACGCTTAATAAAAATTAGCAAAATCGGAGAAGGACCACGCCCACTTTAAAAAAAAAATTTTTTTTAAAGTAAAATTTTAACAAAAAATTTAATATCTTTACAGTATATAAGTAAATTATGTCAAGATTCAACTCCAGTAATGATATGATGCAACAAAATACAAAAATAAAAGAAAATTTAAAAATGGGCGTGGCTCCGCCCTTTTTCATTTAATTTGTCTAGGATACTTTTAACGCCATAAGTCGAACAAAAATTAACCAAATCATTTGAAATTTGGTAGGGGCATAGAGTTTATGGCGTTAACTGTTTTCTGTGAAAATGGGCGAAATCGGTTGATGCCACGCCCAGTTTTTATACACAGTCGTCCGTCTGTCCTTCCGCATGGCCGTTAACACGATAACTTGAGCAAAAATCGATATATCTTTACTAAACTCAGTTCACGTACTTATCTGAACTCACTTTATCATGGAATGAAAAATGAACGAAATCCGACTATGACCACGCCCACTTTTTCCATATCGAAAATTACGAAAAATGAAAAAAATGCCATAATTCTATACCAAATACGAAAAAAGGGATGAAATATGGTAAGGTAATTGGATTGTTTTATTGACGCGAAATATAACTTTAGAAAAAACTTTATAAAATGGTTGTGACACCTACCATATTAAGTAGAAGAAAATGAAAAAGTTCTGCAGGGCGAAATAAAAAACCCTTAAAATCTTGGCAGGTATTACATATATAAATAAATTAGCGGTATCCAACAGATGATGTTCTGGGTCACCCTGGTCCACATTTTGGTCGATATCTGGAAAACGCCTTCACATATACAACTACCACCACTCCCTTTTAAAACTCTCATTAATACCTTTAATTTGATACCCATATCGTACAAACTCATTCTAGAGTCACCCCTGGTCCACCTTTATGGCGATATTTCGAAAAGGCGAACACCTATAGAACGAAGGCCCACTCCCTTTTAAAAATACTCATTAACACCTTTCATTTGATACCCATATCGTACAAACAAAGTCTAGAGTCACCCCTGGTCCAGAAAGGCCCACTCCCTCTTAAAATACTCATTAACTCCTTTCGTTTGATACCCATATTGCACAAACGAATTCTAGGGTCACCCCTGGTCCACCTTTATGGCGATATCTCGAAACGGCGTCCACCTATGGAACTAAGGATTACTCCCTTTTAAAATACTCATTAACACCTTTCATTTGATACCCATATCGTACAAACGCATTCTAGAGTCACACCTGGTCCATCTTTATGGCGATATCTCGAAAAGGCGTTCACCTATAGAACTAAGGCCCACTCCCTCTTAAAATACTCATTAACTCCTTTCGTTTGATACCCATATTGCACAAACGAATTCTAGGGTCACCCCTGGACCACCTTTATGGCGATATCTCGAAACGGCGTCCACCTATGGAACTAAGGATTACTCCCTTTTAAAATACTCATTAACACCTTTCATTTGATACCCATATCGTACAAACGCATTCTAGAGTCAACCCTGATCCACCTTTATGGCTATATCCCTAAATGGCGTCCACCTATAGAACTATGGCCCACTCCCTCATAAAATACTCTTTAATGCCTTTCATTTGATACACATGTCATACAAACACATTCCAGGCTTTCCCTCGGTTCATTTTCCTACATGGTTATTTTCCCTTATGTTGTCACCATAGCTCTCAACTGAGTATGTAATGTTCGGTTACACCCGAACTTAACCTTCCTTACTTGTTTTATACTCAGTTGAGCAGAGCTCACAGAGTATATTAACTTTGATTGGATAACGGTTGGTTGTACAGGTATAAAGGAATCGAGATAGATATAGAATTCCATATATCAAAATCATCAGTATCGAAAAAAATTTGATTGAGCCATGTCCGTCCGTCCGTCCGTCTGTCCGTCTGTCCGTTAACACGATAACTTGAGTAAATTTTGAGGTATCTTGATGAAATTTGATATGTAGGTTCCTGGGCACTAATCTCAGATCGCTATTTAAAATGAACGATATCGGACTATAACCACGCCCACTTTTCGATATCGAAAATTTCGAAAAACCGAAAAAGTGCGATAATTCATTACCAAAACGCATAAAGCGATGAAACTTGGTAGGTGAGTTGAACTTATGACGCAAAGTAGAAAATTAGTAAAATTTTGGACAATGGGCGTGGCACCGCCACTTTTAAAAGAAGGTAATTTAAAAGTTTTGCAAGCTGTAAGTTGGCAGTCGTTGAAGATATAATGATGAAATTTGGCAGGAACGTTACTCCTATTAATATATGTATGCTTAATAAAAATTAGCAAAATCGGAGAACGACCACGCCCACTTTAAAACAAATTTTTTTTAAGTGAAATTTTAACAAAAAATTTAATATCTTTACAGTATATAAGTAAATTATGTCAACATTTAACTCCAGTAATGATATGGTGCAACAAAATACAAAAATAAAAGAAAATTTCAAAATGGGCGTGGCTCCGCCATTTTTCCTTTAATTTGTCTAGGATACTTTTAATGCCATAAGTCGAACAAAAATTTACCAATCCTTGTGAAATTTCGCAGGGGCTTAGATTCTAGGACGGTAACTGTTTTCTGTAAAAAAGAGCAAAATCGGTTGAAGCCACGCCCAGTTTTTATACACAGTCGACCGTCTGTCCTTCCGCTCGGCCCTTAACACGATAACTTGAGCAAACATCGATATATCTTTACTAAACTAATCATATGTATTTAATTAGCGAGCTTTGCTCATATTGCTTTATACAATAGTTTTTGTAATTGATATTAGAGAAAAATTGTAAGTTTACAAACGGCGATGGTTACTAGGACATGTTTCTGAATTTCACTTCTTCATCAGCTAGCTTTTCGGGAGCTGAGCGTTGAACTCGAATCTCCAACATTCATATCAGTGCAAGCCTTTTAGCTGCTACGCCATATGAATGTTCCGTTGTTCGCTGTACAATTGGTCTCTAAGAGTTGCCTTTTTTTGTTTATATTCCTTTTGATCACCATGTAGGCACATACATACTCACATACTAAACTAAGTTCACGTACTTATCAGAACTCACTTTGCATTGGTGTAAAAAATGGCCAGAATCCGACAGTGACCACGTCCACTTTTTCGATATCGAAAATTACGAAAAATGTAAAAAATGCCATAATTCTAACGAAATACGAAAAAAGGGATGAAACATGGTAATTGGATTGGTTTATTGACGCAAAATATAACTTTAGAAAAAAACTTTGTAAAATGTGTGTGCCACCTACCATATTAAGTAGAAGAAAATGAAAAAGTTCTGCAGGGCGAAATCAAAAGCCCTTGGAATCTTGTAAGGAATACTGTTCGTGGTATTACACATATAGATAAATTAGCGATACCCGACAGATGATGTTCTGGGTCACCCTGGTCCACATTTTGGTCGATATCTCGAAAACGCCGTCACATATGCAATTACCACCACTCCCTTTTAAAACCCTCATTAATACCTTTAATTTCATACCCATATCGTACAAACACATTATGTCGATATCTCGAAAAGGCGTCCACCTATAGAACTAAGCCCACGCCCTTTTAAAATACTCATTAACACGTTTCATTTGATACCCATATCGTACAAATAAATTCTAGAGTCACCCCTGGTCCACCTTTATGGCGATATCTCGAAAAGGCGTCCACCCATAGAACTAAGGCCCACTCCCTTTTAAAATACTCATTAACACCTTTCGTTTGATACCCATATTGTACAAACGCATTCTAGAGTCACCCCTGGTTCACCTTTATGGCGATATCCCGAAAAGGCGTCCACCCACCACTCTGAAGTTGGCAAGACAACTTTTACGTGGAAAAAAATTACCTATTGGGAAAATTGCCGTGAATTTGCCGTAATTTAGCCGTGAAACAAAAAAATTTGCCGTGGCCATATTTTAGAAAATACAGGGTGGCACGCTAACTTCACGTGAAGTTAGCGTGCCACCCGCAGAAAACCACCTTAGAGGCCAGCTAGGAAGATAATTCTTGCACACGAATTTGCCGTAAATTTGCCGTAGATAAGTGGCATATTATATAATTTCGAAAAAAAAAAATTTAACTTTTTTTTATGGTGCACCGCCAACTTCACGTGAAGTTAGCGTGCCACTTTTCGAAAACCACCTTAGACACCAGTTAGGAAAATAATTCTTGCACGTGAATTTTCCGTAAATTTGCCGTGAATTATCCGTGAAACAAAAAAATTTTCCGCGGCCATGTTTTAGAAAATACAGGGTGGCACGCCAACTTCACGTGAAGTTAGCGTGCCACCCTCAGAAAACCACCTTAGAGGCCAGCTAGGAAAATAATTCTTTCACACGAATTTGCCGTAAATTTGCCGTAGATAAGTGGCATATTTTATAAATTCGAAAAAAGAAATTTCAAATTTTTTTTATAGTGCACCGCCAACTTCACGTGAAGTTAGCGTGCCACCCTCAGAAAACCATCTTAGTGGCCAGCTAGGAAAATAATTCTTGCACACAAATTTGCCGTAAATTTGCCGTAGATAAATGGTATATTTCATAAATTCGAAAAAAAAAATTTCAAATTTTTTTTATGGTGCACCGCCAACTTCACGTGAAGTTAGCGTGCCACCCTCAGAAAACCATCTTAGTGGCCAGCTAGGAAAATAATTCTTGCACACGAATTTGCCGTAAATTTGCCGTAGATAAATGGCATATTTCATAAATTCGAAAAAAAAAATTTCAAATTTTTTTTATGGTGCACCGCTAACTTCACGTGAAGTTGGCGTGCCACCCTGTATTTTCTAAAATATGGCCACGGCAAATTTTTTTGTTTCACGGCTAAATTACGGCAAATTCACGGCAATTTTCCTAATAGGTAATTTTTTTCCACGTAAAAGTTGTCTTGCCAACTTCAGAGAGGTTGTCCACCCATAGAACTAAGGCCCACTCTCTTTTAAAATACTCATTAACACCTATCATTTGATACCCATATCGTACAAACAAATTCTATAGTCAGGCCTGGTCCACCTTTATGGCGATATCCCTAAATGGCGTCCGCCTATAGAACTATGGCCCACTCCCTCTTATAATACTATTTAATACCTTCCATTTGAAACGCATGTCATACAAACACATTCCAGGGTTACCCTAGGTTCATTTTGCTAAATGGTGATTTTCCCTTATTTTGTCTCCATAGCTCTCAGCTGAGTATGTAATGTTCGGTTACACCCGAACTTAGTCTTCCTTACTGGTTTGTTCTGCTTAAGTTTACTCAAATTTCATTGCATTTAAATAAGTTTCCCCCTCCGTTTGTGCAGCTCATTTTTCTTATTATTTTCCCATGTTACATTACAATCGCTTTGATATTGGGTGTCGATGACGTGTTTTTGGTAGTAAAGCACCAACCACACTCATTGCAAGTCTTACTTGCTCTATACATGTGTATTTTGTTTTTGGCCGAGTTAGCGCTAAATTGTTGTATTTTTTTATTGTTATTTGATTTAAAGTGGTGTACTTTGTCTTCTCCCACTGACACTGGCTTTGTCACTTGACGTTGTCTGTGGACAGGTTGTGTTTTGTGATTCAAGGTCAAAACATTTTCAATATCGTATTTAAATATAAAAGGTTTAATGTTGCACAGTGTTGATATAAAAGAGGAGTTAATAATGAGTGACGTGTAGTAGAAAGGGTTAACGGCCATGCATTTTCATAAGGAATGATACTAATTTGTATTATTTTCGTTTTTTGATTGGGCATATGGGTTGGTCTAGCTTAAACTTAAGCTTAAACTTAAGGTAGCCCAACCCTCGACATTTTTAAAAAACAATTGTAATAAATTTGACTAACACATATTTAATTAGCATTAAATATTGTGGAATTTAGTACGGTCTCGTTTTTTGATTGGGCTGGAAAGGTTGGGCTAGCCTAAGAGACCTAATGGGCGGTAAATGTAGAATGTAAATGCAGGCGTAGTGTGGGGTATTAGTATACTATATGATGTAGTAGTGTATGCGTAAGTCTAGGCATTACACCGTAGCGTAATGTAGTAACAAGGTATGTGGTGAAGGTGATATGAGCCAAATCACACGGCAACTCAAGGCAAATACGTCACCTACATACACTCAGAGAAAAAATCGTTCTAATACGAACGAAACAAGTTCAAAATTAAGAACATTCGTTGACAAAAGTCTGTTAAGTACGTTTTTTTCTTAACTCGTGACCGATGGGCTTGTTTTTACAAGCACACCGTTCGTATTTTATGACCAGGTGTGTATTGATGTTCTCATTAATAGAACATCAAAATTTTAGAAAAAAGTGTTTTCAATTAGAAGAAAAATTTTGTAATGGGGTCTCCCCTTGACAGTGTTTGGCAAGCACTCCGAGTGTACTTCTGCCATGAAAAGCTCTCAGTGAAAACTCATCTGCCATGCAGATGCCGTTCCTAGTCGGCATAAAACAAGCAGGTCCCGTCCCGCCAATTTGTAGGAAAAATTAAAAGGAGCACAACGCAAATTGGAAGAAAAGCCAGACCTAAAATCTTCTTGTAGGTTATCGCGCCTTACATTTATCTATTTATTTAATTAACTGGTTTTATTATATATTACTAAGCATGTTTCGATTCAATAACATTTCATATGTTTTTTACTTCTTTTGTTTCTGACACCTTGTTCTACTTTAATTTGTAGCGACCTCAATCCAAATATACAAGTAAAGAAAACTTCATTAAAGTAAACAAGTACGGATGAGGTTGTGTCCTGATCCTGAAATGATCCTAAAACTGTACCGAAATTGTTCCGAATCGGTCCTGAAGTAGTCTCGAAATGGTTCCAAAAATAGTCCCGACGTGTACCCGAAAGGATGCTTAAACTCCACCAAAATTATCTCAAAACAGTCGCGAAATGATTCTAAACTTTTCCCGAAATAGTAACTAAAGTAAATCCAAATTGACCCTGAAACAGTTTCGGATTGGTCCCACAGTAGTCTCGAAATGGTTTGAATCTTACCCGAAATAATGCCTAAAACAACCTAAAAATTATCCCGAAATCCTTCCGAATTGGTCCCACAATAGTTTCGAAATGCTTCTGAAGTGATCCTGTTATACTCTCGAAATGGTTTCGAAATAGTCTTGAAATTATCCTGTAGTTGTTTCTAAATGTTCACTAAAATAATCAGGAAGTTATCCTCAAATTGTTTCGACATAGTCTCGCAATAATTCTGAAGTCATCCTGAAATGTTCACGAAATGTGCCGCAGTAGTCCCAAAATTGTTGAAGAATTTACGATACAGTTCCAGTCTCTTTAAAATTTTACCCAAATCCGTCAATCCTTTACACATGGACAAGAGTGGCTCTTAGCTCCATTTCTGTAAAACGCAATTATTTTCTGAATTATCGATTCCTAAATTATTTGATTGCAATCTCTTATCATTATTGTCTTCTTCAAACAAACATGTGTTAAACTGATATTGGAACTTGATAATAATAACAGTTATTACTTAATAAGTGTGCTTTCTACATATCTAATCAAAAACGACAGTCAGTTCATTGCTTGTCACTATATAAAATTAATGAGACAGCACTAATGAGCTTCATATATTCTGCAACAAGGAGAGATTTACCCGATTTTTCAAATATTCTCAATTAAAGTTGAATATCAATTACTGCTACTCAGTTACAGTTACGGAGCCGATTAGAAAGTGCGAAATCTGTCAAAGACTTTTATATTATAGTTTTAAAAATAAAAGTCAATGGCTGACAGTTAAAATAAAAAAAAAAAATGCGAATATCTATTTAGAATACTTAGTTAAATAAAAAGTATATGCAAGTAATGGGATTATTTCACGACGAATTTAAAACAAAAGTAGATCGACTGCTGAGTGGAATATCAGCCTATCTCGATCGTTTCAAAAATGCTTTAACTATCTCAGAATTCTTTTTGAAAACACCTCATTTTAGAATATATTTCAAAAACGCTCTAACTAAGCGTTAGAGGCATTCATGAAAACAATCCTGTGATAGGACGTTCTTAAACAAAATTCTGCTATATGGTGACCTTGAAACAAATTCTGAAATAGAACGGTTTCCGAAACTTTTCTGATATATATATGTCGCTTTTGAAATGTTAGCCAAAATTTGTTAATGTTCCACTCAGCAATGGAGATAAAAGTATTTTTTTTTTTTGAATATTCCTTTCGAAGAAAGAATTTTCTATTCACTTCTCACCTTCCTTTTTTGTATTTTTAATAAGAAATATTTTTTTTTTTTCAGATTTCCTAAAATTCTAAGAAATAAAGCGATATCTGAGAAATAAACGGTCTATCAACACAAATGGTTTAGAAGTACATATACGTTTTAACATTATTCGTGGTGAGTGATAAATTTTAGTATCTACTAAGGTTGAACTGGCCGGTCCGTGAGGACTTCACATAGACTGAATATGAGTATCTAGTAATAAGTATTATATTTTTTGTATACTTTTATTTGCAAAATATCTTTATGATAATTAGCAAATGTTTTAATTTTGTAATCTCAACTTAGGTACTTGACTGAGATTAACCCTTATGTGCCATTATATGTTCGTATCTAATACATGGAATCGTTGTACTTCGTCGTGTACTTTGACTATTATCTAGGAGATTTACAACCTAAGTACTATAATGGTTGTCGAGTCGATTAATATACTTTTTGCTATATTTTAATATATCTTCTTTGTCATAAGGCACATTGAGTTCTTTATGTATTCTCTCATTGTTCACAAATCAAGAAAAACCGATAACATGGACTTATACCGTGGCTATTGCCACATTGGAGGGACTTTCTATTCCCCAGAGTTGTAAAGCATGGATCCAAACTGGCTTAAGGATTGCGATATAGATATTTACTTTATTTTCCAGGCTTAGCTGCGATTTTGTCACCTCTCTGAAATTGGCAAGACAACTTTTACGTGGAAAAAAAAATACCTATTGGGAAAATTGCCGTGAATTTGCCGTAATTTATCCGTAAAAAAAAAATTTGCCGTGGCCATATTTTAGGAAATATAGGCACCCTCAGAAAACCACCTTAGAGGCCAGCTAGGAAAATAATTCTTGCACACAAATTTGCCGTAAACTTGCCGTAGATAAGTGGCATATTTTATAAATTCGAAAAAGGAAATTTCAAATTTTTTTTATGGTGCACCGCCAACTTCACGTGAAGTTAGCGTGCCATCCTCAAATTTTGAAATTTTTTTTCGAATTTATAAAATATGCCAATTATCTACGGCAAATTTATGGCAAATTCGTGTGCAAGAATCATTTTCCTAGCTGGTCTCTAAGGTGGTTTTCTGAGGGTGGCACGCTAACTTACGTGAAGTCACCCTGTATTTTCTAAAATATGGCCACGGCAAATTTTTTTGTTTCACGGATAAATTACGGCAAATCCACGGCAATTTTTCCAATAGGTATTTTTTTCCACGTAAAAGTTGTCTTGCCAACTTCAGAGAGGTGATTTTGTCTTAAAAGGCTAATAACAATTTATTTCGTTTTTTGGTTTAGTTGCTTCACTTAAGGGTTTATATGCGGTCGGGTCTACCACGTTATCCCCAAAATCAAAATACCCAAAACAAAATCCCCAAAATAAAAATCCCCAAAATCAAAATCCCCAAACTCATAATCTCCAACACAAAATCCCCATTTTATGTGTGAAATAAATTCAAATTAGGTTTAAAATCGCCGCGACCAAAAAAGGATAATAATTCATACCAACATTCTGCATAGGCGGCCTTCGGCCGCGCTTATAAAAAATAACCCTGGGCTACGCCATGCCAAGTCCGGGTGTGTGGTATGACCGTGGCTACCGCCACGGTGATGTCCTTCTGTGTAGTACACGCTTCTGTTAGCTTGTTCGAATTAGAGCGACTAGCAGTCCTATATATGGATAAGTAAAGATATGTATTGCTAAAACGTGAATATATAGTTATACATACATAAATATGAATGAAACAGGAAAGAGATATTGCTCTTTTTTACACGGTCATGATGTTTATTATAGCACTGGGATTTTATGTTTGGGGATTTTGATTTTGGGGATTTTGAGTTTGGGGATTATGTGTTTGGGTATTTTTTTTGGGGATTTCGTGGCACTCCCTATGCGGTCTTCAGTCAGTGGTCAAGTCTCAGCATTGCCTTGTACCTTTGAGTTAATAATCGAAAGTCTTTTTTTGTGCCAGTTTTTAGGGTTACATTTATAACAATTTGTTTATATAAAATTTTTTGAACGCAGTAATATCTGTCTTCGACGTGATAACCTTGTAAAGAAAATTCGATTTTGAATGGACACGTAGGTTACAATGAAAGGCAAGTGATCCGTACTGAGTTCAAAGCTTTCAGCTATACTTATTTGGTGTTGGGGTATACCTGAGTATATAATAATATCTCAGATATAACCGAAAAATGTGTGTATGTTTCACCCTCTACACTAATTCTATGTGTTCTATGCGTGACCGCTATTCATCGCAACTGATTCAGCTATATGTCATACATTTTGGCCACCATAGGTTTGTGTCTCCGATTTTAGGTACACCCTGTTCTGTAGCTAGTTATTTAACCACTGCCGCTAGATGGGCCTCCTAAGCATTATCTAGGAGGGAGGATAATCGTTTTTTTTTTTCACGCGCAAACATAAACGTATACGCTTGTAAAAAAACTCGGCTATTGTTATTAGAGAAAAATTGCAAAATTTACACGCGGCGGTGGTTACTAGAATATGTTTCTGAAATTCACTTCTTCATCAGCTAGCTTTTCCGGACCTGAAATTTTAACGCGAAATGTCCAACATTCAAACTTCATCCTGGTATCCACGTGAAATCTCCGCTGCACGCTTTGTAAATTGTTTGTAAGTATTGCCTTTTTTGCTTCTATTCCTTTTATACATAATTTGGAATATATGGGGAAATCCGTCAAACTTTGGTTTTTTTAAAGAAAAACAATTTTTTTTGAAACATGGTATCACGCAAATATCTTTTTGTTAGGAACATTGAGGGGTAAATTGGAGCTATAGTGCATCGCCGTTACTCGTCTTAAAAGACATTGTAGGCTTAAAAGACATTAGTCTTACGCTCAACCAACGAGTCTTATAAATAAATAATGCCTCAAAAAGATATAGTCAAAAGATCGAGCAGAAAATATATAAATTGAGGTCGCAATGTTAAAATATACATTTATTTCAACACTTCTGTACCGATTATATCGAAATTTTAACAAAATATGGAGATATATGTAGCTGTTAGCTATGTAAATTTTTTTTTCATACACGATACCCGGTTTTGTAGATACGTTTGTTAATTTTTTTCTCTACACCACAGTAGTATACCATCAATTGCCTCATCTTGGAATATTCACGCAAGGAAAGTTATTGATGTTTGTACATGGGGCAAAAATTGTCAATCATCAAAAAGTTTAGAATTTTTTTTTTTTAATTTGTGTACCAAATTTGTGTTTCTTTTCATTTACTTTTAAGTAAAACCTGGTTAAAAAATTTTTTTTTTTCTACACTTTTTGACTATTGCCAATTTTTGTCGGACATTTCGTATATACGCCCCATGTACAAACATCAATAATTTTCCTTGCGTGAATATTCTAAGATGAGGCAATTGATGGTATACTACTGTGGTGTAGAAAAAAATTAGCAAACGGGTATGAAGTGATAAAAATAAAATTGTAGCTGTGCCCACAAAAAAACATGCTCCTGAAAAAAATTACGCAACCAAGTGCTTCCACTTTTCTGCCTCTACCTTCAAAACTGAAAGGGGCACATCGAATTCGAATCCCCAGGTATTTTTAGTCCCTGATAGGCTATTATCGTGCATTATCCAAATTTCAATACTCAGTTGCCTCAAAAAGCTATAAGCAAAAAACTGTCAATATCGAAAATGACAAAAAAAGTATCGCTACTTTGATTGATGATAGTTTTGAGTATTGGAGGGGCACATTAATTTTGCTCATGCCTTTAGAATTTCCGTCTCAAAAATCACATTCAGTTTAAATTCCATAGCGTTTCAGCGATGCCTCAAAATTTTATCGAAAAAATTAAAAAAAAAAAAAAATCAAGGGTATCGCCTGAAAAAGTGTAAAAATCGACGTTTTTTACGTTTCGAAGTTCTGCAAAAACTTACTATCAACTTTCTTGATTTTTAAAATCATGAAATCGGATAGTCAAAAGGTCAAACTTAATGTCCTTGGACTTTTTTCCGGCCTTAAGTTTTTTGCCCGTGTGTAAAACTGGAGTATCCAAAAAAGTAAAAGTTTTTGGGATTTGCCCATATGTATTCAATATGTTTTTTAATTCAAATATGCGGAATATTTATAGACGCGCTTCAACAGAGCTTAGTAACATTGGGTTTTTAGCGGTGCTTTATAGCAATGCCTCCGCTATTTTCGGGTAGAATAATAAAAAGCCTTTAAAATTGTGATAGAAAATTGTGTGCTCTACAAAGTAGCGTGAAAATATTTTCCACTAGCCAACTTTCTTACTGAAAAGCTGGACAATATTTTGAAGGGAAAAATGTCAAAAATACAGATTTATGAAGTGCCTAAAAAGTTTGTTGTTTTCTGCAGAATGAAGTGAAATGAGGAAAATCAGCAAAAAGAAATAAAAAAATAACAAACAGTTTTTCGTACCGAATAATGCGGATGAAAAACAACAGCCAAAATTTAAAATAAATAAAATTTAAATAAATTGTAGAGAGCGAAATTATATACGAATATAAGCCGAAAAGAATATTCGATAACAACCCGTTAAAAAGTTGCGCCAGTTCGAATTACAAAGATGTGAAACCAAAATGCAACATACACTAAATTTTTATAAGAAATTGAAAAGTGCGATGCGGACCACTTTAATAATATAAATATTATTAGCTCATATTCATGGAGCTATATTCTGACATCTAAACATTTCATAGAAGCGTGGCTCCGAGGAAAAACAAAAAAAAGTTTTTTTTTGAAACGCTCTAATGTACCCATATAATTTTGGCAATCTATTGTACGCAACTAAATTTTCATTTAAACTTTGGCGCTTAAAGAAAAAATCGCAAATACCTACGTAAATAAACCAATTTATTTTTAATGTGCTTAGATACCATGTGTGTAGGTACAACAATAAAATTTTTATTTCACTAATTCTATTATATTCATTTTGTTTTATTTTCATTCCGCTATTTTGAGGATTTATCGATGCACCTACAGCATCGGTAAAATCAATTTACTTTTAATTGGCCTCCACATTTGCACGCAGTTCAATCGATTGTTATTTCGAAGTTCGAACTTCGTTACACTCGTGTACGCGTTAGACCTTACATTGCCATGATAGCGCTTTACCTAACAAAAATATTCTCAGTTTTAATTGCAATTGCGGTCGATTAAGTTTAAGAAATTTTCGGTAATTTTCTAGTACATAAATATTTAAAAATTCTTTAAATGTAAAGATAAGAGAACAATTTTTTTTTTTTTTTTTGATTATTTAAATATTAAAAAATATTTTATTATATTTTTGTGTTATATTTTTGTGGAATTTGTGTATAATGATGTTAATATAAAAAAGTAATAATCTTAAGTGTAATTGATTTGAGATTTGACTTCAAACGTTATGTAACACCAACAAATATACATATGTTAAAACAAATCCAAAATTAGTAGTAAAAAGAAAAAAAGTGATGTAAGATTTTTCAAAATTAATATATAAAATATAAAAAAATATATATATATATTTATATATTCAAATAACAATACGCTAGCTTATTAAATGTGATTACGTAAATATGCAGTCGAAATAGGAAAGTTTTCTGCAAATAGCCTGAAGTGATGTAAAAGTGAATTTGAAAAAGTTAAATGAAGTGAGAAGCTAAGAACATAAGGAAAAATAAACGCATACCCAAAGAGATGTAATAAAATCAAAAATTATGACAACTTGATCCAAATAGGCTTAACTAAAAATATTTGTTCATTTATACCCACAAAATAAAACAGCAACAAAAAAGGGAATAAGAAAAAAAAAAATAAAAAAAAATTAAAAATAATAATAGAAGTGAAAACTATAACAATCAAATGGTTACAAAATGCTAACAAAGATATAAAATAGGAAAAATTTACTTTTTTACTAAAGTTATAAAATTTAATAAAAAAAATAAAAAGCAAAAGGAACAGCGTAAAATTAAAAAAGGGATAGTAATAAACAAATTTAAAACAAAAACAAAAGAATAACAAAAAAAAAAATAACTAAAAAACTAATAATTATAAGAAATATATAAAATGAAAAAGAATAGAACAAAATAATTTGAAGTTAAAGTAAAATTAAAAAAATAACACACTAAAAAAAATTAAATACAATAAAAAAATTAAGTGGAACAAAATAACATTAAAAAAAATAAAATAAAATGAAACAAGATATAATTGAATTAAATAAACTTAAGGTTAATAAAATTAAATAAACATATAAAAAAAAAAAACAAATAAAAAAAAATAAAGTAAAAAATAAAATAAAATAAGTTAAAATAAAACAAAACAAAAGTAATAAAATTAAATAAAACAAAACAAAAGTAATAAAATAAAATAAAACAAAATAAAAAAATAGCACAAAATAAAATAAAATGAAATAAAATATATACAAGGAAATAATAAAAAATACAATAAAGCGGAATAAAATAATTCAAATAAAAAATACAAGGTGCGAAACCTCCGAAGAAATTTCAGGCGAGCTTCTTTTCCAATATGCGTCGTGCATTTTTTGGTTTTTCCTACAAATTGGCGGGCGGAACCTATATTTTTTACGCTGATTCCGAACAGCATCTGCAAGGCAGATGAGTTCACTGAGAAGCTTTTCATGGCAGAAATACACTCGGAGTGTTTGCCAAATCACTGCCGAGCGGCGGCGCCGTTTAGAAATTTTTTTTTCTAATTGAAAAATTTTGTTTCTAAATTTTGGATGTTGCTTTGGTCGGGGTCGAACTCTGGATCTTCCATGTGGTAGGCGGAGCACGCTACCACCACACAACGGCGACCGCCAAAAAAGAATAATATCAATAACAAAAAAATTGTATAAAGCAATATGGCCTGTCTAGCTAATTAAATACACACAAAATTAAATTAAATATAACAAAATAAAATAAAAAATAAATACATATAAACAAAAACCAAAAAATTAGTAATAAAACAAATTAAAATAAGGAAAAAGAAAATATAGTATTAAAAACTCTAAATGAAACAAATTTAAATAAAGTACAAAAAATGTAAAACAAACTGAAATAAAACAAAATGAAGAAAGTATAATTACATCAAATAAAGTTAGGTTAAATCAAATAATTTAAAATAAAATTAAAAAATTAAATAAAATAAATTAAAATAAAATAAAACAATTGAATAAAATAAAATAAATTAAAATAACTAAAAGGAGATAAAATAAAATAAGAAAGATATATGTATAATAAAACAAAACAAAATAAAATAAAATAAAATAAAATAAAGTGTAATAAAATATAATAAAGTAATTTAAAATAAAAAAAAAAATAAATACACAATGTTAAAAACAAAAATATATGCATACATATGTATATAGAAGTAAAAACAAAAAAGATAATACAAAAGTAAAATAAAATTAAATTTTATAAAAAACAAAATTAAATTAAAAATTAAATAAACAAAATAAAATAAAGCAAACTAAAATGAAAAAGAAAGATATAAAACAAAGTAGAGTAACATAATATAAAATTAAATAAGAAATAAATACACATATGTATATAAAAATAAAAAGTTAATAAAGTAAAATGAAAAAAAATAAATAAATAAAATAAAATAAATGTATTAAAATAAAATAAAATAAATTTGAATAAAGTAATATAAAAAACGTTAACACAAAAAACTGAAAAAAAATCAAAAACCCAATACTGGAAATAAAAAGAGAAACATGGGCAACAAATTTTTGAACGCGGCGAGGTTTTGCGGTCAAGGACCCAAAAATAGATTTTTATAATATCTGAATTAGACGAAATTTATTAATCAGAGTTTCAATATCGACTTGATTTTATTTCGATACCCCAAAGTGGTCGATGTTTACGAGACAGGTCTACAGGCGGTCCCTTAACGTTTAAAAGGGGTTGCCAATAAGAGAAGTGCGCTGTCAATCTTTATTCAGGTCCTGCGTGAGCTGCTCAGATCTATTAGGCTATAGAGGAAAATTACTGAGAAAGATGGGTAAACTTTATTCAATAGCGCCAAGAAGCAGAAGAGGGCCAGTGGTAGAAAGAGAGAGGCAGAGAGAGAGAGAGAGAGAGAGAGAGAGAGAGAGATAAATAGAGAAAGAAAGGGCTAGAGCGAGGGAGGAGGGTGCGAGAGTTAGAGAAAACAATTTTTAATTAATTAATTATTAATTACTTGTTACTATTAGAGCATAAAATGTTGAGCTGTATAGCATCTGTCGAGTTTCGCTGGCGAGACAATAATTTCGTAATAGCAAACAACGTTTGGCACTTTCGCATCACTTTTTTATAGATCATGTTTAGGGTTTAACATATTCTTCGTTGATAATTTAATGAATTTATTTTATAGTTATTTGTGTTACATTTATATGTACTTCCATACATATTCATATGTAGATACTCTGATTGGTGTTGCGTGGAAGCTTGAGATACTTAAAATTGGCAGCTTTTAGAATTTTTAGTTCTGCATTCAAGAAAAGTGAAAAACAAAGACGAAACAACAAGTCTAAAATTAAAAGAGTGTGAAAAGAAACTCATTTCTATACAGCTAAAAATTTTATTTCGAATTGTACTGATTGTGCTTTATTGTGTGTATAAAATAAATTTCGGGTGTAAAAAAAAAACGAAAAGAGTAAAAAGAAAAACCATTGGCCATATTACATAAGTGTCGATTGCAAATTAAACGCATTTGTATTTACTTACGATATATAAATAATACAGACATGTTTGAACAATTTTAAGTGTAAAGAGATGTGCATATTTATTTACACATGTGTGGGTTGTAAATGCAGTGGACACCAGCTAATTAGAAACGCTAGATGAATTAGCCATATCTTCCCGCTTCATATTTTTATGGCTGAAAATTAAAGTTGATTTTGACTGAAAAAAATTCTGTTCATTCTTGTACTAGCACGTTGTTTGATTATTTTTTAAAACCTTCAATGAAGTTCAGTACAGAAAACCTTATTACCAAATTTTACGAAAATCTTTAAAATCCCACTTATGTTGATGGTTCAACTTACTAACACTTTTTTTTCATAGCCAACTCCTACCTTTCCCGACTCATACAATAGGGGCAGAGCGGTTTCACTAGGAAACTCGATGAGTCATATCGACCGAAATCTTCTCTCCATGTCTGTCAAAGAATATAGAAAACTGCCGTCGAACTCAACACATGTATAAAACATCGACTACGGAGTATCACACTATCTGAGCTGCCGTTTTGAAAACGTCCTATCTTAGAAAAAATTACATTTTGACGTGATATAAGGGTTTTTGAAAAAAATAATAATAAAAATGTGAGATAGGGTGAAACAAATCTTGCGATAGGGTTTTTTGAAAAAATATACTCAAATAGGTTATTTTCAAACTGGCAGCCAAATAGCAGTTGAGTTGCTTTGAATTTACGTAGGCAGTTCGCAAGAGTGCCTTATTCATTAGACTTTACAATGAATATAAAATTTGGTAAATACGTACAACCTTCGTGTAATAGGAGGTCTTATGAATTCCAAAACTCTGTCATAAATATGACACGGTGTTTCTAAACACAGTTAAAAAAATTTCTTTCCTTGTTAATTTTTTGTTTAACAATTCCGAAATCTTTACAATTTACTGAATGTTTGATGACAAGGCGTTTTGCTCGATGAACGGGGACGCTTCCAGACGTGTGGTGGGAAATTGTAATATATCGCCAGATAAGTCCATCGTAAACGCAAACCAAGCAAAATCTGCATGAATTGATAGCCGATGCTAATCCTAGCATCTTTTGTCACCCTCCTCATACTGACTGATATCTATATAGGAGGAAGTGGGGTTCGCAGGTTAATTTATTTTGCAACGGTTCGCTATTTTCCCACCGGATAGTTATGAATCTTACTAAGCATAATACGAAAATAGCTAATATCATTGGTGATAAAACGCTGTGGGGAGCAAAGAAATGCGCCAGCGCTTTCTATGGATAATATGTAATAAATTCTTTGACCGACAAATCAAGCTGTCATCGAGAATTCTGAACCATACAAAGCAGAGCGCACTGACAAGGGATTTTTCAAGTTGCCTCTGTCCATCTTGGGGATGCCAGCTACCCAAGAAGCATTGTATCGTCCCACATCTCTGCTATCGCTACTAGCAAAGAAATTGGAAACCGCCCTGCTCCCTTATTTTATAACCACCGCGCTTAACGCCAACCAATCCACAATGCATGTTTTTTCCATTGCTTAGTTACTGACTTACTTAATTGGCGCTAAATCGTTTGAACGGCTATGGCAGTCCAACAAGGCGCACCAGTCGCTCCGTCGAGAAAAAAAATAGCCCTATCACAGAATTGTTTTTGGAAAAATGCTATCGGTCTGACTTCATATCACGATACTGCTTTTAAAATTTTGATTTCTAACCCAAGGTGTTCTGCAACGATTTGCTTGTACATGATTATAATTAACCGTTATGTCGTTATACAGCTTTATATGAATTTATTGAGAACGAGCCCTTGAGCTCTGAGGTATTGGCTGCCTGTTGAGCCACCTACTTTTACGTTGAAAGCCCTTAATTTGCGATAAAAGTTTTATACTGTGTCTTTAAAATATTTCATTAACTAGTTGAGAATTACAAACGCGCTCAATGGTTAAGGCACCCAACGAAAAAAATGTTCATAGTTTAAGTAATTTCAACACTAAGATAAGGGAAAATCTCGATGACAAATCTGCTGAAACTTCAAAAAAATCAAAACTGCTTAAATCTGTTGATTTTCCAAAACTTTGCATATTGCTTTAGAAAGTGGCTATTCTTCCCTAAATTTTTTGTAAAGTATAGTCCAGAATGTAGAAAAAAAAATAAAAGAGTGTTGTTAATTACCTAGCGTTTCTAACTAGTTGTCCACCACTGTATCTAAACAATTAAAACATGTGAGAAGAGTGAAAAAAGCAGACAACTAGATCCTCGCTTTTTTTCACTTTTTAGCATAGTTCTAATTTTTTACGAAACTATTTTCGATTCTGTGTAATGTGTGTGGGTAATTAATTGACATGACAAAAAAACCCACAATTATTTTTAAAACATCGTGCAGCATGCGGCAATGGGCGACCTTTTATGGGCTGTATTAACGAAGTGATTTTAACACAACAAAAATGTGATTAGGCTAATGAACTCTTTTGCCGGCAATAACCTAAAATTGAACGTATCTACTCATCACTGAGGTATCGTCGTTAGGTATGTATGAATATTTTAAATGACGTTGGTATGTAAAAAAGGGGTTTACATATTTGGTGAATAGAAAAGAATTTAAGTGCGATATGTTTAAAATATTAAGTCGTATATAACGCGTCTGTTCCACATAATGGCGGCTAAATGGAATCAACCTATCTCCTCTGCCAGTTTGAGAAATTGTCTCACCTTCAAGCAACATGCCACTGAAACTGTGTCTTTTTATTAATGATATTGGTTTCTGCCTCAAAAACTCTAGTTTCCTTCTCTGTGGGCCGATTTCACCAACTCGACTTAACTTAGTTAAGCCATATTTTTTAGTTTTTCTGTTTCACCACCAATGCTTTGCTGAGTCACAAATTAGCCTACCTGTCAGCTGGCTTATTCTCGACTTTCAATAGTGTTGCTGTAGTACAAATTTTGAGTCGAATTAAATGGCAGTATTGATACTTATTTCATTATGCAAATATAGCAACCGCGCTATTATGTGAATTCACTAGGTGGCGTGTAATAAAAACCTAGCCAAAAATACTACTATGTATAAAACAGCTGATAGGATTTTTGTATGTCAAATTAGTTTAGTAGCTAAGTTGGTGAAAACGAAAAAAACTTAGCCTCAAATCCGGGCTAACTTAAGTTTCAACTAAGTTTTAGCCTAACTGGACTTGATGAAATCGGCCCTATGCTGACGATCTTAAACTCTCCCCTTCAAATGCCTCCCTTCTGCAAAACAACCTTAACAATCTGGCTGACTGGTGCCGTACAAACAATCTTTTCCTCAGTTTGAAAAAGTGCTTCACTATGTCATTCTCGAAATCTAGCTTTCCTTCGCAGGTAGGCAAAAGATTTTAGGGATCTGTATACCTGGAAAGCCCAATACATCTCTTTGTTGCGCTATAAATTAGAATATACTTCCATTATTCGGAACCCTATCTAAAGCAGTCGTTCGGCAAGAGTAGAAAGAGTTCAAAGAAAGTTTGTTTGCTTTACCTTATGCTCTTTAAATTTTGATGATCCGTTGCCATCTTATTCCCCTCGTATCAAACTTATTATATTTGCAATCACTTGAAACAAGGAGAACAGTGCAGCTGGTCGGTCATGTTTGTCTATGACCTCATTGTAGGCTCTTTGGACTGTCCAGCTCTTCTTAGCAACATACCGTTTAATGTGTTCCTAAGAACTCTGCGCTCATTCCTCCTGTTTTATTTGTCTGCTAGTCGGGCCAATTACTATCAATTTAATCCAAACTTCCGCGCCCCAACCGAATTTAATAGACTCTCAACGGTTGTAAATATTAATTTCTCTTTGTTCAGAGACACCTTCAAGTCAGCTAACAATATTTTATTAATTTGACATTATCTTCTATTTATGTTTGCTGTTATATTTGTTATTTAAATATTTGTTGGCTGTTATATTTTCTTTTAAAAATTTTTTATAAATTTTTGTATCTAGTCTGTTAGAATTTGTGATCATAGACTGAATAAACTAAACTAAAATCCTTAAGTCGCTTGCCGGCAGCACTTGCGGAAATGATAAAAAACGTTGTTTTCCATCTACAAATCAATTTGCCGGCCACTCATGTGCTACGCGTCACCAGTTGATCGCCTGGTCTTAAAAATACACACTGGAAAAAACTGCAGGCCTGCGCAAATGTTGCGCTTAGAACTGAAACAGGATGTGTTCTTATGATCCTTGAAAATCACCTACATAGCGAGGCCAGAGAGTTCAACATCAAAGAGCATAACGAAATGCTGAACAGAGAGTTTTTGCTTAATTGTCACAAACCCAGACACCCTAAACAGCTGCTTGCCCTATGCTGTTCTTCATTAAATTTTCATCGAGACAATCTAATAGTAGTCTTTTTTTTTGGATATTTGAAGTCTTGGCTCTAATTGTGGCACATTTCCAAAAAAAAAACAATTTATCCGTGTAGGTAATCGTGATCATCGGTGAGAAATACAATGGAAACACAATGATGACCCTAAATTTTATAATAATCAATAATCATTCCAACGAGTTAAAAAGATGCTGATCTAATGGTACCCACGGGTGTGTAATTTGTTTAAGTACGCTTTCGCTGATGCGTGATTAATTCACATTTAATTGCGTGCGATTATTATACACATAAATACGTATGTAAATATTTGTACCTAAAAGATTGTTAGATGAGTTTTCGTCTAAGGCTGAATGTACGTCACTTTTTTGTTAGTATTTGGTTCAGACGTACATACACACACATCACAGAATTGTCGCTATTTGTAATATTGAAGGGGACCTGTAACCACCCGCTGATTAATGAAAATGGTTACAGGTGTGAGATCGATGGACAGCGTCCGACTGCCAGTGGAATCGGTAGACAGGCGGCGGAAAACGGGTGAACCGTGTTTCGGTTGACGGGCACCTTGCTGGTGTAATCGGTGAACGATGACTGGATTTGAAGCGGGCTAGAGCCCTATCCACTAATAGATGGAGTTACGATGGTTAGACAGGCGGTTGGTGGCGGCGATGACGAATTGGTGGATGTCGTTGGATAGTATTGGTGAGTCGGTGAAATCGATGATACCCAGTTAATTTATAAGGTGTATGGGGTGGCGGATGTAACTGTGTTTGGGAGAAGGTAAGTAGGAATAGGGCTCATTCACGCCCGATCTCCAGACACGCCAAAAAGTAGTGGGCGGCCGAGGTCACTAAGTCAGCAAAAGGGCGGGCCTGTTCAAGACGAGAAAAATACATCTGTTTACGCAAAGTGTTTGCGGTGTAGACATCCCTTATCAAATGCAAATTGTTTCTACTTACTTATACTAGTTATAAACAGTTTGAGAAGTTTGCGCACTCGGTTAGGCGACTGTCTCGCGAATAAAATGTTCACAAGTGATTACTTGCATTTTGTCTGTAAAATCTCATTTGCTTGCTGATTGCTACTACAATGGGGCTTGTTGATCGTTGTTACAGTGTGAACGCATGTAATGATGACTATACGAATGTGGGGTGGTGATGATACTGAAAGCCGCATTACAAGGTTAATGAAGTAAGCTTTCGTTTGGTTTCGTTTTATCGAACTAAAAGTCAGTTTAAGAGGTTTGAGAACCGAATTTCTTTCTTCAGTATAAGTGAAAAAGCAACAAAATATTGAGAAAATACACTTCAAAGAATAATAAATATTTTTTATCGTTTATCGTAAACTAAAAATCGATTGCCGAGTGGAATATCACCCTATCTCGCAAGCCAGTTCTAAAACACCCCACACACCCTATTTCAGAATTTGTTTCAGAAACGTCTTATCTCTGAATTCAGTTGAGGAACGCCCTATCTCAGAATTTGTTCAAAGGAATGGGGTTTTGAAACCAATTCTTAAATAGGGCGTTATTCAAAAGTTGTCTGAGATGGGGCGTTTTTGAAACCGCAGCCGATATTTGGCGGTTTCTCAGCTCACTCTAATATACTTTCAAAAATTAATAACATATTTCTTGTTTATACCTTTAGGACTTCCGATAAGAAATTTGCTATTTAATAGTACGTGCACGCAACTATATCTCATTAAAGTGATAAGGAAATTAGGTAAATAATAAAAAAGATAAGAAATACTACAGCTGACCGGTTCTTTTTAAGCACTTTAACCTTGACCAAAGCCGCATAAATATAGTTTGTAAATATTTGAAATAATTAACCACCAATATTAATTTTTAACATTGTAGCGTTTTTGTCTAGAGTTTGGAAGATCGTTGGCGGCCACCGGGATGTGATGGTAGCGTGCTTCGCCTACCACACCGTATGCCCTGGGTTCAGACCCCGGAAAAAGCAACATCAAAATTTTAGAAATAAAGTTTTTAAATTAGAAGAAAATTTGTCTAAGCGGGGTCGCCCCTCGGCAGTGTTTGGCAAGCGCTCCGGGTGTATTTCTGTCATTAAAAGCTCTCAGTGAAAACTCATCTACCTTGCAGATGCCGTTCGGAGTCGGCATAAAACATGTAGGTCCCGTCCGGCCAATTTGTAGGGAAAATCAAGAGGAGCACAACGCAAATTGGAAGAGAAGCTCGGCCTTAGATCTCTTCGGAGGTTATCGCGCCTTCCATTTATTTTTATTTATTTTTGGAAGATCGTTGAGAGTTTTGCGAACAAACCCGATTCAGTTTTATTACGAGTATGTGATTTGATGACTCTTCGAGTATCTCTCATTCACTCTAAGATAGATGAGGACTACTGAATGTCACTGATTTCTGGTACTTACAGGATGTTCAAGACGGTTTTTTTTTTAGCGTTTTGACAGGATGTTCAATATGGTGGCGCGTGATAGAAAGAGATCCAAGATGAGACAACGATAGTAACTTTAAACATCGTGTCCCTTTGTTGTCTGTGCTTAAGATATCTCACTTGTCTTATCCATAATGCTTAATATATTTAATGAGTTTACGTATCATTCCTTTTTATATGCCTACGATACTCATGCCATAAAATAAAAGGAATAAAATGGAAATTTTAAGAATTTCGTAAAAATTTATAAAAACGTGGAGTTCTCCCGTTTGTACTCTGTAAAACTGTTCCGTTTCAATTCACACTAACGAAATCCCTTGAAATCATATTAAACCTTTTCCGAATCAACTACGGAAGTGCCAAGCACCGCAGAGGTACTCCTGGCAATTTTGCTGTAGACGATCTAGACAGTCAGCCCACGAATCAACCAAAAACCGGCGAAGAAAAATTATATTCAGTTATGTGGGACTCAAGTGGCGGCCGCCGTGGTGTGGTGGTATCGTGCTCCGCCCACCACACCGAAGACCGTGGGTTCAACTCCCAGTAAAAGTAACATAGAAAAATAAAACAAAAATTTTCAATTAGAAAAAAAGTTTTTCTAAGCAGGGTTGCCCCTCGGCAGTGATTCGGCAAACACTCCGAGTGTATTTCTGCCATGAAAAGCTTCTCAGTGAAAATTCGTCTGCCTTGCAGATGCCGTTCGGAATCGGCATAAAACATGTAGGTCCCGTCCCGCCAATTTCTAAGAAAAATTAAAAAGGATCACGACGCAAATTGGAAGAGAAGCTCGGCCTAAAATCTTCGCATTTATTTATTTTTATGTGGGACTCAATAGTCAGTTTCGATGTGTTGGTGAAAATATTTTAGTATTAGTCAAACATATGTACATGACTCTAGCTGACTCGTGAAAATAAAACTGAATTATTTTGATGGCGAGTCAGTACGTACACAGATGACTTGCGAGGCAGACTCAACATAGACTTTATAAGTGGGGAAGATCGAATACTGTCACAGTCTTTACACACAGTCTTTATGCTTGCCTAACCAAGAATATATTCTGAACTCCTAGATTTTCCTCCCTGCCTGGCACACTGCTTAACCAGCCTTAACATCCATGTAAATAATCTATTACGTTCTGGTTAGTCTCTTTATTTTTTTTTTTTTAGATTATTAAATTTAATTTTTTATATACTATATTTTGTTATTTATTATTTTTAAGTATGAATTTTTCATAATTTAAAATTAAATAATTTTATTTTATTAAATATAGAAATTTTAGATTTTTTGAATTATTGATAATTTTCATTTTATATTTGTGCCAAACGTTACCAGAAGTACGATCTTTTAAAAGTTTCAACCAAATTTTAATGAAATCCAGTGATGATGGGAAACGTAGTTCCAGTAATTTTAAGCAAGACAAAAGAAGTTATTCAGGCCTGTTTTCGTTTCTTCAAAAAGTTTTGAATCGGTTTTGAATCCACATTGTACGATTTATTTTTTGCTGTTCTATCAATTCGAGAAGTTTAGATTAGCTTTTTAAATGGAACCCGAATACTGGAACATGCCTGTTTGTGCTATTTTAAAGTTATAAAGCATCACACGTTTCTATATAAGGCCCGTCACAAAATCCATATATATAAATTTCGTGTCACGTTGTTTGCCCGCGATGGACTCCTAAGCTACTTAACCCATTTCAATCAAATTTGCACACCGTGTGCAGTTTGATCCAACTTGAAAGATATGATAGCGTTCCTGTGAAGTTTCTTTCCGGGAAGTGGACCAAGGATCGATCTATTCGAACCAATTCTATTCACGGTTCAATTTGCCTGCAATTTGGTATATAGTAGGTAGCACTTTGCCTAGATTAGTATTTATGACATTTTTTTCGGTAAATGGAGCAGGGACCGACTGTGACTGGGAGCGGTACTGAGACTGGGATTTAGACTGAGACTGGAACTGGGACTGAGACTTGTACTTGGGGTGGGGCTTGGACTTGGGGTGGGACTGGGACAAAAGGATGGAGAAGAACAATAAGAAGCAGATAGAAGAGAAAGATGGAAGGAGAAAGAGATAGATTTAGACGAAGATAGAGAGATATGGATGGATTGAGCGGAAAATAAGTGAGGGAAAAGACGGAGAGGGATAAAGAGACGCTGGAAGAGAAAGACAGAGGGAAGAGGTAATATATAGCTAAGGAAAAGAGGGAGAGGGAGAAGGGAGGGGAGAGTAAGAGGTAAAAACTGCTTAAAAGTTATGCAGATAGAACAAAGCTAGGGCAGAGCAACGTCTGCCGGGTGTGCTAGTAAGTGTATATTTTAGAGTCTTTTTGCTTTCATGTTACATGTCACATCCGTCACATGTCATCCTTTACAGTACCTACAAATATAGTCAATGTTTTTTAAAATATATGTGAGAATCTAAAAGACATGTTCCACGAGCGACAGCAAAACTTACCTACGCTGCCACATCATCTCCTTAATTTTGTAAAACAAAATGCACACCTTAATTCTTTTCCCATTTTTCACTACTCACTGAGTGGGCCTAACTATTTTTACATTTTAGTGGAAATCGCAAGCACACCAAGAATTGTTTACACAAAGCCCTTTTCCGGTACGTAACAGAGGAAACACAATTTGTCTGTTACAAGCGAGTACGATTAAAGCGAATACGCTGCCTATCGAACAGGGGGTAGGACGTCTGCAATATGAAATATGCATAGATGATCATGCGACCAAATCGTAACATGATGTGTCAGTAGAAATTGTACAATTTATCGTACCACACACGACCTATAAAAAAAAAACAAACAACAAGAAATGTTTAAATGAATTTACCATTTGATTTTATATATTCAATTTACATACATACATATTTCTAACTACGATGTAAACAAATTACTTCATTTCGAATTTCTACATTTGATTTATTTATAGCATTACTAATATATTCAAATCCTATGAAGACTAAAAATTCGTATGTTTATACATAGATGTGTTTGCATTGATTGAATGGAAAAACTAAAATTTTCACATCGTTTTTAAAATTAAATTTTTACTTATTTAAGTGTTTTTCATTTTGATGCTTGAATGCTTTTTTGTCAAAGTCAAAGTTCTATGGTAACATTGGCAACACCGACGACTAAAATACGATTTGAAAGGCACTCTTAAGGGCCAATTAAATTTCCTTAACCCTAACGCCATAGCCATAACCATATTTTTACTTATCCATATCCAATTGGCATCAGTTATTGGTGCCTTAACATAAAAATCGCGAAAATTTCATAAAAATGAAGAAAACGCAAAGAATTACAAACACATACCACAAAAAATAAGTCTCTTAGTCAAAACGTATCCAAAACAATAAATAAAATCTACAAAATGTTAATAAATTCTCCAACTCAAATATTTTTATACTCAGCTGAGCAGAGCTCACAGAGTATATTAATTTTGTTCGCATAACGGCAATCCGTAATCGATATAGATATAGACTTCTATATATCAAAATGATCTGGGCAAAAAAAGAAATTCATTTAGCCATGTCCGTCCGTCCGTCCGTCCGTAAACACGATAGCTTGAGTAAATTTTGAGGTATCTTAATGAAATTTGGTATGTAAGTTCCTGGGCTCTAATCTCAGATTGCCATTTAAAATGAACGAAATCGGACTATAACCAAGCTGTAATTTTGCAGTCGGTGAAGATATCCTGATGAAATTTGGCAGGAACGTTACCTCTATTACTATATGTGTGCTAAATAAAAATTAGCAAAATCGGATGACGAACATTTTCACTTAAAAAAAAAAAATTTTTAAAGTCAAATTTTATCAAAAAATGTAACATCTTTACAGTATATAAGTAAATTATGTCAACATTCAACTCCAGTAATGATGTGGTGCAACAAAATACAAAAATAAACGGAAATTTCAAAATGGGCGTGGCTCCACCCTTTTTCATTTAATTTTTCTAGAATACTTTTAATGCCATAAGTCGCACAAAAATTTACCAATCCTTGTGAAATTTGGTTAGGGCATAGCTTCTATGCCGGTAACTGTTTTCTGTGAAGAAGGGCGAAATAGGTTAAAGCCACGACCAGTTTTTATACACAGTCGACGGTCTGTCCTTCCTCTTGGCCGTTAAAACGATAATAATAATAAACCCAACGGATTAATACCCTCCAAAGCCCGCCCAACCGACACGAGGCGCGCATCCGCATGACGCACGGATTTGTTTTTGTTTTTGCCGAGTTGTTGATAGGCGGAGGTTTGTTAAGCGTCGAGATCTAAAACTGCTCAGCTACAGAATAAAAATCATCAGCTGAGTATTATATACATAACAGTAGAAAATTATACATATAGTAAATTGTTAAATAAGTTAAGGATTTAGCATATAAAGATTTTTATTTTTTATTTTTATTTTTATTTTGTTACGAGTTAAGATAGGATAGGACAGTTTTCCTTATAGTAAAAAGTGAATCCGTTATATCAAATGAATTCGAGTGAGAGTTAAAATCATAACACAAACACCGGAAAGGTTCATTTAATTCGAAGTTAGTTCTACACTGCCTCAAAAGAAGAGGTTTGTAATGTCTTGACGCTCGTGATGGGATATTGAAGTTTACTTCGCTCAAAAGAAAGGGGCTAGAAATTAGTCCATTCAGTAGTTTAGCCATAAGTAATACTCCTAGCATTTCTCTACGGCTAGCGAGAGTTGGAAGATTGATAAGCCTTAACCGACTAGTATAAGGTGGAAGATTATATGCAGAGTCCCAATGAAAATTCCTTAAAGAAAAAAGTAAAAATTGCTTCTGTATTGACTCAAGCCTATCTGCATGAACTTGATATCGCGGATTCCAGACTACTGATCCGTATTCTAGTATCGGCCTAACCAATGTGGTAAAAAGGGCTTTGGTTACATAAGGGTCACTAAATTCTTTAGACCATCTCTTCACGAATGATAGAACACCTCTAGCCTTATTGGCAGTAGTCATAATATGAAGGTTGAAACTAAGTTTAGCATCCATCGTAACTCCCAAGTCAACAAAATAATTTACTGATGCAAGACAAAAATTATCAATTACGTAAGAGGCTGCTGGCAAAGATCTCCGAGAGAAGCACATGAACTTACATTTATTGATGTTCAGCGGCATTGAATTCGCGTTGCACCAAGCAACTAAGCAGTTTAAATCCGCTTGAAGCAATGGACGTTCTTCAATAGACTCATAAGACCTAAAAAGTTTTACATCATCAGCATACATTAAAATTTTGGAATATTTTATTATGGTACAAATATCATTAATAAATAGCAAGAACAGAATTGGACCGAGATGACTGCCCTGTGGGACGCCAGAGGGAACATTAATGACCTCTGAAAGAGTATTTTTAAAAATTACTTGTTGCGTTCTACCGCAGAGATAAGAAGATAACCACTGAGTGAGACCTGGTTGGAAACCAAGTCGATCTAGCTTGTGGATAAGCAATGAATGGGAAACTTTGTCAAATGCTTTACTGAAATCAGTGTAAATAACATCGGTGTGAAGATTTTCTCTAAATCCATTAGAAACATGCGTTGTGAATTCAAGTAGGTTGGTAATGGTAGATTTGCCTCTACAGAATCCATGTTGAGAGTTTGCAATCAATGCAGAAATGGAAAATGTTAGCTGATTAGTAACAATGGCTTCAAACACCTTTGGGATGGCAGACAATTTTGCAATTCCTCGATAATTTTCTACACATGACCTACTGCCGTTTTTGTGGAGGGGTATTAGAAAAGATTCCTTCCAAGCAAAAGGAAAAACTCCATGTTTTAGGGACATGTTGAATAAATCAGTTAGGGGCAGATAAATGTGTTCTGCACATCTTTTGAGAAAACATGTGGGAATTAGATCAGGACCGTATTTATAAGATTCCTTCAAAGAAGTTAAATATGTAAGAACCTTTTCTGGAGATATTGATGGAATATTAATTGCGTTAAGTGAGTCAAGTTCATACGGGTATTCACTAGACAAAGAAATTAATTCAGCGGAATAGTTAGATTTGAAAAATTGTGCAAATAAATTAGCAATAACTTGATCGTCGCTAGAGAAATCATCACGGTATTTCATACCAGAAGGAAAGCCTTTAACCCTACGTTTAGAGTTCACAAAATTATAGAAAGCTTTCGGATTGCAAGTTATTTTCTTTTTCATGGCACAGAGATAGGTATTGTAACACTTTTTATTTAATTCAAAATATTTATGACGCAATATAGAGTACTTCAAGTAGTCGGAGTGTGACCCCGTCTTCTTGTACAGCTTGAAGGAACGCGTTTTTTTGTTTTTTAAAGATTTCAGTTCTTTGGTGTACCATATTTGGACTAGTTCAGTGAAAACACGTTTACGCTTAGGTACATGTCTGTCCAGAATAGCGTGAATGACGGCGTTGAAGTCAGAAACGTTTTTGTCAATATCTGCACCGTATTTGGGCCAAACTATTGTAGATAAAATTTGGTTGAGTTTATTAAAATTAGCCTTCGCGAATTCGAATCTAAAACTAGAGTCGGTTTCTGTGGTAGTGCAACTCCGAGAACTTTCTTCCAATTCGTAAACTATTTCCAGCGAAGGATGGTAAGGATCCTCAGGTACAGTAAGAGCATAAATCGATATATGTTTAGTAAACTTAGTTCACGTACTTATCTCAACTCACTTTATCTTGGTATTAAAAATCGGTGAAATCCGACTATAACCGCGCCCACTTTTTCGATATCGAAAATTTCGAAAAATTAAAAAATGCCATAATTCTATACCAAATACGAAAAAAGGGATGAAACATGGTAATTTGATTGGTTTTTTGACGCAAAATATAACTTTGGAATAAACTTTTGTAAAATGGGTGTGACACCTACCATATTAAGTAGAAGAAAATGAAAAAGTTCTGCAGGTTGAAATCAAAAGCCCTTGGAATCATGCCAGGAATACTCTTCGTGGTATTAAATATATAAATAAATTAGTTGTACCAGACAGATGATATTCTGGGTAACCCTGGTCCACATTTTGGTCGATATCTCGAAAAAGCCTTCACATATACAACTTAGGGCTGCTCCCTTTTGAAATACTCATTAACACCTTTCATTTGATACCCATGTCGTACAAATACATTCTAGAGTCACCCCTGGTCCACCTCTATGGCGATATCTCGAAAAGGCGTCCTCCTATAGAATAATGGCCCACTCCCTTCTAAAGTACTCTTTAATACCTTCCATTTGATACCCATGTCATACAAGGAATATTCCAGGGTTACCCTAGGTTAATTTTCCTACATGGTGATTTTCCCTTATTTAGTCTCCAAAGCTCTCAGCTGAGTATGTAATGTTCGGTTACACCCGAACTTAGCCTTCCTTACTTCTTAGGTTACGGATATGGCGAAAAACCAAAAACCAATTGGTTGGCTATGGTATGGTTATGGCTTTAGCGTTATAGTATGGCACTATTAATCGATTACATTGCTTTCCATAAGGTTGGTTCGATCAGCTGTTTTATCTGGTTATGGATAAGTCACCATTAATTGGCCCTTTAATACAAAAAGTCATTATACATACGAATTTCTATACATATTACCCTGCAAAAAATAACCTAAACGGTTGTAAGCAACGAGGAATGCGCTGCTGAGGAACACGAATCTCGATACGATACCAAAGAGGATAGAAATAATAAGAGGCGTCAGTTTGATATTTATTTGTAATGTACAACTTGGCGGTTATTAGAAAATTACCTTCTACACATTTTTAAGAAGTTTATAAATAAAAATAAATGGAAGGCGCGATAATCTTCGAAGAGATTTTAGGCCGGGCTTCTCTGACAATTTGCGTCGTGCTCCTTTTAATGTTGCTAACAAATTGAACGGACGGGACATACTTGTTTTATGCCGACTAAAGGTAGATAAGTTTTCACTGAGAGCTTTTCATGGCAGAAGTACAATCGAAGTGCTTGCCAAACACTGCCGAGAGGCGATCCTGTTAGAAAAATGTTCCTCTAATTTCGCGAATCGAAAGACATTGTGTACTGAAGAAGATTTTCAGTCAATTTAGGCATACAAAGCAAACAACTGCATACACAAAGTTGTCATTGGTCATTCCTTTGTCGGATTTACTTTAACTAATTTAGTTACTTACGCGCCAGTCGCTTCTTCGTTAGGTTAACTGACGGCAACTGGTCACACCAAGGAAACTTAAATCGTTTTACACATGTTCATTCCAGGGGATGGGGCCGCCCTATTCCTCTGATTTCATAGGCGGGTACCGATAAAAGTATTTTTCATTTCCGGAGCAGCATCTTTCATTCGTAAAACATGGCCTGGCGAGCGTAGCCTGGACTATGTTGATGTCTCCGTTAAGCTCGTACAGTTCATCATTAAATCTTCTTCGGTACTCGCCGTTGCCTACGCCTAGTCCGTAAAACTTTCGAAAAACTTTTTTCTCGAACACTCCCAGATCCGCGTAATCTGATGTTCCCATAGTCAATGCTTCTGCAACATATATGCGATAAGTGACTTGAGAGCATGAACACTTAGACTCCGTTCTACATAAAGTCCAATGTGGATGAAAAGCTGCTCTCCACAACACAACATGCGTACACCAAATGCAAGTCGGTAGATACCGCATTGCATAGGGTGGTAATAAACATAGAGAAAGCCCTGGAATATAAGGAATATGCTCTAGGAGTCTTCTTCGACATTGCCGGTGCTTTCTTTAATGTTTCTAAATGGGCGATTATGGATGGTCTTAATTACATTAAATTACATCCAGCTTTAACTAGATGGATCGGCTGCATGTTAAATTGCAGAAAGATTACATCACAATGGGGATTGTACGAGGCCACGAAATCAGTGGACAGGGGAACGCCACAGAGAGGCGTGCTATCACCTCTGTTGTGGACGCTGGTCATCAACCAACTGCTCAGGCGGTTCGATGAGGGACCCGTAAAACTTACGGCTTACGCAGATGGTGTTGCAATTGTCATAAGTGGAAAGTGCCTTCTAACGATTAGCTCTTTGATGGATCGGGCGCTTCGGGATATTCATACCTGGGCATCAAATGTCGGGTTGAAAGTCAACGCAGATAAGACGGATATGGTATTGTTTACAAAGAGGTACAAGGTCCCAAATTGGATCAGGCCTAAGTTAGCAGGGGTGACCCTACAGGAGAATTCTTGCACAAAATATCTAGGAATTATCCTAGTAAGCTGTCTTGGAAGCTCAACGTGGAGGAGAGGGTGAAGGGGGCTTCAACGGCACTTTATGCATGTAAAAGAATGCTGTGGTGTACGTGGGGCTTATCGCCCTCTCTTTCTCATTGGGTTTTTACAGCGATTGTAAGCCCTTTTCTATACTATGGAGTTCTTGCTTGGTGGAAAGCCACACAAAAAACAACCCAACTCAAAAAATTAGAGGGGGTATGCAGACTATCAATGCTTAGCATTACGGGAGCACAACCCCCCGTCGTCTGCACTGTATGCCATTTTGCACATCCCACCTGTAGACCTGGTAGCAAAGAACATAGCGTTAACAACTGCAACCAGGCTCGGTGCCTCGGGGCAGCTTGAGCGCCGACCATACGACCATAGTAGTATAGCGTCATTAATCACAAGACGAACAGACACCTGATTCCCTATCTGCGCTTCGAGGGCGATTTTAAGGCCACAATAGAGGTGGACAGTTGGCGCAAGCGTGCTCAAATCGCGGACGAGGCGATACATGAGTACACAGATGGTTCCAAAGTAGTGGAAGGAGTAGGGTCTGCTGTATACTGTGCTGATCCGGAAATAAACATATCCTACAGGCTGCCGGATTACTGTAACGTTTTCCAAGCGCAACTATTAGCCGTAACCAAAGCATTAGAAACCCTGGAAGAAAACAGCTCAAACTGCAATCGTGTTAACTTTTATATTGACAGTCAAGCAGCAATTAAGGCAATAATCTCGCATAGCACAGCATCTAAATGCGTGTTAGAGTGTAAGCAGTCCCTGGAGAGAATCGGGACAAGGAGAAGCATACATCTATATTGGGTCCCAGGGCATATGGGAACGGATGGGAATGAAAAAGCGGATGAACTAGCTAAAAAGGGCGCATCTCTTGAAGCTTGCTCCGTCGACGTTCCAATTAGACTGGGCGAGATTTAGCGAAGGCGAGAGGTGCACATGATCGACCAAGCGGGAAAAGGGTGGGTTCAAGCGCGGTGCTGTAGGTCTTACAAACTTATACTAAGAAAGTTGCTTCTATCATTAAAAAGAGAAGACTGTAGACTCTCTGACTGGACGCTGCCTTCTGGCGTCACATGCCTTTAAATTAGGCTTGGTCAGTGATAGCATATATAGGAAGTGCGGGCTGGAGGAGGAAACGATCGAGCATGTTCTGTGATCGTGCCCTGCGCTTACCAGGCTAAGACTCCAGGAATTAGGAGTGATACAGATGTCAGATCTAGAAGCAGCAAGTGGCTTAAGTCATAGGAAGCTTGTAGTATTTGCCAAGAGGACGGAGTTATTTTACAACATAGGTCCTGGTTTTTGATAGGGTTTTTCAGTTTGGTCGTTAAAACAAACTTCTGGTAATACTACGGACTTATTCGGTTTATGTGAGGTCCTCATGGACCGACCAGTTCAACCTAACTTAACCTAGACTCCAGGCGTCAGGCATGCACCCGTCCGGTCTTGCCGGTCTTGCTATACAAAGTTTGTGGAATTTAAAACGAAACAGAAAGTTGCGCATTTTTAACATTACGAGCTCTTTTACCGAAGTTAAAGCTTTTTTTCAAAGTGTTCTATGTAAATCCGACTTTATTGCAACATTTATTTTACACAAATTGAACCGCAAATTTGACTTATCAATTTAAAATTGATTCTTGGAGTATCCACTGCTTGCTGTGCTATATAACGAACCCATTCAATTGAAAGAAAACGTCACTTAACATTCTATATCTCAAAATGATTTACCAAAAAAGTAAGTCAGTTAAATTTTTCTATTTTCAGAACTTTTTTGAGTATGCACCCAGTAGGGAAGTTAGAAACTACTGATACAAATTTCTGGTTCAGAACTAGGCCTAACATATCAAGTTAGTACAAGTTTGATAGAAAGTAGATTCTCTGTAATTTAAAAATCGACAGTTTGGGTTCGCTTCGGGAAATCAGAAACATTGCATCGTATCTCGAAATAAGTTTTGTATTATAATCTGGTAGCATCTAAAATATTTCGAATTTTCGCCTGGAACAGAATTATCTTTAAATGGGAGTTGAATTTTCTAATGCAGATATTATGTACCAACGATTTTTTAACTACTTGAGAACTATTAAAAAAGTGCCAGAAACAGCACTATGTAGTTCCAAAGTGGAAATTTGTATCTAGTTCGGTTATAATTTTCACTGTCTAGGACATCACCATGTTAGATTCTCCAGTTGAAAGTATATAAAAAAGAGTGCTAACTGGTAGTGGTTCCGAATGTACTAGAAGCACACCAATTTTGACCTAGTGATTTTCCCCACAGGGAGATTACAGAAGACCTCATGCTATAGGCTTTTTTGGCCAAATAAAATAAAATAAGCCTTATATAAAGTGTATTTTTTTTGTGTGAGTAAATAACTGCGAATTGTATACAATTAACAAACACCGTTGAAAACAAATTATTATTTTGTGCATTATTTTTGTTTCGCTCAGCCGCCGAGTAGGTGTTGCAGATAATCAACAAAATCGAAAAGGTGGGTTGTGTGGTCTTAACCGGCTTACCCACAAGAATCAACAAATCAAATATATATTAACGCTGTACAACTCGTTCACAAATCAGACAAAATTTTGCCACGAATTGTAATATTTGAACATATGAATGCCTCCTCAAAAATGAAAGAGAGCGGTAATTTACCATCTCTTTTCCGAAGAACTCGGACTAATTAACAACAGTCGTAGATAGTACGATGTTAATGTATCCTCGAGCGTCAATTATGCTTTACGAAAAATTGTTGCAAACATTCAATCATATTTACCGATCGTTGATTGTATGATCTTCAAATAATTACCGCATATTCCAAAAACAAGCCCACAATTGACCAAGCGCTGACCAGAAAGCTCTGTGGTATTACACCGTACAAAACTCCATACAGGGCATGCTTTATTCTCTCCAAACTTGTTCGAAACGTCGGATAATAGTGGTGCCCTTGTTAGAACGCAACAGGAGGCCTTACGATGTTTTTTTTTTAACAAAAATGGTTAATTATCCTAGAAATCGACAGATATTACTTTTGTAATAATACGTCGGTCTAAATCGCTCAAGGTGTGGCTGAGCCTTTTCAAGTTTTCGTTAACCCTATATTCTTAAAAACAAAAATCACAGCACCAACAATTCCAATCCGCATAACTTATCATGAGCTGCATGTAAAAATTGCAGCCACAAATGCTCATGCCTATTAGAACTTAAAAGGAAAAATTCAGATAAGTTATGAGAATAGAGTGATACTAACTTGAGTTCGAAATGGCACTTCGGGTGCTCACCCCCAACGGGTTAGGGGTAAGAATATACCCGCGGTAGGTATGCCTGTCGTAACAGCGAATAAAATACCAAATAGATTCAAGGGGTTGCCAGTGCAATATATAGCTTCTCTAAACCCAATTGTCAATCTCACCTATCCGTGGCGAATCCTGGTTCATTAATAGCCGAGGTTCTTGGGACCCCGAACTACTGATGGATCTAGAGGGCGGGAGGGTGGTATGGCCTACAAGGTCGCATGTGGTCATACCAAATCGTTCCCGAGATGGTCAGGCTTGGTTCCGGAACGTACGGGATCTCCATCCGGCAAAGGGCCATCAACATCGGTAACACTCTCCAAGCCCTTCGGGGAGTGTGCAATAATTTTGCCAAGACAACAGTTTGCGAGAAGATAAAGTATAAATATCTTTAAAGAACTTAGGAAAGAGTGGATGAGCTAGAAAAAAAGGATCATACCTCGAAGCTTGTACGTTGACGTCTCAATCGGATCGGCGAGACTCAAAGACGACCAGATCTGCACATGGTTGACCCAGCAGGAGTGGCGTGGAGCCAAGCAAGGGGGAAGGGGCTGCCAAGTGTCTAAGATCATGTGCAGGTGCTACAACATTAAACTGAATAAGTTACATGATAGATATTCTGATTGGACACTGCCTTCTGGCGTTACATGCTTTTAAATTAGTGATAGCAGATATTGGCAGCTCGGGTTTGCGAAGGTAACGATCAAGCACGTTTTGTGCTCGTGCCCTGCGCTCTCCAGGCTAACACTCCAGCTATTAGGGGCTGCACAGCTACGGATCTAGAAGCAGCAAGTAGCATAGGTCCTAGTAAGCTTCTAGTATTTTCGAAGAGGACGTAGTTATAACATAATAATAAACCCAACGGATTAATACCTTCCAAAGCCCGCCCAACCGACACGAGGGGCGCATCCGCATGACGTACGGATTTTGTTTTTGCTAAACCTGCCACCGTGGTGTGATGGTAGCGTGCTCCGCCTATCACACCGTATGCCCTGGGTTCAACTCCCGGGCAAAGCAACATCAAAATTTTAGAAATAAGATTTTTCAATTAGAAGAAAATTTTTCTAAGCGGGGTCGCCCCTCGGCAGTGTCTGGCAAGCGCTCCGATTGTATTTCTGCCATGAAAAGCTCTCAGTGAAAACTCATCTGCCTTGCAGATGCCGTTCGAAGTCGGCATAAAACATGTAGGTCCCGTCCGGCCAATTTGTAGGGAAAAATCAAGAGGATCACGACGCAAATTGGAAGAGAAGCTCGGCCTTAGATCTCTTCGGAGGTTATCGCGCCTTACATTTATTTTTTATTTTTTAACTTTACTTTTATAGAACTAAATATTGCCAACCAGATGTCAGAACCAACCCGTCATCTTGCCCAAAGGGACAAACGGTTTAATAAAGACATTTCGTGCTTCGTTGTCACTTTCTTCATGATATCTATGGGTTCCAGAGCAGAGCAGGGTTGAAGAAAAGGAACCCACTGTTAAACAAAAAAAAAATTGTCTTACAGTTTTTAACAGCACTACCTAAAACATTCGGCCGCGATTACAACAAGTTTAAAGGCTTCACGACTAGGTCAGATAGTGCGATAGAATGAAATGCTCCGCCTCACAAGGCCCACAAGGCAGGCAAGGCATTAATCTGGACACCCACCACTCGCGGTAAAGAGATGACTGACGCTTTTTTTTGAGACAGATCGAACTGTCTAGACTGTTAAGCGCCAATGAATGGTGGATTGTGTTGAAAGATCTTTACTGGTTCTAGTTATTTGTATATAATTATACGAAATACTCATTTTAAGTTGGCATTCGACGTTTAATTTTCGTTTTTTAAGGTTGGTCTAGTATTTACCTAATACATTGTTGTAAATATAAATTCTTTTTCCAGCGAAAATGAAATTTAATTACAAATATTTTTTTTTTATGTTATTCGATGTATCTGTTAAATTGTTCGTGTATTTAATAGTACTTTAAACATTGTGTTAGTTTATGTATTTTTTTTAATGAGCATTTTGTGTATATTCATTTTTTATTTAAAATTTTTTGCTCCAGTTATTTTCACGCATTTGTACTCATAATATATGTACATACCTACATACTAGTAGTTATACATCCCTAAAAAAATTATCGACTGGTATTCAAAGGGAGTATAATCGGAGTAGTCGTTGAGGAGATGTTAGTTATTATAACTTGCTTATTTTGTTTTGTTGATTTTCCGACAGGATGGATAAATGATATATATTGGAACGATTTTCCGTCATCCCTTGTCAAATTTGGTTTCGAGACAAACCGGTTTCGGCATTGTTGCATCATCAGTATCGATTTTCGTTCTGCAGAACACTGATGATGGCACAACGCCGAAACCGGTTTGCCTCGAAACCAAATTTGACAAGGTAGAACAGAAAATCGTTCCAATATACATTATTATTACTTCCTATTAGTCCTTCTACTAAAACTTTTTTGAAGTTTATTCTTTCCAGCAGGAAAAGAAGTTATCTACGAGCTAACGTGAAAGCTGCTTTCCAATACAACAACGTGCACTATTATCTGTTTATTTTCATTGAAAAAAGCTAAATAATTTTGCATGGCAATGGACGCAGAGGTATACTGGAAAGGTTTTCTGTCAGCCCTGGTCAAATTTGGTTTGGAGACAAACCGATTTCGATATTATGCCATTTTCAGTGTCATTTTTCGTTCTGATCTGTTGTTGCCAAAAAATTACACTGAAGATGGCTGGAAAATAAGTCAGTCGAAATATAAGTTATGCTTATATCCGATTTACTATACAACATATGCAACTAACATGCGGTTTTTATCTGAAGGCATCTATATTGGGTCCCAGGACATATGGGAATAGATGGAAATAATAAAGCGGATGTGTTAGGGCGCATTCCTCAATGCTTGTATCATGCACATCCCAATAGCCATAAAGTTCCCAAAACTCTTAAGTAGTAAAGTTCGCATAAAAACTACAATTTTTTTGTTGGACTCAGGCAATTCAAGGCGCATAAATTGTTGCAGTCTCAAGTGAAGCTTACCTTTGCCAAGACAACGCCTTACGAAAAAAGTAAGTATAAATATCTTTACAGGACTAATGAAAAAGCGGATTAGCTAGCAAAAAAGGGATCTTCCCTCGAAGCTTATACCGTAGAAATCCCAATTAGATTGGGCGTGAATAAGAGAAAGCGAAAACTGCACGACCAAGGAGGAACGAAGTGAAATCGAGCGCGGCTGCTAAGTGACGAAGATCGAGCGCTGTTCTTACAACCTTAGACTAACAAAGTTGCTCTCATCATTGAAAAGAGAGGACTATGGGCTTATGTTGGGTATTCTCACTGGACACTGCCTTCCCGCATCACATGCTTTCAAATTACGACTCATTAGTGATAGCAGATGTAGGATGTGCGGGTTAAATAAAAACAAGTAAGGAAGGTTAAGTGCGGATGTAACCGAACATTATGTACATACTCAGTTGCCAAATTACAGCTTGCAAAACTTTTTAATTACCTTCTTTTAAAAGTGGGCGGTGCCACGCCAATTGTCCAAAATTTTACTAATTTTCTGTTCTGCGTCATAAGGTCAACCCACCTACCAAGTTTCATCGCTTTATCCGTCTTTGGTGAAGAATTATCGCAGTTTTTCGGTTTTTCGAAATTTTCGATATCAAAAAAGTGGGCGTGGTTATAGTCCGCTTTCGTTCGTTTTAAATAGTGATCTTAGATGAGTGGCCAGGAACGTACATACCAAATTTCATAAAGATACCTCAAAATTGACTCAAATTATCGTGTTTACGGACAGACGGACGGACATGGCTAAATGAATTTCTTTTTTCGGCCAGATCATTTTTATATATAGAAGTCTATATCTATCTCGATTGTTGTTGTTGTTGTAGCGATAAGGTTGCTCCCCGAAGGCTTTGGGGAGTGTTATCGATGTGATGGTCCTTTGCCGGATACAAATCCGGTACGCTCCGGTACCATAGCACCATTAAGGTGCTAGCCCGACCATCTCGGGAACGAATCTATCTCGATTAGTTTATGCCGTTACGGGGTACCGTTATGCGAACAAAATTAATATACTCTGTGACCTCTGCTCAGCTGAGTATAAAAATGCATGGCGCGATAGCCTCCGAAGAGGGTTTAGGCCGAGCTTCTCTTCCAATTTGTGTCGTTATCCGTTTAATTTTTCCTACAAATTGGCGGAACGGGTCCCACATGTTTTACGCGCCGACTCCGAACGGCAACTGTAAGGCAAATGAGTTTTCACTGAGAAGCTTTTCATGGCAGAACTACACTCAGAGTAATTGCCAAATCACCGCCGAGGGACGACCCTGCTCAGAAAAACTATTAAATAAAAAAACCTGTTTCAAAATGTTTAATGTTGCTTTACCCGTGGCTCCAAGCTAGGATCTTCGGTGTGGTAGACGTAGCACGCTGCCACCACACCACTGCGACCGCCGTTGCGGGTTGGAGGAGGAAATCGAGCACATTTCGTGATGGTGCCCTGTGCTCACCAAGCTAAGACTCCAGCTATTAGGAGTGATACAGCTATCGGATCTAGAAGCAACAAGTAGCATAGGTCCTAGAAAGCGTCTAGTTATTGCAAATAGTGCGGAGTTTTTTTTTAACATAGGTCCTGGTTTAGATAGGATTTTTTCAGTTTGGTCATTCAACAAGCGTCTGGTAATACTATGGACTCATTCAGTGTATGTAAGTTCCTCACTGACGTCCTCACTGATCGTTCAACCTAACCTAACCTATTGGGATGCATGTAAAATCCAAAAAAGCACAAGCAGAACACCGAGAAAAGACGAACAGTTTCTTATGTATCACTGCCTTTTTTTGACAAATACTTTTCTGACTAAGCGCGTATTTGCCAAGAGAATGGAGTTATTTAAAAACAAAGCTTTTAAGTGCTTGTCTGCAAGTAGTCTCGAACTCAGTTTAGCCCAATCATATTTTTACGGGGTACAAATACAAATATATGTCAATTTTAAACTCAGGTACATATGTAAGTCAGACTTGCATTCAAACACTACATTGTTTATCAATATTGATTGACTCAAATGAAATTACAAATATTATTTTGTTTTTGTTTCTTTTAATGCGCGGTGTTCATTGTGTAACGAAGCGCTCGAATAACTTTTTTCTTAGATTTTACAGCAAAAAAAAAATAAATTTGTTGGTTCACAAGTGTAGCTTCAATAAAATAAATACGGGTGCAATAACAAAAAATTCCTTATAACTTCGCATAGATAGCAATCCATCAGCAAGCATACAAAATAAATATATCATACTTTAAACGAAACTGCCGGCAGATGTTGGCATGTCTTGTAGTTTTCTTTCATAAGCCCACTTGCAGCTTTTGTGAGTCAATAAGATGATTGCTCAATATGGACGATTAAATGAAAAAACATCAAATTATAACACATACATATGTACACATAAATTCGAAATGTAACGGTGCCTCGATTGCGATTTTGCAACATTCTAATTATGAGTTCGTTGCCGATAGCTAACGATGATGATTGGACTATTTTTATTTGATTACTTTCTTACTTAATTGGCGCTTAATCGTTTAAGCAGTTACGGTCGTCCTTCAAGGCGCACCAGTCGCTTCTTCGCTCCGCTGACTGGCGCCAATTGGTCACACCAAGGCAGTAGGGGCCACCCTATTCCTCTGATTCCATACGCGGGTTCCGATAAAAATACTTTCATAGCCTGTACATGATCTTTCGTTCGCAAAAAATGGCATGAACAGCGAATCCGCTGTGTTTTAATTCGCCGGACTATGTTGATGATTGCGCAAAGCTCGTAAATATCATCATTCAATCTTTTTCGGTACGCCGTCGCCAACGCGTAGAGGTCCGTAAATCTAAGGAAGAACTTTTCTCTCGAACACTCCCACAGCCGCTTCATCTGATGTTTCTTGGTCCATGCCACACCATATAGGAGAACGGGTACGATAAGTGACTTGTAGAGTAGGATTTTTGCTTGTAGAGGACTATGCTTTTAAAAATAAATCTTTTAATATTTCTTTGCCTGATGACAGCAGGTACTCGGTACTGTCCTCATTCACCATCAGACCTATCTTTTCGGCTTCATTTTTCGGTTTGGAGTAAGAAAACCTTACAGCGCTGGTGTTCAGGATACGATATCAATGTGTCAGCATACCCCAACAATTGCACGTTTTTATAGAGTATTGTTTCAGAGCGGCTAAGTTCTACAGTTAGTATAATTTTCTCCAGCATAAAATTAAAGGAGTCGCACGTTCGGGTGACCCGCTGACTGTCTGAAAGCTCGCTTAGTTTCAAACGGCTCGCAGAGGTCTTTCCCAATCGTGACTTAGCTGATGGTGTTTCGCAGCATATAGGCAGCTCCTTGTCGTGCGACAAAGCAGTGATCTGTGTAAACTCTTTTTTCGCGGGTTTATTTCAAGATTTAACGCATATTTAAAATCTGGACGATAATAGATTTACCAGGTCTGAAGCCGCACTGATAAGGTCCAATAATCCGATTTACGGTAGACTTCAGTCTTTCGCAGAATAAGCTTGACGTATATGCGATATTAAGAAGATAGTTTGCGCAGCTTGCAGGATCCCCCTCATTGTGGACTGGGCAAATAATAGGAGAGCAGCGAAGTGTTCCCTCCATAATCTATGTAAGTACTTTGGACATCGATTACAAGATCGCCGTTTTCGTTCGTACAGCAGTTTGCCCCGAACTTAAACCTTCCCTCAGTTTTTTGATAAAATTTGCGAGCAGTTTTCCTGGTAGATAGCACTTCAAGCTCCTCGCACTCACGCCTTTCTGCCTCTGCTCTCTTCTCCAATCAGATTGAGCGAGATTAAAAGAAGGCGAGAGTTACATATGATCGACTAAGCAGGAAAGCCGTGGAACCAAGCTCAGGACTGCAAAGTGTCGAACATCGTGGGCAGATCTACAATCTTATATTAACAAAGTTACCCATATAATTGAAAAGAGTGGTATTCTGTCTAGAAAGTGCATTCTGGTGGGACATGTTTTAAATTAGACCTCGATAATGATATCAGATACAGGAAGTGCGAGTTGGAGTAGGAAACGACCGAGAACTTTTTGTGTTGGTGCTGTATGTATCTTTCTGATGTAGTCATAATTTTCAAAAATGTTTCGTAATTTCACGAAAACTATTTCTTAATTCCGCCCTCTCTTTTGATTTAGTACTCTTGAATACATCTTGCTGACATTTATTGTCACAATAGTTAATTGCATTGAAATTTTATTCACTTTTTGTGGATTCACGAGCAATTAAATTGGCCTTCAAAAAATATGCCGCTTGTGCCATTACAACATATGTAGGGTATGCATTTGAACAGTTTTATGTTTTGAATACGAGGGCTGCTATTCAAGTTTCCAGGATGCTTTAAAACCGCTATTGTCTTAATGATTTGACGGGTTTAATAATGACCAAGCTTCGGTCCAATTTCTGAACGCCAGAATTCACAAGGAGTTTGCTCATAATTAGCCATAATTACATGTAGCTTAAGAATTGTTTCATTTATCTCAACATATTATAGTATATTAATTAATAAATGTTTCCTTTCCTCTTTTCCAGGTGAGTGGAGTGGATGTGATTTTGCTTTATATGATTAGTTAATAACTTCATCACTATAGGTGAGAATACAAAATTTTAAAGTTAACAAAATAAAATTACAGCACACGTGACAGCAAACACAAATTAAGTAATTAAAACTTAACATAAAATTCCATGGTTTAATGAATGGAAAAAATGCAGTGCTAAAAGCAATGCCGAATCAGTTTATTAAACCAATCCCAAAACTATACAGAAATAGCACTTAAATGATCGCAAAAATAATGCTGAATGACCCAGAGACATTTCCGAAATAATTCCGAAAATAATTCTCAAACTATCCCGATATAGTCCCCAATTGATCCCGAAATTATTCCGATATATTTCCGAAGTGTTCTCGAAACGGGGCCGAAATAGTTCAAAAATGAAAATGGGAAAACTACTCCGAAATAGTCATGATTTTTAACAGAAGCCAAAAACGGTCTCGAAATAACCCTAACATTACTTCAAAAAGAATCCCGAAATTATCACAAAATATTAGTGTATCGATGCCGAAAAAAATCCCGTAATGATACCAAAAACCATGCCGAATGTATTTTAAAATTACTGCAAAGAATGGTTCTCAAACAATCCCGAATAGTCTGGAAGTACTACAATAGTGTGAATATGATCCCTAAAGCAATCACAAAAAAAAAAAAAGAAGTCTCACAAGTAGTTTCGAAATAGTCCGGAGATAGTGTAGAAGTATTAAAAAAAATGTTTCAGATATATTCCCGAAGGTCCAAAGAAGTTACTAGTTGCTTTTCCAAAGTTGCTTAGACCTTAACCCATTTGACTCAATTACCAAATATTATTGGTATAGGACAAATATACTCAGAGTTACTAGAATTGAAAGATACCGTTCCAGAGACACTTTCCACTTTTCCAAAAATTCTTACATCTCTACTCATATACAGCTCGTCGACTTAGTATCATCTCTAAAATTATAACAATCAAAAATTAATAAGAAGTAAGTACTCGCAGAGGATGTGGGGTCCTCAACCCTTTTTTATAACTTTTAGATCTTTCTACACTATTGACTATTTGTGTGCCAGTAGGCAAATTCAGGCTATTAAAAACTTTGACATATATATATATATATTAGGGTGGAGTGAATTAATTTTTTTTCGAAATCGCTTTTGGCTGACCTCCAGAAAGTTGTCTTTATAGACCAGAAATAAGGTTGAAATTTTTTATTTCACTCATCGTATGTTTAGAGGTGCCCCAACGCATCTAAACATTGAAAAAGACGGTAAGTACAATTTTTTTTGTCATTGATTTACTTTCGCTTGCTGTTATTGTGCTCATTGATTTCAAAGCCCACTATGTGCCTGTAAAACTCTTATTTATACACTTGATTAGAAACGTACTATTATCAAAAAGAAACTGTAAAACACCATTTAAAATTTGTCGTTTTTAGTTATAATATGTAATTTTACTAAAGTTATGTATATTAAAAAAGAAATAAAATAAATATGCAAATAATGAGCTTTGTAAAATCGCGATTATTTTACTCAACTTCTTGGGGCTGGGGGCACCTCAAAACGCCGTCCTACGAAAATAATATTTGGTGATTTTGGTTAACTCTTATAAAGACAACTTTTCATTACAAAAAACAAAAAAATCCATAGGGTATCACTCCACCCTAATATATATATTGTAACGAATTTTGGGAAATTCCGCTTATTTCAAACCTTGTGCTAACGTTCGAATCGCTATACTCTTGAATAAATCACACCAATATTCAGTATTGCAAACTGGTCTTTATTTGGGCTACTTTGGGAGTAGTACTTCACAATTATACTTCACAACCAATAGCGTGTTTAAATCAAAACTGATTAGTTATTACTCAGCTTGCGCTGCTTTTATGCTCTCGGTTTCCTCGTTCACTCATTTCATCTAAGGTCTAGTAATTTCGCGAACAGTTGTACTTCATGCTTGGTTACCAGCTATATACATGTATATTTGTAGTTTAAAGCCATATGCGTGTTTATGTGTGAGTAACTACTTCGGCTGTTGACTACATATTTGTGTGTGTGAGATATCTCTTCGTCGCCTTCTACATAAGAGTGGATGCTTTATTGTGGTTTTGCACTTATTTAGTAGCAGCTTATTGATGCTAATATTCGTCACAATATTTTTTTAGTCGCAGAGTGTGCAAGTGAACCAGGCCCCGATTTGCCCGAAAAACATACTTGTGACTCGTCACGTAACTGTTTGCCAAATCAATCAGCATCAACTTATTGAGAGTTCTTACGTCTTGGAAGCAAAGTTTTCCAAATGCAGAACCAGCACAATTTTTATGTTAGACTCAACAAGCAGTAAGTGCTCATCGAGAGAATCTTGGAAGTATGTAAAAAATTTATGTGGCCACCCTCGTATAACGTTAATACATAAAATTTACGTTATTGTATTTTTAAATTTGACAATCATGTGACAGTCGTCATGCACTGTTTTTAATTATGATTTATTCTTTTTGATCCATTTTTTTTTTTATTTGGTTTGTTTACTTTTAGTCGTCACTAAGTTCATTTACTCATTTCTCATATCCACCATGTGCATTGCGTATTGTGTGTTGACCCAAATGAAATGACCATTAAAATTATAAACTACTTAGGCGCTTTATTTAATTGTTTATGTAAATGTGGGTCATCCCTCACTAGGGTAGGCACCTTGTCGTTGGTGTGAGGGCTTAGCCGAACTCCATAGCGCCCGACTATGAGGCGGAGCTGTTTAGGACTGACATCTACGCCTAATCCAGGGTGTTATGTGGACCGTGCATATTGGGCGATTTGCAGCCAGGGGATAAATTCGGCTGTATTCGAACGGAGCCTTCCCGACCCCGGGCCGCCTCGGGAAGTATTGAGGGCCTTACCACAGTAAGGGGCGTTGCTGTGGCGGACGGTTCTTTCCCGGTATATAATACTGGATCGCTGAGCCCGCCTTGTCGGGCAGATGGTAGTACGTCCAAAATGAACGACTCATTACCTGATTGTAATAAGGACGATGATAAGAGGACTGAGTCGCAAGCCAAGGATGGCAAATACGCATTAAACGATGCGCAGGACTCGGGGAGCGAGAGTAGTGCTGATTCAATGAACTCCGTGTTGGAGAAGCATACAAATGAAAACGGAGTAGAAGAGTGGAGAAGGGTACGGAGCAGAGGAAGTAAAAGAGCCCTCTCGCAGTACCGTGCAGCATTAAGAATTGTACAACGCTTGAGAGCAGTGGTCGACCCAACAGAAGTGGAGATCGAGCGCTTGGAATGGGTCTATGAGGCGGTAGAAGTAGGTCGAAGACAGTTCAAAAGGTTTGCTGCGAGAAACCCTCGGTTCTGCAACCGGTACGAGGAGGAAGAAGCGTCGAATGGCAGAATGAAGAGGCAACGCTCGGCGGAAGGCGACAAGCCTGCTTTCAAGAGGCAGAAGGGACCCAGTCCTAGAGCCGCGAGGCAGGGCAGTCGCATAGACAAGACAAGTAGGCCCAAAGCTGTAAGACAGATGGGCCCTAATAGTGAGGTAGCAACTACCTCGAAAGCTGCGATTCAGAGGGAAGTTCCAACTACGGAAGTAGGAGATTAGCCAAAGGGAGATAACACTAAGACTCCGGCTTTCTCGGAGGTGCTAAAGGGAGTTAACGCTAAGACTCCGGCTTTCCCGGAGGTGCCAAACGGAGATAACACTAAGACTCCGGCTTTTCCCGAGAAGATGAGTGATGTGGCAAAGCAGTCACCAACTGTGGCGCTGGTTTATCGTAGCAGTCCTTTCGGACAAATGACTACTGAAAGGCGGAGATCTGTGGAAAGAGAGCTTATTAGCTTAATGCTTAAGATGATGCGGGAACAACCAAGTAAGCCCCTTCCAACCTTTGATTCGGGGGGATGGTATAATGGTGTGAAAATGATAGCGTGCGACAACATCGCGAGCTTGCGGTGGCTGGAGAAAGTGATTCCAAACCTCCAAAGGCAAGGCACGAACGCGCGGTTTGAGGTGTTGGATAAAGCGCAAATCCCCACGGTACCAAAAGTTAAGGTATGGATACCATGCGTGATGAAGTCGGAGGATACACTGCGACTTCTGCAGAATCAGAATCCGAACATACCGACACAGGATTGGAAGGTACTTACTGTATCTCGGCCTACCGAGGATGGTCAGTTCTACATCTTCCAAATAAACAAGCAGGCGGAGGATATTTTGTACACGCAGCTTGGCAAAATGTCCTTTGGCACTGGCAAAATTTACATGCGACTCAGGAAAAGAAGTCCCGAGGATAAAAATCCTAACACGCTAGAGGTGGGCGAAGTCGAAAAGGTCCTCGAAAGCCTAAGGGAAAGAGACAGGTGGAGGTCCCCGACATCACCACTAAGGTGTTAGAAGAGGACCAACCGCCAGTGACTCGCACAGATGAACACCCGGCACAACAGTTACGAGAAGCTGAAGGGGGCCTCGAATAATCTAAACCAAAAGGGCAAGGGGAGGACGACGACGTCACGACAAAGGTGCTGGAAGGGGACAAACAGCCCAATGGTGCTGCGAGTCCTACAGATAAACCTCCAACACTGTAAAGTGGCGTCGAGCGAACTCCTCCTAACCCTTGAGGAGGGTTCGTTTGACGTGGCGCTGATCCAGTAGCCGTGCCTCTCATCGGGAGGAAAGGTTTCTGGACTTAGCCTGCGCGGGTTTGGCGTTTACTACGCGCAAACGGAAGGACGGGTGCGAGCTGTAGTAATGGTAAGGAAACAGCTGCATTCATATATGCTGCCTAATTACACTACTGAGGACCTCGTAGTGGTGGCCGTTGAGCAAAATAATAAACAGGCATTTATCCTGGCGTCGTGCTACATGGCCCATGCTGCGGAGGTTCCACCGATGGAGTGCAAGAGGCTAGTACAGGAGGAAAGGCGCAAAGGGCGGTTGGTCATAGGCGCAGATGCAAATGCGTACCACAATGCGTGGGGAGGAGCATATACGCGCTTCCCAAGGCCGTCGGTTCTATGTACCGGAGCGACTCGGGATTTTTCCCGACAAAGGACTGTCATTTCGGTGTGACCCCATTTAATTTGTTGCGTCCCTCCCACAAATTGTCATCCTCCAACCAGCTCCTTGCAGCAGGACTGCTCCATATTTTCTTACTCCGGGAAGGCATCGAATCCAATCCGGGTCCGTCTCCTGACCCCGGTCCTGAGAAATGGTTTTGGTGCATCTGCCGGAAAAGAATCTTTTTAGGACGGTCATACTCTGTTCAGTATGTCTCGTGCAAGGGATGTTTGCATCGGACAGGTTGTTCTGGGCTTGATCCCAAAACCCGACGTCCACGTAACTTTTATAAATCTTTTGTGGCTCCTTGCTGTTCACGCCCAAGGGCGTCCCGTAGTCTACACCTAAGCGCCCCCCACTACCTTCCAGCAGAACCGCTGCTTAGCAAGCCACAACAAGTACCTGCTGCTGCTCGCGCCCCACGGCGCCAACAACTCAAACAGCTGCTACCACTCATAACTACTACCTTCGTAGTATAGTCGGTAGCAATGCTGAGCATCAGCCCCTGCCCCGTCTTCTCCCCCCTCTTTTCCGGCAGCAATCGTGTAGGTCAGGGAAACAGACTCTTAGTCCCTACCTCCGTTTGCACCGTTTGCAGGACAGAATATATAGGTTTGCGACAGCCGCCCAATGCAGCTCCTGCCTTGGGTGGTGCCACTTTCCTATATGTTCTGGTCTTCGCGACGGCAACCCCCCGACGGGTTTCATCGCGCCATGTTGCCAGGTCGCAAACCCAAATCATACGGGTACCCCAATGCTTGCCCAAGGACGCCCAGTCCCAGGGCCACAACAGCAATTGCGTCCTGGCCTTCCACAACCCAGGCGTAGTCACCCGTCACTTACCCCCAGAGTGGCGGCGTCTCCCCTTATGCACTTCAGAATTCTGCAGTTGAACTGTAATGGACTAACTGGGAAGATTACGGAGATAGTCGATTTCATGAAGCGGCACAACACCCCCCTTGCTGCGATTCAAGAGACTAAACTCACAGCAAGATCTGCATTGCAGACCTGCTCTGGGTATAATGTCCACAGGAAATACCGCGAGAGCGGAAATGGAGGCGGCCTCGCGTTTATCATACACTACTCTGTGCAATATTATATATTTGATCCTGGCATCGACCGCAGGGACAATGTCTTAGAACGTCAAGGCCTATCTGTCCGGTCAGGCGATGCAAACCTAGAAATCATCAACATCTACATCCCTCCTGCCACCTGTTGCCCCAGTGGATACCGCCCCAATATCAGAGCCTTACTCACTGGCAACAATCGCATTATCTTAGGCGATTTCAATGCCCATCACGATCTATGGTATTCAAGCTTGCGGGCGGACAGTAGGGGTGAGATGTTGGCGGATCAAATAGAAGAAACGACGTTCTGCACAATAAACGGAGACGCCCCCACACGTATGGTAGGAAGCTGTCACAGTTCGCCAGATATCTCAATCGTGAGCGCAGAACTCGTAAACTGCGTCAACTGGCAGCCGATGGTAACATTGGCATCCGACCACCTGCCCATACTTATTTCGCTCGAGCGTACCGCCGACTTCATCGCCACCGAAAAACGCACTTTCATAAACTTCAAAAAGGAAAGTGGGAAGAATATAAATCTTTTACAGACAACCGTTTTGCTGCCCTCCCTATCCCGACTGATGCCCGCCAAGGGGAGTGTGCCTTCCGTAAGGTCATTGAATCCGCCTCGGCACGTTTCATTCCCGCCGGGAGAATTCCCGAAATCCGGCCCCACTTCCCGGCGGAGGCAGCAAACTTAGCGAGAGAACGTGGCCTTATAAGACAGCTTGATCCAGGCGACCCCCATTTAAGGGATATAAACCAACGCATCAGATTGCTTGTGGACGAACACAAGCGGGCGAAATGGAAGGAGCACCTAAGAGGTTGTAACCTCTCTACCGGTGTGGGCAAAGTCCCTATCGAATCCGACTAAGCATAAAGACAAAGTTTCCATCGCCTTTGGCGACAAAGTGCTGTCGGATGCGAAAAAATGCGCGAGCGCTTTCTGCCGACAATATATAATGCATCCTACGGTCGACAAAGATAGACGGAGAGCCAATAGACACGCACATAAACACAAATTCAGCGCGTCACCAATCACCATCACCGCTAAAGAGGTTGAGGACGCCATTGGCCGCGCTAAACCATCCAAAGCAGTGGGCCCAGACGGCATAGCCATGCCGATGCTTAAAAGCCTAGGGAAAGAGGGTTTCGAATATTTAGCGCATGCCCACCTTTGTCATACCCGAGAAATGGAAAATGGCCAAGGTGGTCCCTCTACTAAAGCCTGGGAAACCAGCTAACATAGGTGAATCGTATCGTCCGATATCTCTCCTATCGCCAGTAGCAAAGACGCTTGAAGCCATTTTGCTCCCTTATTTCCAAGCAAATTTGCAGCTAGCCTCTCATCAGCATGGCTTCAGAAAACCCATAGCACTACCACCGCGCTAAATGCCATTAGCACCCAGATAAATTGCGGTTTAAATCAATACCCCCACCATAGAAGAGTACTCGTAGGGCTAGACCTATCAAAAGCTTTTGATATGGTCAACATTGGCTCGTTACTGCAAGACCTGGAAGGGTCTACCCTTCCCCCATGTCTTAAAAGGTGGACCGCAAATTTTCTGGGTGGTAGGCAGGCATCGGTGCAATTTAGAAACGAAACATCAAAACCAAGGAGAATTAAACAAGGGGTGCCACAGGGTGGTGTCCTATCCCCACTTTTGTTTAATTTCTACATATCTAAGCTACCTTCACCACCGGAAGGAGTCACAATTGTTTCCTACGCCGATGACTGCACAATAATGGCCACAGGACCAGGCCCAAAGATCGGTGCGATATGCAATAAAATAAACCGCTACCTCCCTGATCTCTCCAGTTTTTTCGCCTCGCGAGACCTGGAATTATCACCGACTAAATCTTCCGCGACCTTATTTACAACATGGACGTCCCAAATGTCGACCATTTTGAACATCCACGTGGATGGCACTACGCTACCGACTCTCCTACACCCCAAAATCTTGGGTGTGACGTTTGATCAGGATCTACATTTTGGTGAGCACGCAGTCGCAATTGTTCCGAGAATTCAGAGCCGTAACAAAATCCTCAAATCCCTCGCTGGCAGTACCTGGGGAAAAGATAAAGAAACGCTCATTACTACATACAAAGCAATTAGCCAGCCGATTACGTGCTACGCGTCACCCATATGGTCGCCAAGCCTAAAAATTACCCACTGGAAGAAACTACAGGCCTGCCAAAATACTGCTCTCAGAAAAGCCACGGGCTGTCTTCTTATGTCCCCAGAACACCATCTGCATAATGAGGCGAGAATACTCCCCATCAGGGAGAGAAATGAGATGCTGACCAAACAGTTCCTGTTGAATACCCAGAAACCTGAGCATCCCAACAGACATCTGATTGATGAACCAGCACCGCCTAGGGGCTGAAGGAGACATTTCCGTAAGCATTTTGAGGAAATACGGTACCTGAGAACCCAGCCGTATGAAGCGAAAAAACAAAAGCAGGTCCTTGGTGAACTCCATAAACAGGCGTCGGACCTTTATGCCGGGAATTGCCCGGTGAATACAGTACTTAAAGAAAAGTATCGAAAACTCGCGGAAGAGGAACGCATACTCCCCAGGGAAACCCGTGTCACTCTTGCTCAACTTCGTTCTGGATACTGTAACGGGTTAAACTCTTACCAGAATCAACCCCGACATACAAAATGTATGCCCCGCTTGCAATGTGTCCCCACATGACACCAACCATCTCTTTAATTGTAATGTGGAACCAACACCCCTTTCCTAATGGTCCACCCCTGTTGAAACGGCAAGTTTCCTTGGACTCCCGTTAGAGGATATTGATGACAATTTGTGATCGTTCGCGGCTGTTAGGTGGGGCGAAGCATTGCTACAACAACAACAACAACAGGAGCAGATACGAACGAGAGAGGCGAATCTCTATTTTGTTACATCCTGCAAACCAATTTGCAGATAGCCGACAGGGGAAATGTCCCTACATACATTGGTCCAACATCCAGCAATGTTCTGGATATTACATTGAGCTCCGGGCGTGATATATCAAGGTATGATTGGATGGTTCTTGATAGACCATCCTTCTCCGACCATGCGTATATCAGCTTCAGCATCCCCCTAAAGAGGGTAGAGAAGGGAGGAACCTTTAGAAACCCTAGGTCAACCAACTGGACTAAATTCCAGAAACAGGTAGAAACAAAGCTGGGAGAACCCAAAGAGGTTGCCAATGTGGAGGAACTGGAGGAGTCGAATGAATTCCTAACAAAGACGCTTATGACTGCGTATAACAAAGCTTGCCCTCTAAGAAGATTCAGAGGAAAACAAAAGCCGCCATGGTGGAGCAAGGAGCTGAGTCTTCAAAGAAGACAGGTAAAAGAAATGTTTAAGCTCGCAAAGACCGCGGAAAGCGAAGCGTGTCGGGACGAGTACAGGGATCTACTGAGGACCTACAAGCGTGAAATTTCCAGAGCGAAGAAAATCTCATCGAAAAGTTTATGTACGGACATAGAGTGCTCCAGTGAAACAGCACGGTTGAAAAAAGTCCTAGCAAGGGGAAACATAGTCCAGGGACTAATAAAGAAAGAGAAACGTAATAGTGAGGAATCCCTTGAGGTGCTTCTCGACACACATTTCCTATCGGGAGACGGTTTAGAAGAGCCAGCAGACATCACTCACACTTCGATCACGGAGCGGGTAGTGCCGGGTTTGGTGACCGATACCAAGATCGAATGGGCAGTGAAAACGTTTTCTAAATTTAAATCGCCGGGCCCAGACAGTATATTTCCGGCCATGCTACAAGTTTCAATTATGGCGGTCGTGGAATGGCTTAAAATAATATTCGATGGGTGCATAAGGCTGAATCATGTACCGCACTCTTGGAGAACTGCTCGTGTAGCTTTCCTACCAAAGGCGGGGAAGATCGGTCACGTGTATCCCAAAGACTATAGACCCATTAGCTTAACATCATTTCTGCTCAAAAGCTTTGAGAGGCTGATAGATGTGTACATAAAGTCCAACGTGAATGAAAAGCTGCTCTCCACAACACAGCATGCGTATACCAAAGGAAAGTCGGTAGACACCGCATTGCATAGGGTGGTAATAAGCATAGATAAATCCCTGGAATATAAGGAGTATGCTCTAGGAGTTTTCTTGGACATTACCAGGGCTTTCAATAATGTTTCTAAATGGGCGATTATGGATGGTCTTAATTACATTAAAGTACATCCCGCCTTAATCAGATGGATCGGCTGCATGTTAAATTGCAGGAAGATTACATCACAATGGGGATTATATGAGGTCACGAAATCAGTGGACAGGGGCACGCCGCAGGGAGGGGTACTATCACCTCTGCTGTGGACGCTGGTCATCAACCAACTGCTCAGGCCATTCGATGAGGGACCCGTAAAACTTACGGCTTACGCAGATGACGTTGCAATTGTCATAAGTGGAAAGTGCCTTCCAACGATTAGTTCTATGATGGATCGGGCGCTTCGGGATATTCATACTTGGGCATCTAATGTCGGGTTGAAAGTCAATGCGGAGAAGACGGATATGGTCTGGTTTACAAAGAGGTACAAGGTCCCAAATTGGACCAGGCCTAAGTTAGGAGGGGTGACCTTACAGGCGAAACCTCGCACAAAATATCTAGGAATCATCCTAGACAGTAAGCTGTCATGGAAGCTCAACGTGGAGGAGAGGGTGAAGAAGGCTTCAACGGTATTTTATGCATGTAAAAGAATGCTGGGGTGTACGTGGGGCTTATCGCCCTCTCTTTCTCATTGGATTTTTACAGCGATTGTAAGCCCTATTCTATACTATGGAGTTCTTGTTTTGTGGAAAGCCACACAAAAAACAACATACCTCAAAAATTAGGGGGTATGCAGAATATCAATGCTTAGCATTACGGGAGCCCTGAAAACAAACCTGACGGCTGCACTGTATGCCATTCTGCACATTCCACCTGTAGACCTGGTAGCAAAGAACAAAGCGTTAACGACCTGAACCAGGCTCGGTGCTTCGGGGCAGCTTGAGCGCTGGTACCATATGGCCATAGTAGTATAGCATCATCAATCACAAGACGAACAGACTACGTGATTCCCTATCTGCACTTCGAGGGGGATCTTAAGGCCACAATAGATGAGGACGGTTGGTGCAAGGGTACGCAAATGGCGGACGAGGCGATACATGTGTACACAGATGGTTCCAAAGTAGTGGAAAGAGTAGGGCCTGCGGTATACTGCGCTGATCCGGAAATAAGCAGATCCTACAGGGTGCCGGATTACTGTAGCGTTTTCCAAGCGGAAATATCAGCCGTAACCCTGGAAGAGATTAGCTTAAGCTACAACCGTGTTAACTTTTATATTGATAGTCCAGCAGCAATTAAGGCAATAATCTCGCATAGCACAACTTCTAAATCCGTGTTAGAGTGTAAGCAGTCTCTGGAGAGAATCGGGACAGGGAGAAGCATACATCTATATTGGGTCCCAGGGCAGATGGGAATAGATGGGAATGAAAAAGCGGACGAACTAGCTAAAAAGGGCGCATCCCTTGAAGCTTGCTCCGTAGACGTCACAATTAGACTGGGCGAGATTAAGCGAAGGCGAGAGGTGCACATGATCGACAAAGGGGAAAAGGCGTGGGTTCAAGCGCGGGGCTGTAAAGTGTCGAAGATTATGTGTAGGTCTTACAACCTTAGACTAACAAAGTTGCTTCTATCAGAGAGGACTGTAGACTCATGACGGGTATTCTGACTGGACACTGCCTTCTGGCGTCACATGCCTTTAAATTAGGCTTGGTCAGTCATAGCAGATGTAGGAAGGGCGGGTTGGAGGAGGAAACGATCGAGAACGTTCTGTGCTCGTGCCCTGCACTTGTCAGGCCAAGACTCCAGCTATTAGGAGTGATACAGCTGTCAGATCTAGAAGCAGCAAGTGGCTTATGTCCTAGGAAGCTTCTAGTATTTGCCAAGAGACCGGAGTTATTTTATAACATAGGTCCTGGTTTTTGATAGGGTTTTTCAGTTTGGTCGTTAAAACAAACTTCTGGTAACATTACCGACTCAATCAGTCTATGTGAGGTCCTCGTGGACCGGACAGTGCAACCTGACCTAACCTAAATGTGGGTCATTCCATGCCAACTCATCCAAGCGATTAATTTTACATTGCCACTTTCGCTGAAATTTGGATATATGTTGGTACCCTTTGAAAAAAGGTTTCTATGTTCTTGTTTTTTAACTATTTATTCCAGCCAAACGAAATATATAAAAAAAATAAATGTAAGGCGCGATAACCTCCGAAGAGATCTAAGGCCGAGCTTCTCTTCCAATTTGCGTCGTGCTCCTCTTGATTTTTCCCTACAAATTGGCCGGACGGGACCTACATGTTTTATGCCGACTCCGAACGGCATCTGCAAGGCAGATGAGTTTTCACTGAGAGCTTTTCATGGCAGAAATACAATCGGAGCGCTTGCCAGACACTGCCGAGGGGCGACCCCGCTTAGAAAAATTTTCTTCTAATTGAAAAATCTTATTTCTAAAATTTTGATGTTGGTTTGCCCGGGAGTTGAACCCAGGGCATACGGTGTGATAGGCGGAGCACGCTACCATCACACCACGGTGGCGAAAATATATAGATTATAGAAATTTTCCCAATTTTTTTTAAATTTCTTAATAAATTTGTGAGAATCATACACGAGTTCTGTTTGCACTTTTTTTATCTTTTTTGTTTAATTTTAGTGTTAGTCTCTGCTTTTTGTGTATAAAATGTTAACCAATCATTGTCCCATTTCGACACGAGGATTGGTGTATCCGTGATTAGTATTAGGAAATTAAAAAAAAAATTATCCTTTCAATAAAAAAGTATCTAACTTAAACTGTGAATTAAAAAAAATCATTTCCTATGTATAAAACTCTTTCAGAAAATTTTTCAAAAACATGAGTTATTCATCAAGTTATTGAAAAAAAATTTTCAAAACTCATACGTACTGCGCCAAAAATAAGAATTCTTCGTGAGTTTCGTAAGTTTATTCTTCTGTTTTTTTTTTTGATATTTTAAAAAACAACTTCTATGAATTTTGTAACTTAAACTATGCAAACTTTGTCAAAAACGCCTTCTAAAACAAGTAAGAAGGCTGAGTTCGGGTTTAACCGAACACTACATACTCAGCTGCCAATTACAGCTTGAAAAACGTTTAAATTACCTTCTTTTAAAAGTCGGCGGTGCCACGCCCATCGTCCAAAATTTTACTTTTCTATTCTGCGTCATAAGTTCAACCCACCTACCGCTTCATCCGTCTTTGGTAATGAATTATCTCACTTTTTCGGTTTTTCGAAACTTTCGATATCGAAAAAGGGGCGTGGTTATAGTCCGATTTCGTTCATTTTAAATTGCGATCTGAGATGCGGACAGACGGACCGACGGACATGGCTAAATGCATTTTTTTTCCGCCCAGATCATTTTGATATATTGAAATCTATCTCGATTAGTTTATGCTGTTACGGGGTACCGTTATGCGAACAAAATTAATATACTCTGTGAGCTCTGCTCAGCTGAGTAAAAAAATTCGAAAATTTAAAAATTGCGAAGTTCTCGTTTGGAACTCTCTGAATTTTTTGAGTATACATTAGGGCGGATGGATTTAAAAATCGCTCATTGCTCTGTGAAAATCGCATTCTAGGGATCAAAATAAGAAACTTTGCCGAAGGAACCATACCTCTAAAACGAATTCTGATGTCCCCCCCTTTGGGTCGAACTTTTGGGTGGGGGCAATTTCAATTCTACCTGCTGTGTCTTGTGGTGGCTTAAAAAAACCAACACAAGCAATTTTGCGATCTGCAATTGTGTCACAGTGATACCTTCATTTTTTAAAACGGTTGAATAAAAAACCCACACAACTATGTTTACGACATGCACATGCATCACAGTGATGCCTTGGTTTTAAAAAGGGGTTGTAAAAACGCTAATTTCTAATAATTTTTTTTAATTTCTTTTCTATTACTAAGTTAAATTAATTTTTTCATTTACATATGTTCTGACTAAATAAATTTCTAAAGAGAAAAATAAACTCCAAAAAGAAAAAACATAGGCATTTCAAAGTGGGATTTTTCAAAATTTGCCCCTACGACACAAAGGGGGGGACATCAGAATTCGTTTTAGAGGTATGGTTCCTTCGGTAAAGTTTCTTATTTTGATCCCTAGAATATGATTTTCACAGAGCATTGTGCGATTTTTTTGCCTCCCCACAAATCGACCCGGCCTAGTATACAGTAACCTGGGTCGATTTTTATGGACGAAAGTTAACCGATATCTCGCCATCGATTTTTCGATAGGAAAAAAGTTCCACTACGCATACCCAAAAAAATAATTTTCGAGCCTGCGAAAAAAAATGGGGAAAGGGTCAATTTTTTGACCAAAACACTCCCCAAAACCCGAAAAATATTTTTCTTTTTAAATTTTTCGACCAAAACACTCCCCAAACCCCAAAAAATATTTTTTTTTTTAAAAAACTGTTGTAAAAACGTTGGGATAACAGTTAAAAAAATATTTTTTAGCTTCGGGGGAGTGTTTTGGTCGAAAAATGTATCCTTTCGCCATTTTTTCGCAAGCTTGAAAATTATTTTTTTGGGTATGCGTAGAGGAACTTTTTCCTGAGCCGAAATCCTATGGAAAATCGATGGCGCGATATCGGTTAATAAATCGACCCAGTCTAGTATACAGTCTTGTAGCCCAATCAATTTAAATAATAATTGAAAAAAATGCAAACATATGATGAAGGAAAATCTAAAACACCTTTCGGAAAAAAGATTTTTCAAAAATCAATGCGAGTTTAAGAGACCTTAACTTGTACTTTGTTAGACTAAAATTGATTGGGCTACAACACTGCGTATTCCAAAAAATCAGAGAACTCGAATAGAAAGTTAGAAATTTTTGTAAAAGTCTTCGAACTTTTTTCATCAAAGCCCTTTCTTAAGATATTGAAAACAAAAAATACATCCGCACATGTTTCTAAAAATTCCAAGGGCGAAAATTTTGAAATTTTTTCAGTTTTCGATTGTTTTCGAAAAGTTTTTTTTTTTAATTCTTTTATATAGTTTTGGCTTATAATCCATTTCACGTTTTCTAAAATTTACGAAAAACATATGAAAACATTGGTAATAATTGTTTGCTGCTATTATTGCGCTCACTAGTATAAATGTACATCTGCGGGGTGGACTCCATAGGCACGTACGCACTCGCACGTAAACGCATGAAAATTCGAAGTTTAGTCCGAAAACGCGTTCGAACGCGTCAAAGTTTTTCTACTTTCATGCGTGTATCAGCCAACTTCACGCTGTCTTTAATAACAGCTTACGCTATTTACTTCTTTTAAGTGCGCATAATTAATTTGCGGTGAATTTTTGCTACTCTGTAAGTATTTTTGTGAATATTTATTTGTTATACAAATATGCTTATAAAATTTGTTTGATTGTATTTCATTATTAGCCGTGTTTTTTTCACACGCGTATACGTTTACGTTTGCGCGTGAAAAAAAAAACGCCTATCCTCGCTTAGATAATGCTTAGGAGACCCATCTAGCGGCAGTGGTTAAATAACTACAGCTACAGCACAGGGTGTACCGAAAAGCGGAGACACAACCCTCTGATGGCCATAAGGTATAACATATAGCTGAATCAGTTGCGATGAATTTGTGGACACACATAGAATACATAGAATTAGTGTAGATGGTGAAACAAAGACACATATTTCAGTTACATCTAAGTATAGCGCGTATTGAAATTTAGTAGGTCAAATTTTATGCGCAGCAATTTCAGAGGTGTATTTAAAGTTTGTCGCTTAGCAGTCCATATAAAGTTTAAGCGTAAACATATATAGAAGTAAAAAAAACACAGCTATTATTAAAAGTTTATCAATTGTAAACGCGCGCAGTTTTGAACTGTCAAGCGCATGTAAATGCGTACTATGGAGGTGGTCGGTTTATTCGCACGAAAAGGTTTATAAACGCCTACGTACGCACACGCGTGCCTAGGGAGTTTTGACATTAGTCTGAATATAAATATACGAGCAAATTTCCTTTAAAGCCCCGTCTCATAAGCAGTTTTTATATAAATGCGTTAAGCGCAACCTTATGCATTATGCGTAGATTGCACGTATTTTTATGGAGAACGGCATATCGAGCGACACCGGCGCCATCTGACATGAAAAAGTAGCCATCTTCCAACCTTTGTTGCAAGTAAAGCATAAGAAGAAGAATTTGACATTTGCTTTGGCTAAGGGTGATTTACACTTTGCAAGTGAAATTATTTTCCCCCCTTGTTGGTACTTTTCTAAAATTTTTCATAGTTAAAAACTGCAATTAAGGAAATGAATAGAATACAAAATATGCTTGCAAGTGTTTTTCTTGTACAGTGAGAATGTTTATAACAATGATTCGCGAAATTTATATGTGCAAGGCGAAATATACTTCAAATGCCAAGTCTGAAGTTCCTTTATATCTACAAACGCAACATCTTCGTTGATTGTGGCGATGTTACTGGAATGCATAAGATTACGTTGAACGCATCTCTCATTGTGGCTCGGCCATTATTCACGATGCGAAATCTCTCTTTTTAACGATTTTATATGAAGCATAGCGTTTTCAAAGAATTTTAAGGAAGTTCAAAACAACTAGTACTGCAGTTCTCTACTAAAATTCCATTTTCGTTCATATAAGTACACTATAATAATTCATTTCATGCCACATGATCACATTTACATAGCGGTTTTGTGGTATCCGTAAATGCAACAAATAATTCTGCTATGCGGATACTAAAATGTGGTTGATAGCAATACGACTCCTAACCGCTCCCTCATTCTAACCCAAGTCACATGAAAATTGCTTGCATTCAACCGGCCGATCTTAATTGTGGTATATTTGTTTTTAGCTTATTTTTGTGTGTGTGTTTTTATTTATAATTATATGTATATGTGTTAACATATTCTCAGTTTATACAAATATGAACATATGTAAGCATGCATGTTAATTAACCTGAGCTGCAAACTTGATCTTAACTAGAACCTCATATTTCTTTCGGTGCTTCAAGCGAACCGTGAACAACCAACCTTACGAATTTTATTTTGGACTGAGCGCTAAACCTGAACCAAAACTTGTTGGCAGTATACGTACCATATGGTAAACATGCACACTGCCATACTAACCTATATAGCGGAACGTATCGTATTGTAACGATTTTTGGGGGATTGCGATTATTTTTCACCTTCTGCTAACGTTCGAATCGCTGAACTGTCGAAAAAATAACTCCAATATTCAGTATTGCAAAATGGTCTTTATTTAGACTACTTTGGGAGTAGTACTTCATAACTAATAGCGTGTTTAAATCAAAACAAATTACTGATTCCTCAGCTTGGCTGCTTTTATACTCTCGGTTGCCTCGTTCGGCTATTTCTCCTTAGGTCTAGACGTTTTACGCACATGCCTTCAGTTGTATCTCATACTTGGTTATTTAGCTATATACATGCATACCTGTAGTTTATGCTTTTCTTCTATCCATATGCGGGTGTATGTGTGTGTAACAACTTCTGCTCTTAACTGCCGGCTACATGTACATATAATATGTGAAATAATCTCCCTGATTCAAGCTGCTGGTTATGTGTATAGAATATTCTTCGTTGCCTTGTACATAAGTGTGGCTGCTTGTTCTAACTTGTACATTAGGCTGGGTCGATTTGTGGGCGAGGCAAAAAAATCGTCCATTGCTCTGTGAAAATCATATTCTAGGGATCAAAATAAGAAACTTTGCCGAAGGAACCATACCTCTAAAACGAATTCTGATGTCCCCCCTTTGGGTCGTAGGGGCAATTTTGAAAAATCCCACTTTGAAATGCCTATGTTTTTTCTTTTTGGAGTTTATTTTTCTCTTTAGAAATTTATTTAGTCAGAACATATGTATGTAAATGAAAAAATGAATTTAACTTAGTAATAGAAAAGAAATTTAAAAAAATTATTAGAAATTAGCGTTTTTACAACCCCCTTTTAAAACCAAAGCATCACTGTGATGCATTTGCATGTCGTAAACATAGTTGTTTGGGTTTTTTATTCAACCGTTTTGAAACATGAAGGTATCACTGTGACACAATTGCAGATCGTAAAATTGCTTGTGTTGTTTTTTTTAAGCCACCACAAGACACAGCAGGTAGAATTGAAATTGCCCCTACCCAAAAGTTCGACCAAAAGGGGGGGACATCAGAATTCGTTTTAGAGGTATGGTTCCTTCGGCAAAGTTTGTTATTTTGATCCCTAGAATACGATTTTCACAGAGCAATGAGCGATTTTTAAATCGACCCGCCCTATTGTACATGTACATAAGTATGGCTGCTTGCTGTTGTTGTTGTTGTAATTATTGACTAACATCATATTGATGCTAGAATTCGCCACAATATCAACTATTTAATTTATAAATTTCCCAAAGCAGTTTTTGGGCACTTTTATGCTCGAATTTGTAAAAAAATATCATACCAATGAACCGAATCTCACCGGTGCTTGAAGTGGTTTGCATCCTTGAAATTAGCGCAGGGGCGTTTAGAGCTATTGTTCTAAACAAATTATATACACTAATTGGCGATCTTTTTCAAGCCGATTATTTAGTTCTTGCGCGGTTTATGTTTAATTTTTGTTCGGTTCGATGCTTTTGTTAGTTGTGCTGATTTGATTATTATTTAATACTTAAGTATTTGGTAGCCTCACATAACACAGCATTTGAAAGTGTGTTGTAGTGTAAGCAGTTCCTGGAACGAATCGGGATAGGGAGAAGCATACATCTATATTGAATTCCAGAACAAATGAGAATAGATGGGAATGAAAAAGAGGATGAGCTAGCTAATATGGGCGCATCCCTCAAAGCTTGCCTCGTAGACGTCCCAATTTGATTGCACGAGACCAAGAGAAGGCCAGAGTTATAGGTACATGATCGACCATGCGGGAAAGGCTTGAAACCAATATCGAGGCGTGAAAATGTCGAAGATCATGGGCAGGTCTTATAAACTTAGTCTAACAAAGTTACTACTATCATTAAAAAGAGAGGACCTTTAGGTACATAATGGGTATTCTGGCTGTACATTGCCTTCTGGCGTCACATGATTTTTAATTAGGCTTAGCCAGTGATAGCAGATGTAGGAAGTGTGGGTTTTAGGAGGAAACGATGGAGCACGTTTTGTGCTCGTGCCCGGCGCTTGCCAGGCTGAGACTCCAGCTATTAGGAGTGATACAGCTGTCAGATTTAGAAGCGACAAGTGGCATAGGTTTTAGAAAGTATTTGTCAACAGGACAGAGTTATATTATAACATAGGTCCTTGTGTCTGATGGAGTTTTTCAGTTTGGTCGTTAAATACACTTCTGGCCACACTATGGACTCATTCAGTCTATGTGAGACCAGGTCACTTCAATCTAACTTTACCTAGGTATTTGGTATGTACGTGCCACTGCAGAGATCAATAATCTTTAATAGGACATATGTACTACAAGAACTATAAAGCAAAAGTAACAAAGTCTTCAGACAAGGTGCTTACTATGAAAGTTCTTTATATTGCTTTTACAATAAACTAAATTGGTTACGGTATAATGTGCTCTAGCTATGTGTTGTAGACCATATACTTCGTAAGATCATTAAGAATAAATTTAATAGTACTTATCGTGTCTGGTCTGAGCCCGAATATAGGCAGAGAGATCATGCAGGGAACACTGAGGAAGTTGATTGGAGTAGCCAAAGTTTTAGGACTCATAAAAATCTTTAAATCCGCCGCCGAGGAAAAAATTTACTACCGATGACCACGGGAAAACCCCTAATACATGCGAGTCGTGAGTGAGAAGAGTTTGAGCTGCTAGCCATTAGGAATAACGCCCACGCCCGGTGACGGACGGAAGATTTTAAGTCCGGGGCAAAAACGGCGACCTTGTAACCGATGAACAGGGAGTACTTAGATCATTGAGGGCTCACTGCTCTGCCCGCTTTAATGGAGACAGCGATATACCTCACAGGGATGATGAACCCAAACCCGCAATCGATTATGATGGAATTAATGTCCCCAACCCGATTATGACAAAAACAGAATAGCAATAACCAGTTAAAAAACAACAAGTCCGCGGGGGCTGATGGATTGCCTATGGACCTATTCAAATACGGCAGCGGGGAGTTGGTAAGGCGCATGCTTAAAACTTCTGTGCAAAACATGGACGGACGACTGCATGCGCGACGATTGTAATCTGATTGTTCTTTGTCCAATCCACGAGATGGAGTATCCTGCACACTCCGACAACTATCGCGGAATCAGTCTACTTAATATCGTATATAAGGTCCTGACAAGCTTATAGTGCGAAAGATTGAAGCCCACTGTAAATCGGCTAATTGTACCTTATCTATGCGGCTTCAGAACTGGTAAATCTACCAACGGCCGGATTTTCACTATGCACTAAATCTTGGAAAAAACCCTGGGAAAAAATAATTGACATACACACAGCCTCTTTAACGATTGCCGATGTGCCGCTATGTCTGAATTGGGTTTCTCCGCAGAACTTATGCGGCTGTGCAATATGACATTGAGCAATACCTTTAGCTTAGTCAGAATTGGTAAGGACTTCTTCAAGCGGTACGAAACTTAACAAGGTTTCAAACAGGGTGACCTTTTATCGCGGGATTTCTTTGTTATTGAATTCTTGCATTTTTCGTGGGCGTGCTTTCGTTCGACATCGTTCGTCCATTTTCACTGCCAAACTGTTTCGAGTTCTGATAAGCGAGTATATCAAATTTCGTAAAACGGAATGACGTTCATGGCTCAATGAAAATCTTTTCCGACTCTGATAATTTTCATATAATATTTCATTACGTACAACCGTTATCCAATCAATCAAAGGTATAAAAATTTCCCTATTCCAAAAATCTTATTTCAATACTTTGTCCAGCGCCAATGTGATACGAGTCCTTGACATATCTGCACAAACACAGTACTGTGTAAATAACTGCAAACTAAATAAATAAACTTCACATCGTTGCACTTTCAGTCGCTCCATTAATTTGATTACAATTACTTATTAGTGTAGAACTGCACTTAATCTTGTCATTCATGGAAACGTCATGCCACTTACATAAATGGGTGAGTCATCAAACAGCGAGCAAACTGTGAAAGTAAATTTTATATTTGCCAGAGCATTGCATATAAACCTCGTCGAAATAGAGATGTTGGAATGAATGTTGTGTTGTTGTATGTTGAGCTGCATCGCGAAAGTTGTACTCTCATTCCGTTCCATGTTATTAAATTTGACCAACGTAGCGTTGACACTCACTGCTTACACGCAGCTAATAACGTTCTCAATATGAAAATAATAAATACGAGGGTACCCTGAATATTTCTAAAATGGAATGAATAAATACATATTTTTATTAAGCAGCAAGTAAGGAGGTCTAAGTTCGGGTGAAACCGAACATTACATATCCAGGTGTACACTTGAAATGCTGTTGTTGTTTGTTTTGTGTGCTTAATTGTGTTACAAGGTTGCGCAATAATACATATACATATGGTTCTATTCTGAACTGATTTTTCTACGAATTATGGCTCCCGAAACATAGAAAATTAAATAAAAAAAAAAAATAAATGTAAGGCGCGATAACCTCCGAAGAGATCTAAGGCCGAGCTTCTCTTCCAATTTGCGTCGTGCTCCTCTTGATTTTTCCCTACAAATTGGCCGGACGGGACCTACATGTTTTATGCCGACTCCGAACGGCATCTGCAAGGCAGATGAGTTTTCACTGAGAGCTTTTCATGGCAGAAATACAATCGGAGCGCTTGCCAGACACTGCCGAGGGGCGACCCCGCTTAGAAAAATTTTCTTCTAATTGAAAAATCTTATTTCTAAAATTTTGATGTTGCTTTGCCCGGGAGTTGAACCCAGGGCATACAGTGTGATAGGCGGAGCACGCTACCATCGCACCATGGTGGCCGCATAGAAAATTGCTTAGTTATAAAAGGGGCGGTGCCACGCCCATTTTTTAAGATTTGAAGTTTTTCCTATTTATTGCTAAAATTCGGTAATGAAATACCATTGATATAAAGCTCTTTTTTGCAAAATTATAGCTTCTTTTATTCGTCCACGACCCTTATTTGTTTTGTGTACCCCCAGGGGGGTTCCAGGGGGTGTGCCACTGGCATCGGTGGGTCGGGCCTCCAAAGTTAGTGGGGGTCGGTCATACATTTGGACTCGATTGCAGCACTCTAAATGGGTCAAAGTGGGATTTTTCAAAATTTGCCCCTACCCAAAAGTTCGACCCAAATTGGGAGGGGGGGGGGGGGGGGGGGGGGGGGGGAGGGGGACATCAGAATTCGTTTTAGAGGTATGGTTCCTTCGGCAAAGTTTCTTATTTTGATCCCTAGAATATGATTTTCACAGAGCAATGGGCGATTTTTTTGCCTCCCCACAAATCGTACAGTGTACAACCAACCGTTATCCAATAAAAGTTATAATACCCTGTGTACAAGTACAGCTGGGTATAAAAACGAAAACAGTTTTGTTAACTTTTACAATATTTGACAATTCAAAAACCTCTCGATCTAGGTCTTCCTCCCTTACAGAAGTAATAAAGTGGGGGTTCTCATCCCATGCCTACAGATAATGAATTAAATAACTCTCGCATTAGTAACCGAGCTTATTCAGACTGCATGATGTGAGTTAGCATTAGCATCAACAATCAGTTCGTGTCCTCGCCTCCTTTATTCGGCAGCTGTCTCGATCACGACAGCATGTGGTGTCCCCTTTCGTCGCTGTGGAGCATACACACTGGTTACAGGTTTTGATCGCCTCTCTTGAGGCTGCCTGTTTTTGCATAATCATTACAAAGAAGAAAATATTCATCCTTCTTCTCCGCAAATTGTCTTGGCCTACCTGCCTTCCCATGCAACAAGAAGTCATATTCTCCCATCCTTGATGCTCATGGATATCCACTTCGCATCAAATTAAGGAAACCTCATTAGAGTGCTGAAGATTTATCATTATCAACAACCACCAACACCTCTTTTGTGGAGAAATCGCAATTCGTAGCTAGAGTTCCTCCTATGTTCTATAGACGAAGAGATAGCTAACGTTCGAGTATATCACAGTTTCGAATATTACTCATCTCCGCCTTGAATAAATTGGCTGGAGATCAGAATAGGCCGAGTCCGAAATACTTTCGCCTAGTTCTGGCAAAAGTTGAACGGTCAAGTATGGACAGTGTGTGACCAGTCAAAAACCCAATTACCAAAACTACGCGAGCCTAGGCAAAGGGATCTCCCCAAGGTATAGGGATTGTAACAGCTCGAGCATTCGCGGCTGCGGATTTCTATCGCTTCTTACGACAAGTATGTCTACCGCGGAAATATTATAAGCTCGTAAACACGCATCCAGCATTTTCTTAGCTGACTAGAGACCCATCTGTACAATAACAAACTACAGGCAAGCAGCTGAAATCCGAATTCTCTACAGCTTGCCGCGTCTGGTTCAATTGTACCCAGCTATGTAAAATATGCTTGTGACTGTTAAACGGTATGTTAATAATACCCCGGAAACGAGATGATCTAAATCCCAGAACCATGTCGAACGCACCACCATCGAACTCAGTACGATCCTTAAAGCATTGACTTCCGCTTGGAAAACGCTACAGTACCCGCGCAGCGTGAACTTCCGTCTTAAATTGGACTCCTGGTACAAACCCCGCCAACGATCTTGCATTCCAACTTTGATCAATACGTGAAGCAGTAATGTCGACGAGATACCAGCAAAGTTTTGCGTCATACGATTTAGCAAACAGCGTCAGTAGCCACGTCCATGGGAACTAGACTCGTTATGAGCGGATCCTTCTCCCAATTCTCAGAGAGAGATATCAATTGACTTTGCATTGTGTCAGGCCTTACCGATATAAATCATCTCTCTTCATTCTGATGTTTCTCCAATTATGTGTTGAGTGACTTGAGTTACAAGGATTCGAGGATCTTATCTGGTTGTGGCTCTTGGGCTCTTGGTCGCAGAAATAGGCTCCTCCCGCCCACGACCTCGAGTCTTCCTCACCCTTTCCCCTTTATTTTCTGGAACAGTTTCATGTTTGATGTTACTTGTGCCGGTATAAGATACCTTTGGTACAGTAGACAAGCACATCATCAGGTAGGAAAAACAAGTCTCTTATCTTCCTTCGCTTAACTATCTACACGATGTACCTCCATAAATCTGAGACAAATTGTCTGCCGTCATGGTGAAACAAGTGATAAATTTACCGTTCACAGCTGCCTGTTGATATGCGCCATTCATGAAGCATCGATGCAATAGCAGAGACTCCAAGATAACGCCAGTAGCTACTCCACTGTATATTTGTTTAGTTTGAGCAGGGAGCTCGATGCTTTGTTACAAAAATATGACCAAAGAGACCTTAAGTATACTTCTCAATTTTCAGGAGACCACCCAATGGTAATCTAAGCGGCCACCGCGGTGTGATGGTAGCGTGCTCCGCCTACCACACCGGACGCCCCGGGCAAAGCAACATCAAAAATTTTAGAAATATGGTTTTTCAATTAGAAGAAAATTTTTCTAAGCTGGGTCGCCCCTCGGCAGTGTTTGGCAAGCGCTCTGCGTGTATTTCTGCCATGAAAAGCTCTCAGTGAAAACTCATCTGCCTTGCAGATGCCGTTCGGAGTCGGCATAAAATCATGTAGGTCCCGTCCGGCCAATTTGTAGGGAAAATCAAGAGGAGCACGACGCAAATTAGAAGAGAAGCTCGGCCTTAGATCTCTTCGGAGGTTATCGCGCCTTACATTTTTTTATTTACCCAATGGTAATCGCGTAGAGTTATGCGCCTTATTTCCATTTCGGTACCTTTTTTGACTTTTTATAAGCATTTCGTTACTTTCGATAATACGTTGCCTGTAGACCCCACAAAGAGATATATAGACACTATGCCTGCAAGGCACCTTAGCTTTTAATAAATAACTTGGTCGGTGGAACAATAGTGTTCTCAACCAATACCTTACTATGCCATAGACCTCTAGGCTTGATGACATTGTAAGTGTAAGGTAATCGAAAATTCTGCGATACTTCGAGTATAATGCCAACTTCTTTCACTTTTAAGCCGAAAACTTTCAGGCTGATCCTCGTACTTATTTTCATATAAACTCAGCAATGCGTAATAATGGAAGTTTTCAATGCAACTTTCATATTTATTATTTTCGCTTAATGTCATCTGAGAATTGTGCATTGTGTCAGCTATGGTCTGTCTCAAAGGAGGGTCGATTTTAAACAACATAAGAGCTTGTTTTTGAGTCAATGAGATCACACAGCGACAACAAAAGTGAAATCCAATCATGTTTGAACTGTTTTCAGTTTCCTTTTTCTATTGCTTGTGTTTTTTCTTGTCGTTTTCTTATGTACGCAAAATTTTTCTTATATTTTAAGAATTTATTGGGAAAAGGAAAAAGTTATTGTCTTTGATGGACAAAGCGCTGTTGTTGGGACGCTTTTGTCACATTCATGACTTTGACATACTTGCACATGTGTACTAACCGGTCATGCGTGTATTTCACCTGTCTCTTTTAATTTTTATACTCAGCGTACTTTGCACACAAAATATATTAACCTTGGTAACATAACGGTTGGTCGTAACGGCATAAACGGCGCGAGATAAATATAGACTTCCATGTATCAAATGTCATATCCATCCATCCGTCCGTCCGTCCGTCTGTCGGTGCACACGATTACTTGAGTAAATACTGAGATATCTTATTGGAATTTGGTATATGGGTTCCATGGCATTCATCTCACATCGCTATTTAAAATGAGCAAAACTAGATAATAACCACGCCCACTTTTTACGTATTGTAACGAGTTCTGGGGATTTCTGATAATTATGCACCTTCTACTAATGTTCGAATCGTTGAATTGTCGACTAGACTACTTTGGGAGTAGTACAACTATTCTTCACTATCACGTACCTCACACACGCGCTGCTTTTATACTCTCTGTTGCCTCGTTTGCATATTTCTCCTAAGGTCTAGACTTTTCACGAACATGGAACAGCTCTATCGCATACTTTGTTATTTAGCTATATGCGCGTGTATATGTGACTAACAACGTCTGCTCTTAGCTGATGACTACATCTGTGCATGTGAGATAATTTCTTTGCTTTAAGCTGCTGGTTATGTGTGTGGAATATTCTTCGTCGCGTTGTATTATGTGTGTAAATTGCTTACTTTGATGTGTTCATGTACGCAAGTGTGGCTGCTTTCTGTTTTTGTTGTTGTGATTATTTACTAACAGCATAGTGATGCTACTGTTCGCCACAATATATAACATTTTGGAAAACACACAAAACCTGATTATTTAGTAAATAAAACACCTAGAATGTTGAAATTTGATGTGTTTACTTATATTGAGGCTCTTGATAAAAATTAAATTTTTTTTAAAACGGGCGTGGCACCGCCCACTTGTGATAAAATGAATTTTAGAAATAATATTAATCTTAAATCAAAAACCGTTAAATCTATCGTAACAAAACTCGACACAGAGGTTGCCTTTACTATAAATAATGCTTCTAAGAAAAATTTACGAAATCGGCTACGGACCACGCCTACTTTTATATAAAAGTTTTAAAATGGTCTTGGATGAATAAAACAAGCTATATATTTGCAAAAAAGAGCTTTATATCAATGGTGTTTTATTTCCCAAGTGGAATTATAGAATAAAACAATGAAAAAATGAAAATTTTTGAAAATGGCGGCCTGCCCCTTTTATGACCAAGCAATTTTCTATGGTTCGGGAGCCGTAGCTCGAAGAAAAATTAACGGATCGTAAGAAGATTGGGTACACATATTTTCTTCACAGCAATAAATGGACAACAGCCGTTAATGACCACGCCCACATTTATATAAATTAATTTTAAAAGGGTTGTGGACGAATATAATAAGCTGTAGCTTTTTCGAAAAAGAGCTTAATATCTATTGGGCTTTTACTTTCGTAATAGAGTTATAACAAAAATTTGTAAAATATTACAATTTTTAAAAATGCGAGTGGCACTGCCCCGTTTTTGACTCGGAGAAAAATTAAAATATCGTAATAAAATTGGGAATAAATACTTTCCTTATAACACTAGATATATTATCTAAAAATGTACGGGATCGGTTAAAGACCACGCCCATTTTTATATAAAAGCTGTTTAAAAGGGTCGTAGACTAAAATAATAAGCTATATCTTAGCGAAAAATAGTTTTGTATCAACGATATTTCACTTACCAAATTTTATTATAAGAGGAAATTGGGAGACTTTTTTTAATGGGCGGTGCTACGCCCCTATTCCGATCAATCATTACACAACATTTCTAGAACCTCAAAAAAATTAGTCCCTCGTAACAAAATTCGAAAAAGTAATTTATCTGAAAGGAACTGTACAATTGAAACTCACGCTGAGCATATAATATTCGATTACAACCGAACTTAGACACCCTTACTTGCTATTTTTTACTTAATCACAATTGTTTGTTTATACAATCAAATTTGCACTTCATCTTTATTGTTTATGTAACATAGAAATAAACAAGTAAGGAAGGTTAAGTTCGGGTGTAACCGAACATTACATACTCAGTTGAGAGCTATGATGACAACATAAGGGAAAATAACCATGTAGGAAAATGAACCAAGGGAAACCCTGGAATGTGTTTGTATGACATGTGTATCAAATGAAAGGCATTAAAGAGTATTTTATGAGGGAGTGGGCCATAGTTCTATAGGTGGACGTCATTTAGGGATATAGCCATAAAGGTGGATCAGGGTTGACTCTAGAATGCGTTTGTACAATATTGGTATCAAAAGAAAGGTGTAAGTGAGTATTTTAAAAGGGAGTAATCCTTAGTTCCATGGGTAGACGCCGTTTCGAGATATCGCCATAAAGGTGGAGCAGGGGTGACCCTAGAATTTGTTTGTACAATATGGGTATCAAAAGAAAGGTGTTAATGAGTATTTTAAAAGGGAGTAATCCTTAGTTCCATAGGTGGACGCCGTTTCGAGATATCGCCATAAAGGTGGGCCAGGGGTGACTTCTAGAATTCGTTTGTGCAATATGGGTATCAAACGAAAGGAGTTAATGAGTATTTTAAAAGGGAGTGGGCCTTAGTTCTATAGGTGGACGCCTTTTCGAAGTATCGCAATAAAGGTGGACCAGGGGTGACTCTAGACTTTGTTTGCACGATATGGGTATCAAATAAAAGGTGTTAATGAGTATTTTTAAAGGGGAGTGGGCCTTCGTTCTATAGGTGTTCGCCTTTTCGAGATATCGCCATAAAGGTGGACCAGGGGTGAACTTTAGAATATGTTTGTACGATATGGGTATCAAATGAAAGGTGTTAATGAGTATTTTAAAAGGGCGTGGGGCTTAGTTCTATAGGTGGACGCCTTTTCGAGATATCTCCATAAAGGTGGACCTGGGGTGACTCTAGAATGAGTTTGTACGATATGGGTATCAAATTAAAGGTATTAATGAGAGTTTTAAAAGGAAGTGGTGGTAGTTGTATATGTGAAGGCGTTTTCCAGATATCGACCAAAATGTGTACCAGGGTGACCCAGAACATCATCTGTTGGATACCGCTAATTTATTTATATATGTAATACCTGCCAAGATTTTAAGGGTTTTTTATTTCGCCCTGCAGAAATTTTTCATTTTCTTCTACTTAATATGGTAGGTGTCACAACCATTTTATAAAGTTTTTTCTAAAGTTATATTTCGCGTCAATAAAACAATCCAATTACCTTACCATGTTTCATCCCTTTTTTCGTATTTGGTAAAGAATTATGGCATTTTTTTCATTTTTCGTAATTTTCGATATCGAAAAAGTGGGCGTGGTCATAGTCGGATTTCGTTCATTTTTAATACCAAGATAAAGTGAGTTCAAGTAAGCACGTGAACTAAGTTCAGTAAACATATGTCAATTTTTGCTCAAGTTATCGTGTTAACGCCCGAGCGGAAGGACAGACGGACCACTGTGTATAAAAACTGGGCGTGGCATCAACCGATTTCGCCCATTTTCACAGAAAACAGTTAACGTCATAAAATCTATGCCCCTACCAAATTTCAAAAGGATTGGTTAATTTTTGTTCGACTTATGGCGTTAAAAGTATCCTAGACAAATTAAATGAAAAAGGGCGGAGCCACGCCCATTTTGAAATTTTCTTTTATTTTTGTATTTTGTTGCACCATATCATTACTGGAGGTGAATGTTGACATAATTTACTTACATACTGTAAAGATATAAAATTTTTTGTTAAAATTTTACTTTAAAAAAATTTTTTTTAAAGTGGGCGTGGTCCTTCTCCGATTTTGCTAATTTTTATTAAGCGTACATATAGTAATAGGAGTAACGTTCCTGCCAAATTTCATCATGATATCTTCAACGACTGCCAAATTACAGCTTGCAAAAGTTTTAAATTACCTTCTTTTAAAAGTGGGCGGTGCCACGCCCTTTGTCCAAAATTTTACTAATTTTCTATTCTGCGTCATAAGCTCAACACACCTACCAAGTTTCGTCGCTTTATCTGTCTTTTGTAATTAATTATCGCACTTTTTCGGTTTTTCGAAATTTTCGATATCGAAAAAGCGGGCGTGGTTATAGTCCGATATCGTTCATTTTAAATAGCGATCTGAGATGAGTGCTCAGGAACCTACATACCAAATTTCATCAAGATACCTCAAAATTTACTCAAGTTATCGTGTTAACGGACGGACGGACGGACGGACGGACATGGCTCAATCAAATTTTTTTTCGATCCTGATTATTTTGATATATGGAAGTCTATATCTATCTCGATTCCTTTATATATGTACAACCAACCGTTATCCAATCAAACTTAATATACTCTGTGAGCTCTGCTCAACTGAGTATAAAAATGTGAGTAAAGAAAAACAAGTAAGGAAGGTTAAGTTCGGGTGTAACCGAACATTACATACTCAGTTGAGAGCTATGATGACAACATAAGGGAAAATAACCATGTAGGAAAATGAACCGAGGGAAACCCTGGAATGTGTTTGTATGACATGTGTATCAAATGAAAGGCATTAAAGAGTATTTTATGAGGGAGTGGGCCATAGTTCTATAGGTGGACGCCATTTAGGGATATAGCCATAAAGGTGGATCAGGGTTGACTCTAGAATGCGTTTGTACGATATGGGTATCAAATGAAAGGTGTTAATGAGTATTTTAAAAGGAAGCAATCCTTAGTTCGATAGGGGGACGCCGTTTCGAGATATCGCCATAAAGGTGGACCAGGGGTGACCCTAGAATTTGTTTGGACAATATGGGCATCAAACGAATGGTGTTAATGAGTATTTTAAAAGGGAGTGGGCCTTAGTTCTATAGGTGGATGCTGTTTCGAAATATCGCCATAAAGGTGGACCAGGGGTGACTCTAGAATGTGTTTGTACGATATGGGTATCAAATTAAAGGTATTAATGAGGGTTTTAAAAGGGAGTGGTGGTTGTTGTATAGGTGGTCGCCTTTTTAAAGATATCGCCATAAAGGTGGACCAGGGGTGACTCTAGAATGCGTTTGTACGATATGGGTGTCAAATGAAAGGTGTTAATGAGTATTTTAAAAGGGAGTAATCCTTAGTTCCATAGGTAGACGTCGTTTCGAGATATCGCCATAAAGGTGGACCAGGGGTGACCCTAGAATTTGTTTGTACAATATGGGTACCAAAAGAAAGGTGTTAGTGAGTATTTTAAAAGGGAGTAATCCTTAGTTCCGTAGGTGGACGCCGTTTCGAGATATCGCCATAAAGGTGGACCAGGGGTGACCCTAGAATTTGTTTTGTACAATAGGGCATCAAACGAAAGGTGTTAATGAGTATTTTAAAAGGGAGTGGGCCTTAGTTCTATAGGTGGACGCCGTTTCGAAATATCACCATATAGGTGAACCAGGGGTAACTCTAGAATGTGTTTGTACGATATGGGTATCAAATTAAAGGTATTAATGAGGGTTTTAAAAGGGAGTGGTGGTTGCTGTATAGGTGGTCGCATTTTCGAGATATCGCCATAAAGGTGGACCAGGGGTGACCCTAGAATTTGTTTGTACAATATGGGTATCAAAAGAGAGGTGTTAATGAGTATTTTAAAAGGGAGTAATCCTTAGTTCCGTAGGTGGACGCCGTTTCGAGATATCGCCATAAAGGTGGTCCAGGGGTGACCCTAGAATTTGTTTGTACAATATGGGCATCAAACGAAAGGTGTTAATGAGTATTTTAAAAGGGAGTGGGCCTTAGTTCTATAGGTGGACGCCGTTTCGAAATATCGCCATAAAGGTGGGCCAGGGGTGACTCTAGAATGTGTTTGTACGATATGGGTATCAAATTAAAGGTATTAATGAGGGTTTTAAAAGGGAGTGGTGGTTTTTGTATAGGTGGTCGCATTTCCGAGATATCGCCATAAAGGTGGACCAGGGGTGACCCTAGAATTTGTTTGTACAATATTGGTATCAAAAGAAAGGTGTAAATGAGTATTTTAAAAGGGAGTAATCCTTAGTTCCATAGGTGGACGCCGTTTCGAGATATCGCCATAAAGGTGGAGCAGGGGTGACCCTAGAATTTGTTTGTACAATATGGGTATCAAAAGAAAGGTGTTAATGAGTATTTTAAAAGGGAGTAATCCTTAGTTCCATAGGTGGACGCCGTTTCGAGATATCGCCATAAAGGTGGGCCAGGGGTGACTTCTAGAATTCGTTTGTGCAATATGGGTATCAAACGAAAGGAGTTAATTAGTATTTTAAAAGGGAGTGGGCCTTAGTTCTATAGGTGGACGCCTTTTCGAGGTATCGCAATAAAGGTGGACCAGGGGTGACTCTAGACTTTGTTTGTACGATATGGGTATCAAATGAAAGGTGTTAATGAGTATTTTAAAAGGGCGTGGGGCTTAGTTCTATAGGTGGACGCCTTTTCGAGATATCTCCATAAAAGTGGACCTGGGGTGACTCTATAATGAGTTTGTACGATATGGGTATCAAATTAAAGGTATTAATGAGAGTTTTAAAAGGAAGTGGTGGTAGTTGTATATGTGAAGGCGTTTTCCAGATATCGACCAAAATGTGTACCAGGGTGACCCAGAACATCATCTGTTGGATACCGCTAATTTATTTATATATGTAATACCTGCCAAGATTTTAAGGGTTTTTTATTTCGCCCTGCAGAACTTTTTCATTTTCTTCTACTTAATATGGTAGGTGTCACAACCATTTTATAAAGTTTTTTCTTATATTTCGCGTCAATAAAACAATCCAATTACCTTACCATGTTTCATCCCTTTTTTCGTATTTGGTAAAGAATTATGGCATTTTTTTCATTTTTCGTAATTTTCGATATCGAAAAAGTGGGCGTGGTCATAGTCGGATTTCGTTCATTTTTAATACCAAGATAAAGTGAGTTCAAGTAAGCACGTGAACTAAGTTCAGTAAACATATGTCAATTTTTGCTCAAGTTATCGTGTTAACGCCCGAGCGGAAGGACAGACGGACCACTGTGTATAAAAACTGGGCGTGGCATTAACCGATTTCGCCCATTTTCACAGAAAACAGTTAACGTCATAAAATCTATGCCCCTACCAAATTTCAAAAGGATTGGTTAATTTTTGTTCGACTTATGGCGTTAAAAGTATCCTAGACAAATTAAATGAAAAAGGGCGGAGCCACGCCCATTTTGAAATTTTCTTTTATTTTTGTATTTTGTTGCACCATATCATTACTGGAGGTGAATGTTGACATAATTTACTTATATACTGTAAAGATATTAAATTTTTTGTTAAAATTTTACTTTAAAAAATTTTTTTTTTAAAAGTGGGCGTGGTCCTTCTCCGATTTTGCTAATTTTTATTAGGCGTACATATAGTAATAGGAGTAACGTTCCTGCCAAATTTCATCATGATATCTTCAACGACTGCCAAATTACAGCTTGCAAAAATTTTAAATTACCTTCTTTTAAAAGTGGGCGGTGCCACGCCCTTTGTCCAAAATTTTACTAATTTTCTATTCTGCGTCATAAGCTCAACACACCTACCAAGCTTCGTCGCTTTATCTGTCTTTTGTAATTAATTATCGCACTTTTTCGGTTTTTCGAAATTTTCGATATCGAAAAAGTGGGCGTGGTTATAGTCCGATATCGTTCATTTTAAATAGCGATCTGAGATGAGTGCTCAGGAACCTACATACCAAATTTCATCAAGATACCTCAAAATTTACTCAAGTTATCGTGTTAACGGACGGACGGACATGGCTCAATCAAATTTTTTTTCGATCCTGATTATTTTGATATATGGAAGTCTATATCTATCTCGATTCCTTTATATATGTACAACCAACCGTTATCCAATCAAACTTAATATACTCTGTGAGCTCTGCTCAACTGAGTATAAAAAAAATTAGACAATTGTTAGCGATTTGCTGACTACCAACATCTAACTAGTATAAAGCAAAATTATCGATAATTATTTGTACATGCATAGTATATTATGTATGGTGAAATAAAGCGTATATTCACACGTTATACCAGTGTGCGATCGCCTTGAAGATCCCAACTCGGCTGTGATCATTGCACACCTATAAACTTTGTAATTATTCGTGCATTGTTGTGATCTTTTGTATTTGGTTAATTGCGAATGATTAGAATTAATTGGCTACTGCTGTCGGTGTATACGACGATCGGCGATCATAGTGATCGGTATATGACTGACAACTGTGCACGATTAAAGCGAATTTACATAAACGCTTTGGTCGCGTTGCTTCGTTTTGACGCTTTGACTACGAACAATTTGCTCGGTAAAGCGCCAAATACACGACACGAACATTTCCGCGAACATTCCCGTTATGTCATGTTTCTGCGACCTTTTCTGTCGTGTACGGTGGTGTTTGCCAGTTCGCGCAAATGTTCGCCAAAAATCAAAATATTTTAATTTTTGGCGAACATTTGCGCGAACTGTTCGTGCGTGTATGGCAAAATAGCTCATAATCGTAGTAATTTCTGAACGGAACAGACGTGCGCGGAAAAGTAAAATGGACAATAAAAAATTTCTGAGTAAATTTATTGAAATGTATAAATTTTTTTTACGCTTAATTGCCACAGCGAGCAATATTGCTGCAGCACAATTGTTGTCCGTATTCAGCGCTGTCTGAAAGAGAACTAATGTTCGGCCAAAAGTTCGTATGGTGTATGGCCAAAGCTGCGAACAAGATTGCGGAATGTTCGCGGAAATGTTCGTGTCGTGTATTTGGCGCTTAACGAGTACGTTGACACAATATAGAATACGATTTTTAACTCTTTATCTAAATTGAAATTTTATCGGTATCTGTTTTATAACAAACCGATGGGTCGTCTATAGCACGCCAATGATAAATTGGTTACACTCCGATAACAAATATCGCTACAAATCGATTTTTTAAAACTTATCGATAACATATCGATACATTTTTAATAACAAGTCGCGCCAATCGCTTCTTGGTTTTGCTAGTAACACTCCGATAACAAATCGATAACTTTTTTTAAAACTTACCTATAACTTTTCGATAACATCGATAAATTTTTAATAAAAAGTCGCTACTTGGTTTTGCTAACTGGCGCTAATTGTTAGAGCCAAGGGAATTTAAAACGTTTTCCAGCTGGTTGTTCCTCTTCTGTAGGCGTGTTTCGATAAGAATACCTTCATGGCCGGACCATCATCATCTTTCATTACCATGGCATGGCCTAGCCAGCGTAGCTGCTGTGTTTTAAGTCGCTGGACTATGTTGATGTCTGAGTAAAGCTCTTACAGCTCTTCATTAAATCTTCTTCGTTACTCGCTATCGCCTTATATCAGAACGGGTACGGTAAGTGACCTGTAAGTTGCCAAGACACAAGTACTTTGATTCTTTGATTGATGACAGCGAGTACTTCTTGGTAACATAAATATATTTACGACAAATAATCGATAGCTTTTAAATAATAAATCGATTGGTTATTAAGTCTTCGCTAATATCCTTTAATCGATTTGCTTTCTTATTTTGCTCATATATTTTGTAGCGAATATTAGCATCACTATGATGTTAGTAAATAATCACAACAACAAAAAAGCAAGCAGCCACACTTATGTACAAGGCAACGAAGAATATTCTACACACATAATCAGCAACTCGAAGCGAAGAGGTTATTTCACATTCACATGAGTAGCCATCAGCTAAAAGCAGAAGTTTTTACTCACACATACACACGCATATAGCCAAATAACCAAGTATGAGATACAACTATTCCAGAAGGCATGTTCGTGAAAAGTCTCGACCTTAGGAGAAATATGCTAACGAGGCAACAGAGATTATAAAAGCAGCGCAAGCTGAGGAGTTACTAATCAGTTTGATTTAAACCCGCTATTAGTGAAGTACTACTCCCAAAGTAGGCTAAATAAAGACCATTTTGCAGTACTGAATAGTGGAGTTATTTATTCGACAGTTCAGCGATTCGAACGCTAGCAAAAGGTTCATAGTTATCCGGAACACCCCCAAAATTCGTTACAATATCAACTCTACAACGAACTACCACGAACATTGTTTCCACATTAACCTACGGTGTAGAGACTACGCTTATGCTTACATTCCAGGTTTCTGGATACCATGAGGAAAGATGTTTACAAACTGATATAAAATCGGAGTATGAGGAGAAAAATTAAAGATAACAGTTACGGTTACGATTACAGTCACCATTACGATTGCAGTTACGGTTGGCAATAGGCATTAGATTTCTTATTACAGTTATGGTAACGAAAGGGGAGCGGAAATGAAAAAGAGTGCGAGAAAGAAAAAAGTAGCGTGAAGGAAAAGGGGGGGAGATAAACAGAAAGAGCGAGAGAGGGTGAAAGAGAGGGAGAGAGAGCGAGAGGGAGAGAGAGAGCGAGAACGAAAAACGAAGCGATAAGGAAAAGGGAGCGAGAAAAAAAAGAAAGATTGCAAAAAAATTGGGGGCGAGATAAACAGAAAGAGCGAGAAAGAGCGATAGGAAAAGAAAGGGCGAGAGAAGAAGAACTAGCAAAGCGAGAAGAAAAATCAAAAGAATTTGAAATAGCGAGAGAAAAAGAAGAGAGAGTGAGAGGTAGAGAGAGAAAGTAAGCTATAGAGAGATAGAGTTGGAGAGATAGTGAAAGATAGAGAGAGAGAGTGAGACTGAGAGATAGAGAGTGAGAGATAGATAGAGTGAGAAAACAAGTGAAGACGAAGTTGGGGAAGAGAGGAGAGGGGAAAGAAGAGGGAGAATTCGAGCGCAAGAGAATGGAAAAGGAGCAGGAATATAAAATAATAAAAGGGGAATGGAAGAGAACGGAAGGATTGAGTTGGGGAGGTAAAACCATTTTGCAAATCTAGGCAAAGCTAATCTCGGGCAGACCGCTGAGTATGCTAGTCATCTGAAACTAAAGGTTAAAATTGTGTACATAATTTGAAACAATTCGCAGAGTTGTTAAGTTCTTCATTGTATGTATGCATACATACATACTATGTACTAGATGTATGAATATACGAGGTATTTTGTAGGTACGAGGTAATTGTAGTTCAATGAATGCTTGAAAGTTTGTACATATCCGATCAATTGACGCTTATGGCATTTTGACGCATTCATTCGTTATTCGCTTAAATGCAATTCCGGCAGAACCATTTATGGCTGCAGCGCAATGACGTTAACAGAAATACCCAAACGCACAGTGGAATTGGCAAGAGCAAAAAATCGAGTGTAAAATCGAGTGAAATAAAATAATTTGACTTAAAAGGAAACAAATTAATAATAATACATTATTTTAACACTTAACATTTTAACAATGCTTGTATATAAACTTTTGTTCGCAGAGCAATTTCACAATCCTAACAACATTTTTAAGTTTTTCTTGATCAACCCCACCATTTCCAGTGGTAAATGAGAGTGCGTCAAATGAAAATGTAAGTACAAATTGTCGACTTGAGTAAAATGCCATATGAGAAATGAGAAAGCATCAATTAAAAACGCGTTATCGATGTGATATTTTCTGACAATGAATTATTCCCACATATTATTATTCATATGACGCTTTCTCATTTCCATAGAACGCTTTCTCGTTTTCATTTGTTGGGTTTTCATTAACAATTGAGTATTCTTATTTCTTTAAAGCGCTTTCGTCTTTTCAATAAATTTTTCTCATTTATAATTGATCACTCTCAATTAGAAACGACGCTTTCTCTTTTACAAATAACTGTTCTCATTTCCATTTAACGCTTTCGCATTTGCAATTGACTTCTCTCATTTACAACTAATTATTCTCAATTATAATTGAAACTATCAAAATGTCATTTGACGCTTTTTCATTTGCAGGTGACTGTTCTCATATCGAACTGACGCTTTCGCACTTACAATTGACTGTTATAATTTACAACCATCTATTCTCAAATACAATTGCCTCTTTAGAATTTTCAAGTAACGCTTTCTCATTTGCAAGTTATGGTTGTCATATCGAAGTGACGGTTTTGCATCTACAATCGACTTCTTATCATTGTATTGTATTGTATTTTTATTTTATTTCCCAGCACAACAATTTGACAAACTTATTTTAAAGTGCTAGTCAAAACAGCATAAGATCAAAAAAATAGTAACAAAAACAAAAAATGTAATATTTAAAAATATGACAATAAATTAACTAATTAATTAACAATAGATAATAGACAATTGATAAGACATTTTCATTAAAATATATTTAATAGAGCTTAGCCTAGGGATGAAGAACAGAAATTAAGAATAAAGGAGAGTTGCAATAGTAGTACGGTTGTAAGTTCAACCTTTAGGGAAGGTTGAAAGTGGTGAGTAAAACAGGATAAGCAATCAGTAAAGAACATAAGTTATGGAAGGAAAGGAGAGTCAGTCTGTAATTTACGACTAACTATTCTCAATTACAATTGACACGTTCAAATTTTCATTGGACGCTCGCAAGTGATTATTCTCATATAGAAGTGATGCCTGCGCATTTACGATTGACTAAACTCATTTCCACGCTTTCGCATATAGAACATATGTACATATCATGCCTTCTTCACAATTGACTAATCTTATTTACAATTGACGCTTCCTCATTTACCATTGACTCACCTTAGTTATGACTTATAAATCTTGTTTCTAGCTGACGCTTGACTAACTTGTCTCATTTCCATATGACGTTTTCTTATTAACAATTCCCTCAATTAATAGTTTGAAGTGACGATTTCTCATTTCTAACTGGAAATGGTGTAGAGCCTTTATTGCGACCAAGTTTTTAATTAAAATTGTGATGAAGAGATCCGGTACACTTTGATCCATATCCGAATATTATTCCGATTAATCCGAATTCGGTTATCCGTCAAAATCTCTAACCGACACAATCTTAATATTGATATTGATGTTTGTATATTTAAAATGTAAGTAAATATGGTATGAAACGCAATACCCAACTTCACTTTCGTTTATTTATTTATTATACCTTTCATGAAAATGAAATGGTATATTAATTTCGTCACGAAACCGAAAATTGTAAGTCCTTGTAGAAAGGAAAATAGATAGACCCACCATTAAGTATACCGAAATAATCAGGTTGAAGAGCTGAGTTGATTTAGCCATGTCCGTCTGTCCGTCTGTCCGTCTGTCTGTTTGTATGCAAACTAGTCCCTCAATTTTTTAGATATCTTGATAAAATTTGGTGAGCAGGTGTATTTGGGTGTCCGATTAGACATTTGTCGGAACCGACCGGATCGGACCACTATAGCATATATCCTCCAAACAACCGATTTTTTAGAAAAAGAGGATTTTTGTAATATCTTACCCAATTTAACAGATTGAAGCTTCAAACTTCACCATATACTTTCGTATATTGCACATATTGTTGCCTGAAAAAAATTATGAGATCGGTCGTATATATAGTATATATCCCCCACAACCGATTGTTCAGATAAGGAACTTTTCGTAATTACTGCCCTATTTTAAGAGCTAGAGGCTTCAAATTTCAGCGAATGCTTACGTATATAGCATATATTGTTGTCTGAAAAAATCATAAAGATCGGTGGTATATATAGTATATATATGGTGGTATATATAGTATATATATATATATTTTCACAAATTTTAGCCCCATTTTAACAGCTAGAAGCTTCAAATTTCACCGAATATTTACTTATTTAGCATATATTGTTGTCTGAAAAAATCATAGAGATCGGTTGTATATATAGTATATATCTCATACAACCGATTGTTCAGATAAGAAACTTTTCGCAATTTCTACCCCATTTTAACAGCTATAAGCTTCAAATTTCACCGATTGGTTACGTATATAGCATATATTGTTGTCTGAAAAAATCATAGAGATCGGTTGTATATATAGTATATATCTCATACAACCGATTGTTCAGATAAGAAACTTTTCGCAATTTCTACCCCATTTTAACAGCTATAAGCTTCAAATTTCACTGATTGCTTACGTATATAGCATATATTGTTGTCTGAAAAAATCATAGAGATCGGTTGTATATATAGTATATATCTCATACAACCGATTGTTCAGATAAGAAACTTTTCGCAATTTCTACCCCATTTTAACAGCTAGAAGCTTCAAATTTCACCAACTGCTTACGTGTATAGCATATATTGATGTCTGAAAAAATCATTGAGATCGGTGGTATACATAGTATATATCTCATACAACCGATTGTTCAGATAAGAAACTTTGCGCAATTTCTGCCCCGTTTTAACAGTTAGAAGCTTCAAATTTCACAAAATGCTTTCGTATATAGCATATATTGTTGTCTGAAAAAATCATAGAGATCGGTGGTATATATATTATATACTTCATATAAACTGTCATATTGACCCCTTTTTTACGGCTAAAAGCTTCAAGATTCATCAAATTTCATCAAATAGTTACGTTTACGTCATATATTTTTGGAATACGTGATTCGTAGCCATAGTTTTTACATGCAGACCACAAAAAACGTGAAGCTTTGCATCCTCACACAGATTACCTACCTATTTTTTATTTTATATTTATCTTAAAAATCGTTTAGATATGTTCAAATTTCACCAAATGCTTACGTGTATAGCATATATTGTTGTCTGAGAAAATCATAGATACCGGTGGTATATATAGTATATATCCCATACAACCGATTGTTCAGATAAGAAACTTTGCGCAATTTCTTCCCCATTTTAACAGTTATAAGCTTTAAATTTCACCGATTGCTTACGTATATAGTATGTATTGTTGTGTCAAAAAATCATAGAGATCGGTGATATATATAATATATATATGATGGTATATATAGTATATATATATAGTATATATATATAGTATATATATGATGGTATATATAGTATATATATATAGTATATATATATAGTATATATATATTTTTTTACGATTTCGGCCCCATTTTAACAGCTAGAAGCTTCAAATTTCACCAACTGCTTACGTGTATAGCATATATTGATGTCTGAAAAAATCATTGAGATCGGTGGTACACATAGTATATATCTCATACAACCGATTGTTCAGATAAGAAACTTTGATCAATTTCTGCCCCGTTTTAACAGTTAGAAGCTTCAAATTTCACAAAATGCTTACGTATATAGCATATATTGTTGTCTGAAAAAATCATAGAGATCGGTCGTATATATATTATATACTTCATATAAACTGTCATTTTTACCCCTTTTTTACGGCTAGAATCTTCAAAATTCATCAAATTTCATCAAATAGTTACGTTTTCGTCATATATTTTTGAAATACGTGATTCGTAGTCATAGTTTTTACACGCAGACCACAAAAAACCTGAAACTTTGCATCCTCACACGAAGTACCTACCTGTTTTTTATTTTATATTTATCTTAAAAATCGTTAAGGTATGTAGATCTGTTCACTATATATTTCTTATCTTATACATCCGATTATTCGGAGATTACGAACGGGATAAGATTAGTGTTCAGCCCCATTCATGAAAGGTATGAAGTCTTCGGCACAGCCGAAGACAGTCCCGTTCTTACTTGTTTTTATTTACTTTCCTCTATATGCATTTGTGCACATTAGGAGGAGGAAATTTCTATTTGGACAGCCTCGATTCAATGTCGTTTATGCCATTTCTTTATTCCCAAAAGGATATCAACATTTTACTTTTGGAAAACAGCTATGTATTTGCGCTATGAATACATCGGGGGAGCGCGTGTTTAATGCATTTAAAGATGTGAGAACTCTCCTGAGCGACAAGAGATGAGCGACTAGAAGCAATAACTAGATGTTTATATTTGCTTTTGTTTGATTAGCTGTCTGCACTAACATGACCAGCTGTTTAAATGCTGATACAATGCTCAAGTAAGGTGAGTTGTTTGTTTGAAATAGCAAATCCCTTCATTTAGCATTATATTTGTTGTTGCTGTTAATGCACTAAAAGTACAAGCTAATGCAAAGTATGAAGGGACGAGGTTATGACCCTGGATGGGAATTTAGATGTGGTCTCTCCTCTATCAACAAAAAAGCGATCCCACAATACGCGCTAAATATTATTATTATTGTTAGGCCTGGATGCACTGAGACCTTTATATAGATCTATTGCGCTTTACCTTTCAGCCTATTTTTGTGTATGGCGGCTTTTAATGTATTTAAGTACCTCTTCAGGCTTTTTACTATATATATCATGAAGGGATTAAGAGTCACACCACCTGTATGGAGGAGTCTCTGTCTTACAAGAGCGACGCATGTGAACTGGCGTTTCTCTAGTTCACACAAGCGACAGGATAGATTTAACATACTTAGGTGATATGTTGTTGTTGTTGTAGCGATAACGATACTCCTCGAAGGCCTTGGGGATTGTTATCGATGTTGATGATCCTTTTGCCGTTCCGGCAACAAGCACCATTAAGATACTGGCCCGACCAAATCGTAAACGAGTTAATATGACCACATGAAACTTGCAAGGTCATACAAGCCCCCCCCCCCCCCCCCCCCCCCCCCCTTCCAGTTGGGTTAGAGAAGCTATATATTGCGCTGGCAACTCCTTGAAAGTGTTGCGTAACACAACCCCTTGAATCAATTTTGTAGTAGTAATTAGGTATTTTAGTCGTCTCTTACGACAGGCATACGTGCCGCGGATATGTTCTAAGCCCCGTACCCCGCTGGGGGTACTTAAATGATCGAAGACTACAGTGTTCCGTATAGTACCCAGTGAGAGTTCGTAGTTCCTCTCTGCTTAGAGTAATGAGTTTGGTTGATACTCTGTTGTTGTTGTTATAGCAGTGCTTCGCCCCATCCAATAGCTGCGGCCGATCACAAATTGTCATCAATGTCCTCTAACGGGAGTCCAAGGAAACTTGGGTTGGTTCCACATTACAATTGAAGAGATGGTTGGTGTCACGTGGAGACACATTGCAAGCAGGATATACATTTTGTGTGTCGTGGTTGATTCTGGATAGGTAAGAGTTTAACCTGTTACTGTATCCAGATCGAAGTTGAGCTAGAGTGACGCGCGTTTCCCTAGGAAGAGTGCGTTTCTCTTCTGCGAGTTCTGGGTAGCTTTTTTTAAGAACTGGATTCGCCGGGAGTATGAAAAAATTGGCCTGGCTTCACCCTCGGCAGTCAAGTCAGTATTGTCTGAATTGCTTTGTTTCACAGTTATTTATAGTTTCGCTTGTGAGTTTTTGTGAGTTCACATTCATATGCATTGCAATATTTCCCTTCCTTAGTTTAGAAATATTTTGAAGTCTGAAGTCTTGGACTTCAACTTCCTCTTTCTCTATTAGAATAGGAAGAGAGGTATTTCCAATAAGGCCTTAAGTGCATCACCAGGGGACGTTCTCATCGCACCCGTTATGCCAATACAAACTAGTCGATGCAGTTAGCTTAATTTGTTATTAGTGTTTTTTGCATGGTCTTCGGCCAACAAACTAAGGAGGCAAAGGTGACTAGGTATTGGCATTAAAACAGTATTAAACGTCCAGCATACCACTTTGGGATATATCTCCCGCGCTAATTACGTATCAGCATATTTAATATAGCAAAATATATTGGGAAAGGCTTAGGCCTAACGTCAACGAACTGTTTAGGCCTTATTAGAGTGGCTTCGTACTTGATAAATTTACTCAATTATACGCACTATAAAAGAATCGACGTTCACCACCGTCTTTGTCGACTTCAAAACAGCTTTTGACAGCGCGGAAGGGTACAATGCTTTTAAGATTTTGCCAAATTATGTTGGACAGCCCCATGATCCTTGTTAGAATTGGCAATGCTTTACCATCCGAAATAAAGATACTTGAGACAAGGCGGCTCCCTTTCGTGCGATTTTTTTTAATCTGATGATGGAGAAGATAATTACAGCAGAAGATGTAAACTCCGATAGTACATAATAGACAGCTTTCAAATGCTGGCGTAATCTGTTGACATTTATACAATTGGCCTTAATAAAAGTTGCATTTAGTTTAGCACAGATTGATGCTGGTGTCACAGATAATGGCTGAAAAGTGAAAAACAGCAACATAATATAATTCAGATTGCTAAAAAAAGACTGGAATTTGTATTCGGCATTAGTCACGTGGCTTCCAAAGCGCGACACACACAAAACCGTTTTTACTTCCTTAGGTTTTTACTTCATTAGGTTCGTTTCATGTTTGTCCGCAAATTTCACTACAAAATTGGAGAATCTTGCCATCCATTTTTGAGTAAGACAGTTACAGCCTTGACACTTGGAGCATTCTTCAGAATTCGATGACAGTTCAACATGAGAGAAAAAACTATTGCTAGGTGTCGTATGGGTCATGAAACGGAATTTTGAACATTTTGTTTTCGAGTTTCAAGTATCTTCCGGAAAACCTAGACACCTCATTCTTTGAACATAGCTTAGAGCCGGATAATATATAATATTTAGGATACAATTTTTTCTAGATGGGACAGAGATCTATATATATTATGTTTTTGATGAGCTATTTATAAAAGCTATCGTTATAATTTCAAAATCAAAATTCATCCACACGAAGTCTGTAGTTAAGCACAAATTTTCCGATGCGTTTTCTTTTTGTTTCAGTCGGGTTTCGCTTAGTGATATGAGGTACACCCTAATGTGCATACATAAATATTACGCTTCAGTAGGAATACGGAAATTTTCTTGAGAAAATCCATGAACAATGCGATAGGCAAAAGCGATGCCACGAGTCAATGATATGAAAACATAAATATTATAGTTGTTGATAATACATGAATCGTCTCATCATTGAGATGAACTGATGCAAACTAAGTCGCTATAGTGGTGGGGAGTGCTGCAGGGCGATGCATTATTGAGCTAATACTCAGTATTCTGTTGCGCTGCGCCAGATCATATGTAAGCATATGTAACCTTGTAATTTAAGGTTTGAAATAGCATCGTAGTTGACGTTCCATAGATCATGGCTCAAAATTTATACGCCCTCTGCACTGCATGACACCTTCTTGGCCCCTCTGAGGCTTAAATATGAGGATGCGATCGCTGATAAATTCACTGGAAATGCACTGCAAATAGTATGGGTATGGGATCGTTGCCTGCTTGGCTGCTTGTCCTCCTGCCTGTTTTATGCAATACGCCGTTTAAGCAGCTTTTTAAAGGAAGTTCTCAGACTGTATCGAGCATGTATAATGGTAGTGAAGATGATAGCGGGCTTAAATCCTACATACGCTATAGTACGGTCAAATTGCAACTACATTAAGTATGTATACAGCGAAGATCCATTTTCTGCATTATCGTAAAGTACTTCGCCGTGATGTCGGCCAAGGTGGTGTGGTGCTCCACCTACCACACCGGGGGTCCTGGGTTCAACTTCCGGGCAAAGTAATATCAAAATTTAGAATAAAGTTTTCTAAATTAGAAAAAAATATCTAATCGGGGTCCCCCCTCGGAAGTGATTTGGCAACACTACCAGTGTATTTCTGCCATGAAAAGCTTCCCAGTAAAATTCATCTGCCATGCCGTTCGGAGTCAGCATAAAACATGTGGGACCTACAATTTGTACGGAAAGTTGAAAAGGGCGCGACGCAAATCAGAAGAGAAGCTCGGCCTAAATATCCTCGGAGGTAAATCGCGCCCCGTACTTTTTTATTTAACGAGCCGGACCCGTGCGCACTTGCTCAACCAATATAAAAGTCTCTTATCAAATATCAACAGAAATCAGCTGTTCTATCAATCCATTAAAAACAGCTTGCGCTGCCATCTAGCGTATGGTAGAAACTGCCGGTAATGCAGTGCAGATATTCACAATAGTGCCATAATACAAATAGATTTCTTTGTGTGCTCACAATCGTTTATTTAACAAATTATTTTAATAAAATATAGCTAAACAAAAGCACTACGACCAAAATTGGTCAAAGTTCGCTAATAGCCCGAATCTCCGTCTTTACAACCAGAACTTTATTTATAGATTTGGATTCCAAATAAGAGCGAAAAAGGGACCCGTACATAAAAACAGCAATTAGAAATAATATATATGATTTGGTGTGATTGCTGGAAATTTGAATATAGAAAACGAGTGAACGGAAAGGCGACGTATGGAGAAAGAGACTGAGGAACAGACAAAGTTAAAGGAAGATAGATTAATAGAGGTAGCGGTGGAGGGAGCTAGATAGAGAACTGTAGACAGAGAGACAAAGGGAGAGAAATACAGGGAGAGGGAGAAAGAAACGCAGATAGAGAATGAGACAGGGAGGATCGAAAAGGAAGATGAAGCATGAGAGAGAGAGAGAGAGATGGAGGGGGAGTAACAGATAAACATTTCTTAAATTTAATGCAGATAGACCAAAGTTAGGACAGAAGAACGGCTCCGCTAGTCTTTATTAAAAAGAAACCGTCATTAAAGCAGTTGTGCTCCAACGCATAATTAATGGCGCTATTACCCACGCCTAATTGACTTACTTTGCTCACTTGCATCAATGATTTGTGTGCAATGGATCAGGTCAACAGCACATTTCATTTGCCCGGCCTTTTGTGAGTATTTCATTGACGAAGCAGACAAACTTTTGTACATACTTAAGTATACAGAGAATGTACATTCACACATATTCAAATGTAATGCAACAACATTATAAGACAAGCAACTTAAAGGAATCTTAATTTAGTCAAATGTTTAATTGGCCCTGGGGCCCTATTCAGTAACTGTGAGTTTTAAAATGTACACTTTTTCTTCATATAATTTGTATGAAAGAAAAATGTACATTTCAAAACTCATAGTTACTGAATAGGGCCCCTGTACAGCTCTATCCCCCACACGACCCACAATGTCGAAGAACATCCATCTTATTGTGCCTTTGTGTTCGCTCGTAGACAGTTCGCAAATTTTTTCATATTTTCTTTATTCGCCGTTACTCGTTGAGCTGAGACGAATGACCCATCAATTAATTAATAATCACAGAGTACAATGGCATTTCGAGAAACCTACATAAAATATCCATTTGAGAATGTTCCGGTTAAGTACTGTAGGTACGCATGTGTGTGTGTGAGAGGAGGCGTCTTATTTAGTGGTGTAGGACGTGTTAACAATTTTACGCATTAATTCCATTTAAATAATTGAGTAATGCAGCATCGAACTCTATTCCTTGTACAATTATTGGCGTTTATATGACAATTATGGAATCCGGACACGAACATGTAAACAATACCGAGGAAATGCTTTCATGTCTCACATAATGCCATAAATGGTTAAAGATCAGGGTTGAAAAGTGATTTGAATGAAAATTGAACGACACAAGCACACTTTTTCGAAATAGAGTCACTTTAAATTGTTTCATGAACAACATTGATTTGTAAGTAATTTGTGGTTCGCTTTGTTCATCCTATTTTGGGTTCAATCAATACCGTATATGTGTACGTACTTGTGCCTATGTGACCGGTGTGAATAGTGAGTGCGTTTAACACTCACACTGGAGGTGGGGTTTCAAACCGAAACCAAAGCTCCAAATCAAGCGTTCGGTTTTCATGCACTATGCTTCTCTGAACTATGTTTGTAGCTCAAAGGCAAGTCTTAAAAAATTTCGAAAGATTCCCTCTCCCCTTCCGTCCATTTTTTCTGTTTGCACACTATCGGAACTTTTTGTAATAGTTATTGCAGTTCCTTTGGCCCCTGAAAGACGTTCAAAATTGCATTTCATTTCGTGTTAGTATTCCACGCGTGAAGGAGAAACGTGTTAGTTTTCCACGCGAGAAGCCGAAACGTGTTAGTTTTCCACGAAAATACACATAAATCGATGGAAAGATTCCAAATATCTTATGATTTTTTTATTAGCTCGGAGGCGCCCGTGGAGTGATGGTAGCGTGCTCCGCCATCCACACAGAAGATCCAGGGTTCACGCCACGGGCGAAGCAACATCAAAATTTTAGAAACAAGTTTTTTCAATTGGAAGAAAATTTTTCTAAGTGTGGTCGCCCCTCGGCAGTGTTTGACAAGCACTCCGAGTGTATTTCTGCCATGAAAAGCTCTCACTGAAAACTCATCTGCTTTGCAGATGCCGTTCGGAGTCGGCATAAAACATGTAGGTCCCAATTTGTAGAAAAAATTAAAAGGAGCATGACGCAAATTGGAAGATAAGCTCGGCCTAAAATCTCTTCGGCGCCTTACATTCATCGCGACTAGTGCGAAAAGAGAAGTTGTGTCACTCTTTTTTAAGAATTTTTTTTTTTTGGTGCTTCGTGAACTTAGCGAATCACGCTGGTAAAACCGACTTACACTTCTCTAATTGAAATGCAACTAAGCTGGTATTTTATTGGGTATTGGTCGCTAATTAATTGGGTAAAGAAAAATTTTGTCACTTTTTATAAGTGTTTTTTTGAGCGCTTCGTTGACTAAAAGTGCAAAGCACCAAAAACGAAATTCACTTTAAAATTTTTGTCTTATTGCACCTAATTAGCGCGAATACACGACAAATACTGCTGAGTCGTGTTTCGATCAGTGTGGTGTAAGTCAGCTTTTACCAGGGTGCTTCGCCAGCTGCACGTGAACTTAGCGCAACACCAAAAACAAAAGGCACTCAGAAAAGCGCGAAAAATTTGTTCTCTTCGCAACTAATTAGCGAATAATTTGCGGCAAAATACCGACCTATTACTTTTTTATCATCGAAGGTGCCTAGCTAACTTCATTTTCATCTCCAAAGCCTTTCATTTGACAACCATATTCGCATATCACAATTATTTAAGTCAAAGCAAAAAAATTCGGATCGGTGGCAACCTAGTAAAAACATTCCAAGTAGCAGCACATAAGCATAAAATGAACGGGATTTCTTATCGCTTTTCCCTAAAACTCATCGCCAGCACGTTTTCTGAGCCTAACGTTGGTTTAGCTTTGCTGACAATTTTGGGCGTTACTTCATTTTCAAAGTTGCATTAGATTCTGGAAGAATAAATCATAGAGGAGGGAAAATCGATTTAAATGTTTAAAATTTAGATTTGGAACACGATTTCTTAGAACATGATGCCTTGTTAAGTTTATTCTTTTTTTTGGTTTTACTTTTTAAGTTCATTGCTCGCAAAGTAGAACTGCGACTTATCTTGTCGCGCTGTTGTTGTTATAAACTGAACAATTAATAAAGAGGAAACTGTAGAAAGTATAAACAAAGTAAATAAATAATAATAAAAGACAAAATCCAACATTATTTGTGCTTTGCAAATAAAAATAAAGCACCTCGTTAAAAAGTTATGTATCTACATATGTTTTATGAAGTTCATCGAGTAAAACAGCTTAAGTCAGCTGTTGATGACTGTCGCTTAACTTTTTAAAAAAGAAATATGAAGATTTTGTTGTCTATTAATATTCACGTGACTGCAACTCAAACACAATTCCTGCAGAATTTCCTCGACTTTCTTCACGGCTACAATCTCTGCTGAAAGACGCTTCAGTGATTTGGCAGCTTGTAAGATCTACTTATTTCTGTATCGACACAACAAACAGCAGACCCGACCCCCTCCTTTAATTTAGACCCATCGGTATACAGGGGTATAGTATGTTCTGTAATTTTCGCACCCTTGTGCCAACCTTCCGGCTCTATTGTGACCATAAGATATCTTTAGAAGCACTGGCATGGGACCGCGTAGTTCGTTCGCCCGATATTAGATGGCGCTATTCTGCTATGGCCATACGGCCTGAACCCGAGGCCTGAAGTCTTGTTGCAGTTGCTAGCGCTATATATTTGCAGATGGGATGTGCAGAAAAGCATGCTGTCGGGTAGTTTTCAAGGCTCGCGTTATGCAAATTGTTGATAACCTGTATACCCCCCAAACTAAGACCCATAGTAAAGTATGAAAAATGAGAGTGTTTGGGCGATAGGCCTCACATTAATCCTAGCAACCTCTTGCATGCTTACAGTGCCATGGAGGATTTCCCGCGCTCTATTCCACCTGAAGTTTCCACGACAACTACCTTTTATAGTTCCTAGAAATTTTGTGCGGTACTTCTCTTGTAGAATTACCCCTCCAAGCTAAGGTTTAGGCCAATTAGGGACCTTAGCCAGACTGTCAGGGAAAGATCTGGAAAATCTGCGGATATTGCAAAATATGTAGTGGCTCGCTCCAATTTTCATCGTCTCAACCATCAATGTTATAAAGGTTACTTATCTTGCTGCAAATTCCAAATTATTAAGAACCCAAATCATTCATTCACAAGCTCTTCGTGGTGTGATTGACTCCACTGGACTTCCAGACATTTTGAGCCTTTTAATTTACTGCTATGGCGGCAAAATTTTTCCAGAATTATACCCCTCTGGTCATTGGCGTTACAATGATTAGTATAAATACATTAGCTCTGAATGTTCATTTGTCGCTTTACATGCTGCTTTACTTTTATGTTAAGTCTGAACAATCTAGGGTGAAAGCTTAGAACTAACACTAACTCAGAGGATCCGTATAGCAGCCACGACGTATACAAGCTTACCTGCGGATGCCAACACAGTTACATAGCACAAACGGCAAATAAGAACGAGGATCAGAGAACACATTAGAGACTACAACAAAAAAAAAAAAAAAAAACACGGAATCCAAACATTATACCACAGTCTAACTTCGCGAATCACATGGTCGAAAATGAATGTTCCCCAGCAAACATCAATAAAACAGTTAGGGTCCTTCACATACAAGCAAAAGGCCGACGACCGCTGAACGTACTCGAAAATAGTTATGGAAATCTTCAAAAAGAAAACATTCGACGGTAGAATAATAAACGAACAGATAAACACAATTTCTGACACAATATTTGAGGTTTACAAGAAACAAAGTAAACACACGGGTACAACTGACAAACACACAACAACAAATAAACAGAAAATAATAAACGCACCAAAGCAACAAACCCACAAAGAAGGTCAAACCACTACAATTACTGACTTCTACCTGCCTCAGTCAGCCACACAATATAACATATTAATCTCCTTTAATTTTAATTAAATATCTGTCCTATACAATAATTGGTCGACCGCTTTGCGTGTGCGTCGAGTTTTAATAATTAAATGAATAAGTTCTTCACTGATGATTTTCAATTAGCCATGTTCCTTCATTTATCTCAGCCACCTAATTCTTATTTACCGTAATTAACTTTCAATTATTTTCCAATTTAAGCCAAATTATGTCACAAAGATTAGCCATTGATTGTTTATTTAATCATTTTCACTTCGATGCAAATTATTTTGTTATTTTTTTTTTTGGAACTTTGTTTTCTTTTGTGCTCCGATTAATTTCATTTTTTTGTTTGTTTTGTTTGCCATTCTTTTTTGTTTTTGTTTTTGTAAATTTGCACCCAGCCACTTTTGTTGTTGTTTTTGCAATTTATTTGTTTTCTTTTATTTTGAATCTAGCGTAATACTACCTGCTTTTTGTTTACATGGCAATTATGAAACTGGTGTGAAGTTCAATATCGTTTCGACCCAATTTTTTCGGGGAGTGTGGCGTATTGATCAAGGTTGATGTAACACTTTCATTGATTTAGTGCGTAAATTGAAAATAATCGAATCAATTAATAAAACAGATGTTAATCATTTCAATTAAGACCCGATCTATGCTTCAAAAACGTTGTGCCCTAATTTTGTGCGCCATTTTTTTTTTTGCAACATCTTCATCATCCGAGTCATTCATCTGTGCAGATATGAGAGAGGATCGTCATAGAGAAAGGAGCTTACTTTACAATTGCCAATGTTGCACGTAATGTAACCATGTTGTTGTTGTTGTTGTAGCACTGCTTCGCCCCATCTAATCGTCTAACGGGAGTCCAAGGAAACCTGCAAGTTTCAACACGTGTGGACCATAGTAAGAGGGGTGTTAGAGGCGTTGGTTCCTCATTACAATTGAAGAGATGGTTGGTGTCATATGGGGACACATTGCAAGCAGGCTATACATTTTGTATGTCGGAGTTGATTCTGGATAGGTAAGAGTTTAACCTGTTACAGTACCCAGATCGAAGTTGCGCTTGAGTGTCGCGCGTTTCCCTAGGGAGAGTGCGTTCCGCTTATGCGAGTTCTGGGCATTTTTCTTTAAGAATAGGATTCGCCGGGCTGTTTGTGCATATCACTGAGAACCTGCTTGTGCTTTTTTTGCTTCATACGGCTTCAAAAGGCTTCCCAGGCAGCCGGTTCTATGTTCCCGACCGATTTTTCCCGACCAAAGGCTGTCATTTCAGTGTAATCCCATTTGTTACGTCCCTCTCACAAATTGTTATACTCCTGGCAGATCCTTGCAGCGGGACTGCGCCATATTCTCCTGCGTTGGGAAGCTATCGGACCTAAACCGGGACCTGTACCTGCTCCCGGTCCAGAGAAATGGTTTTGCTGCGTTTGCCGGAAAAGAATCTTCCTAGGACCGTCACATTCTTTTCAGTGTGTCACGTGTAAGGGATGGTTACAGCGGACGGGATGTTCTGGGCTGGACTCCGAAACCCGTCGTCTCGTAACTTTTGCAAATCTTTTGTGGCACCTTGCTGTTCACGCCCAAGGGCGTCCCGTAGTCTGCGCCTTATAGTTTAAATTCATAAAGCAAAATTTTCCGTGTTATTCTTGGAAAGTCATTTGTTCGTTGTTGGGAGATAAAGAGAGGCAAAGTCGTGTGCTGTTAACATAAATACCTAGTTATACTCGAGCTGAAATTATATCTATTTCGATTTGCTTTGCGCTTTCTTCAGGACTTCGAGTGGAGATTTTTTTTTCTTTTGAAGAGCTATCCAATAAAACCTAGCCTCAACGTCCGCACCTGGATCCGCGTATAACATTACAACGGGTATGATTAGGTTGAACTGGCCGGTCCATAAGGAACTCACATAGACTGAATGAGTCCGTAGTGTTTATTTAACAACTAAACTTAAAACCCTATCAAAAATCAGGGCCTAAGTTATAAAATAACTCCATCCTCTTGGCAAATACTAGAAGCTTTCTAGAACTTATGCCACTTGCTGCTTCTAGATCTGACAGCTGTATCACTCCTAATAGCAGGAGTCTTAGCCTGGCAAGCGCAGGGCACGAGCACTAAACGTGCTCGATCGTTTCCACCTCCAACCCGCACTTCCTACATCTGCTATCACTGACCAAGCCGTTGGTAGCGGTGATAACAGAGGAAATAGGGAAGCCCCTTTTGCCTTGGGGAGGTGAAGTAGCGAACGAATCGTGCTTCTGAGATGTCTCGTATTGGCACGGGTTAACCCAGTGCTGGGACGACTAGCGCGCTTTGTTCAACGGGGTCAAAATTAACTAGAAGGCTAGGTGCAAAACAAAGAAGAAATAAGTATAATAAAAATGCACACTATTGGTGATTTTTAACAGCTTTGAAAATTTTGAACTTACTTTACTATAAATATTATTTATACATACATATATGTAAATAAATTTGTTTAAACTTGTGTCATGTGTTTATTGTTCGGCCATTGAGCGCTGAGTCAGTTTAATGGCTTGCAATGGACTGTGCTGGTTCGCACGCTGCAACAACTTCCAAGCTCTGGTAATAAAAATTCATGTGTTTGTGTTTTGCCTTTTTTCCACGCTAACGCTGCTATCGAGCATTCAGGTTGGGTGCACATAAAATTGGTTATTGTTTAGCCAGGTTAGGCAAGTCGCCGCACCAATCATGATAATAATAATTTTTGCCGCAGTTCGATTACCTTCGATTTTTTATTTATTTATTTATTTTCTCGCTGTCGTATTTATGTGATGACGTACGAATAACATTCACCTGTGTTCATTTGTTAATGATCATTATTAATGGTGAGTTGGTAAATATTTTCTCTATTTTTTATTTGTAACTAAATACATATATGCCTAAAATAATAGAAATACTACCTTTTAGATTTTCCTCCATACAAAGTGAACATTTTTATACTCAGCTGAGCAGAGCTCACAGAGTATATTAACTTTGTTCGCATAACGGTAATCCGTAACGGCATAAACTAATCGAGATAGATATAGACTTCTATATATCAAAATGGTCTGGGCGAAAAAAGAAATTCATTTAGCCATGTCCGTCCGTCCGTCCGTAAACACGATAGCTTGAGTAAATTTGGAGGTATCTTGATAAAATTTGGTATGTAGGTTCCTGGCCACCCATCTCAGATCGCTATTTAAAATGAACGAAATAGGACCATAATCACGTCCACTTTTTCGATATCGAAAATTTCGAAAAACCGAAAAAGTGCGATAATTCATTACCAAAGACGGCTAAAGCGATGAAACTTGGTAGGTGGGTTGACCTTATGACACAGAATAGAAAATTAGTCAAATTTTGGACAATAGGCGTGGCACCGCGCACTTTTAAAAGAAGGTAATTTCAAAGTTTTGCAAGCAGTAATTTGGCAGTCGTTGAAGATATGATGAAATTTCGCAGGAACGTTAACTAAGGAAAAATTAGCAAAATTGGATTACGAACACGCCCACTTTAAAAAAAAAATCTTTTAAAAGTCAAATTTTAACAAAAAAATGAATATCTTTACAGTATATAAGTAAATTATGTCAACATTCAACTCCAGTAATGATATGGTGCAACAAAATACAAAACTAAAAGAAAATTTCAAAATGGGCGTGGCTCCGCTCTTTTTCATTTAATTCGTCTAGAATACTTTTAATGCCATAAATCGAACAAAAAATTTACCAATCCTTTTGAAATTTGGTAAGAACATAGCTTCTATGACGTTAACTGTTTTCTGTGAAAATGGGCGAAATCGGTTGAAGCCACGCCCAGTTTTTATACACAGTCGTCCGTCTGTCCTTCCGCTCGGCCGTTAACACGATAACTTGAGCAAAATTCGACATATCTGTACTAAACTTAGTTCACGTACTTATCTGAACTCACTTTATCTTGGTATAAAAAATGGCCGAAATCCGACTATGACCACGCCCACTTTTTCGATAGCGAAAATTACGAAAAATGCCATAATTCTATACCAAATATGAAAAAAGAGATGAAACATGGTAATTGGATTGGTTTATTGACGCAAAATATAACTTTAGAAAAAAGTTTGTAAAATGGATGTGACACCTACCATATTAAATAGAAGAAAATGACAAAAGTTCTGCATGACGAAATCAAACGCCCTTTGAATCTTGGCAGGAATACTGTTCGTGTTATTACATATATAAATAAATTAGCGGTACCCGACAGATGATGTTGTGGGTCACCCCTGGTCCACATTTTGGTCGATATCTCGAAAACGCCTTCACATATACAACTAAGGGCCACTCCCTTTTAAAACCCTCATTAATACCTTTAATTTGACACCCATATCGTACAAACACATTCTAGAGTCACCCCTTGTCCACCTTTATGGCGATATCCTGAAATGACGTCGACCTATAGAACTATGGCCCACTCCCTTTTAAAATACTCTTTAATACCTTCCATTTGAAACCCATGTCATACAAACACATTCCAGGGTTACCCTAGGTTAATTTTGCTAAGTGGTGATTTTCCCTTATTTTGTCTCCAAAGCTCTCAGCTGAGTATGTAATGTTCGGTTACACCCGAACTTAGCCTTTATTTATATGGAAGAAAATCTGAAACACCCTTTGGTGGAAAAAATGTCATAAATCATTGCAAATTTTGAGAGACTGGTACTTTGTTAAACTAAGATTGTTGGGGCTACAAAACTGCATACTCTAAAAAATTCAGAATATTCCAAATGAAAAGTTCGACGTTTTCGAGACTGGTTTTCATAGTTTCAGTCAAAAAATCTTTTTTCTTAAAAAAATTGACACAACTTGATAAAAATTGCCACTGCTATTTTTCTCTTCGGTGTTGTATAAAATGTGTTCCTGGTATTTGCCTCAATATAAATTTGTTGGCTAGGAACTGTGCCTTCATATTGAATATTTATTTATTTATTTCAATATTAATCTAGAAAATATAAAAAATTTTCACACAGATTACAAGAAGAAAAAGCATCTAAAAAATAACAACCATTATTATTTTAACTTAAAAACTAATTATCTAAGAAAAAGTTCATTTAATCTTTGTTTAAATACATCTTTCGTAGAGGAAAAATCAAGATTTCCAGGGTTCATAAGCGAATTAAATTCTTTCAAAGCTCTAAAAAATATCATCATTACATATGTTAAGATGCATAAATAAGTCCTAATATATTTTTTTGGTTTTATTTTCAGATAACACATGGTTTTTCAGGAATTTGGCTGAATAATGTAAGCATTTAATATATCTAATGAAATATACATATATGTAAATATATTTATACACTGTAAGGAATTTTGGGAAAATTCCGCTTATTTGAAACCTTCTGCTAACGTTCGAATCGCTAAACTGTTGATTAAATCACTCCAATATTCTGTATTGCAAAATGGGCTTTAGTAGCCTACTTTGGGAGTAGTACAATTATACTTCACAATTATATTTCACTTCGCAACTAATAGCGTGTTTAAATCGAACTGATTAGTTATTACTCAGCTTGCGCTGCTATTATACTCTAGGTTTCCTCGTTCAGCCATTTCTCCTAAGGTCTAGTAATTTCGCGAACTTCATGCTTGGTTACCAGCTATATACGTGTATATTTTTAGTTTGTAGCAATATGCGTGTGTATGTGTGAGTAACTACTTCGGCTGATGACTACATATTTGTATGTGTGAGATATCTCTTCGTCGCCTTCTACATAAGAGTGGCTGCTTTATTGTTGTTGTGCATTTATGTAGTAGCAGCCTACTTTGGGAGTAGTACAATTATACTTCACAATTATATTTCACTTCGCAACTAATAGCGTGTTTAAATCGAACTGATTAGTTATTACTCAGCTTGCGCTGCTATTATACTCTAGGTTTCCTCGTTCAGCCATTTCTCCTAAGGTCTAGTAATTTCGCGAACTTCATGCTTGGTTACCAGCTATATACGTGTATATTTGTAGTTTGTAGCAATATGCGTGTGTATGTGTGAGTAACTACTTCGGCTGATGACTACATATTTGTATGTGTGAGATATCTCTTCGTCTCCTTCTACATAAGAGTGGCTGCTTTATTGTTGTTGTGCATTTATGTAGTAGCAGCTTAGTGATGCTAATATTCGTCACAATACCAACTAGCCGAGTCAGTAGTTGTTATACAAAACCTTCTATATAAATGGGCAAGCTGAAAATTTTGCAACCCTTTTACTGTCAAACTATAACTCTTAGGTATGAGCAACTACATATGTATCGATAGCGCCAAGAATATATTTTATATTATAATTATTTAAAAACGACACTACTAGAAATGTCAAACACGTATTTAAACTATGCGAATGTTAACCCAAAAAACATTTTTGTCAATTCTCAGTTTGAGATACATATGAGAATCAGTCCATTTATCACATTTCAAACGTTAATTTTCAAATGCATTTCAAATAACCGTTGATAGCATTCTCAAGCTAAAAGGCACATTTTTAATATGAAAATTTTCTTTATTTTCAAATTGAGAAATTTTGGATTCTCAACTTTTTCTCAAACGATAGCGGAATGAAATGGAATCCACTGTTGTGCCACTAAGCAAATTTATTGTTTGCCCACTTCACTTTTAACTCGCTTAGATTTATGCATAATGTAGTACAATATCACTTAATATTAGCTGTATTTTTTTGCTAACTATTACAATTAAAATACTAGCTAGCTTACCGAATTGCATGGAAAGCAACAATAAGAAGTAATCGAGTTGAGTTGGCTAAGCGCTTTCAGTTGAAACCGCTTAGGTAATTGTCGACCTGATTGATAGTGTTGTATAGTGTTGCATATTCAAAAATAGGGCACTATTGTGAACGAGCGAATGAAATGAACATACGAATGTGCAGATAAACAAAAATAACAAAATAACAGCGTGGCGGCAGGGTGACATACATACAAACAAACACACGCATTTCATGTATTTTGTTTTTGTAATTTGCTGGTTGAGTGTCAAAAACATATTGCGCTAGAAGTAGAAATGTCATAGCAGCTAAAAAAAGTAACAATTAGCTGATAAACTTCCACCATCTGTATGGTTTTGGCATAATGAAACTGTTTAGCTAGTTGAAGCGTTTTTTTCAAGCTCGCTTGGAAAAAAACACCTATTATTAAAATGTATAAATACTTCCTTATTTTTTCACTTTATGTCCAACTTCACTCAATAAAATCGCTTGTTTACATTTCCAGCTAAAGTATGCAAATTAGAGATCGAAGAATTATCAACGGTACTATCGACGACACTATCGATAGCATTGACGTAAAATAAGCATGTTATACTATTATTTATTTTATTTTTGGGTTTCATGAACACTTATTTTGTACTTTAAAATTTAGACACATTGGCGCAAAAAGTATTCACATTATTATTAACGAAAATATTCCATGATATCGATGGTTTTCAACCAGAATGGAACGAAATGCAAGTATATCTCAAACCATTCTCAAGTTGAAGAATAACGTTTGAGAAAAAGTTGAGAGAATATTTAGCTTCAAATGATTAATAATGCTGAATATAAAACTGAGAATTAATATTTTCTCAAACATTTGAGAGAAAAAAATGTTCAAGTATGTCTCAAATTATTCTCAAGTTGAAGATCGACGTATGAGAAAAAGTCGAGAAAATATTTTGTTTCAAATGATAAATAATGTTGAATATCAAACTGAGAATCAATGTTTTTCTCAAACCTTGGAGATTTTTGTTTTCAGTGTTTATTGGGAACTGCAGAACTTTTTCATTTTCTTCTACTTAATATGGTAGGGTCAGACCCATTTTACAAAGTTTTTTCTAAAGTTATATTTTGCGTCAAAAAACCAATCCAATTACCATGTTTCATCTCTTTTTTCATATTTGGTACAGAATTATGGAATTTTTTTCATTTTTCGTAATTTTCGATATCGGAAAAGTGGCTTCAGATAAGTACGTGAACTACGTTTAGTTAAGATATATCGTTTTTTTGCGCAAGTTATTGTGTTAACGGCCGAGCGGAAGGACATACGGTCGACTGTGTATAAAAACTGGGCGTGGCTTCAACCAATTTCGCCCATTTTCACAGAAAACAGTTATCGTCATAGAATCTATGTCCCTACCAAATTTCACAAGGATTGGTAAATTTTTGTTCGACTTATGGCATTAAAAGTATTCTAGACGAATTAAATGAAAAAGGGTGGAGTTACGCCCATTTTGAAATTTTCTTTTATCTTTGTATTTTGTTGCACCATATCATTACTGGAGTCGAATGATGACATAATTTACTTTTATACTGTAAAGATATTAAATTTTTTGTTAAAATTTGACTTAAAAAAAATTTTTTTTTTTTTAAAGTGGACGTGTTCGTCATCCGATTTCGCTAATTTTTATTTAGCACACATATAGTAATAGGAGTAACGTGCCTACCAAATTTCATCATGATATCTTCAACGACTGCAAAATTACAGCTTGCAAAACTTTTAAATTAAAAGTGGGCGGTGCCACGCCCATTGCCCAACATTTTTCTAATTTTCTATTTTGCGTCATAAGGTCAACGCACCTACCAAGTTTCATCGCTTTATCCGTCTTTGGTAATGAATTATGGCACTTTTTCGGTTTTTCGAAATTTTCGATATCGAAAAAGTGGGCGTGGTTGTAGTCCGATTTCGTTCATTTTAAACAGCGATCTGAGATGAGCGCCCAGGAACCTACATACCAAATTTCTACAAGATACCTCAAAATTTACTCAAGTTATCGTGTTTACAGACGGACGGACATGGCTAAATGCATTTCTTTTTTCACCCAGATCATTTTGAAATATAGAAGTCTATATCTATCTCGATTAGTTTATGCCGTTACGGATTACCGTTATGCAAACAAAATTAATATACTCTGTGAGCTCTGCTCAGCTGAGTATAAAAAGAAAAGATAAGAAAAGAAAAGAAAACAAAAGAAAGGAAAAGAAAAGAAAAGGAAAGGAAAGAAAAGAAAGAAGAGGAAAGAAGAGAAAGGAATGGAAAGGGAAGGTAAGGTTTGCTGAAGGTGTGTAATCGCCGATGTTTAGACGACTTTTCGATTTCTTAACGAACTGCTATAAGGTGGCAATATAAACAAGTGTCGATTTGTTATCGGTTACAAAAACACTTCAATCACAAATCGATAGCTTCCCTATAACAAATCGATATTTAAATGAAACAAAGCGACATTATTATGATGACAAATCGATACTTTTTCGGTAACAAATTGTTAGCTTTTCGATAACAAGTCGATCACTTTTCAATAACACATATATCGATAACTTTTTGACAGAAAATCGATATTTTTTCGATAACAAATCCATAACATTGCAATAGCAAATCTATAGCTCTTCGATAACAAGCTTATAATAATAACAGCCCTATAATCCAAAATGATTTAAAAATAGTTCCGAACCGATCACGAAATAGCCGCTTATGAAATTCCACAATTATCATGAAATGGTTTTAAAATAGTCCAGAAATAACAACGAGATAGTCACAAATAGTCAAAATGATCTTTAATAGTACCAAAAACAATCCTGAAATATTACGGAAAACAAATCCGAATAGTTTCAGAATGATCCCAATATAACAACAAAAAAGTGTGGAAATTATCACTAAACGTGCAGCAGCTATTTCAAAATGGTTCGGAAATAGTCTCTACATGCCTGATAATGGCATAATGTTAAGTCTACATGATGTTAATTCTAGCAGAGCTGACGATGGATTTACCATTCCCATAACCTATTTCGGAAGGAAGGCTAAGTTCGGATGTAACCGAACATTACATACTCAGTTGAGAGCTGACAACAACAACAAGCTTTGGAGACAAAATAAGGGAAAATCACCATTTAGCAAAATGAACCTAGGCTAACCCTGGTATGTGTTTGTGTGACATGGGTTTTTAATGGAAGGTATTAAAGAGTATTTTAAAAGGGAGTGGGCCATACTTCTATAGGTGGGCGCCATTTGGGGATATCGCCATAAAGGTGGACCAGAGGTCCCTCTAGAATGTGTTTGTACGATATGGGTATCAAATTAAAGGTATTAATGAGGGTTTTGAAAGGGAGTGGCCCTTAGTTGTATATGTGAAGGCGTTTTCGAGATATCGATGAAAATGTGGACCAGGGTGACCCAGGACATCATCTGTCGGGTAACGCTAATTTATTTATATATGTAATAACACGAACAGTATTCCGGCCAAAATTCCAGGGGCTTTTGATTTCGCCCTGCAGAACTTTTTCATTTTCTTCTACTTAATATGGTAGGTGTCACACCCATATTACAAAGTTTTATCTAAAGTTATATTTAGCGTCAATAAACCAATCCAATTACCATGTTTCATCTCTTTTTTCATATTTGGTATAGAATTATGGTTTTTTTTTTTCATTTTTCGTAACTTTCGATATCGGAAAAGTGGGCGCGGTCATAGTCGGATGTCGGCCGTATTTTATACCAAGATAAAGTGACTTCAGATAAGTACGTGAACTAAGTTTAGTAAAGATATATCGATTTTTGCTCAAGTTATCGTGTTAACAGCCGAGCGGAAGGACAGACGGTCGACTGTGTATAAAAACTGGGCGTGGCTTCAACCGATTTCGCCCATTTTCACAGAAAACAGTTATCGTCATAGAATCTATGTCCCTACCAAATTTCACAAGGATTGGTAAATTTTTTATCGACTTATGGCATTAAAAGTACTCTAGACGAATTAAATTAAAAAGGGCGAAGCCACGCCCATTTTGAAATTTTCTTTTATTTTTGTATTTGCTTGCACCATAACATTACTGGAGTTGAATGTTGACATAATTTACTTATATACTATAAAGATATTAAATTTTTTGTTAAAATTTGACTTAAAAAATATTTTTTTTTTTTAAGTGGGCGTGTTCTTCATCCGATTTTGCTAATTAAAATATGTAGCACACATATAGTAACAGGAGTAACGTGCCTGCCAAATTTCATCATGATATCTTCAACGACTGCCAAATTACAGCTTGCAAAACTTTTAAATTACTTTCTTTTAAAAGTGGGCGGTGCCACGCCCCTTGTGAGCTATTTTGCCTCATAAGGTCAACGCACCTACCAAGTTTCATAGCTTTATCCGTCTTTGGTAATGAATTATCGCACTTTTTCGGTTTTTCGAAATTTTCGATATCGAAAAAGTGGGCGTGGTTGTAGTCCGATTTCGTTCATTTTAAATAGCGCCCAGGAACCCACATACCAAATTTCATCAAGATACCTCAACATTTACTCAAGTTATCGTGTTTACGGACGGACGGACGGACAGACATGGCTAAATGGATTTCTTTTTTCGCCCATATCATTTTGATATATAGAAGTCTATATCTATCTCGATTAGTTTATGCCGTCACGGATTACCGTTATGCGAACAAAGGTTAATATACTCTGTGCGCTCTGCTCAGCTGAGTATAAAAAGCTCTTGGCAATACATCACACTAAACGATCGCAGTGATAGTGATAAACAAATTTTATATATAAAATAATTAAAAAAAAAAAATGTTGAAGTCAAACGGTTTTATTGAAAACAATACTTACATTAAGTAATAATAATACTAAAAGCTAGAAAATAATTAGGTAGGTCCTAGGTACTAGTCATCACACTCCTCGTCAATCTAGGGCGTTGATCAGACAGTTAAAAAAAAGAGTTGGGCGCGTGAAATTTCTAAAAATGTGAGGCGTAGCATAACCTGATTAAGGTTCAGTTGGTCTTATATATGACTATCAATAGAAATTTTACGCGTCCAACGCTTTTATTTAATTGCCTATTATTTCTCATTCTATTTAATTTAGTGACTCATTATTACACGGACTGCTTCCTGACAATTTGTTACAATCGAAGTCCTCAATACATAATCCTTCCAAAGACTTTACTCGACTCTCCGCCACGTCCTCGAACTCCAAAATATTTTGATGTCACTTCTACCGGACTATATGTAATATTTGTTCTAAATATGAGCCAAATCGGACATCATAGGTCGCTTTCTATTCATGTATGTATTATGTGTCCCAAATATGGACCAAATCGGACCACAAATGCAATTTTTTTGAATATCTCGATCTTTGCGCCACCTAGCGGCGATTTTTTTCTTATTATTGCATTGTCAACGGGTTCTGAACTATATTCCAAGTTTCAAGCTTGCAGCTTATCGGGAAGTTACTTAAATTTCAATTACAAAAAAAGTGCTGTCCAACCAGCCTGTCAAGTTAAGCTAAATAAAACCCTTTAATAAAAAATGTATCACTGTAAAAGACCGCAAAAATTAAAAATAAACATATCTCGCTGAGAATTTTTTTTTGTTCTTGGAAATCGGTTGCTATCCGTGATAAACCGAATTGCCTTTTCTGTTTAACCGTTAAATGTAATCTTTGATAAAAATTTATGAATTATGCACCAAATTATTATGGCCGAGCAACATATATTTTGACAATTTACTAGCAGAACTTACTTTAAGCAATCAAGTATGTGCTAATATGTATGCACACTATATGTTTTTGTTACATACCTATGACATATTAATAAATGTATGTTAATATACATATGTATATTAAATTGAAAAATTATTTCTACAAAATTCATTCAAATGCGCTCGATATGATATATATGACACACATTTTTGTAATCTCTCAACGCCGCACTCCTTTTGCATTTGTTTATGGCACATGCTACGCTAATTATACAGGGTGTATCTATGTACTCAATTGGTTTAAAAATATATATCGATTATATAGTTTGTTAGGTTAGGTGGAACTGGCCAAATAAATGCAAGGGTAATAGCATACGTGATTAAATTCAATATGAATTTTGTAATCGTTAGTATATTATTGAATATGTTCTCGGAATGGACGCGATGCCGAGCAGAACTGAATCACATTTAATTGATAAATAATGCTACCGGAATACACGTTGTTTCGAGCAGCAGAGCACCACCTTTAAGAAGCAATTATGGTTATGGATGGTTTTCAAGCTATCCGCCAAATTTATCGTCGTTATATAATTATTTCAGGCAATAAGTATAAGCTTTATAATTGGGAAAGCCTAGTTAGAGGTATCAAAATAAGGTCTTTGTTAAAATCCTGACACAAATAGCGGAAAGGTTCGTGCAGTTTAAAATTTAATCTACATGTGCTTATGAAAAGTGATTGAAAATGTCTAAACGGAATGAATTGGAAATTGAATATAATTCCACTAAGAAAAACTGAGCTGCCCAAGTACAAGTATTTCCCTGCGACTCTGTTAAGTACATAGGTGCACAAGTTTCAGGAAAATTCTGTCCTGGGATCCGATGCTAGGCTCCTCAAGCAAACCATGAACCGGATAACGTGGACTAATATGTGTATAGAAAAAAATATATAGTATAGGTTAGAACGAGTAACCCATGGCCGTTTGCTAAGGTTAACTTTAAAAATAACAATGAAAACGTTGGTTGGATGGCTGGTTGGCTGGCTGGCACGAATTTTGTAATTGAAATTTAAGTAACTTGAAACTTGGAATATAGATAACAACCCGATGACAATGCAATAATAAGAAAAAAATCGCCGCTAGGTGGCGCAATGATGGAGATATTAACAAAAATTGTATCTGTGGTCCGGTTTGGCTCATCTTTGGAACACATGATACAAACAAGAATAGAAAGTGACCTATGAAAAAAAACGCCGCTAGGTGGCGCAAGGATCGAGATATACACAAAAATCGTATTTGTGGTCCGATTTGGCTCATATTTGGAACACATAATACATAGAAATAATTAAAAAAAAATTTTAAGTTAAACGGTTTTATTGAAAACAATACTTACATGAAGTAATAATAATACTAAAAGCTAAAAATAATTAGGTAGGTCCTAGGTACTAGTCATCACACTCCTCATCAATCTAGGGCGTTGATCAGACAATTAAATAAAAGCGTTGGACGCGTCAAATTTCTATTGATAGTCATATATAAAACCAACTGAACCTTAATCAGGTTATGCTACGCCTCACATTTTTAGAAATTTACGCGCCCAACTCTTTTATTTAATTGTCTGATGAACGCCTTAGATTGATGAGGAGTGTGATGACTAGTACCTAGGACCTACCTAATTATTTTCTAGCTTTTAGTATTATTATTACTTCATGTAAGTATTGTTTTAAATAAAACCGTTTAACTTAAAAATTTTTTTTTAATTATTTTATTATAATGAAACTGTTAACTGATACCACGTGTATCTCTCCCCTACTCAACCCAACAGGTCGATTCAGCAAATGGCAGGAATTTCTTAGGTTCCAACTTAGCCAGATCACAAAGATCGTCAAAGAAGGGAGATCCCAGAGATTTCTCTTGCGCCAAAGCGCAGGACAGTCGCACAGAAAGTGCGTGACTGTTTCTATCTCATCTTCGTTTTTGCAGCTCCTGCAGTACTCATTATAAGGAGCATCCAGCCGTTGTGCATGTTTCCCGATTGCTATGTGGCCGGTTATAAGTCCAACCACCAGAGAAGAAGGAGACTTCTTGTACGTCTCGCGTCCCATTCGGGCCACACGAGCTTAGTGTGGTAGCAGGATTCCAGATTGCTCCATCTCACACCCGCTTCCCTAAGGAAAATTCTTTTCAAAGTGAGCTTACAGGTAGCGAGCGGCATGCTCAATCCCTTCCAGGACGACGAAAGCGGAACGGATGTGGCCCCTCTTGCAAGTTCGTCAACCATCTCATTTCCCGGTATTTCCGAGTGTCCAGGCACCCATACAAGACTGAGGGAAGTTTGCTCAGCGATCTCGTTAAGAGATTTGCGGCACTTCTTTACTGTTCTGGACTTACATGCGCTTGGCTGTCAGAGTAAATACAACTTTTATTATAGCCGCGAACAGCATTCGTCAGGTGATCAACGGCCTCATTTATAGCAGCTACCTCCACCTGAAATACGCTGCAATGATCGGGTAGGCTAAAGGATAGATTCCACCCTAGTTTAGGTACAAAGACCCCGCTGCCAACCTCTTTATCCAGTTTGGAGCCGTCAGTATATGTCTGTAGCCTATCGCACAGGTGCGGCGGCTCCTTCGACCAATAATCCCTATCCGGGATAACAACCTCGTACTTCATATCGAAAAATACAGTCGGAGCGCAATAGTCCGACGAAGGCGAATCCAGATTCTTAAGGATGGCTGCATGGCCAACCACATTGTCTCTCCAGCCAGATAACTCTCGCAGCCGTAGAGCAGAAAAGGCCGTACATTGCTTGGCCATTAAATCTATTGGCAATACATTAAAAAGGGTATCCAGCGCCTCCGCAGGGGTGGTACGCAGACCGCCCGCCACGCACACTAGAGCACTTCTTTGTACCTTCTGGAATATTCGTAGGTTCGATTTTGTATCTAAGCTCGTCCACCAGACCGAAGCCCCGTATAGAAGGATTGGTCTAACCACAGCAGTGTAGAGCCATAGGGTAATATCCGGCGATAGTCCCCCATCTAGCTAGGAAAGCGTAAAATGTGGCACATCACCATTAGGGGAAAACTTATCCAGATCCGACAAGTTCTTTTAGAGATAGTAGGAGTGATAAACATAATTAAAATACTGTTTATTGAATTACGTCACGAATACTTGGGCTTAATATCCATGTTGCCATATCCCATCAAATTTTGAAAAAAATTAAAATAGGTGGAAATATTGTAAATGTATCCTAAATGGCAACATCCAACGTAAAGGAACACGAAAAGTAGAACCTTCCGTACGTCCCAAATTGTCTACACATCGTTTGAGCGCCCCGTTTCCAAGATAGAAATATACATTTTTCTTGTGTAAAACTCACGAACACATGAATAACACTTGTTTACTCATTTTCGCTGAATTTGCTAAAGTTCGACAAAAAGAGTGTAATATTTAAACATCTGTGAGTTTGGAATGCTTTCGCTATCAACAGCTACACTAACAACAACGCCATCATCATCATCATCGTTGCAGCGGTGCGCAAGTATATTTTGACCTAATTCCAAGCGCTAAGAATAAATGCACATCTAAAAAGAGATTAAAAAAAATTAGCTCAGCAGAAAATTTGACTACAACTGCACTTACATCAAGCTAGTATATTTGTTGGCGACTCTTGCAGTGGGGATGTCAGTGCAGTACTTCGCAACCCACTTCCATCACAGACAGTTCTAAGGTACCTTCGTTATGTATAATATTCAACCGGGTTCATTTGTTGTTGTTGTTGTTGTAGCGATAAGGTTACTCCCCGAAAGCTTTGGGGAGTGTTATCGATGTGATGGTCCTTTGCCGGATACAGATCTGGTACGCTCCGGTAACACAGCACCATTAAGGTGCTAGCCCGACCATTTCGGGAACGATTTATATGGCCACATTAAACCTTCAGGCCATACCTCCCTCCCCACCCGCAAGTTCCATAAGGAGCTTGGGGTCGTCAGATCCTCGTCTGTTAGTGAAACAGGATTCGCTGCGAATAGGTGAGGTTGACAATTGGGTTTGGAGAAGCTATATATTGCTCTGGCAACCTGAAGGGTTGCGCTACACAGCCCCTTGAATTTGGTATTTTAGTCGCCTCTTACGACAGGCATACCTACCGCGGGTATATTCTGACTCCTTAACCCGCTGGGGAACCCGGTTTCATTTCGTATAGTTATATGTGAATAAGCGATTGTAGATTACCGCTACTTCGAAGTGTCTTGTAACTAACTAGTCAAACACTAGATCAGAAATCTCTAGCTGAAGTACTGCATTATTTTGGAACTGTTTTGTAATTTTACTACTGGGATATACTAGTTGAGCACCGCGTACCGACTTCAATAGTACTATTTTCACGCATCGTCAGCAATGGCATTAACAGCAGCAACAACATCTATGCCATTCAATCAGACATGAACGAACAGTCGCTAAAGTGCTTCATGTTTTGTGCTCAAATACGCAGAATATTCTTTTTCGATGCATTTAATTTACGAGAGCATAAGTTTTATTGGAAATAGATACAGGGTGTTTCAACAAAAACTAAAAACATAGTGAAAGGAAGTGCCCACCGGCGTTATTTCCGTTTCAAAAGGGAGATAACAACCGGGGCTCTATTTTCTAAACTTGGCGGATGTTATTTCGTTTATGTTTTGCATGAAATTGGTCTTCTTTAGTTTAACTTTGTTTTAGTTATTGAATTTTTTATTTTATTTTATTGCAATTTATTTGCTTTATTTAATCTAATTATTTATTTGAATGCCTAGCTGCGCGCTTTGTAATTTATCTTATTTTATTTAACTTTATTTTGTGTTTCCTTTTTATTAAAATGTGGCCCTGAAAGTGTTTATAGTAAGCTATAACTGGGCCCCGGGGTTTATTTCCCCGATCACTAATACACTGATACATCTAACCCATTATGCGGAAGTTTTTACTTCCTTTATATTAGGTCGGTTGAATGTTTTTCGGCTTTTCATACAAATCTTGCAATCGATTTTTAAGTAACTTCTCATTGAACTACAAACGAGAATTGAAGAATTTGAAAATTTTCAAACCAGCTTTTAAGTAACTTCTCGATGAGCTAGAGACTTGAAATTTCAAACTTAATGCAGAGGTCGATGACAGCCGATGACACGATACAAAAAGATTCGCTAGGGGGCGCACGGGATGAGATATTTAGAAAAATTGTATGAAACGGTGGGAATTTAGGATTGATTTTTATGTAAGTTCTCATTCAACTACAACTGTAAAACTTCACAGATTGGATAAGAAGACTCCGAGAAAATTTAAGAAAAGGAGAAAAAAATTCCGTTAGGTGGCGCACGGATCGAAATATTTAGAGAGGATATTGGAAATTTATTTATTTATTTATTTCTGCTTACAGCTTATACCAAGCCTAACTTATATCTATATATAGTAATTAATAAATAATATAAATTAAGTTATTTATATGAGTCTATTGCCTGCCCAAATGGAGTGAGAGATAGGTAGCAGACGAATGACACCAACGCAAGGATTGTACCAGTTGTATCTGACGCTGTTAACGTATTTAAAGTGCGAAGGCAACATCTGTATGGCGATGCCCTCAACCTATTAGAGTGATGCGTTACGGTATGAACATCGGCTACTTCTTGAATACGTGGGAAAGCTTCCTAGTGCCAGCGTAGAGTACTCGGGATGTATGCAATGCTATTGGTAATTCGAAAGTTTGCCCGCCTTGCACTAGAATGGCAGTGTTCTACATTAATTGTACAATTTGTGTTTAAATTCCCTTATGTTACTAGATTTTACTTCATTTGGTAATTCATGGTAGAATTTAGTCCTTTATAATACAGATTATATTTGTCTGCTTCTGTTCTATAAACTGGTAAATTAAAATCTTTCCTTCTTCTTGTATTTACGGAATCAATATTTCTTACATATTTTATGTTACTTTTCAAATAATCAGGCAAGTTGCCTTCTATTATGTTTCTAATAAACTTCATCGTATTGTAACGAATTTACTTGCAAATCCTCTTATTTGCCCTTTTGCTAAGTTCGTATCACTAAACTGTTGAATAAATAACTCCAATATTGAATAATGGAAAAATGGCCTTTATTGAACTACTTCACAATACACTTATACTTTGCAACGAATAGCTTGCTTAATAACCAAACTGATTGATAGCTCAAATGAAACTCTTTCAAAAAAATACTGCTATTGCTCGCTAGATATCGTCTTAATCGAAACTGCTTGACAACTCAAATCAAACTGAATTCCAGCGCCTCTACAATTGCCGCCTTTTATACTCTCGGATTTCAATGTTCGCATCTTCTAGGCGCTTCCAGAATCTACTAGTCCAGCAGTTCCCAAACTTCTCAGCTGTAACTACAATTGCATGATTTTTATAGTTTTTCTCATTGCATACTTTCAGGAGTATCTCAGATATATGCATGTGTTTGTGCATTGACTCACCGCTGCTCGTATACGTACATGGTACATATGTGTAGACGCAATTATTGTTTCGTTTATGTAGATACATAATGATTGATCTATGGATGTGAATTCACGTCACTGCTTAGCATCGGCTTAGAGACGATAGCATCGCTCAGTGCTGCTAACATTCGTTACAGTATTATAAAACAGTATCTGTTTAATGCTGAGCCAATTTAGAGCGGCGACCATATCTCTGATAGGTATGTCATAGCGTTTCCTAAGAATAAATCGCATAGCTCGGTTCTGTTGCTTTTGCAGTTTGTAAATTTGGCTATCTCTCATAATAATGTTGGACAATATATGAGTGAGGTTCGATTACACAGGTCTGCGAAAAAAAATTTTTGTCAGCTGCATGAGATATTTTTACTGAGTTATATGTTTTAAAGTGCGCTGATTTCAAAAGTGAAGGCCATTTTTTTCTATCACATAAGGATTTTTTGCAAATTCGAACACAAAAAATTGGTTAAAGCACTCCTTTATTCAAAATTTTCAAACAATAAATATTTTTTTTATAGCAGACGAAACATTATTTTGATACATATACTTATTCATGTTCTTTATGAACCCTCTTCTTCTTTTCATTGATACTTTGACGAGTCCTTTTCCGATTTCCGTCTTCAGTTTCTCGCTTAAGCAGCCAACAGTAGTCAGCAAGCATAGTGATATCCCATCGCCCTTGGTACCTTCTCTCGATATCACGGACATCCTGGTGAAATGGCTCCCCCTGCTCTTCACTGTAAGCTCCCAGGTTTTCAGGAAAATAGTCTATGTGAGAGTGTAAAAAATGGACCTTCAAGCTCATTTTGCAACCTTGAGCTCCGTATGCTGCTAGCATCCGTTGCACAATGGTTTTATAGTTAGGATCCTTAGTATTTCCCAAAACTTTTCGCACTACGTCCTTGAACGATACCCAAGCTTCTTTTTCCTTCTCTTTCATAGTTTCCACAAATGAAGGGTGCGTTAAAAGTTTTCTTTGGGTGGGGCCGGTGAAAACTCCCTCTTTATTTCTTTATTACCAATGAACAGAGATACTGCAATATACATAAAAACTTATGTAATATAATAGTTTGAATATTTTTCTGTTTTTAGGAGGTCAAAATCTGTAAGAATATGTAAAAAAATCCTATGCAGTTTTTTGGTCGCAGACCTGTGTTATCGATCTGTAAACCATTACCTTGTACCGTCTTCTTAATCGATGTGCTCACTAAAGTTGGTGTTTTGAGATCGATTTTAAAGTAACTTATCATTGTGCTACAAACATGAAACCTGAGGCAGGTTAAGACACCGTGACAGAGGAACAAAAGGAGACAAATATTCCGGTAGGTGGTGCACGGAGCGAAAAAATTAGATAATAATTTGGAAATATGAAAGCGGGTTTTAAGTAACTTCTCGTTGAGCTATAGGCTAAAAATTTAGAGCTTAATTCCGAGGTCGATGACAGCCGATGACACAATACAAACGGACTGAGAAATCAAACGAAACGGAAGGAATTTTGGGATTGATTTTTATGTAAGTTTTCATTGAGCTACAAGCGTAAAACTTACAGATAGGTTAAGATACCGAGAAAATGTAAGAAAAGGAAAAAATAAAAATAAAATTAAAAAATTTTAAGCACTTCCTTTATATAAATGGACAAAAATCAGCGATTTTATATTTTTACTTCTCATAAATATTTTTGCAATTTCTATGTCAAAATTTAAAAATCAAAGTTTAGCGAGAATATGTCTTTATATAAGGAGAAATTTTTCGCTGCTTTTTGTCCATTTATATAAAGGAAGGGCTTAAAATTTTTTTATTTTATTTTTATTTGCTTTTGTGCTCATCTAAAATTGCTGTATGTATATTGTTATGGTTATTTTGTCTCCCTTCTCGCAACTAATCAGCGCCTAATACCCAACAAAATACCAGCAATCAGTGAAGGGTGTCAGTTCTTGTGAGGGTGCTTCGCTAAGTTCACGTCTTAAGCACTTTAAAAAGAGTGAGCACATTTTTCTTTTCTCAACCAATTAGAGATCAAAGAAGTGAGAGTCAGTTTCTACTTAGAAAAGAGTAAAACAAAATAACAGCTAAGTTGCATTTCGATCAGAGAAATGTAAGGGTGCTTCGCTAACTTTATGTTCATTGTAGAGGCGTATGAAATGAAAGGAAAACAATCCGAGCTTAAGCCTTTTAAATATTTTGAGATTATTACATCGAAAAGATCTCAAGTTTTAACTCACGGATTTCCACTTGACTATTTCCGCCGGTTTTTGCTTCGTAAAAAAATCCCTGTGCGGCTCCGTAATGGCGCAAGCATAACTTTATTCTTTGCTAAGGCGTTTCTGAATCGGTAGCGGCCGCGGTAGTCCTGTCATATGAATAAAAATAAAAAAATGCTAATAAAACTCGACTAAGCCTATTGCGAATCAAAGTTCTTGTTGAAACCCCCTTTATATGTATTAATGCCACAAAACAAAACGAGCCAAGAATCATGCAAGAATATTTTGCATTGTTTTGCTAGCATTCATCTTTTTCTTTTTTGTGCTGAACACTTTATTTATAAACAACTTTATTGGGCTTTAGCAATAATGAAGAAATCAAATTGTTGCCTCTGACTGAGAGCGGTCAATTGATTTAGTCGACCAAATAGAATTGTTGCTGTGTAGCTGATTTGAATTCAATTAAAGTGCTTCCTGATGCCACAGTAACATCACTATTAAACATACTTAAGTAGACAAGAGATTCACACAAACTCAAGCTATTACCTCATTTGTTCGCACAATTTTATCATTGTTACACAATTTGATTTGCATTTAATCTTTGCCACAAAACTTGTTCGGTATAAAATAGAAATTGCTAGTGTTGTCGAGATGTGGATGTTGTTGTTTCTTTAATAATCGCAAATGCTATGCTGTTTATAAGCTATGGCCAACTTTTGACAGCAGACACAATCGATATTTGACAAATGTTTTAAGGTCCTGATCTTACTCAGTGATGCGATTTTTTTTTAATCTCCAGGCTTGTCTCAATAAATCCACTTTTTAGAACCAAATGTTTTTATATTTATACTAGAATAACTACTCGGCAGATTTTGTTCTGCCCGCAAATTGGTTTGTCTACATTTAAAAAGTGAGCCTCGCTTCCTTTCTTCGTTCTCTATCCTATTTTTGTTTCTTCTTATTCTTGTCTATCCCTTATTGCCGTTATCTCCCTCCCACTCTCAAACCCATTACGATTCCCGTTACCAGTCCTGTTACCAATACAACTCTCACTCCCTCTACTTTTCGCACATCAATTTCTCCCATATGTAGAATTTCTATACCCAATATTGAATACCTGTTTCAACTAACCGACCGATTTCAATATCTTTGTTTTATTAAACACTACGAAACTATTGGGCAACTCTCAGGGTCTCCTTTTCGCCGTATGTGCTATGTTTTCATCAAATTTAAATTGGAAACCATGGAAACAACTAAAATTTAAAAATTTTACGTGAATACGACATTCTTGGGAATTGCCCATATAACTATATGAAACTAACAATCTCCTGCACAGTAAAAAGATGCATTTGTCATATTGCAGCCCTTCTAAAAATTTGTTTCTTCTGACCTCTCCCTCTAACTCTCCATCTTTGATCTCTCTTCAGTATCTTTCCCCTTTCACTTCCTCGATTTTGTTCGCTACTACTCCCATTTTTTCCTCTGTCAAAGTCTCCCTTTATTTTCTCCAATCTCTTTCCCTTCTCTTGCCTCCTCCTCTTCCTATCTTCCCCTAGCACTTTCTCCATTTTAATCTTCATTTCCTCCTCTCACTTGATTTACTCTCCCTCTTTCTACTTGTCTTTATCTTCCTTATCTGTTACTCCCCTTTCAAAAATACTTTCAGCTATTTTATTTATTCTCTTTTTCTGCGTTTGGCTTTGCTTTTCGTATAACTTTCCCTCTCGCTGTTCTTCTTAACCACCATCTCTCGTTAAAGCCTCCATTATTTTATTTGATACCCACATTGTAAAAACACATTCTGGGGGTACCCTGGTCCACATTTTGGCCTATATCTCAGAAACACCTTCACATATGGAAGTAGAACCCACTTTTTGTTGTTGTTGTATAAACACTACGGACTCATTCAGTCTATGTGAGGTGGGTTGGGTCGATTTGTATGGATGGAAGTTAACCGATATCGCACCATCGATTTTTCCATAGGATTTGGGTCAGCAAAAAAAAGTTCCACTACGTATACCCAAAAAAATAATTTTCGAGCCTGCGAAAAAAAGACGATTTTTCGACCAAAATTCTTCTAATTCGCCATAAAAGAAATTTTTTTTCAAAAAACTGCATTTACCAGTTTTGCATTTGCCAATTGACACGAAAAAAAAAAATACATAAAAAATGATTTGGAGCCCTGAAAATCGATTGCGCAATATCGGTTAATAAATTGTCCCAGTCTAACGTGAGGTCCTCATGGACCGGCCAGCTCAACCTAACGATACAAACACTCCCCGACGGTTTTGGGAAGTGTTATCGATGTTGATGGTCCTTTGCCGGATACAGATCCGGTACGTTCCGGTAACAAAGCACCATAATGGTACTAGCCATCTCGGGAACGATTCATATGACCACATTAAAGCTTCTAGGCGTTTGGAGGCGAATGGTTCCACCGCGCTATCGTTCGCAATACAGAATGAAGCCCTAAAGTTGATTCATGCGATCTAGAGTTATAAAGTTACCAACAGATTTTGCATTATTATACCTTTCTTGGAAATGAAATGGTATATAAACTTTGTCGCGAATCTCAAAATTGTAAGTCCCTAAAGGAAAATAGATAGGCCCACCAATAAGTATACCGAAATGATCAGGATGAAGAGCTGAGTTGATTTAGCCATGTTTGTCTGCCCGTCTGTCTGTTTGTATGCAAACTAGTCCCTCAATTTTTGAGATGTCTTGATAAAATTTGGTGAGCGGGTATATTTATGTGTCCGATTAGACATTTGTCGGAACCGGACCGATCAGACCACTATAGCATATATCCCCCATACAAATGATTTTACAGAAAAGAGAATTTTCGTCATATCTTCCTCAATTTATGAGAGTGAAGCTTCAAACTTCACCATATGCTTCCGTATATTGCACATCTTGTTGTCTGAAAAAATGGATGAGATCGGTCGTATATATAGCATATATCCCCCACAATCTATTGTTCAGATAAGAAACTTTTCGTAATCACTGCCCCAGTTTAATAGCTAGAGGCTTCCAATTTCACCGAATGCTTACGTATAGAGCATTCATTGTTGTCTGAAAAACTTGTATAGATCGGTGGTATATATAGTATATATCTCATAGAACCGATTGTTCAGATAAGAAACTTTTCGCAATTTCTACACTATTTGAACAGGATATGCATACGTATATAGCATATATTGTTGTCTGAACAAATCATAGAGATCGGTCATATATATTATATACCCCATATAAACTGAAAATTTTGCCCCCTTTTTAAGGACTAGAAGCTTAAAATTTCATCAAATACTTATGTTTACGTTATATATTGTTGAGATACGTGATTCATCGTCATAGCTATTTCATGCAGACCACAAACTCGTGAAACTTTGCATCCTCACACAAACTTCCTACCTATTTTTATACCTTTCATGAAAATGAAATGGTATATTAATTTCGTCACGAAACCCAAAATTGTAAGTCCTTAAAGGAAAATAGATAGACCCACCATTAAGTATACCGAAATAATCAGGTTGAAGAGCTGAGTTGATTTAGCCATGTCCGTCTGTCCGTCTGTCTGTTTGTATGCAAACTAGTCCCTCAATTTTTGAGATATCTTGATAAAATTTGGTGAGCGAGTGTATTTGGGTGTCCGATTAGACATTTTTCGGAACCGGCCGGATCGGACCACTATAGCGTATATATTTAACAGATTGAAGCTTCAAACTTCACCATATACTTTCGTATATTGCACATATTGTTGCCTGAAAAAATTTATGAGATTGGTCGTATATATAGTATATATCCCCCACAACCGATTGTTCAGATAAGAAACTTTTCGTAATTACTGCCCTATTTTAAGAGCTAGAGGCATCAAATTTCAACGAATGCTTACGTATATAGCATATATTGTTGTCTGAAAAAATCATACAGATCGGTGGTATATATAGTATATATGTATATGGTGGTATATATAGTATATATATGGTGGTATATATAGTATATATATATATTTTCGCGATTTTAGGCCCATTTTAACAGCTAGAAGCTTCAAATTTCACCGAACCCTTACGTATATGGCATATATTGTTGTCTGAAAAAATCATAGAGATCGGTTCTATATATAGTATATATCTCATGCAACCGATTGTTCAGATAAGAAACTTTTCGCAATTTCTACCCCATTTTAACAGCTATAAACTTCAAATTTCACCGATTGCTTACGTATATGGTATATATTGTTGTGTCAAAAAATCATAGAGATCGGTGGTATATATATTATATACTTCATATAAACTGTCATTTTTGCCCCTTTTTTACGGATAGAAGCTTCAAAATTCATCAAATAGTTACGTTTACTTCATATATTTTTAAAATACGTGATTCGTAGTCATAGTTTTTACATGCAGACCACAAAAAACGTGAAGCTTTGCATCCTCACACAGAGTACCTACCTATTTTTTATTTTATATTTATCTTAAAAATCGTTTAGATATGTACAAATTTCACCAAATGTTTACGTGTATAGCATATATTGTTGTCTGAAAAAATTATAGAGACCGGTGGTACATATATTATATACCCCATATAAACTGTATTTTTTTGCCCCTTTTTACGGCTAGAAGCTTCAAAATTCATAACATTTCATCAAATAGTTACGTTTACGTCATATATTGTTGAAATACGTGATTCGTAGTCATAGTTTTTACACGCAGCCCACAAAAAACCTGAAACTTTGCATCCTCACACAAAGTACCTACCTATTTTTATACCTTTCATGAAAATGAAATGGTATATTAATTTCGTCACGAAATCCAAAATTGTAAGTCCTTAAAGGAAAATAGATAGACCCACCATTAAGCATACCGAAATAATCAGGTTGAAGAGCTGAGTTGATTTAGCCATGTCCGTCTGTCTGTTTGTATGCAAACTAGTCCCTCAATTTTTGAGATATCTTGATAAAATTTGGTGAGCGGGTGTATTTGGGTGTCCGATTAGACATTTGTCGGAACCGGCCGGATCGGACCACTATAGCATGTATCCTCCATACAACCGATTTTTCAGAAAAGGAGGATTTGTGTAATATCTTATTCAATTTAACAGATTGAAGCTTCAAACTTCACCATATACTTTCGTATATTGCACATATTGTTGCCTGAAAAAATTGATGAGATCGGTCGTATATATAGTATATATCCCCCACAACCGATTGTTCAGATAAAAAACTTTTCGTAATTACTGCCCTATTTTAAGAGCTAGAGGCTTCAAATTTCAACGAATGCTTACGTATATAGCATATATTGTTGTCTGAAAAATTCATAAAGATCGGTGGTATATATAGTATATATATATAGTATATATAGTATATATATATAGTATATATATATTTCCGCAATTTTAGGCCCATTTTAACAGCTAGAAGCTTCAAATTTCACCGAACGCTTACGTATATGGCATATATTGTTGTCTGAAAAAATCATAGAGGTCGGTTGTATATATAGTATATATCTCATACAACCGATTGTTCAGATAAGAAACTTTTCGCAATTTCTACCCCATTTTAACAGCTATAAGCTTCAAATTTCACCGATTGCTTACGTATATGGTATATATTGTTGTGTCAAAAAATCATAGAGATCGGTGATATATATAATATATATATGATGGTATATATAGTATATATATATAGTATATATATATTTTTTTTTTGCGATTTCGGCCCCATTTTAACAGCTAGAAGCTTCAAATTTCACCAAATGCTTACGTGTATAGCATATATTGATGTCTGAAAAAATCATTGAGATCGTATATATCTCATACAACCGATTGTTCAGATAAGAAACTTTGCGCAATTTCTGCCCCGTTTTAACAGCTAGAAGCTTCAAATTTCACCAAGTGCTTACGTATATAGCATATATTGTTGTCTGAAAAAATCATAGAGATCGGTGGTATATATATTATATACTTCATATAAACTGTCATTTTTGCCCCTTTTTTACGGATTGAAGCTTCAAAATTCATAACATTTCATCAAATAGTTACGTTTACGTCATATATTGTTGAAATACGTGATTCGTAGTCATAGTTTTTACACGCAGACCACAAAAAACCTGAAACTTTGCATCCTCACACAAAGTACCTACCTATTTTTTATTTTATATTTATCTTAAAAATCGTTTAGGTATGTTGATCTGTTCACTAGATATTTCTTATCTTATACATCCGATTATTCGGAGATTACGAACGGGATAAGATTATTGTTCAGACCCATTCATGAAAGGTATGAAGTCTTCGACACAGCCGAAGATAGTCCCGTCCTTACTTAGTAAGTGGTGAGAATTGGAATTGCTTAGTGATGTGTGATAATTGATAACAATCGCCACAATATTTGTGTAGAAATGAAATACGGGCGGTAGCATCGATATTTGTGTCCCTCAATAATCATCAATGGACGATTGACACGATACTTTCATGCAATCTTTTCTATTCATAGTTTACCACTGTAAGTGTAAATATTAGGCCGGGTCGATTTGTGGGGAGGCATAAAAATCGCCCATTTAGCTGATTTTTTCATGTAAAGTGCAAAACCGGCGATTTTTTGAAATGTTTGTATGGTGAACTCCCAGGGGGTTCCAGGGGGTGTGCCACTGGCATCGGTGGGTCGGGCCTCCAAAGTTAGTGGCGGTCGGTCATACATTTGGACTCGATTGGAGCACTCTAAATGGGTCAAAGTGGAATTTTTGAAAATTTGCCCCTACCCAAAAGTTCGACCCAAATTGGGGGGCATCAGAATTCGTTTTAGAGGTATGGGTCCTTCGGCAAAGTTTCTTATTTTGATCCTAGAATATGATTTTCACAGAGCAATGAGCGATTTTTAAATCGACCCGCCCTAGTAAATATGTATTTCCGCTTTAAGATTCTTGCTCATTGAGTTGCCTTTAGATCTCTTTTAACACTTTGTTTGTGCTCAAATCGTTTTTAATATTTACAATTGATAGCTTAGCATTGCTACATTAGAATTATTAATTTATTTGTTGCATTTGCAATCGACTAATGGGAATTCACATTGATAGAGTGAGAGATACGCACGCCGGAAGATTTCACTTCATTCATAATAAAGATAGAAAACAGGTGGAATCGAATCAGTTTTACGAGGCTTGAGCAGAAAGTTCAATTGTTTTGCAGCAATAATTAATTGAAAGAATACATGGAAAGTGGAAATAATTTATACATTTACCGGGTTGCTAATTGCTCTAGTAGCGAGATTTTCTGAAACTATTGAATCACTACGTGAATTATACGGATCGCAGGTTAATGGGCTAACCATCCTGCCTCCCGTTTCGTGAGGAGTAGTTTTAAAGCTGATTGTCCGTATCTCATCTTTTACCTCTGTAGGTCTTCTTACGCTGCTCAATGGTTGCACAAGTGTTCATCCGCTCTCCCTCGTAGCTCTTGGATATATATTCACAACCCATCGGTTTGGCAACTACAACGACTAGTATAGCATGTGCGGATATCATGCGGTACGCGGAACCAACCTGCAGGACTTTCGGAATTTCATCGAATCAACCTAGACTTGCCGCATACACTAGAATGAGGTGGATGTGAGCAACTTTATTATAAATAATTTGGATCAGAGAGATTAATTTCCAGAATTTCCTGTGTTCGTCCGGATATATTTGTATTGAAATTTGATAGTATTTAGTTTATTTAATTTTTTTATTCTGAAAACAAAAAAAATATCCATTATAAATCGTAAAAATACTTTTCAGAGCAAATGGGGGACAGATTTTTTGGTTTAAACGACAAAGTAAAAAAGATCTGGTGATTCTTCATCTCGCGCAGATTTCTTCACCAAACTCGAAAAACTTCCATATTTTAGATAGTTAATAGATTTAAAAAAATATTTTTTAAAAGTATTGAGTAGGAGGTGTGCGTGGAAAAATTATTCATGTAGGTTATGAATGTGAACTAGGGTTAACAGCACCGGTAGCTTTAGAGCATCAACGCGTTTGTTGTTGCTACTGTAGCAGTACTTCATCGCATCCAATAGGTGCGATCACTCACAAATTGTCATCAACATCCTCTAAGGAGAATCTGAGGAAACTTGCAATTTCAACAGAGTTGGACAAAAGAGATAAAGGTGGCATTGGTTCCACTTTGGAATTGAAAATATGGTTGGTGTCATTGGGGATACGTTACAAGCGGGGCACACATTTTGTATGTCGGTGTTGATTCTGGATAAGTAAGAGTTTAACCTGTTACCGTATCCAGAGCACAGTTTTGCTGGAGTGACCCGCGTCTCTCCGCGGAGGTTGCTTTCCTCAACTGTTTAGGGTATTTATCTTGTAATTGTCTCTAGTAATTTGGCGACTTTTTGTGGATATCCCTTAAGGCTGTTTTGTGTTCCTTTTATTCATGCAGCTCACTGCTTCAGTGCTTCAGCTTTCTTCATAGCTTCATAGTGCTTACAGAGCGGCCGCCGTAGTGTGATGGTAGCGTGTTACGTCTACCACACCGAGAGTCCTGGATTCAACTTCAGGACAAAGTAACATCATAAATTAAAAAATTTTTTTTCAATTATCATGAAAAGGTTGTCAGTGAAAACTTATCTGCCTTGCAGATGCCGTCGGAAGTCGGCGTAAAACATGTAGCTCCCGTCCAGCCAATTTGCGGAGAAAATTAAGAGGAGCACGACGCAAATTGGAAAAGAAAGTCGGCCTAAGGACGCTAATCGCGCCAAGTATTGATTGCTTACAGAGTTGACTTTTTAAGCTTTTGGGAGACGGGGGCTCTTCAATCAGATGCCTGTTGGGATCCCCAGGTTTCTGTGTATTCAATAGAAAATGGTTGTTCAGCCTTCAATTTGTCTCCATTATTGGGTTTATTCTCGCCTTACTGTGTAGATGATGTTCTGGAGACATAAGAAGACATCCCGTGGCGGATCTGAGTGCGGTGTTTTTACAGGCTTGCAGCTTCTTCGAGTGTGCTTCCAGTAGGCTTCGCGACCATATAGGAGACGTGTAGCCCACAAGCGGCCGCCGACCAATTGCTTAATAGGCTATGAGCTTTTATCTTTGCTCCAAGGGCTGCCGGAGAGGGACTTGAGAATTTTGTTACAGCTCTTTAGGTACAATTGCGGCTGCATGCTCTCCAAAATGTAGATCCTAATCGAATGTCAATATTTTTCGGTGTAAGACAGTCACTATGGTAATGTCTTTGTCGGGGATGTTCAATATTGCCGACGTTTGCCCCGTGCATGTTGTAAGTAAATCCGCCGAGGATTTGGTCGGTGACAGTGCCAAATTTCTTGAGGTGTAAAACTGGAAATAGATAGTCGCTAATTTTATAGCATAGCTTATTCATGGATGGACTAGGGCCTGTTGCCATTATCGTAGGACATAATGGTAAATTCTTCTGGTGGGGAAGGGATCCCCGATATGTAAAGGTTAAACAAAAGTGGGTCTTGCGGTAAATGGGGACAAGACGAAGTACTTGCTGTCATTCAAGAAAGAATCGGCGCATTCGCGCTTTGGAGGCCACGTCACTGTTGACGATATAAATTCGAGACTCGACGAACAAACATCACGCTCTACAAATCGCTCATCGTACCTGTCCTGATGTAAAGCTCGGAATCATGAACGGTGTCGAGAAAAACTGAGATGACTCTTGGAGTGTTCGAGAGAAAGGGTTTCCGGAAGATTTATGGTTCTGTCCGTGGTGACGACGGCGAGTATCGAAGGAGGTATAGTGCTGAGCTGGCATATATGACGATAGTGCAGCAAATAAAACCCCAAAGTCTTCGCTGGCAAGGTTATGTTATGCGAATGGACAAAGACGCTCCGGCCAGGAAAGTATTTCAGTCGACACCGCAGTTTGAAATCCGAGGAACGCGGAGACAGGGGAGGCAGGTGGAGGAAGACTTGATCTCCCTTGGTGCTCCCAATTAACGTAAGCTATCGCGAAGCAGGCATAGCTGGCGTGACTTCTTACGAAACGGGAAAAATCGTTTAGGTGGTCAAGCGTCAATCAATGATGATAATGAAAAAAAGTGGGGATAGAACCCGAAGTTCATCCTAAAAACTATTTATTGCTTACGAGCCGGACCCGTGCGCATCTTGCTCAACCAATATAAAAGTCTCTTATCAAATATCAACAGAAAGCAGCTGTTCTATTAACTTAGAGCTCGCGCTGCCTTCTAGCGTATAATAGCAACTGCCGTAAATCAATTAAAACTAACAGAGTGCGCTGCCATCTAGCGTACAATACAGCTTGCGCTGCCATCTAGCGTAATGCAGTGCAAATATTCACAATAGTGCCAGAACACAAATAGATTTCTTTGTGTGCTCACAATCGTTTATTTTTAACAATTTTTTTTAATAAAATATAGCTAAACAAAAGCACTAGGACCAAAATTGCCCAAAGCTCGCTAATAGCCCGAATCTCCATCTTTACAACCAAAACTTTATTTATAGATTTGGATTCCAAATAAGAGCGAAAACGGGACCCGTACATAAAAACAGCAATTAGAAACAATACATATGATACTAAATTTAAGAAATTTACTTACATATACATAGCTAAATATTTTAAATAGCCAAGAAAATTTATTTATGCTTAAAATACTTTCAACACTTAACTAATTTGTTAAATCGAGCCAAGTTGGACCGGGCAAAATGTTCATATTTCAAGCAGACAAGTGATTGATATGCTCATCCAAGTGAAGGGACACATATTATTTATTAATATAAATACCTACAAATTTACATTATAAATATAGCAAAACGGGCCAACTTGCCATTCATAAAATTTAATTTAATTATATGCATAAACACATTTGGGTTTTGGTAAGAGATGAGAGATAGAAGAGAACAATTTACTCACTCACTCGTTTGCTAAAAATAATACGAGATAAAAGGAATTTTTAAATATTGCTTCAAAGACTAACTCGAAAGCCTGTTCTATATAACAATGCGAGTTTCAGCCCCAAGAAGTGCTGAAAAAATTATAGTTAAAACAAGTAAGGAAGGCTAAGTTCGGGTGTAACCGAACATTACATACTCAGCTGCCAAATTACATCTTGCAAAACTTTTAAATTACCTTCTTTTAAAAATGGGCGGTGCCACGCCCGTTGTCCAAAATTTTACTAATTTTCTATTCTGCGTCATAAGGTCAACCCACCTACCAAGTTTCATCACGTTATCCGTTTTTGGTAATGAATTATCGCACTTTTTCGGTTTTTCGAAATTTTCGATATCGAAAAAGTGGGCGTGGTTGTAGTCCGATTTCGTTCATTTTAAATAGCGATCTGAGATGTGTGGCCAGGAACTTACATACCAAATTTGGTGAAGATGTCTCAATATTTACTCAAGCTATCGTGTTAACGGACAGACGGACGGACGGACGGACATGGCTCAATCAAATTTGTATACTCAGTTGAGCAGAGCTCACAGAGTATATTAACTATGATTGGATAACGGTTGGTTGTACAGGTATAAAGGAATCGAGATAGATATAGACTTCCATATATCAAAATCATCAGTATCGAAAAAAAATTCGAGCCATGTCCGTCCGTCCGTCTGTCCGTTAACACGATAACTTGAGGAAATTTTGAGGTATCTTGATGAAATTTGGTATGTAGGTTCCTGGGCACTCATCTCAGATCGCTATTTAAAATGAACGATATCGGACAATAACCACGCCCACTTTTTCGATATCGAAAATTTCGAAAAATCGAAAAAGTGCGATAATTCATTACCAAATACAGATTAAGCGATGCAACTTGGTAGGTGAGTTGAACTTATGACGCAGAATAGAAAACTAGTAAAATTTTCGACAATGGGCGTGGCACCGCCCACTTTTAAAAGAAGGTAATTTAGAAGTTTTGCAAGCTTTAATTTGGCAGTCGTTGAAGATATCATGATGAAATTTGGCAGGAACGTTATTCTTATTACTGTATGTCTGCTTAATAAAAATTAGCAAAATCGGAGAACGACCACGCCCACTTTAAAAATTTTTTTTTTTTAATTCAAATTTTAAAAGAAAAGTTAATATCTTTACAGTATATAAGTATATTATGTAAACATTCAACTCCAGTAATGATATGTTGCAACAAAATACAAAAATAAAAGAAAATTTCAAAATGGGCGTGGCTCCGCCCTTTTTCATTTAATTTGTCTAGGATACTTTTAATGCCATAACCATTTACCAATCCTTGTGAAATTTGGTAGAGGCTTAGATTCTAGGACGATAACTGTTTTCTGTGAAAAAGGGCGAAATCGGTTGAAGCTACGCCCAGTTTTTATACACAGTCGACCGTCTGTCCTTCCGCTCGGCCGTTAACACGATAACTTGAGCAAAAATCGATGTATCTTTACTAAACTCAGTTCACGTACTTATCTGAACTCACTTTGTATTGGTGTAAAAAATGGCCGAAATCCGACTATGACCACGCCCACTTTTTCGATATCGAAAATTACGAAAAATGAAAAAATGCCATAATTATATACCAAATACGAAAAAAGGGATGAAACATGGTAATTGTATTGGTCTATTGACGCAAAATATAAGTTTAGAAAAAGACTTGGTAAAATGGGTGTGACACCTACCATATTAAGTAGAAGAAAATGGAAAAGTTTTGCAGGGCGAAATCAAAAGCCCTTGGAATCTTGTAAGGAATACTGTTCGTGGTATTACATATATAAATAAATTAGCGGTACCCGACAGATGATGTTCTGGATCACCCTGGTCCACATTTTGGTTGATGTCTGGAAAACGCCTTCACGCCTTTTAAAACCCTCATTAATACCTTTAATTTGATACCCATATCGTACAAACATATTCTAGAGTCACCCCTGGTCCACGTTTATGGCGATATCTCCAAAAGGCGTCCACATATAGAACTAAGGCCCACTCCTTTTTAAAATACTCATTAACACCTTTCATTTGATACCCATATCGTACAAAAAAATTCTAGAGTCACCCCTGGCCCACCTTTATGGCGATATCTCGAAAAGGCATCCACCTATAGAACTAAGGCCCACTCCCTTTTAAAATACTCATTAACACCTTTCATTTGATACCCATATCGTACAAACAAATTCTAGAGTCACCCCTGGTCCACCTTTATAGCGATAATTTGAAAAGGCGTCCACCTATAGAACTAAGGCCCACGCCCTTTTAAAATACTCATTAACACCTTTCATTTGATACCCATATCGTACAAAAAAATTCTAGAGTCACCCCTGGCCCACCTTTATGGCGATATTTCGAAAAGGCATCCACCTATAGAACTAAGGCCCACTGCCTTTTAGAATACTCATTAGCACCTTTCATTTGATACCCATATCGTACAAAAAATTCTAGAGTCACCCCTGGCCCACCTTTATGGCGATATCTCGAAAAGGCATCCACCTATAGAACTAAGGCCCACTCCCTTTTAAAATACTCATTAACACCTTTCATTTGATGCCCATATCGTACAAAAAAATTCTAGAGTCACCCCTGGCCCACCTTTATGGCGATATCTCGAAAAGGCATCCACCTATAGAACTAAGGCCCACTCCCTTTTAAAATACTCATTAAAACCTTTCATTTGATACCCATATCGTACAAACAAATTCTAGAGTCACCCCTGGTCCACCTTTATGGCGATATCTCGAAAAGGCGTCCACCTATAGAACTAAGGCCCACGCCCTTTTAAAATACTCATTAACACCTTTCGTTTGATACCGATATTGTACAAACGCATTCTAGAGTCACCCCTGGTCCACGTTTATGGCGATATCCCGAAAAGGCGTACACACATAGAACTAAGGTCCACTCCCTTTTAAAACACTTATTAACACCTTTCGTTTGATACCGATATTGTACAAACGCATTCTAGAGTCAACCCTGGTCCACTTTTATAACGATATTCCGAAAAGGCGTCCACCTATAGAACTAAGGCCCACTCCGTTTTAAAATACTCATTAACACCTTTCATTTGATACTCATATCGTACAAACAAATTCTAGAGTCACCCCTGGTCCATCTTTATGGCGATATCTCGAAAAGGCATCCACCTATAGAACTAAGGCCCACTCCCTTTTAAAATACTCATTAACACCTTTAATTTGATACCCATATCGTACAAAAAAATTCTAGAGTCACCCCTGGCCCACCTTTATGGCGATATCTCGAAAAGGCATCCACCTATAGAACTAAGGCCCACTCCCTTTTAAAATACTCATTAACACCTTTCATTTGATACCCATATCGTACAAAAAAATTCTAGAGTCACCCCTGGTCCACCTTTATGGCGATATCTCGAAAAGGCGTCCACCTAAAGAACTAAGGCCCACGCCCTTTTAAAATACTCATTAACACCTTTCGTTTGATACCGATATTGTACAAACGCATTCTAGAGTCACCCCTGGTCCACGTTTATGGCGATATCCCGAAAAGGCGTCCACCCATAGAACTAAGGCCCACTCCCTTTTAAAACACTTATTAACACCTTTCGTTTGATACCGATATTGTACAAACAAATTCTAGAGTCACCCCTGGTCCACCTTTATGGCGATATCTCAAAAAGGCGTCCACCTATAGAACTTAGGCCCACTCCCTTTTAAAATTATCATTAACACATTTCATTTGATACACATGTCATACAAACACATTCCAGGGTTACCCTAGGTTCTTTTTACAACATGGTGATTGGGAGTGGGAGGGAATAAGGAATGTAAGGGAATAATAAGGAAAATGGAAGATATAGTAGAAGAGAATAGAATAGAGAGAAGAGGGAATCGTGGCTCAGTTTTTTAATGAAGCCAAACCACTTTTTGGGCAGAGCAAACTCTGCCAGGTGCGCTAGTTTTGAAATAGTAAAATTTTGATTTACGTCTGTTTACAATAAACCGTGCCATATAATAAATACCTTTTAAAATTTTATAACATACGGTCTATATATTGAATAACATGCGTTTTGGCAATATGCAGCAGGTTTGACATTTTTGTACTCAGCGTGCTTTGCACACAGTGTATTAACTTTGATTGGATAACGGTTGGTTGTACAGGTATAAAGTAATCGATTTTTTTGTATTGACTGTAATGAAGTATATAATACAAATCTACATAGTAATTTCTTATCACACAACGGATTTTTACTAATTTTTAATTTTTCTTGCTTTTTTACGTTATTATTACATATATTTAAAAAAAAAGTTCCCCCCTAGAACGTAAAAAAGCAAGAAAAATTTAAAATTAGTAAAAATCCGTTGTGTGATAAGAAATTACTATGTAGATTAGTATTATATACTTCATTACAGTCAAAGCATGGAGTATATGATGTTCGGTTACACCCGAACTTATACACCTTTACTTCTTTTGAATTAAAATACGTATTAAATTTGAAATAAGTTCCTTTTGCTTTGATATCGACCATTGGCTATGACATGCGCCGCTTTTCTTTCAAAAAAATGTATCAAATTCTTTTGGCTAATTGCCATTTGTTGAAAGTTGATTTTATATTTTTCTATATTCATGTAGATAGACTTATTTTGTATGTAGATTGCAAGAGCTGAAAAATAAAAATTTTAAAAGAGTTCATGTCAAGAGTTCAAATATCGCCGTAGTAGCTATATTATTATTGCATCAGTTAAGTATCTTTACCGAGGTCAGATCTACCAGTCACTTAGCCACCGTCTTATTCTTCGCACAACTCAGCTGTCTTTCTTTTGCTCTCTCTCTCTCTCTCGCTTTTTCTCTCTCCTTTTCCTTCACAATGTTTACCTCGTTTTCTTTTTATAGTTAATCGTCACCTTTTCCTCCTTTCCATCTTAATATTTTTTTCATCCTTCCTCTACTTTTCTCTCTTTTATTCCCGGTGAAGTTGGAGACTGACGAGATGGCTGTAAAAATATTACGCTTCATGTAAAAAAATCGAGCATTTTCCACTTTCCTCACTTTTAATGCATAAGGTTCATTATTTTAATGCTTTTTTGGGTATAAAACTTTACGAAAATAATAAAAACATGCAGATTTTTTCGGGTTTCAAAATTAATTTAATGAAATGTTAATTGCACCGGAGTATTTAAGGTCTGGTTTTTCAGTGCAAACTTCGGTCGCTTAACCTTAGATGGACAGCAAAAATTAATATTATTGAACAAAGTGGTGGTTAAACTCTGGTCAACTTTAACTGGAGTTTAAACTCGCATTGAAATATCCGGTATAATTTCCAAAAACTCATTTGTGTGATTGCCAATTATCAATTACAATAGCAATCGGTGTGAAATTGTTAAGCCATTTGTATGTAAATTTAAAAATTCTTCTTTCTTCATATCAACTATTATGCAACTAAGTGTCACACTTTAGAATCATTTCGAAACTATTTCAATGACTCACCCGTATTACAATTATTTGACTTTCAGGGAAACTTCTTTCATATTTCTATGAATTCCATTACAAAAATATTCCATTATTTGTGGAAAGTGTCAATCGAAATTAGGATTTTTTCTTCTAAACATTGTTTATTGATCGCAAAGAATATTTAAATCATTAATATTCGCTCAGATTCTTATTGAATTATTATATATACTAATCGATATATTGATTCACAAGGCCAAATTTTTATAAAGATATACGTGGCATGCTTACGTACATGTGTACAGTGCTGGGATAAAAAAAGCACTAAAGTAAACACGAATTATTTTTGTTATATGTCATTTAAAATATAGTTCGATTTGTTAAAGAAACAAAAAACATTTTCTAAAAATTTTCAATTAAATTATTTATCTATAGAAAAAAACTCAAAAAAATTACAAACTTTGGACACGCCGTTGGTTACAATTACATTTTTCTGAATTTCACTTCCTCACTAGTTAGTTGTATAATCAAGTGCTGAGCTTTGAACTTGAGTTCACCTGCATTCATATTGGTGCTAAGGCAGATGCCTCTATCCACTAAGCTATTTAAATGCCCCTATGAATGCTTTGTAATTTATCCCTATCTTTTGTATTTTTGTTGATTTTCCTTTTGTACACACTTTGTTGGTACACACGTACTATCAACCCAATTCGGAATACAAATTTTTTGGAGATTTTTCCACTCTCTCATTCCCGCAATGATGAACAAATTTCTTGGGAATTTTTTTTCATCTCATTTCTCCTATCACAAATGAATTTCGTAAAATGGCAAAGTGTTTTGAGAAAAAAGTGGGCATCACGACCGCAGTTTTATTAGCAAACCGATAATTTTTTGATAACACGTCGATAACTTTTCGATAAGTAATTGACAAATTCTCGATAGTTTATCGATAACTTTTCCTAAATTTATCTGCAATTTTCTATAACTTTTCGAATAATTCCTTTCCTTTGCTTTCTTTCCTTTCTTTTGCTCTCCTTTCCTTCCTTTCCTTTACTTTTCTATCCTTTTCCTTACTTTCCTTTCCTTTCCTTTCCTTTCTTTTCCGAATTTAGCATCCTTTATAAATAAAGACTACGTGAAGTTACACACATTTTTGTGAACTTGGAAGTTTCTACTATAGAACGAATTATATTGTGACGAATATTTGCATCACTAAGCTGCTACTAAATAAATGCTCAACATCAATAAAGCAGCCACTCTTACGTAGAAGGCGACGATGAGATATGTCACACACAAAAAATATGTAGTTATCAGCCGAAGCTGTTACTCACACATACACACGCATTAGCCATAAAACATAAACTACGAATATACATGTATATAACCAAGCATGAGATACTACTGTTCTGGAACACCGGTTCGCGAAACGACTAGACCTTAGGAGAACGAGATAACAGAGAGTATAATAGCAGCGAAAGCTGAGGAATGACTAATCAGTTTGATTAACACACGCTATTGTGAAGTATGTCATATTGAAGTATAATTGTACTACTCTCAAAGTAATCTAAATAAAGACCAGTTTTCAATACTGAATATTGAAGTGATTTATTCAACAGTGTAGCGATTCGAATGTTAGCAGAAAGTGCGTAAATATCACAAATCCCCAAAATTCGTTACAATATTTTAAATGGGAATTATTTAAAATCAAGTACTAAATCCTAAACTGCAGACAACGCCCAATTGGTCATTGATGTTGCATTTTTATCACCCACCACTGCACAGGCAATCCAAACGTATACGTGTTCCTGTATTTACAACCTTAAAATTTCACAATTAACATAATTTTTAAATAGAAATTGGAAATTGCTGCCGGCATTGGTGAGTCATCGTCCAAGAGTCAACAACTCCCACACAAAATGAACCCCTTGTGCGCAATTTGTCGTAAGGAAATTTATTATTTGTTGTTGTTCTCTGGCAACAGGTAAATGTGAATATTTAGCTGAATGCCCTAACAAGTAAATTAATGCAAAAGCTCATATTTTGATAGAAAGCGCAGCTTAAAGGCATCTTTTTATTATTAGAATTCCTCGTTTTGTTTATTTTTATTCCACAGAAAAAGTACACAAACCCAGCAAACAGGCAGAGTCATAAGAGAAACAAAAAAGAGTCCTAATACGCAACACTCTTACGCTTGTTTTGAGCGCATTTCAGAGTGCGAAATTTATGCATTTGCCTTCTTGCTAGATGAGCTTAATTTCATTTGTAATGTGAACCTGATCAGAAATTATATAAGTTAAGACATTCAGAGCGTTTCCTACTTACAAAGTTCCCACAGCCGGCCTCAGCTTATCTAAGTTTGCAAATTAGGCTGCTAGCGTACGCCTGTCGCTTAACCGTTACCATAGACAAATAATAAACGTGTTGAAGTATTGCGGTATATATAGGCTATCCCCATACGACCCAGAAGTCTGAAAATATAGCTTCAACGGCGTGTATCCAAGACAGTATTGTACTTATTTCCGTCGGTAATCCTTAATGCCTTAACACAATCAAAACGACTGCTGACTTGTCTAGATCGGCCTTTGTTGTAGGAGTCTATAGCGTAGATAGCGCCCGAAACCTCATTATCACTATTCGACTTGAGTCTAACGCTCATTGTTTCTAAAGTCACAACACGTGTCTCTAAACCGTTCATCTTCTCCAATTAGGAAGATAAACCGCCCCCGTAAAATTTGACCAGTGACTTTTAATTCTCCCATTCCTACTATTTTTATTTATTTTTTTATTTTGTAAGATTATATTTTTCAAGTATTTCTTATGTAGAACACGGTTTATTATTATTTTTTGTTAATATTTCCCATGGTCGTATATTCTTGTATATTCGTAGTTTCCCTCGATGATATGTTGGTATGACTATATCTTATCTTTATTAGAAGGTTTATTCTCAGGCTACCTGCTCGGCCGCCACTAAAGGACGAAAGAACAAATCAAGAAGACGGCTGAAAATAGGCCTGCTTCACAAAATCCAGTAGCTCAAGTGACGCTCACAACCTCATTACCACAAATGGAATTGAATCTAGAGTTTATGTATAGGCGTAATTTACCTGCCCTTAATATTTGTGTCAGTGAACTTTATACCATTCCTGCTCTTTGACAAAATTTTACTCTAACAGGGATTTTTTGTAAATAGTTTCCTATGACTTGATATTTTATATTTGTTCAAGGAATATTTACTGAGTACATGCTCGGCCACCAATTAAGGTCTAAACGTATTACACCTTTTTGAAATGATTGAACTTAGATTCGGGAAAAAAGTATTCGAGGAATTGTTTGGAAAATAATAACGAATATTTCAAAAAAAAGTCCGTAACATAAAAACAAAAAAAACTTTCCGGAGTACCTGCTCAGGCGCCGCCTAAGGACTAAACATATTACACCTTTTTGAAATGATTGAGCTTAGATTGGGGGAAAAAGTATACGAAGCATTATTTGGAAGAATAAATCGAATATTTCGAAAAAAGTCCGTATAATAAAAACAAAAAGAACAATCCGTGGTACCTGCTCAGGTGCCGCCTAAGGACTAAACTAAACGTATTATACCTTTCTGGAATTGTTATGGGCCATTTAAGTTGGGGAAGGATATCCGAAGTATTATTTGGAAAAGCCATATCACCAAATATTTCCCGGAGAAAATTCCTTAAATAAATAAGAAAGAGTTCTTCCTGTGGAGATGCCCTACATTGTCTGAAATATGTATTTTATTTATTATGATTTAATAAAAATATCATTAATTTATATTAATCATATTATTTATACATTTCCCATCTTCTTTCAGCATGAGTCGTCCATCACAGCAACGCACAATGCAGCAGCAGCAGCCAAAGTCGACAAAGCAGCATCTCACAGAGCAGGAGGCCATTGCGGCCTCCGAACTCTTCGATCTCTTCTGCGTCGCAACAACAATGCGCCAAATTCTCGGTTTGCATCGTGATATGTGCGATATACTCGGTTTACGGCCAGCACCAATAAACGAATTCTATCCTATGTTAAAAGCGAAAATTCGTTCATGGAAAGCGCAGGCGCTATGGAAAAAATTCGATGCACGAGCCGCACATCGTGTATATGCGAAAGGAACTGCGTGCAATGGTACGCGTGTGCTAGTCATTGGCGCAGGCCCATGTGGCATGCGCACAGCCATTGAAGCACAATTGTTGGGTGCCAAAGTTGTTGTGCTGGAGAAACGTGATCGTATAACGCGCAACAATGTATTACATTTATGGCCGTTCGTGATAACCGATTTACGTAATTTGGGTGCAAAAAAATTCTATGGCAAATTTTGTGCGGGTTCCATAGATCATATATCGATAAGACAGTTGCAAATTATTTTGATGAAGGTGGCACTGCTGTTGGGAGTGGAGATACATGAAAATGTATCATTTGAACGGGCTATTGAACCAAGTGGTGATGGATTCGGATGGCGTGCGGCTGTAACGCCAACGGATCATGTTGTTTCATATTATGAATTCGATGTTTTAATCGGAGCCGATGGTAAACGTAATACGTTGGAAGGTTTCAAACGTAAAGAATTTCGTGGCAAATTAGCGATTGCAATTACAGCCAATTTTATAAATAAGAAAACCGAAGCGGAGGCTAAAGCGGAAGAGATTAGCGGCGTAGCGTTCATATTTAATCAGTCATTCTTTAAGGAACTTTATGAGAAGACTGGTATAGATTTGGAGAATATTGTTTACTATAAAGATGAGACACACTATTTTGTTATGACTGCAAAGAAGCATAGTCTCATCGATAAAGGTGTCATATTGCAGGTAAGTGTTGAAATTTTCTTGATTGGAATGAATAATCAAATTTATGATTTAAATAAAAAAGTAACGTATCGTGTTTTAAATTTTTATGATTATATTATTTTTTAAAGTTACCCCAGTAATTTAAAATCAATTCAGTTAAAAAAAACCAAATTATTATGATGAATGAGACTATTCAAACATTAATTGGAATCTTAATTAAAAATGTATTCAGTAAAGAAATCAAAAGTAATCATGATTAATCAGATTGTTGGAACATTGAATGTACTGAAATAATTGGAAATTAATTAAGTAAAAAAATAAATAATCATGACTAATGAGACTATTCAAACAATGGTTGAAATTAATTAACAAAAAATCGTGATTATTTGGACAATTCAAACATTGATTTGATTGAAATAATTGAAAATTAATTATGTAATCAAATTAAAAATAATCTTTATTAATTGGAAGACTCAGACATTGATTGAAATGAAACAATTAAAAGTGTATTAAGTAAACAAATCAAAAAATAGTCCTGATTAATTGGAATATTCAATCATTGATTGGAATGAAATAACTGAAAATTTACTGTGTAAAAATATCACAAATAACGATCATTATTAATACTATTTCCAAACATTGATTAGAATTAAACAAAAATAATAACAATCCTGATAAATTGGACTAAGTATTGAAACATTGATTTGAATGAAGTAATTGAAAATACATAAGTTACGTAAAAAAAACAAATGATGTTTAAGTGAAATATTCAAAATTTTAATGAAATGAAGTAATTGACAATGGATTAAGTAAAAAATTCAAAAATAAATTTAATTAATTGACAATTTAAACATTGATTGAAAAAAATAATTTAAGATAAACTAACTAAAAAATTAAAACAAAATTAATTGGAATATTCAAACATTGATTGGAATCAAATAATTGAAAACGAATTAAGTAATCCTGATTAATTGGGCTTTTCGAACATTGATTGGAATGAAATAATTAAAAGAGAATTATATAAAAAAAATAAAAAAAACCAACTAAGGCATGACGTAGCTGAATGCGTTTATAACCATTTCAACTATCGTAGGAGTGCGGGTTCGACTCCCACTCCCGGGAGAAAAGGCTTTGAAGAGATTTACAAGGCATAATCGAAACAGCTGTCGCCTTGTCCGTCCTGATGTCACGTTGCTTAAATTTTTCCCAAATTATTAAATAAATTATAAAATTAAAAATTGCTTGAAATAAATGTTTTCATACATTTAAAGCGATACGGGCAATCCCCGGCAAACTTATATAAGTGACAACATTTGGTTAATTCGTTGTAGTTCTATAAATAGAACAAAAACAACAACAAAATACAAAGTTTCTCTGAAACCCGCCTTACAAACATGCATAGCTTTAACACATAACTACATACGAATTATGTGATGTGTGAAGGATAATATATACGTAAGAAGGCAATTGGGAAAAACTTTACAACCAACTAAGGCATGACGTAGCTGAATGCGTTTATAACCACTTCAACTATCGTAGGAGCGCGGGTTCGACTCCCACTCCCGAGAGAAAAGGCTTTGAAGAGATTTACAAGGTATAATCGAAACAGCTGTCGCCTTGTCCGTCCTGATGTCACGTTGCTTAAATTTTTCCCAAATTATTAAAAAAAATCTAGACTAATGGAATAATTAAGCAATGATTTGGATTAATGAATTCAATAAAAAAACTAGTCTAGATTAATTGGCCTACTCAAACATTAAAATAATTGATAATGAATTAAGGAGAAAAATTGAAAATAATCATAATTAATTGGAATACTCAAACAGTGATTGCAATGAAATTTAAAAAATGAAAAATAATCATGATCAATGAGACTATCAAAGATTGATTGGTATGAAATAACTAAAAAACAATTAATTGAAATAATTAAAAATAATCATTATTAATTTGGCTTTTCGAACATTGATTGGAATGGTATAATCAAACTCGTGGTTTTAATAATAAAAATTTTAAACTGACGATCAACTGTCCTTTCGCTTTTTTAAACTTTTTTTTTAACATTTTTAAGTTGGGTTATTTTAGATTGAACATACCAGCAGTGAGGACCTCACATAAACGGCGTGTAAACGTTACGTAAAGAACTTCTTTGACGACCAAACTGAAAGACCCACATATGAACTAAAACTCTGTGCTCCCTATGCAAGAAGCCATGGTTTCTAGATCAACGCCGCTTCCAAGGAACCCTCTTCAAGAGAAAGGGCGAGTTCGCTCTGATCTAAGCTGTTCCTTGAGCTATTTGCCCCTATGCAACACCTCTGCCGTTGACCCGGTAATCCTTGAGCACTTTGTCCCCAACACCCTTGCCGTTGATCCGCTATTCTATGAGCAATTTATCCCCATGAAAGACCCCTACCGTTGTCTCGCGAATGGCAGAGTCTCGAGGCTCTTTTCCACCTTCTCTATTTCCAATATGTTGCTATTGTTGTCCTTATGTTTTCTCTTCCTGCGGCGCAGCTAAATAATTCCTTTGCACCAGGCGATTTTCCTTTCTGTGAGTGCCTGATTGATTATTTTGCTCCTTCTCCTTTGTTGGAGAGGGCAAAATACCTTCCAATCCTGCGTCGGCGCTCTTTTCACATCTCCAACCGTGCGTTTGTGTCTTACTTCATGGTGACGCTATGTTTAGGAATTGCTTCGGGCAATGAAAGCCACAGTCAGGGACAGTTTCGCTACGTCGATTATCCTATCTGGGAACACCGAAGTCTCCGAGTATGCCGGCGTCTTGTCTAAATCCCTTTTACTTGTAAACGATTTAATTAGGCCCTCTCCTACCTCGTGCTGCCATGCAGCTTTCGTGGCACATGTTCTTCGGCATTGTGAACTCTATCTTCTCACTGACTTGCAGCTGTAGAGGTGCATGTTTTGCTGCCTGATAAAAGCACGTTTGTGCTCTCAACTGGTACGATGTTTCTTCAACGTCAATACTTGTTGCCGTCTCGCAGCTAAATTCCTGTCTGAAAACAGAATTGAACCTGCTTTCGGTGCCTAGAGCTCCCAGGCAACAGACAATTCTAACATTGTCCGGTATTTGTATATGGCTCTCTACCCATCTACGTAGCCTACTCTTCTCCACACTGCAGCTGATGCTCCCTTTTTGACTCCTCTCTAACCCTACGTTTCTCTTTTCAAGATCGAACTCTTCGCCTGAAGATGTTTTGCATTCCAAGGCTTGCGATCCTTTCTCTACCTCTTTTTGAGTGCCTTATTTTAACATACCCCTCCTCTAAAACCCTGGAGTAAAGGAATGGCATTGCTTGGTCACCGACCTCTCGCCTCCCTCCTATATAGCATAACCACAGATACAAGCGTCTACATCACAGGGTCCTATACTCTGACGACATGAAATACGGCTATGCTCTCGCACCAACATTATAGACTCATTTAGGCTATGTGAGGTCCTCATGGGTCAGTTCAACATGGCTTTCATTATGAACAAATTTACCTTGCACGCAATGTATTATTCCCCAATGATTTCCGATTTGAGTTGATTAAAATTAAAAGCTCTTCAATGATTTCAATATTTCTTTCGTCTCTTTTTAGGACTTCTCTGATCCCGCGGAATTGCTTGCTCCAGCTAACGTTAGTGAGCTAACGTTAGTGCCGACAAGCTGCTCGACTATGCGCGCGAAGCAGCCGAATTCTCCACCAAATATCAAATGCCAAATCTCGAATTTGCTGTCAATCATTATGGTAAACCCGATGTGGCAATGTTCGATTTTACCTCCATGTTTGCTTCAGAAACTTCATGTCGTGTGATTGTGCGCAACGGATTTCGTTTGTTGCAATGCCTGGTGGGTGATAGCTTGCTAGAGCCTTTCTGGCCAACCGGATCAGGGTGTGCGCGTGGATTTCTTTCCAGTATGGATGCGGCATATGCGACAAAATTGTGGTCAAATACACGTAATAGTATTATGGCTGTAGTGGCACAACGTGAGAGTATCTATAGGTGAGCTGAAAGTTAAAGAAACAAAAACCAATATCGAAATAAATGAAATAATATGTCTTTATTTAACTCTTTCAGACTGCTCGGACAAACAACACCGGAAAATCTACAACGTGACACGGGATCCTATACGGTTGATCCAGCATCACGTTATCCAAATTTAAATCGCACTGCTGTGAATCCGTTTCAGGTGAGAACTCTTATCGACTCGGATGATCCAAAAGTGTTTGAGCAACCAATTGCCGAAATTATCACAGCGTCAGCTGAAACCCCCGCATTGTTGCGTAAGCCTCGCCGTAGTACAGGTACGTTTTGGCAAAAGATGATGGAAAATCGTAACAATATAGAAAAAAATCTCTTTTTAGATATTGTGCCTGAAGCTTTACTACATTGGGTGCGCACTCAGTTGCACATGCACGATTTTGTCAACGATGTACAAGAGCCTGCCGATATCATCAAAAATGGAAAATCACTCTGCGCCTTAATTAGCCGGTATGCAAATACATATAAATTAATACATATTTGTAATTTTCTCTAAACTATTTGCCAATTATTTGTTTAATAGTTTTCGGCCAGATTTAATCGATTATACATCCACACGTGACTTAACACCCGCAGAACGTAACGAAGTTGCCTTCCGTATATTAGAAAGCGAATATCAATTGCCACGCATTATGACTGGTGCAAAATCTTTGGATTTAGAAAAGTTGGACCCACGTCACTGGCTGCACTATTTAAGTCAAGTACGAGAAGTATTCCGTGGTGAAGTGCCACATTTGAAACATCCAAAAATGGATATCACAGAATTGCGCGAAAAATATCGTCTTAATAATGCACACGCACAACCAGACTTTTCTAAATTGTTACAACTCTCCACCAAACCAAAATATACGAAAGCTAAAAGCCCCATTGAAGATATGGTCGATGTGCCACAAGTGGTACATCGTCGTTCGGTAATGGAAGAAGAACGTGTGAAGCGCATACGCAGGCATGAGCCGCAAACTGGTAGTCCGGCTGCGGGAGGCAACGCACAGCAACAAGGTACGAACATACATATGTAGTTGATTTAAGCTAGTGTTTTTGGTGTGTAAACATATTTGCTCAAGGTATTAGGTAATTAGGCAATAAACAAAAGGGAACTAAAGGAAAAGTAGTGAAAAGAAAGAGAGAAATAGTAAAGAAGAAGAAAGAAAATGTAAGGAAGGGATTCGAGAGGTTGATGAGTGCAATACAAAGCTTTACAGCTTCACAGTACCAACCTAATTCTCAAGCTCACGCCCAAGGGGAATCCTGTTACAAACATGAATGTATCATACACATATTTAGTTAGCAGACGAGGCTCTGACGACCCCAAATTCCTTATGGACTAGCGGGTGAGGGGAGGGGAAAGGCGTACAATGTTCAATGTGTTCACATTAAATCGTTCCGGAGATGAGCGGGCTAATATCTAAATGGTGGTTGTTGCCGGAAGGTACCAGATCTGTATCCGCCAAAGGACCACCAATATCGACAACTCTCTCCAAAACTTTCGGGAGGTTTCTTTATCGCTATAACAACAACATCCACAAACGCAAGGGAAGGAAAAGGAAAAAAAAGAAGAAAATAGAATGGGAAATGGAAGGAAAGTAAAGAGTAGAAAAAAGGAAAGGAGAGCCAAGATCGAAAATAGAGTCTGAAGTCGGAACCCAAACTTAAAACGCAACCCATACTGAAAACGAAACCCAGACATAGGGCAAAAAATACCGCCAGCAGGTTAGGGGCTTAGAATTGCCCGCGGCACGTATGCCTGTCGTAAGAGCCGACTGCAAGCGCAATTTAAAGCTTCTACAACCCAATCGTCAACCTCAACTACCCGTCGCGAATCCTGTTCCTTTAGCAACGGAACCGCTGTCGAACCCAAGTTCATCATTTAACTAGGGGGTGGGAGCGAGATGATCCAGAGGGTTCAATGTGGTCATATTAAATTGTTCCCGTGATGGTCGCGCTTATACCTTAATAGTGCTTGTTAGCGGAACATGCCGGATCTACATATATGGCGCAAAGACCATCAAAACCGATAACACCTCCAAAGCATTTGGAGAGAGTTTTCATCGCTACAACAAAAACAACTGCAAAGAAATTATATTTGGAATAAAAAACGAATTTGAAACGCATTAATAACTGAATCCAGATCCGAAACTGCAACCGGAATAAGGACAAAAATCAGGCTCCGCGTTCAGCTCGAAAATGGAATCGAAATGAAGCCAAAGCTATAACGGTACCCAAGCCGGAAGAGAAACCGGAGTTGAACCTAAATTAAAACCAAGACCGAAACAAGAGCGCACCTGGACCGGAACCGGCACCGGAGCAGGACCAAAACCAAGTGTTGCATCGAAAACGGATCAAAACTGGAATTGAAACAAGACCGAACCCATGCTGGATTAAACCCGAGATCGTTGTCGGATCAAAGGAAAATAAGATATAAACCGAAATTGAAACAAGACCCAGCCACAAGTGGAATCGAAACCGACCCCGGCTCAAAGCCAAGACAGAACCGTAACCAGCATCGATAGGAGAAAATAAGCCATACTCGAAATTGGAGGAGAAATGGAAACGTGGTCCGAAACCACCACAGCGGGTTAGGGGGTTAGAATATACCCGCGGTAGGTATGCCTGTCGGATTCAAGGGGTTTGTGTAGAGCAGCCCTTTCAGGTTGTCAGCGCAATACATAGCTTCTCCAAACCCAATTGTCAACCTCACCTATCCATGGCGAATCCTGTTTCATTAGCAGCCGAGGCTCTGGCGACCCGAGCTCCTCATGGTTCTAGGGGGTGGGAGGGCGGCATGGCCTAGAAGGTCGCATGTGGGCATAACAAATCGTTCCCGAGATGGTCGGGCTTGGTACCGGAACATAACGGATCTGCATCCGGCAAAGGACCATCAACTCGATAACACTCCCCAAGGCCTTCGGGTAGTGTCCTTACCGCTACAACAACAACAACAACAACAGGTCCGAAAGCAAAGCCGAACCTGAAACTACAATAAAAACCCGAAATGAATTTGATACTGCAAATTTAAAACCAAAATCAAAGAGAATCGATTTCTCAGACGACTGCCAAGCTAAAATCTTAGATCCGTTTTCAAAAGTAAAGGTTTATCTCTCCGACGAAAATATTTTTAATATTCCTTAATCCCACCTACGCGTTTTGATGCTCTCACGTATTTCTCAGGGAGGTGGATTTTACGGCAGTCAAATTTTGAAGTTCACATAAGAAAACAGCGCTGAGTCGATCAAAAATTCAATGAAACTGAAACTGAATCCAATAAAATGATGAGTGAACATTGGTTCTCTAGACGTTTACATATCAAACTTCACGAGTACTTGATACTACGAATTTTTTTTTTAATTTAACGTCTTTGGAGACTTTCTACTCTTATCTTAACATTACTACAACAATAACTTTATTAATTTACTTTCTTAATTTCAATGCAGGCCAAACAGATACACCAAGACGTGCCAAAAAGCGCAGAAGCGCCGAGAAAGCTGCAAATATTGTGAGTACCACAATTGCCGTAATTAAGGAAACTATTTTTAATTACATTTTCAGACGTTGAAAAGTGATCTCGATAAAATTTTAGCAATAGAAATTATCAAGAATAGCATGGAATATATAAAATTTGAATTGAATTGAGGGCCAAACAAGTCAGCGTTTTGTTTTAACTTGTTTTATTTAATTTATAAAGTTTTGAAAATATGCAATTTTTAATTGACTTTTTACTGTTTTTTTAAATGAATTTATTGTAAATAAAATTTAAAATTAACTTGGCAAATACAACAATAATAATTTAGATATAAAACATTTTATGAATTATACATAGCACAGTGTTACAAAAAAGACAAAAGATAAAAAACCTGCGAAGTCATACCATTTTTAACACGCTTATATTAGCTTCACTTGTATATATGCTTGTTTGTAACTCTCTACGCTAGGCGCGCAAAGGAGAGTTAGATCCATCTAGCGGCAATTATTGAACATTCGTGACAGTGGTTAATCAACATCAAATATCTAAGTGGATTTTTCGATGTGGTGGGGGGAGCACGCTACCATCACACCACGGCGGCGGCCAATCCATTTCAACTATTTTTTGTAAAAACGTAATACTTTTTGGGGCTGCTGACAGATGTTCGCTTAATGAAGCAAGTGGCCCTGTATAAAAAGGGCTTAATTATCTTATATATTATTTCTAATTGCTGTTTTTATGTACGGGTTCCTTTTTCGCTCTTATTTGGAATCCAAATCTATAAATAAAGTTTTGGTTGTAAAGATGGAGATTCGGGCTATTGGCGAGCTTTGGGCAATTTTGGTCGTAGTGCTTTTGCTTAGCTTTATTTTATTGAAATAATTTGTTAAAAATAAGCGATTGTGAGCACACAAAGAAATCTATTTGTGCTATGGCACTATTGTGAATATTTGCACTGCATTACCGGTAGTTGCTATCATACGCCAGATGACAGCGCAAGCTGTAAGTATAAATTGATTGAAAGAACAGCTGATTTCTGTTGATATTTGATAAGAGACTTTTATATTGGTTGAGCAAGATGCGCACGGGTCAGGCTCGCTTCATTAAATAAACCTGTGATTCGATTAAGTTTCTGTGTGAAAACGGTATTACGGGCATAATACCGGTTTATCATACCTTTGGACTCTTGCGAGCCTTTAAGACTGTTGGCTGTAACCCGATTTTCAGTTTCTTTCCGGATCGTAGAAGAAGAGATTGAATTAGGCAAACACAACGCAACTGAAAATATTCCCTATGAACCAAATTTTTTTTTTTTTTACTTTTTTTCGGTTTTCGTCAACTTTGATGCTAGCTGTATGTACTAATTTATAAGAAGACTATACCAACCCTACATTACATCAAAACTGGAATATAATTATTAGTTTAATCAGTATTAATTTTTTTTATATATGCTAAAAACTGACTGAGTTATTAAAATTTGTATGAAAACAAAATTTGAAAAGAATGTAAAATTGTATCAAACCAACAAAAAAATGTTTATATGGCCCATAATTGATATATGCATATATCGTTGGAAAGGCCTAAATCTCTTTTGATTTGATCCGGAGAGTAACTTCAAATCGGGTTATAGCCAACAAAGTTAAAGGCTCATAAAAGTCCAAACGTGCGAAACCCCGGTTTTTTGCCTCTAACTCACTATTTTGGTGGTGTACAGGGAAAATGTTGTATGCAGTCATTCTTATATCTTTTAGATCTACTTGAAAATTGGTATGACTTCTCAGGTATTCTTTGGTGTCACACAGTATAATATAAAATATTTGAATGAAACGAAATAATTTATTGCTTAGTTACGACTGTAAAAATTTTAACAAATTGAGCATATCTACAAATACTTATTTTAGAATTTTTGATACATAAATTATGTACATACCTACATATTTTCTACTTTAAATTACGATCACTTTTCAAAATGTATTCGTATGCATCAATATCATACACATATTTACATATTTATGTACCTAGAAAAAAGAATACTTTATTTTTTATTTATTTTCTATAACATATTTATCTTTTGAGTTTTAACATTTGTAAATTATGTATGAATATAAAAAGGATACATAAAAAAAACTGCTGTACATATTATGTTATTATTATTATTTTATAAGGTTCATATTATGCTCGATCGTCATCATCAGAGTACCTGCATCGTCATTAATGAATTTTCAAATTCACACTCTGAGGTATTCACCATATATGCGTACATACATACATACATATGTGCATAGACATATCTATGTATATCATTGGCATGAACATTTTTATTTTTTGTAATTCCACCCATGCTACTAAACAAACTTTTTGCATACATACACCCTCATACAAACATACCAAAATGCATATGTATGTTTGACTAATCCACTGAGTATGCAAAGGAGGATCAGAATCAAGCGCGGAACGTTCGGGTCAGATATGTATTAAGAAACGAAAAATAAAAATTTTAAAATTTAAATCAAAACAAAATCGAGTTCATTTAGTTCAACTTATTTTAGAATGTGTTCAATTTCAAATTTTGGTCCACCTTTTTGGTTCATTTGTGGCAGGGTTCATCTCTGAAAGAGACTGCTGAATAGAATATCACCCCTTCTCGGCTACTGATTCGAAATTTTTGAAGCAGGTAGGGCTCAGTTTTTTTTTGGCAACAACGTCCTATCTCACAATTTTATTGAGTAACACCCATAGTGAGTCTTAAGTTTTGTCTCTTTAGATAGATGAACAGCTTCGTGAGTCCGACAACGTAGGATTTGCACATGATCTTAGAAATTTTGGAGCCGTCTCCTTTTCATTTCTCCCAAACTTCGGAACAAATGTCGATCCCAATTAGCTATCACTTTGGCACCATCATCGTCTTTCGTGGGTTTGGCGTATCCCAGCATCTGAACCATTGTACAATTAATAGGTGAGTTTTTGGATGGATTTCAATCTTTCGCTCAATACGCTAAATTGAACCTTATATGGCGATTTTAAGCTGCCTATAGATTTGGTAGAGCACACTTTTTCTTCTTCTTGCAGCGATTAGGAGCCTCCCTGTAGGTTTGAGGGAGTATTATCGATGTTGATGATCCTTTGCCCGTTACAGATACGTCACGTTTCGGAAAATAGCATCTGTAAAATACTACTCCGAACATCTGGTAGAAACTTCTACATCACCCAACGTTGCAGTTTCGTTCCGTGAGAAACTTGGGGTCACCAAGGCCTCGGATTGAGTTGGAGAAGTTATAAATTGTGCTGGCAACCCCTCGTAAGGTTTGCACTACACAAACTTTTGAATGGTGTAGCACAGCACACTGCTGTTGTTGTTGTTGTAGCAATGCTCGCCCCACCTAATAGCCGCGACCGATCACAAATTGTCATCAATATCCTCTAACGGGAATCCAAGGAAACTTGCCGTTTCAACAGGGGTGGACCATAAGGAAAGGGGTGTTAGAGGCGTTGGTTCCACATTATAATTAAAGAGATGGTTGGTGTCATGTGGGGACACATTGCAAGCGGGGCATACATTTTGTATGTCGGGGTTGATTCTGGATAGGTAAGAGTTTAACCTGTTACAGTATCCAGAACGAAGTTGAGCAAGAGTGACACGCGTTTCCCTGGGGAGTATGCGTTCCTCTTCCGCGAGTTCTGGATATTTTTCTTCAAGTACTGGATTCACCGGGCAATTCCCGACATAAAGGTCCGACGCCTGTCTATGGAGTTCACCAAGGACCTGCTTGTGTTTTTTCGCTTCATACGGCTGGGTTCTCAGGTGCCGTATTTCCTCAAAATGCTTACGGAGATGACTCCTTAGGCCCCTAGGCGGTGCTGGTTCGTCAATCAGATGTCTGTTGGGATGCCCAGGTTTCTGGGTATTCAACAGAAACTGTTTGGTCAGCATCTCATTTCTCTCACTGATGGGGAGTATTCTCGCCTCATTATGCAGATGGTGTTCTGGGGACATAAGAAGACAGCCCGTGGCTTTTCTGAGAGCAGTATTTTGGCAGGCCTGTAGTTTCTTCCAGTGGGTAGTTTTTAGGCTTGGCGACCATATGGGTGACGCGTAGCACGTAATCGGCTGGCTAATTGCTTTGTATGTGGTCATGAGCGTTTCTTTATCTTTTCCCCAGGTACTGCCAGCAAGGGATTTGAGGATTTTATTACGGCTCTGAATTCTCGGAACAATTGCGGTTGCGTGCGCACCAAAATGTAGATCCTGATCAAACGTCACACCCAAGATTTTGGGGTGTAGGACAGTCGGTAGCGTAGTGCCATCGACGTGGATGTTCAATATGGTCGACATTTGGGGCGTGCATGTTGTAAATAAGGTCGCGGAAGATTTAGTCGGTGACAATGCCAGGTTTCGCGAGGCGGAAAAACTGGAGAGATCAGGGAGATAGCCGTTTATTTTATTGCATAGCTCATCGATCTCTGGGCCTGGGCCTGTGGCCATTATTGTGCAGTCATCGGCGTAGGAAACGATTGTTACTCCTTCCGGTGGTGAAGGTAGCTTGGATATGTAGAAATTAAACAAAAGTGGGGATAGGACACCACCCTGTGGCACCCCTTGTTTAATTCTCCTTGGTTTTGATGTTTCGTTTCTGAATTGCACCGATGCCTGCCGACCACCCAGATAATTTGCGGTCCACCTTTTAAGACATGGGGGAAGGATAGACCCTTCCAGGTCTTGCAGTAACGAGCCATGGTTGACCGTATCAAAGGCTTTTGATAGGTCTAGCGCTACGAGTACTGTTCTATGGTGGGGGTATTGATTCAAACCGCAATTTATCTGGGTGCCAATGACATTTAGCGCGGAGGTAGTGCTATGGAGTTTTCTGAAGCCATGCTGATGAGGGGCTAGCTGCAATGTGCTTGGAAATAAGGGAGCAAAATGGCTTCAAGCGTCTTTGCCACTGGCGATAGGAGAGATATCGGACGATATGACTCACCTATGTTAGCTGGTTTCCCAGGCTTTAGTAGAGGGACCACCTTGGCCATTTTCCATTCCTCGGGTATGACAAAGGTGGAAAGAGACAGGTTGAAGACATGCGCTAAATATTTGAAACCCTCTTTCCCTAGGTTTTTAAGCATCGGCATGGCTATGCCGTCTGGGCCCACTGCTTTGGATGGTTTAGCGCGACCAATGGCGTCCTCAACCTCTCTAGCGGTGATGGTGATTGGTGACGCGCTGAATTTGTGTTTATGTGCGTGTCTATTGGCTCTCCGTCTATCTTTGTCAACCGTAGGATGCATTATATATTGTCGGCAGAAAACGCTCGCGCATTTTTTCGCATCCGACAGCACCTTATCGCCAAAGGCGATGGAAACTTTGTCTTTGTGCTTAGTCGGATTCGATAGGGACTTTACGCTGGACCAAAGTTTACCTACACCGGTAGAGAGGTTACAACCTCTTAGGTGCTCTTCCCATTTCGCCCGCTTGTGTTCGTCCACAAGCAATCTGATGCGTTGGTTTATATCCCTTATTTGGGGGTCGCCTGGATCAAGCTGTCTTATAAGGTCGCGTTCCCTCGCTAAGCTCGCGGCCTCCGCCGGGAAGTGGGGCCGGATTTCGGGAATTCTCCCGGCGGGAATGAAATGTGCCGAGGCGGATTCAATGACCTTACGGAAGGCACGCTCCCCTTGGCGGGCATCAGTCGGGATAGGGAGGGCAGCAAAGCTGCTGTCTGTTGCAGAACGAAATAAGTATGGGCAGGTGGTCGGATGCCAATGTTACCATCGGCTGCCAGTTCACGCAGTTTACGAGTTCTGCGCTCACGATTGAGATATCTGGCGAGCTATGACAGCTTCCTACCATACGTGTGGGAGCGTCTCCGTTTATTGTGCAGAACGTCGTTTCTTCTATTTGATCCGCCAACATCTCACCCCTACTGTCCGCCCGCAAGTTTGAATGCCATAGGTCGTGATGGGCATTGAAATCGCCTAAGATAATGCGATTGTTGCCAGTGAGTAAGGCCTCGATATTAGGGCGGTATCCACTGGGGCAACAGGTGACAGGAGGGATGTAGATGTTGATGATTTCTAGATTTGCATCGCCTGACCGAACAGATAGGCCTTGACGTTCTAAGACATTGTCCCTGCGGTCGATGCCAGGATCAAATATATAATATTGCACAGAGTGGTGTATAATAAACGCGAGGCCGCCTCCATTTCCGCTCTCGCGGTCTTTCCTGTGGACATTATACCCAGAGCAGGTCTGCAATGCAGATCTTGCTGTGAGTGTAGTCTCTTGAATCGCAGCAATGCGGATGTTGTGCCGCTTCATGAAATCGACTATCTCCGTAATCTTCCCAGTTAGTCCATTACAGTTTCACTGCAGAATTCTGAAGTGCATGAGGGGTGACGCCGCCAGTCTAGGAGTAAGTGACGGGTGACTACGCCTAGGTTGTGGAAGGCCAGGACGCAATTGCTGTTGTGGCCTTGGGACTGGGCGCCCTTGGGCAAGCATTGGGGTACCCGGATGATTTGGGTTTGCGACCTGGCAACATGGCGCGATGAAACCCGTCGAGGGGTTGCCGTCGCGGAGACCAGAACATCTAGGAAAGTGGCACCACCCAAGGCAGGAGCTGCATTGAGCGGATGTCGCAAACCTATATATTCTGTGCTGGCAGACGGTGCAAACGGAGGTAGGGACTAAGAGTCTGTTTCCCTGACCTGCACGATTGCTGCCAGAAAAGAGGGGGGGGGGGGGGGGGAGAAGAAGACGGGGACAGGGGCTGATGCTCAGCATTGCTACCAGCTCTACTACGAAGGTAGTAGTTATGAGTGGTATCAGCTGTTTGAGTTGTTGGCGCCGTGGGGCGCGAGCAGCAGCGGGTACTTGTTGTGGCTTGCTGAGCAGCGAGGCTGCTGGAAGGTAGTGGGGGCGCTTAGGCGTAGACTACGGGACGCCCTTGGGCGTGAGCAGCAAGGAGCCACAAAAGATTTATAAAAGTTACGTGGACGTCGGGTTTTGGGATCAAGCCCAGAACAACCTGTCCGATGCAACCATCCCTTGCACGAGACACACTGAACAGAGTATGACCGTCCTAAAAAGATTCTTTTCTGGCAAATGCAGCAAAACCATTTCTCAGGACCGGGGTCAGGAGACGGACCCGGATTGGGTTCGATACCTTCCCGGAGTAAGAGAATATGTAGCAGTCCTGCTGCAAGGAGCTGCTGGGAGGATGACAATTTGTGGGAGGGACGAAACAAATTAAATGGGGTCACACTGAGATGACAGTCCTTGGTCGGGAAAAATCCCGAGTCGCTCCGGTACATAGAACCGACTGCCTTTGGAAGCGAGCACACTCATGTTCCAGTTTGATAGCATGCGGTCGTTTGACCATATTTCGTATAGGAGTTGATGCATTATTCTAAACAACTCTTCACATCCATTTTTTTAACATTGTTCATCGTTTCCTTAGGCTTCACAGTCACGAGCGTTTCCTGAACAAGAACCAAACCGCACCAAAACTTTGTTTAAAGTACTTTATGATGCCTTATCCAGGACCTTTAGTATAGTACGCGAGCATGGGTTCATTATAATAAGAAACTAAATGGCGTTCCTTATATAAGTCATCTTTTTTGTACTAAAGGATTTCGCCACTGTCGTGAAGCCTTCCGTTGGCCGTTGGATTTTCTTATAGAAATGTCGGTAACCGTACTGAAGCTCGTTCAGCCTCAGCTTTCCTTCTTCTAATTAGGCATCTCTTTTTACTCTTCGAATCATGGTAACTTTCAAATATTTCGTACCAGTTATTTTTTGGAGCATGCTGTTACCCTATGACATCTGCTTTGACGGTACGTAGTAAGTGACAAATGTTGACCCACTGCTCAGTAATAATCAGCTCTCTGTTTCGTCCAAGTTGGTATTTGAACACAGATAGACAAGTAAGCTTATTGTATTTTTTGATTGCTGAAACCTGGTGCTACAAATTACTACATTTCGAGCTGCTGCTAAATAGATCAAACTTAACCTATTGAGAGATGTGACATCGTGGAAACTGTATTTTCCGAATATTGCGTCGTTATAGTCAAGAGCCATTTTGATGCATTGGTCGGGGCAGTCATCGCAAGTCTTTTCTCGTTCTACATTAAAGGCGGCCTCAAAATGCCTCATAATTTGGCGCGTAGGTTAGGTTAGGTTGAACTGTCCAGTCCATAAGGACCTCACATAGACTGAATGAGTCCGTAGTATTACCAGAAGTTTATTTTCACGACCAAATTGAAAACCCCCTATCAAAAACCAGGACCTATGTTGTAAAATAACTCCGTCCTTTTGGCAAATACTAGAAGCTTTCTAGGACTTAAGCCACTTGCTGCTTCTATATCTGACAGCTATTTCACTCCTAATAGCTGGAGTCTTTACCCTGGCAAGCGTACAGCACGAGCACAAAACGTGCTCGACCGTTTCCTCCTCCAACCCGCACTTCCTAGATCTGCTATCACTTTGGCGCGTAGGCGCTACTAAATTTTATTATAAAGAACCCTGCGCTGGGGCGGATTGCGACAAAACGAACACAGTAGTAAAATACTGTCTGTGCAAAGCCTCGTTCCTGCCGCAAAACCAACACCGTGGCTTTATCTTGCGCTTCCCTTCTTCTGCCTACTGTGGTAGATGTCGATAGGTCCTATTGCCCTCTTGACTTAATCTAAAGTCACATAGTACTTGAAAGTTTTAACATGACCATCATCAGAAAAAAAGAGTTCTTTTCTAAATTTTTCATTGTAATCGGCCATTAAGGTAGTTATACTGTTAAATAGCGAGAAGTTTCATCTCAGACAGGCGCTTGCTTGCAGCCGCATCTCATAGTGCACAGGCGCTGAAAATTTCGGTGAGCTCTGAAGACGAACATGGTAACAAATTATAATCGGGTTTGAAATCAGCCGAAAGTTCCAACAAAATTATTTTTTGAATATTGCCGAAATTAAAACTATGGAATTTCTAGATCAATCATATATATTATTTCTAATTGCTGTTTTTATGTACGGGTCCCTCTTTCGCTCTTATTTGGAATCCAAATCTATAAATAAAGTTTTGGTTGTAAAGATGGAGATTCGGGCTATTAGCAAGCTTTCGACAATTTTGGTCGTAGAGCTTTTGTTTAGCTATATTTTATTAAAATAATTTGTTAAAAATAAACGACACGAAATCTATTTGTACTATGGCACTATTGCGAATATTTGCACTGTATTACTGGCAGTTGCTATCATACGCTAGATGGCAGCGCAAGCTGTAAGTTGTTGATAGAACAGCTGATTTCTGTTGATAATTGATAAGAGACTTTTATATTGATTCCGCAAGATGCGCACGGGTCCGGCTCGTAATTATTTAATTGGGATAGCACTAAGGACACATTGAAATTATGTGCGCTATTTTTTTGTTTAGTTAATTCAACCAAAATGGAATGATATCGAATTTATTGCGCAGTTCAGTTTGGATCTTTACGAACGATTTCAAGATCAGTTGGGATCTTTTTGGAACTAGTTCGGTAACACTTTGGAACTATTTCTTTTAATAAGTTAGACCATAAATGAACTCGATTATGAAATTATTGTGAACTATTCTGAACTAAATTCAAGCAGATTAAAAACTAGTACTCGGTTACGGAAAGTTTCAAGAAATATTTGTAAAGTTGTGTGTATTCGTGTTTCTTTTCATGCTCTTCACATTCCAAGCAGCATATTTGTACCACCTACGGTTTAGACCCTGGTTAATAATCCTACAAAAACCTTATTTATTGATTCATACAATTCTACTTACTATTTGCTAAAACATACCATGCATTATGTATGTATTTGTGTTTTTTTTTTCGTTTCGAAATCGAATATCCCTTATTGCTGTATTTAAAACGCATACTGTCATCCTTTGTGTTAAAAAAAGAAAATGTTGCTAAACTTTGCCATTTGCTGTTACTTTAAAATGAATTATTAGGAAGAACGACAAAAGCGACTACAAGAAATCGAAGAAAATCGCATGGAGCGTCTAAGTAAGCGACGTCAACAACGTTATCAACAAACGCAGAATTTTTATAAAAGTTTACAAATGCTACAAGCCAATACATTATTGCGTGAAACTGATGATCCGGCAGCATTTGAAGATTACTCTTTATTCATTTATCGCCAACATGCGCCCGAATTTAATGATCGCGTAAAGGATTTGGAGCGCAAATTGCTGCATCCTGTAAGAAAGTCATTCGAGTTTATTTTGTCTGTTTGCCTGCGTTTATTCAGCCTGCCTATCGTGTTTGTCGACGTGTTTTTGATTAATCGCTGATGCTGTGCCTTTTAACCCATTAACTCAAATGTTGTTGCTGCTGTGTTAGATTTTGAAAAATTCTTCGGCTATTTTTTACTGTGCCAGAATATTGAAGGCGGTCGCTAAATTGTAAGGCAAACATTAAATTTTACTCTACCTAAGCGTTTCGACATTTCATCGTCTTCATGATACTCACTGAAGAAGATGCAAATGTATTAAAACGCGTAGAAGGATACAAGAAAATTTAATTTTTGTCTTTCAACTAAGCGACTGTAAAGCTCCTGCCCAGTATACAAAAATTAATATTTTGGCGCAATAATATAGTTAATAAATCTTTCTTAATTGTTCTTTCTTATTTCTATTGTTCTACATATGTTGAATTTCATATCAAAACCTATAAAAAACGGCACATTTTGAACCCGACCCCCTCAGATTTTGATGAAATTTGGCAAAGTCAATGTTGTGAAAAATGCGTGAAAAATTACGGTAATAGGTACTTTTGGGCTGTGATAACTACGGAATGGCTCAACCGATTTCAAAGATCTAGGTACCATTGGAAAGGTATTCGAATCGGCTTTCGAAAATGTTCTCTGTAAAAAAATTTTATTACACTGGAAAATTTTTTGTTTCAAAAATAAAATTTTAAACTTGAAAAAAACTTCAAAGGCCAAGCGTTTTAAAATAAAATATATTTTTTATAAAGGTCTATTTAATATATATAACATATCCAAAAACTAAAATGGCGTATTTTTTCTTTTTTTTAAATATTAAGTAAATGCATCTCTTTATTTTTTATATTATGGTACTTTTGAGCTGTGATAACGATTTCCCAGACCTTGATACCATTGCAAAGGTATTATAATCGGCTATCGAAATCATACACTGAAAAAATTTTTATTACACTGAAAAGCATTTTTTTGTTTGTTTTTAAATGCTTGATCTCTGTAATTTTTTCCAAGTTTACTTTTTAAAAAACATAAAAAAAAAATGGGTTTTCAGCGAAATAAAAATTCTTACAGTATAAGTTTTCGAAAGCCTATTTGAATACCTTTCTAATGGTACCAAGATCTTTAAAATCGGTTCAGCCATTCTGTAGTTATCACAGCTCAAAAATACTATGATATCAAAATGTAGAGAGATGAATTTACTTAAAAATTGTTATAAAAAAAAAGAAGAAAAAAAAACGCCAGTTTAGTTTTTGGATATGTTGTATATGTATATTAAATAGACCTTTCTAATAAAAATATATTTTATTTTAAAACACTTGGGCTTTGAATTTTTTTCCAAGTTTAAAATTTTATTTATGAAACAAAAAATTTTTCAGTGTAACAGAATTTTTTTACAGTGTACATTTTCGAAAGCCGATTCGAATACCTTTCCAATGGTACCAAGATCTTTGAAATCGGTTGAGCCATTCTGTAGTTATCACAGCCCAAAAGTACCTATTACCGTAATTTTTCACGCATTTTTCACAACTTTGACACCTTTCCACGCCCACAATTGTTCAAAAATGCAATTTCTAAAAATGAGGTCCTGTTTGTATAGGTAAAGTGTACCTGTGTACAAAATTTCATCAAAATCTGAGGGGATCGGGTTCTATACATATCGGTTTTGATATGAAATTCATCATATTTGAATATGATGCAACTCTACTTCTTATCTAAAACTTACTAAAATGCTATTCAGCATCAGCACTTTCTATTAACTTGTTTGTTTAATACACATAATTTTTGGAACAGGAGTATTTTTTGCGTACCACTGGCTAGTTTTGAAAATAATGCCAATATTGACAATACTTGTTCTATTATAATATCAAACTATCTCGGCTACCCCTTCGAAAACGCTTTCTCTCAGAAAACTTTTGAATAACGCCCTATTTCAGAATTGTTTCAAAAGCGTGCTATCTCATAATTCGGTTAAAGGAAAACCTATCATAGATTTTTTTTTTCATAAATACGCCAGCTGATGTCAAAATATTGTGACGAATATTAACATCACTAAGTGATACTAGCATCCCTAAGCCGATACTAAGCAGCCACTCGTATGTACGTAAATAAATCAATCATCTTTTACACATGTACATACAAGGCAACAGAGAGATACTCACCATCAGCCGAAATAGTACTCACATATACACACGCATATGGCTACAAACTACAAATATACATGTATATGGCTGGTAACCAAGCATGAAGTTCGCGAAATTACTAGACCTTAGGAGAAACGGGTGAACGAGGAAACCGAGAGTATAAAAACAGCGCAAGTTGAGGCATGACTAATCAGTTTTGATTTAAGCATGCTATTGGTTGTGAAGTATAAGTGTTATTGTGAAGTACTCTCAAAGTAGAGTAAAGTAAAGACCATTTTGCATTATTGAATATTGGAGTTATTTATTCAACAGTTTAGCGATTCGAACGTTAGCAGAAGGTTTGGAATAAGTGGAATTCCCCAAAATTTGTTACAATATATTGAATATAAACTCTGTATGTTTTTGAACAACATTCTGAGATAGAGCGTTTATCAACCGAATTCTGAAATAGTTGGTTTTTCAAGAAAAATCCTAAAAAAATAGTTATTCAAAAGTTTTCTAAGATAGACCCTTGTCAAAACGTCCGCCGAGATAGGCTGATTGATATTCCACTCAGCAGTCGATATATTCCACGGATATGAAGATGCCTAGGTTATTTTCCCCTATATCTGGAAAGGTGATACACACCAGTACGAAAGGGTTTAAACAAGAGAAAGAGACAAAACTAGCACAGTCAAATTTCATTGTTGTATTGCTGCGCCACTTTCACTAAATCGGAAAATCCAAGCAAAGCATGGAGTTCTGACACATCACATCAGGCTTGAAGAGAAATATTCAGGCCTACAATATGGTTTGCATCATGCAGTAGCTGTCTTTCTACCCCCATGTGTGCCGCAGCTGTATCAAGCAATTGTCTGCAAGGCCAGCAATGCTTTTTGTACATTCGAAAGTACTTTCAGCAATGAACTTAAGTATATTGCTTGTGTATTTGTACTTTAGAGGCCAACTGCCAATATTTCCAAGTGGTTGAAAGTCGTTTGCATGTTCGAAAAATGTACTTTATGACGTCTGTCCTTTGAAGCTTTGGTACGTAAAACCAATTTTAAAGATAAAAAACATATTATTTGTTATCAACTCGTCTTGCTCACAGGATATAAGTATTATCGATTGTAATAACCAACGTTTTTAGTTAGAAAAAGTAATCATAAAGTCTTTTTGGTAAAATGTGTTCGTTTAATGTGGATTTACCTCAATGAAATCTGGAAATCGCTATCGTTAAAGATCTCGTTCCCGATCTCGAGCGACGGGTATTTATGCCTAAAAGCGTGACACAATTCCTTTTAGTAAAACTGATTCGGTTATTTTTATTTTTTTCTATTTTGCTAAAGTTTTGTTTTGTAAATCGTATTTTCCGATTAATCCGTTTTTATCTGCGGTTATTGCTGGGCGCTGGTACTGTGCTACTCTGTATCAATGTAGGCGCTCTTTCTGTGACCGAAAGCGAAAATTTGATAACGCTGGACCAGTTTGCAATATCGTTTCGTGTTTTTTTGCTTGCTCTTAAGGTTTTCAGGAATTCACTAACTACAACTGTGTATAGGAAAAGCTAGAGGAGTCTTCTTTAAAAGATGCCCCTGGTATTCATTTTACATACCACAACCCGTTTAATTTAAATTTTTCGACTCGTAAGGCCCGGTTTTTCAGTACAAGTTCAACTCAGTTTGTCAGTTAAACTACGCTTAAACTTATACTGCAGTTCTTCAGTCTACTTTAAGTGAAGTTTAAGCTGAGCTTAAGCGGCCTATCTGGCAGGGTTAAACTCTAGTTAACATATCGCTGATTTGCATTCGTTCGAAATGGCGTCGAATATACCCAAAAAGCATTTGAGCTCATGTTGATAACTAAGCATACTTCTAAAATCCCAAGAGTTGTTTCGAAACAGTGGCTCATCAACTGGAGAAAAAATTTTATTTCCAACTTGTGGTTCTCTAACTGGACTCAAATGTAAGATGCCATACCACAATATTTTCAGGAAAATAAATAAAATATTGCGACGAATATTAGCATCACTATGCTGTTAGTAAATAATTACAACAACAAAATACAGTAAGCAGGCAAACTTATGTACATACACATATAACCAGCTCGAAGTGAAGAGATATCTCCCACACACACACACATGTAGTCATCAACCGAAGTTGTTACTCACACATACACACGCATATCGCTCAATTAATTTCCAAGCAGAAGATACAAAAATTCTAGAAGGTGAACGTCTCGACCTTAGGAGAAATATTCGGACGAGGCAACAGAGAGTATAAAAGCAGCGCAAGCCGAGGAATGATTAATCAATTTGATTTAAACACGCTATTATGTAGTTGTGAAGTGAAGTATTCCCAAAGTAATCTAAATAAAGACCAGATTGCAATACTGAATATTGGAGTTATTTATTCGACAGTTCAGCGATTCGAACGTTAGCAGAAGGTGCATAATAACCAGGATTTCCCTAAATTCGTTACAATATACATAATTTATTTTTGATAAATTACGCTTCATTACTGCTATCAATCAGGTGTTTATTTCTCACAATAGACAACTGTTGTTTGGATATCAACTGGAGAAATATGTTGAATATTCATTTGAGAACTGTATATTTCTCAAAATCTGTCAAAGGTTGGATAATAATTTGAAAATGCTAATGACGTTGGATATCAAGTCGATAACTATAAATTTTTCAAAGGTGATTGGAGAATGAAGCTGGATATCATTTTGAGAAATGTCTGGTTTAAAAAATAACTAGATAATGATGTTGGTGTCACCTCCGGAACTGGATATATATTTCGCTGGAGAAATATCTTTTAAATATTTGTTGGGTAAGGAAAATCGTTGTCGTATCTACAAATTAACTAGATAATAAAAAACCAATGTTGCCGTTCAAAAAAGCGGCCTTAAACTGTAACTGAAAAACTGCTCAGTAGTTTAACTGGAGTTTAAATTTGATCTAGAGTTTAAGCGAAATTAGTATAATCTTAGTTTAAGCAACTGCTGAAAAACCGAGCCTAACTGAAATTGTTTTATATTTTGCCGAAAATACTACACCTCCTAAAGAAGGCACAAACTAGCACCGCAAATCAGAGAACTATAGAAACGATGTTCGAAATTTTCGTAAAATGTTCGAATTTTTTCGAAAACATTTTTGAGATTCGTTTGCATAGTTTCAGTCACTGCTTTTTTTCTTTTCGCTGCTGTACAGAACTAAAGACAACATACTTTTGGGTTTAAGCGATATCGATTTCCATAAATCGATTTGCACAAAATAGCACCGAAAATCAGTGAACTCCAGGAAAGATTTCGAAATTTTCGTAAAATGTTCGAATTTTTTCGAAAACATTTTTGAGATTGGTTTGCATAGTTTCAGTCACTGCTTTTTTTCGTTTCGCTGCTGTACAGAACTAAAGACAACATACTTTTCGGTTTAAGCGATATCGATTTCCAGTATCCGAGACTAATACTGTAGAAGGATACTCCTCAATTCGTTTATTCTTATTTAATTGCTGTGGTAATAGTTTTAGATTTAAGTGTTATTAATTTGTATATTATTTGAATTTAATTTGTTGGGTTTTCATTGGTTAATTATTTTGTACGCAGTTAATGCCTGGCGATGAAACCTAGTTTCTGGCTAAGTTTGTTTAATTTTTGATTAATATTGTGCTATCGCTGCAGCGTAATTTGTTTTGTTGTTTTGTTTAATTTTTACAATCTTAACGTATGTGTACTTCGAGATTTAGTTATATACTAGATTTATGTAAAACCATTTATGTTGCTCATATTTTTTTTCTTTAATTAAAAATCATAATTTTTTTTCTTTTCATTTACAAAAAATTTCCCCTAACTCCTATTCCTCATTTTATTTTGCTGACATTTTTATCCTTTCCACCCCTCCCACCGTATGACCTTATACCAACGAATTTCATACCTACAAATGAAACAAATTCATGTGAAACACTCGAACGACTCCCCCGCCCACATTTAGGATCGCAATCGGGGTGATATACCATCGGCTATGCCCCGTAACAATCTCGACGAACAATTTAGCGATCGTATCAAATCCATGGAACAGCGCATCACTTCGCGAAATGCTCATGGTAATGATAAGAAACCAAAAGATTTGATGCGCGCTATTGGCAAAATCGATAGTACAGATTGGAACATGCGCGCAATCGAAAAAAAAATCGAACAATCGAAACGAACTGAAATACATGGCCCTAAAGGACGTGAAAAGGTACCAAAATGGAGTAAAGAACAATTTTTGGCTAGACAAAATAAAATGGCAAAACCCACACGCCAAGAATCAGTGGAAGAAAAATTCAAAGAAATTGATCAAACTTTAAAAAATTTGGATAAACAATTGAAGGAGGGTTCTATATTAGAAGTTGGTGAACGTGGACGCAATAAAGTTGCGTCTATTGCTGGGCAATTTGCGAGAAAAGAAGATAATAAACCCAATGATGAAAAGAATCCTACTCCCCCAACAAGCGGCAATTCAGTGCCGAAATCAGTGAGTAAATTTCGTATAGAATCGACTTTACAGGCAATTTATTAAAGATTTCAAAAACATATAATGAGAAGTTTAAGATTGTGCTTCTTCTCAAATTTGTGCTACTTTTACTTTTTCGTACAAATTACGACGCACGTATGCCGACTCCCAACGACATATGCGAGGGAAAATACATTTTTGCTGAGAAGTTTTTCTTGACGGAAAAGAAAACACTTGGAGATGGGATTTCGACTACTGCCACGCGTTATAATTTTTTGTTTTTTGGGAGTCTTCCGGAGCTATAAGAAGACATGCACAACATAGGGGAAGATAACAATAACAATAAGATCAAAACTTCTAAATACTAAAAATTTCGAAAATAGTAGAAGCCCTTCAGTTTCGAAAGTTTTTTTCGAACATTTTTTGTATATACAGAATTCTTTCTCTTACATTTTTAATAAACCTAATGTAAGATTGAAATCGCTAGAAGTGAATTATAATCTTTAACCATTTTGAAAAAGAGGGTGGTCCCACGCCCCTACTAGAAAAAAACTAAATCCGCTTTCACGTTCATATGTACAAGTGGAAGAGTATGATGGAGCGGGAAAATGCTCAGGAGAGGACATGCAAAAGAGTGTGCGTGAGAGAGGAGGAGAAATAAAAAAAATATAAATAGATACAGGACACAGCGAATCCATAGCAGGTGGTGGCAAAGCGAATTCAACAAATTCGCCGTGCAGAAGAATGTCAAGTCAAAAGAAAATTTTAATTGATTTCAATTAACTGACATTAAAGTACAAGGCGCTGTATGGAAAATAATCAAGAAGAAGCAATCAGCTGTTGGGATAACAACACCTGGTACTGAATTCGCCTTGGGATACACAGATTTATAGGACTAGAATTAGGTAAAAGAAGCAATACAAACAATGTGCAGAGGAAGAGATAATAATAGGATTAGAAACAGGAAGAGGAAAAGCGCGATTCAGACAAGCAGAATTAGCATCAGAATAGAAGAAGAAAGACTAAGCTGAAAGGCTTGAGTAAAAGGTGGGGCAAGAGAAGATAAAAGAGTTGAAAGAATTAAGAATGTGAAAAAATATCAGGGTGATATGAAGAAAACTAAAGAGGAAAAAATATGAGAGGGGCCGGGAGAAAGTAAATTCGTTCGATTATAGGCATGCAAATTTTCCGGCAGGACAACGTTTCACGACTCAGATGAGCAGGAATATAATCAGAAAAGAAGAAAGACTAAAACTGAAAAACTTGAGAGCTTGAAGAATAGATGGAACAGAGAAGAGAAAGGAGTTGAGAGAAATGAGGATATGAAAAAATATCAAGGTGATAGGGGGATAGCTGAAGAGGTATAAACATATGAGGGGCCGAGAGAAAGTTAATTTTTCAATTATGAAATATACATTTTTTGGCAGGACAACGTCTGATAGTATTTCATAGTTTCGTTTCGGTTCGTGTCTAAGTATTGAAGTTTTACACATCCAGAAAGCGGATGGAGAAGGTGGCGGAGAAGCAAAGCAAATGGGCGAACCTGAGTAAGAGCGAGAAGAGGAGGAAAATGGACGATAAAAATATAGTTGCGTACGCTTTTACCTATTTTGTAAATATCCCACAATCTGAGTTTAAATAAAAAGTTAAAAATTTCAACCACAAATTGGAGAAGAAGTTCGGCTTAAAACTCCCCGGAGTTATGTAGACAAAAATTATTATTACTGTTAATCTTATTAAATATTTAATTTTAACTCGAGTTTAATTTTTATGTATTATGACTAGTGTGTTCTATAACTTGAAATCTGTAATGTCGATTCTATCGTTGTCATTTGTTTTTTTTTTTTATACTTCGTGTTGCTTAAGGTACGTTTATTGCTAAGTCAGTATTTGTCCTTCAATATTTGCTTAGTCATAAATGTGATATTTTTGTTTTGGTATTTCGTTTTTAATTTCTGTCTTCTTGTTTCAATGACATTTGTCCTTAAGTATTTTATAGTCCAATGTATACGATTTAGTCAAACAGATTTCTTGCGTTTTTATTTTTTAATTTAATTTGTTTTAGTGTTTACATCAATTAACTCGTCTTAGGTTTTCTTCGCGTTTTATTCAAGAAATATTTTGTTAATTTCGTCTTTTTTTGTTGTACATAAATCGTTACATACAAACATTCAAGCGCTAACAAAAACTGTATTCATTTCACTTTCACCACAAAACAAAACTTTATACAGCAACGAACTAACTTTTATGTATTTTTTTTTAATATAAATTTGAATATGTACTTTTTTTTTTTACTTACATACACAAAATTCTAAATTTTTAATGCAATTTAGAGCGCTAAAGTTGCGTTGGCATTTAAGAAGCAAGCCGCCTCCGAAAAATGTCACTTCTGTAAGCAAATCGTTTATTTAATGGAAAAAATTACCGCTGAAGATCTCATATTTCATCGCTCGTGCCTGAAGTGTCATCATTGTCATACGAATTTACGTTTAGGTGGCTATGCATTCGATCGTGATGATCCCAATGGACGTTTCTATTGTACGCAACATTATAGGCTACCAGCAAAAGCTATACGACCGGTGGCGCGAAAGCCAGGACAAAGGGTAAGCTCTATCTTTATATCTAAATATTGTAACAAATTTTGGGGGATTCCGATTATTTCGCATCTTCTGCTAACGTTCGAATCGCTGAACTGTCGAATAAATAACTCCAATATTCAGTATTGCAAAGTGGTCTTTATTTATTCTACTTTGGGACTTCACAGAGAAGAATTCATGAGCTTAATACTAATTTCACACAGACGGCTTATTGAATAATAAAGGCAATTTTCTACATTAAGACGCTTATTGAGCTCAATCTTCCCTACAAAATTCGAATCTATTATTATTTCATTAGTAGCTAATCGAATGCCTAATGAAGTCAAAAGCACAATGCAACTCTGTTGGCAGTTCCGCTTCCGTTTCCGCTTCTTAGTTTTCAAAGCAAATGTCATTGTCTGCATGGCGGAACGATACAAGGTGGCCGCATCGAACAGCTGATTATAACCTTTTTTATTTGATTTGATACATCAACTACCGGCGCAGTACGATTTTGACATTTGTCCATCGAATTTACAAGTACATGGAATTTTTTTTGTTTGTAGGCATGCCACCATGCTCCCACCTTGTATCGTCCCGCCATGATTGTCTGTCTCATCCTTCATACTAATCGAGCAGTTACTTCTGTGTGAAAGCAAAAAATTTACGATTTCATTAGCAGGTGAAATGAGATCATTAAGTTTCTGTGTGAAAACAGTATAACATAGACTTATAGTAATTAAATATACTATGTTTTTCTAAGAGAAACTGAAAATAAAGAAGGAAACATTTACTGGCATATTGCGATGGTACCATTTCGAAAACCGCCACGTAATCATCATCATGCAATTTCGTAATGTTGTCAAAGGTTTCACCGAGATTCGAACCGCGAAACATAAATTAATATAGAGACAGTATGTCTCAACTGTGTTGTTAGTGTAGAAATGAGATAAACTGAATTAAGCCAGGAAACAAATACAAGCAGGATAGCCTAGTGGTTAAGGCAACTGCAGTTTCACCGTGCGATTCGCGGTTCGAATCTCGGCGAAACCTTTGATAACATTACGAAATTGCATGATGATGATTACGTGGCGGTTTTCGAAATAGCACCATCGCAATATTCCAGCAAATGTTTCCTTCTTTATTTTCAGTTTCTCTTAGGAAACCATAATAATTGAATATTCAATTACTATAAGCCGATGTTAAGCTCATGAATTCTTAAATAATAAAAATTAAAAAAAACATTTTCAAACGCTTTTGCAGTTGGCCTAGTAACCTCACGGGATCATTTAATCACACTTCGCGTTCTTTTTATACTCAGTTGAGCAGAGCTCACAGAGTATATTAACTTTGATTGGATAACGGTTGGTTGTACAGGTATAAAGGAATCGAGAGAGATATAGACTTCCATATATCAAAATCATCAGTATCGAAAAAAAATTTGATTGAGCCATGTCCGTACGTCCGTCCGTCCGTCTGTCCGTTAACACGATAACTTGAGTAAATTTTGAGGTATCTTGATGAAATTTGGTATGTAGGTTCCTGGGCACTCATCTCAGATCGCTATTTAAAATGGACGATATCGGACTATAACCACGCCCACCTTTTCGATATCGAAAATTTCGAAAAACCGAAAAAATGCGATAATTCATTGCCAAAGACGGATAAAGCGATGAAACTTGGTAGGTGGGTTGACCTTATGACGAAGAATAGAAAATTAGTAAAATTTTAGAGAATGGGCGTGGCACCGCCCACTTTTAAAAGAAGGTAATTTAAAAGTTTTGCAAGCTGTAATTTGGCAGTCACTGAAGATATCATGATGAAATTTGGCAGGAACGTTACTACTATTACTATATATGTGCTAAATAAAAATTAGAAAAATCGGATGAAGAACACACCCACTTTAAAAAAAAAATTTTTAAAAATCAAATTTTAACAAAAAATTTAATATCTTTACTGTATATAAGTAAATTATGTCAACATTCAACTCCAGTAATGATATGGTGCATTAAAATACAAAAATAAAAGAAAATTTCAAAATGGGCGTGGTTCTGCCCTTTTTCGTTTAGTTTGTCTAGAATACTTTTAATGCCATAAGTTGAACAATAATTTACCAACCCTTCTGAAATTTGGTAGAGGCATAGACTCTATGACGGTAACTGTTTTCTGTGAAAATGGGCGAAATCTGTTGAAGGCACGCCCAGTTTTTATACACAGTCGACCGTCTGTCCTTCCGCTTGGCCGGTAACACGATAACTTGAGCAAAAACCGATATATCTTTACTAAACTCAGTTCGCGTACTTATCTGAACTCACTTTATCTTCCAAAAAACGGCCGAAATCCGACTATAACCGCGCCCACTTTTTCGAAATCGAAAATTACGAAAAATGAAAAAAATGCCATAATTCTAAATCAAATATGAAAAAAGGGATGAAACATGGTAATTTAATTGGTTTATTGATGCAAAAAGTAACTTTAGAAAAAACTTTGTAAAATGGGTGTGACACCTACCATATTAAGTAGAAGAAAATGAAAAAGGTCTGCAGGGCGCAATCAAAAGCCCTTGGAATCTTGGCAGGAATACTGTTCCTGGTATTACATATATAAATAAATTAGCTGTACCCGACAGATGATGTTCTGGGTCACCCTGGTCCACATTTTGGTCGATAATTCGAAAACGCCTTCACACATACAACTAAGGACCACTTCCTTTTAAAACCCTCATTAATACTTTTAATTTGATACCCATATTGTACAAACACATTATAGAGTGACCCCTGGTCCACCTTTATGGCGATATCTCGAAAAGGCGTCCACCTATAGAACTAAGGATCACTCGCTTTTAAAATACTCATTAACACCTTTCATTTGATACCCATATCGTACAAACAAATTCTAGGGTCACTCCTGGCCCACCTTTATGGCGATATCTCGAAAAGGCATCCACCTATAGACCTAAGGCCTACTCCCTTTTAAAATGCTCACTAACACCTTTCATTTCATACCCATATCGTACAAACACATTCTAGAGTCACCCCTGGTCCACCTTTGTGGCGATATCTCGAAAAGGCGTCCACCTATAGAACTAAGGATCAAGCGCTTTTAAAATACTCATTAACACCTTTCATTTGATACCCATATCGTACAAACACATTCTAGAGTCACCCCTGGTCCACGTTTAGAACTATGGTCCACTCCCTTTTAAAATACTCTTTAATACCTTCCATTTGATACCCATGTCATACAAACACATTCCAGGGTTACCCTAGATTCATTTTCCTACATGGTGATTTTCCCTTATTTTTTCTCCAAAGCTCTCAGCTGAGTATGCAATGTTCGGTTACACCCGAACTTAGCCTTCCTTACTTGTTTCTTCTCAAATTAACCCTGAAGACAATTTTAGGGTTATACGCTCACTGTCAGCTAAATTTAAAACCAAATTAGTTCAGCCGTCTCGACGTGAAACGGCCGTTTAATTTAATAATTATAGTAACAATGTGGTAATCTGTTCATTCCAGAAACCAACTCAGCAACAACAAGCTGCAGCTGCTAGCGCCGATACTACCGCCACAAGAGGCAACGTCACCGACACTGTAACGCCGGATATGCTCAAAACACCCGATAAACTTCGTGGGCCAGCCGGTAGTGTTGTTCAATTGGATTTATTGGATCGTGGCCAAACACCGGAACGTATTGAATTTGAGAATACTGATGCTATGTCAGATGGGGAACCATCTGAGGAGCATATACTTGATGAGCATGAATGGTCGGGACGCAATTTCCTGCCTGAGTCAAATCAAGATTCTGAGTCGGATCTTTCCAGTTCAGATGACTCAGATACTGAATCAGATGTTGATATGTTTGAGGAAGCAAATGATTCACCTTTGGCTGCACAAACTCTACAATTGGCCACTGATTGGATTGGAAAGCAACATTATTCTGATAGTGATGATTCAGATGATTTTTATGATACAAGTGAAGAAATTGCCGGTAAGTGTTTAAAAGTACAAACATTTATTTTAGAGATAGCGACGGAGATAGTTATAGAGAAAGAGGTAGATATACGAGATCGAATCAGAGTACGAGATAGAAATAGAGATATTGATAGATATACAGGATAGAGAAAGAGATATACAAAGGTAGAGACGCGAGATAAATATATAGATAGAGATAGACGTAGAGATAGATTCAGGATAGGTGGAGATAGAAATAGTGGTAGACATAGATATGGAGGTCGAGTTATGAGAAAGAAAAGATAAAGGGATATAGGTAGAGATATAGAGAGAGAAAGAGATAGAGAAAGGGGCGGTGACAAAGATTGACAACAAGACAAAGCTTAACAATGATTAGAGGTAGAGATATAGAAAGAGATAGAGATAGAAAAAGAGGTGGAGACAAAGATTAACATAAAAGTAAAGATAAAGGTAAAGACAAATGTAAAGGTAAAGGTAAAAGTAAAGCTAACGATAAAGATAAAGATAAGGATAAAAATAAAGATAAAGATGAAAATAAAGATAAAGACAAAGATAAAGGTAAAGATAAGGATAAAGATACAGATACAGATAAAGGTAAAGATAAAGATAAAGAAAAATATAGAGATAAAGATAAAGATAAATATAAGAATACCGGCCGCCGTGGTGTGGTGGTAGCGTGCTCTGCCTACCACACCGGGATTTGGGTTTAATTCCGGGGCAAAGCAACATAAATATAAATATAAAGCTAAATATAATGATAAAGAATAATTAAGATTGATATTAGGATTAAGGTTAAGGTTAGGATAAAGGAAGGAATTGGAATAGGAATTGGATAGATATACATATATGGAGATTTGAGTAGTTTTAAGGATATTAAAAGTTCTAATATTATCCTAATACATATACACTTGTTTAAGATGACAACGGTAAATACGATGACGATACAGAAGGAGAGGACTTCAAGAAAGCCCGTGAGCTACGTCGAGAGGAAGTACGTCTACTGCCACTGCCTGCAAACTTGCCCACTGATACAGAGACTGAGGTGAGTTTTGGTTATTTGAAATTTAGTTCTTCAAATCGTTTTACATGGCAATTTTTTTATATATTTATTCTCTCCAACAACGTACATACATATATACATTATATTTACAAAAAAAAAAAAAAAACATATTACAATGGTGTTGGTTTCATTGCAAAATTTTATATATATAAAATAAATTTTTTTACTAGAATAAACCGAAAATTAAAACTAATGAAAACGGAGATGTAGAAATTGAGACAGAAGTTGATGCCGAAAAAACACCAACAAATCAAATTCTTACACCAGAGTTTGATAAAGTTGTGAAGTCTGATGAAACTGGTGACTTAATGCCACTCACAGCAAAAGTAGCATTTCTTGCAACACCACGCCCGTCTAAGGCTGATATCGAAAAACTAGAACAAACCACCGGACGACGTTTCAGCGCTGAAATTGAAGCAATAAATGAAAAATTGCATCGTCTTAATAATGTTGTGAAAATGAATAAAGACCTTGAGGCTATAACAAAAGAAAATTTAGTAAAGAGTGATATATTGAAAAAACTAACAATGAAAGAGAAATGGTTAGCTGATAGTTCTATGGCAAATACAAACCCAACAGAAACATTGGCGCCCAAATCAACATTTGAAAATCGATTTGCATTAAAGCAAGATATTTTAAAGGAGACACAAAGTAATGCTATTAATGAATTCAAAAAAGCTGAAACTAATTTAGAGAATTTAAAAGCTCAGTTAAATGCTACTAAACAAAAAGATGCCGCTAATACTCAAACAAAAACGCAAACTGCTACAAAACCCACCACACCCGAAGAGATTTTGGAGAGTTTGAAAGCAGAAATTAAAACGGCAAATCTAAATCGTGCCGGTAGTCTTAAGCGACAACAACAACAAAAGGCAAGTCCAACTAACAGTCCTAGTGCTACAAAAAAACCAACTGCTTGTGCTAGCCGCTCGGATAGTTCCAAAAATAAGTCGACGACGACGTGTAGCAAGGCGCCAACCAAAACCGCAGAAGTGAGTCGTACAAATAGCCTTAAGCGTTCTGAGAAATTCACCTCGAAAGATGAAGTAATTGCAAATGCTGGTCGCATGCAAATTGAAAATATTTTAGGAATTGTTAAAAATTTTGAGCAACAAAACAGTAAGCCTGAGTTACATAAAGATACTGCACTTTCTTCTACTAAATCAAATTCGGATATTGGCAAATTACTATATGATGCTGAAAGCAAATTTTCACCAAAGTCTGACAAGCGTGCAATGCAGGAAAAGCTGAAAGAAATCGAGGCGAAAAGCTTTTCTGGTACAATGGATGCGATAAAATCACAAATGGTAGTACCAACAGTTAGCGCACAAGCCAATCTCTCTGTAGATCTATCAAAATATTTTCCAGATCAGAAGCAACAAAAATCAAATGCGGGCGCAGTTAATAAAAATCAAAAAAATTTAAAAGATGTTGATTTAGCAAAATACTTTCCCTGCAGCCCAACAGCACAAAGACGCAGCACTGTTGTTACCGTGGCAGATAAACTAAAGCAGTCACAAACGGAGAGCACTATTGCGCCAACTGCTGGTACACCCGCAAAAAACTCGTTAAAAAATGCTACAAATAACAAGGAAGCGACAGTGAAGGCGAACAATGCGCCGGCAACGCCCAAACGTCAAGCTACATCTGGTAATAAAAATTTCAGCTTACACGAACATCAGCTAGATGGCGCTGTTGATTTGTCCAAGAAAAAGTCACCCGTCGCAGCTACAATCACAGCGGCAACTGCGACGGTAACCAAGAGGGGCAATGTTAAAATTATAAAGAAAATTGTGCCTAAAAAGAAAACTGGTGTAGGTGTCGGGGTAGCAAAGAGGCAGAACTGCACACAAGATAAAAAATCGATTGTGCCACGTGATGAAGCTGATCGTGTGCTGGACGAAATTTTACAATCAAACGATAAAGAAATGCATTCACCTAGCGCAGAGTATTTACAGCTATTCAAAGAAGAAAAGTCACCCAGTGAAGATTTATCAGATAAAGTAGAGCGAATTTTTCAAGAAACCGGCATTGATTTGGGTATACCACAGCGTACAAGCAACAACGATAAAGCAACCAAAAGGCTGTTGAAAACGAAATCCTTGGGTGAGGGTGAATTCGAAAATCATGCAAAAGCGTTAAATTTAGCGACCAACGAACAGCAAACAAAAGAAGATGGTGATCGTCCAACTGGTGTTCAAGATTTATTGGCACGTTTCGAATCGATGAGTTCAATAAAATCTTCAGAGCAATCATTTCAATTGCGGCGTATGGAATCAAATACGAGCAATTTGAATAAATCGCGTGAATCAATAATATCGCATGATTCTATATTATCACGTGATTCAGATACAATGAGTGATTTGGAGAAGACTATGGAGCATTTAAAATCAGAGTGGCGCAATGAGGCGACAAATTTTTTGCAAAAGAAACGCGATAATTTTTATGCACAAAAGCGTGCGAATGACGAAGCAGAAGAAGAAGGAGAAGCTGTCAAGGCGGATGCTATGAAGAAAACGAAATATGAAGATTTACCAGCGCAATATCGTGATTCGAAAATTGCGAAATTTTTCGGCATCAAAACGCAAGCGCCGGAGTATTCTAAAGCAAATTTGAAAAAGCAAACAGCCGAGAAAAAAATTATTACTACGACATCGACGCCCAAAAGGGGTGCACAAAAAAATGGCACTTTAAAGAGATCACCATCGCCAGTTAAAGAAATGAAAAAAGCGATTGAAATAAATGCAAAAACATCAACAAGCATGCAGCTTACGACGAAGTGTGCAAAACGTAAATCGCCATCACCAGCGCGCAACAATTTGAAAAATGGAAATAATGCTAATGATAACGCGAAGAAAGAAAGTGCAAAGCCAGTAGCGGTTGTAAACAAATCTGTATCGCCACCTAAACATCTAATGGAAAATTTCGAAATAAATATGTTAATGGAAAAGGGTGGCAGCTCAAGTAAACTGCCAAACGAGACTGCTCACTGTAATGCTGAAATCAAAGCGGACTTTCAAGCAAAGGACGACACAAAAACGCTTATAACGCGTGAGCCTAGCAAATTAAACGAGGCAGTAACGCTTAGCACGACTGGGTCCAGCACAACAAGCGACACAAAGACGCTTGCGACAGAGCACAGCACAACAGGAGACACAAAAGCACTTATTGCGACGGAGCTTGGCAGATTGAATGAGATAGAAACGCGCACTATGGCAGAGCCCAGCACAACAAGCGACACAAAAACGCCTACAACAGAGTCCAGCACAAAAGTTGATCTAGACACCGAAAAAGTCTTGCCAACCATAATATTGTCACGTCAAAATTCCAACAGCTCAGCAGGAGAAAGTCCATTGATGAAAAGGCGCCCAACAGTAGAGGACATACGCAATTTGCCCAAAACCGGTTGCGATAAATCGCTAAACAGCTCCCGCCGCAATTCGCAAACTAGCTTAAACACCTCACGACGCTGCTCAGACGCCTCACTGCAAGATAAAGTTGATGGCGCCACTGCAGACGGCACTAAACTTAATTCAACAGCTAATGCAAATAGTAGTAATGTGAATGAGTTATTTGAAAACATTGTAGCCCGTTTCGCAGATCAGCCTCAAGCAAGTGCCGAAGATGAGTGTGATTCGTTGTGTACGTCGACTAGCAAAAGTCCCAGTGTTGCACCAACTACAGTGCGACCGCGTGGCGCTTCAGAAGATGATAGCATCGAAAAGTTATTTAGTCAATTTTCAGATGAAATGCTGGTGAATGTGGAATTCGATTCAAATGATGAGTTAATTAGCATTACACCACGCGTGCAGTTGGAGAACAAAATGGGCGCCAACATGAATGATGATGCAGATTTTATCGGTAGGCTTGAGTCATTGGAAAAAGATGAAACGCGCTTAGACAGTGCAGATAGTACAAATTTTACAGCTAATATACGCCAAGAGAATGAAAATATGTCATGTGAGCGAATACAAAAACTTGGAGTTGTTAATAAATATGTAGAGCCGCAGGAGTCTCACACCAACAACGCGCCTTTAACACTCGAACGCATACAGTCCTTATTGTATATGAATGCACCAGATACAGCATTTCCCATTAGACCGCAACGCAGGCAAAAAAGTACATCCTCTTCTAGCGAAACTTCAACTGCGCCTATCGCGCCACAACGTATGAAGCACAAACTGGCAAAATTATGCCCCGATAATATGCCACCATCTGTGCAGGATTTAATGCAAACAGAATTTACGAAAATTTTAACTGCAGAGCTGGCGGCCAGAGATGCCGTTACATTGCATAAATTTCCGCGCAACATATCCGAGGATGAACTTGACGATATGCGAGTTAATGAAAGTGTGGGTAGTGACGCGAATACGGATAGACGAAATGAGAAATTAAATGTTGATTCTCAATTGATTTCCACAACAGCTGCTGCTGAAACAAGTGTGGGACAAAGAATGGAGCAGAGTGTGCCAACTTTCAGTGCTGATGAGGCTCATGCAGCGCCAAAAATTTTAACAGCTTCACAAGACTTAGCAACTCCAGTCTTATTAGAAGCAGACGCTACTGCCGTTAAAGAAAATATTATGTCTAAACGTAAGCTCTCACAAGGCCCAATAAGCAAAATGTATAATACGGCAGAAAGTAGTACAAACGACTTGGGGGTTTCCATTCCAGCAAATGCAAACGCGCTCCGGAAGTCTTCGCTCACTACAGCAAATGAAATTGCAATCAAAACCCAGGAAGCTGCAAATACCAAACAAATGTCGCACAATCAAGTAGTGAGCTCCACAGAAGAGCTTCGTTTGCCAATTTCAAATGTCACAGTTGCCGAATCACCGCTAATGCAATGGAGATTACAACAACAACAACAAGCTTTAGCTGCTGCTGAGGTTGCTCATAGCACTCAAAACGCTTATGCTAATCCAACAAATAAATCCTCTAAAGAAAGTCTAAATGAAACAAGTCAGCATGTGCCAACGCCAAATAAAGCCGGCAGCAGCAAAGAAGGCTCACTAGAATGGGATATGACTAAAATGCCTGCCAGTCCAATGCCACGTCGTAAATTCGTGCATGCCGAGCGCCAAGCTTACGATGATGTAAAAATTAAAGATGTTTCACCAACAAGCTCAATAAAAATACTCAATAATCTATCTACGAATAGCAGCGATACGGATGAACGTCGACTGATTGAAGATTTCGAAATGGAACGACGTCAAGCATTGATACAGCGTGATAAAAACTATCAAGAGCTAGAGAAAAAAGAAAAAGAGAAAATTAATACAGAGCTGGAGCTGAAAGAAAAAGAGAAATTAAAGTTGCTGCAAATAAAGCAAATGCAGCGCACTGGTAACTACAGTAGCAGCAATAGTTCTTTACGCAGCACACCACACACCACACCGCTCACCTCAAGACGTGGCACACAAGACAGCATTACAAGTACACAGCGTGAGAGCACACCGCCAAATTTCAAAAAACTTGTTATACCAACAGAAGATGATGACTTGCACTCGCTCTCGTCACGTTGCAGCTCATTTGCATTTATTGAGCTCATGAGCAATGGTGAGCCACGCGTAGCGCCAATGCCACAAAAGTTGAAAATTCCAGCAAAACCATTGCCCGCACCTGTATTTGAACCCAATGGACCCATACCAGAGGTATTTCAAAATCGTTCGTGGCCTAGACCGGAATTATCGCCAGAAATGCATACAAGCGAATCACCAGATACAGTTATCGAGGTCAAACGCAAACAAAATTCACAACCAAAATCAACAACACCAGAAATATTTCGTAATCGCAAATGGCCTGATGGCAAAACAGTTTTTGAAAATGCCGACGAACGGCACTCAGATCACGATGATGAATTTATTACAAAGCTTTCAAAGCATAAAAATAAATTTAGAAAACTACAGTCACATTCGCCACAAACAACGCGCCGCAAGTTGCATACAGACGATTTTAGTGCTGACCAAGCGACAACAAAATCTTTTACTGATTTACATAAATTGAATTCGATTTATAATTCTGAAGCTTCATTAAATCGTGGCGCGCGTTCATCACATTCTAGCGGCGAAAACTCATCAGCGCTTAGTGGAGCTCCACCTAAAAGACCAATGCGTCATCATCAACGACCACTTGCGTACCAAACCGCCGAAGCAATGGATGCCAGCACACGTATGCTACTCAATCGTAGTAAAAATTTACATAAACGTAAAAGTGAATTTGTCAATGAGCGCGCAGCTGAACGTAATCCCTATTTACGTGATGCAGCCGAAACAGAACGTTTAGAGCATGAAGCGTGCGTCTCGTCGGATGACGAACTCGATTGTTATCGTCCAAGTGAGTATACGGCTAAACGGCGCACACGCTTTCCGACATCACGTACACTTGGACGCGAACGCAGCGCTATGACGAGCAGCCATTATATACCGAGTTATGGTAGAGATTTTGGTTTGAGTAGTAGACGTGTATATCCAACAACAACAACTACTTCATTAGATTACAATTCATATTTAGGCAGCAGTGGCATTGCTAGACTTGGTAATTCCATTGGACGCAGTATGCATTTCAATAACAATAACAAAGATTACATGAGACATAGTCCTTCGAGGCATCGTGAGCGTGAACACTCCAAAGAATTGTGCGTGATAACTTAGAATATTGTTTATATGATTTTATATTTTGTATGAAATGCATTAAAAATTTCTATTTAATAATAGCTTTTGGAGATATTAACAACATGATGACTACAAAATGAAAAATAAAACATGAGCCTAAAAATATGCAACATATAAAATTAGTAACAAAAATATGTAACAACAGCCACAAAATATGCAATAGCAACAAATGGAAAAATTAACACTATAAATATTATTTAGCACGAAACAAAAAATTTATAAAAATGAAACCAATGCCACATTACAGAAAAAACTACAATGCACACATATCAAATTCTTTTTTTTTTTAATATTTACTACACATCATATTTGTAACAAATACAACAAAATATAAAAACAAACAAAAAAATTGCCCGTATGTACGACCTTTCATCGACCAACCAACGTACCAATCAACCAACAACAACAACAACTACTCAACCGAAAAAACGTATTTTGCCTAACTTGCTCGCTAGCTTGTTCGTACTCGGTGTGCCTAAAATAAAAAGAAATATCCTTCCAAGCGTTTTACAAAATTACTATTTCTGCATACAATCAAAAAAGGAATTTGAAAAATTGGAAATAAAATAAAATGATAAAATGCAAAAGGGCATATTGTGTTAGGTTGAACGGAGGACCACTTATAGACTGAATGAGTCCGTAGTGCTACCAGAAGCGTATTGTGTTATAAAACATTCAAAAACGAGCGGGTACGATCTCTGAAGGTAAACAAGAACTAACACACTTAACCCTTCAAAGCGCAAAGTTTGCTTCGTTGTCCCAGCGTGTGTTTTACTAAATAATAAATCTAACGGCCTTAAAGCTAGCTGGCTTTGTTTTGCGCTTGCTAAACTTGCGATATATATATGTTTACCAATATCAACACATACTCGAAAAAAGTACATAAATGATTAACACACATTCACAACTCAAAGAGGACAGTTATATATATATATATTAGAATGGGTCGATTTGTATGGACGAAAGTAAACCGATATCGCGCCATCGATTTTTCGATAGGATTTGTATTGTGTTATAAAACATTCAAAAACGAGCGGGTACGATCTCTGAAGGTAAACAAGAACTAACACACTTAACCCTTCAAAGCGCAAAGTTTGCTTCGTTGTCCCAGCGTGTGTTTTACTAAATAATAAATCTAACGGCCTTAAAGCTAGCTGGCTTTGTTTTGCGCTTGCTAAACTTGCGATATATATATGTTTACCAATATCAACACATACTCGAAAAAAGTACATAAATGATTAACACACATTCACAACTCAAAGAGGACAGTTATATATATATATATTAGAATGGGTCGATTTGTATGGACGAAAGTAAACCGATATCGCGCCATCGATTTTTCGATAGGATTTGGGCTCAGGAAAAAAAGTTCCACCACGCATACCCAAAAAAATTATTTTCGAGCCTGCGAAATTTCATTTTTAAAATCGACAACGTTTTTAGGGGACATTATTTGGTCGGACAGGGTATACATGAAAATTGTACAATCAAATGAAATTTTTTTTAGTAGGTCATGAAAAAAACCTTAAAAATCAAAGTCCAAAAAAGTCAAAAAAATGAAATTTCGCAGGCCGATAATTATTTTTTTGGGTATGCGTAGTGGAACTTTTTTTCCTGAGCCTAAATCCTATCGAAAAATCGATGGCCCATATGGGTTTATCGCCAACGTATTCTACAAAGAATCGCCATACAAGCCTAGCACCTGCCATTACCCACTCCATTTATTATACAAATAAAAATAAAATATTATAATTTAGGTAGCAATTTAGGCAAACTAGCACCCAGCTTTAAAATAAAGTTCTGATAGGCCAAAGTAATTTTTTTTAATTATCAGGTAGATCTATAAGTTCTGATTTGTTGAAGCATTGTTGCTGTAACACCTGCGACTATATATTTTTACACCAGCCACCTCTTCTGGTCAAAGAGCCTTCCTCAACACATTGCTTACATTGATAAATGTTTTCGTCTTGGGACCTTATGTCAGCAGTATGTTTCTATATTCCTTAGTTGTGGACAATAAGATTCTCTGAGGATCCAGCCAGTCAGTTCCGTTGTCTAAAACTATTCCGATTCCTCTCAGGAAAAGGAAATACAGACCGCAGGCGTCATTTTAAGGCACGTTGCTTCAGAAAAGCTTGAATGTAGTATTTTTTTTATTATACGAAATGGCGAAATTGACTACGTGACTTCGTCATTTTATAAAAGCTGAAATTTCGTCAGCGCCGGACTATGCAACTATAGAAAGTGTCTAGCAATCAGACTATTCACTTCTAACTTCACTCGTTACGAAGTATATAAAAATCAGGGCGCGTATCGTGTGTTATGATTCGTATCGAAATCAAGTTTTCACTCAAACATTAAATCAAAATTGCTCTGAAATCGTGAATACGAATAACGACATACATATGTGAACTAGAAACTTCACGTACTAGTTGGATTTATAATTTGTCATAATTTGCATAAATAGTTTGACCGTTTCATATTTATAAATTGAGTGAAGAATGGATTCCGATACGAATCGTAACACACGATAACGGGCCCAGCATTTGACAGTCATGGGCTCTTGCTCTATTATTACTGTGGCGAATATTAGCATCACTATGCTGTTCGTAAATAATGACAACAACAAAAACAGCAAGCAGCCACACTTTGAACATGTACACATTAAAGCAAGCAGCCACACTTACATAGAAAGCGACGAAGAATATTTCACACACATAACCAGCAGCTTAAAGCAAAGAGATTATCTCACATACACAGATGTAGTCATCAGATAAGAGCAAACGTTTTTACTCACACATACACACGCATATAGCTAAATAACCAAGTGTGCGATACAACTGTTCCATGTTCGTGAAAAGCTCGACCTTAGGAGAAATATGCGAACAAGGCAACAGAGAGTGTAAAAGCAGCGCAAGCTGAGAAATAACTAATCAGTTTGATTTAAACAAGCTATTAGTTGTAAAGCATAATTGTGAAGTACTACTCCCAAAGTAGTATGAATAAAGACCATTTTGTAATACTGAATATTGGAGTTATTTATTCGACAGTTCAGCCATTCGCACGTTAGTAGAAGGTGCATAATTATCAGAAAATCCCCAAAATTCTTTACTTTACTTTAAACACTTTTTTCTATTCTTTCACAAAACCAAATCAACTGGTGTGAGTTGCCACTTTAACATAAAAGCAATACATACCGCTGAGCGAGTTATGTTTGCCAGCGCGTGTTATCTCTCATTTGTTCTTGAAACAACAACAAAGAAGGATAACAGTCTAGATAACAAGAAAATGCAACTATCCCAACTATTTTAAAAAATTTGTGACAATTTGCTGTCCCAATTTGAGAATGAGGAATTATACGTAGAAACAAAAGAACTCATCATTACACACGTGTCAACGTTATTTGTTCTGCGTCATTTGTTAAAGAGTGCTCTTTTTTTAAGCTAAAAGCTAACAATTTCTAATAAACAATTTATAACACCTTAAATATAAAATAAATAAAAATCTGTCCAATGCAATGCTTGTGTGCTCATTTGTGATGTGCCTTTTTGGATCGTACCTCATTGCAAATCTTTGTGTAGTAAAAAAAGAAAACGGAAAACCCCACACTAAAAACGTTTTGCATGCCGAATCCATAAGCTTATAAAAACTTACAAAACTACGTTAAAAACTACAGTCTCCCATTACTTACCGCATAGTTTTTTTTTTTTTTTTTTGCTTGGTCGATTTTTTGGAACGCAATATCCACAATCGTTACATGTATATATTTTTGTTGTATTTTTTTTTTCATTTTGTTGAATGCGTTATATGCATATATACTTAATCCTATAAACGAATGAAAACATAAGTAAACTTATACATAACATGTTTTTCAGGTTCAAAGCGATTCAGAGTCATCATCTGCCAAGGAAGTTGAACTTAATTCTGCCACGGAAATATCCACAGATTCGGAATTCGATCATGATGAAATAGCGCGTGAGGCTCCGAAGATTTTTATCGACGATACACACCTTAAGAAGCCAACTAAAGTGCAAGTAAGTTATATTAAATGAAAAAAAAATTAAAAATTTAAAAGTTAAGGTTCCATTCCTCCTAAAAACAAATTTCTATGTCTACTTTCGTATAACTGGGAGATTACCATCTGTCGCTGATGATTAATAACATTTTGTACATTAAAGCGCCAGCTATCTATTTCTGGATGTACCGTTTCACTCTAACGAGCCTATATAACACGCCCAGGACCTCGCCGGCTTATAATTCTCGTGTTCTTTCAGCGCACAAAGGAATTGCTTCAATGAGTACTGGCCATAATCTTGCCAAGCTTCAGAGCCGTTTGCAGCCGCTATCAACTTGCTTAAGTATGGCAAACTTGTATTTCCTAAGGGTAGTCCTACACTCCTAAAATCGCTTCTTAAATAGCAATCGTTGAAACCTCTTCTAAAATGTGGTCTTAAGTAACTGAGGCTTTTATTCCACCTGGGAGATTAGGTTTTTGCTGCATGAGATTTAACATGCGACTTTGGAAGCCACCTGAAGACCTTTCTTAGAGACATAACTCGGCAGGGCCGGATTAACCCTCAACGGGACCCTAGGCAACCATAAATTCTGGGGCTCTTTTTTCACGTCCTTTCCCTTCTTTTTTCGATTAAAAAATACAATCTTATGTACCAGCAGCGAAGAGAAGTGAAGAGATATCTCACGCGCACACATGTAGTCATCAGCATATATGTATATACATATGTATATAGCTGGTGACCAAGCATGTCTTACAGTTGTTAGCGAAATTACTAGACCTTAGGAGAGATGGGTGAAAGAGAAAACCGAGATTATAAAAGCAGCGCAAGCTGAGGAATCAGTAAGTTATTTATTCGACAGGTCAGCGATACGAACGTTAGCAGAAGGTGCAACATATCAGGAAATCCCCAAATTCGTTATAATACATTCATTTATTTGTCATCCATCGTTAATCATTCACTCATTCATCATTCTAGCTGAAATTTTCGCTTGAAGGCTTCTACACCCTCTGTTCCAAAAATAGCGGACATTTTTCAAAATAAAAACAACCAGTGTGCATTTTGAGATAATTCTTAGGTTCGGTTTAGGGGGCAACTGCCTATTCTGCCTACTTGTTAATCCGGCCCTGTAACTCGGTAGTCCAGGCACCTGCCGCAGGTATATTCTAAGCCCCCTAACCCGCTGAGGGTTTCTTTGTCTCTCGCCGTCTATAATAAAAGGATGTCAATAGTAATCCAGAATTTTAGTGCGAAAATTTTCAACTTTTTCTTTGTTTTTAGTTATTCTTAGTGGCACACTGGCCTCTTAAGTCCTTTGGAGAAATATCCCAGTTACTTTAGAATGTAACATATAAGAACATGTCTCACGAAAAACATCGGCATAGAAGGCATTTGCCTTGTTAAATTTTTCGATAATTTTTTTTTTTCTATTCTGGAAATTGACTGGTGTAAACGGGTCGTCCAACAATGGTATGGATGTCGTGTGCTACACATTTTTTCCAAAATTATTCGATGTGGAGCAAAGTTATTAGCCTGCCTTTTAATGTTAAACTTTTTTTTTCAATAAATGGTTTTCTTTAATAAATTTTTGCCAAGAATTTTAAATTAGTATGTAGCTATGCCATTGATCAATTTTACAATCCAACTGATGCCGGTTGCACCATGTTGTTGTTGTATATGCGATAAAGCCACTCCCCGAAGGTTTTGGGGAGGGATATCGATGTCATGATTCTTTGCTGCATATAGATACGTCACGTTCCGGTAACGCTTCACAATCACTTCAACCAGTTGCTCCATCACGTTCCGGTAACACTACACAATACCTTCAACCAGTTGCTCCGTCACTTGAAACTGCTACCTTTGAATTAGTACACAAAAAAATAGTTTACACAATAATCGGCTGCATACCAATTTTGTTGCATAAGGATTTATATCAATCAATATTCTGAATCAACAAAAAATTGATTAAAAAGTTGAGCAACCTTTTAATTAAATAATATATTAACGTTGTTATAATTTCAGGTGAAATCTACCGTTATTGCATCGACTGCCGGTCAACGACATCACGTCACATCCACAAATAATGCGCACAATTTGAAAGGCAGCTATCTACAAAAGTATCAAGTAAATCCACCACAGCCACAATTCAAGCCACTTGTACAAGTCGATCCAACGTTGTTAACAAAAAATCGTGGACCCTTACAAAATCCACGTCCTGGTGATTATCTTCTTAATAAAACCGCTAGCACTGAGGGAATCGCTTCAAAAAAAAGTTTAGAACTTAAAAAACGTTACTTACTAGGTGAACAGGGTAATGGCAATAAAATACAGAAATCTGGTTCTACTTCTGTATTAGATTCACGTATACGTAGCTTCCAATCGAATATATCCGAATGTCAGAAGTTGCTGAATCCAGGTACGGGCATTTCACCCAGCATGAAAACATTTCTGGATCGTACAAAATTGGGTGAAAATACAAAAAATAATGATTTGTTACGTTCAGCTACAACAAATATTTTAAATGATTTAAAAATTGAGATAACCGTACAAAAAGCCTCATCGAATGCCTCAACAGATAATGAAAAAGAAAATGTTTATGTAAATAGTAAAAATGAATTAAATAAAGGCATGGAATATTCAGATAGTGTTAATACAACTTTACTCGAAACAGCGACAAAAAAATCACCTACAACTCCAACAAATAAACACCAAACTATCATAGAAACAATAGATTTAGTAACGCCAGAAAGAGAAAAATCGACTTCAATCATTGATTTAACCAAAGAAGATTTACAAACGAAATTAATTGAAACAAATAAAGATTTAAGTAAGAATGATGAAATGAAATTAGGCACAATTGGAAATAAGGATGCATTATTGCTCACTGCCGATAGTAATAAGACTGTAGATACTACATGCGAATCACCAGTGAAAAGAGATAAAACGATTATAGAAGAAATAAAACCAGATGTTTCTAAAGATATAAAAGAGTGTATACCAGATATCCTGGGACATATAGGTCAAGAAGTGAAAACAGAGCGCAATGCTGCAACATTACAACAACACGCCGAAGAACATCAACTTCTCTTGAGTCACTCTTATGATGAAGAAAAAATGGATTCACCAGAAAAGCTAGAGGAACAATTTGAGATCGAAACATTACAAATACAAGTGCCGAACATACCGTGGAGTACACGCAAACCGGAGGAGACCATGTCAACAACAACAACAACAACAGGATCTAGCTGCAGCTCAAACACGTCAAGTATTGAAGATATACAACATTATATATTAGAGTCAACAACGAGTCCGGATACGCAAACTGGGTGCAACGTTATTGGTGGTCATCAAGTGCCGCGCGTAGAAATACATGACACCACCGGCACACTCATGCAAATTGATAGCTTAATGATTATAGATGGAAAATATATAGGTGATCCAGAAGATTTGAAGTATATGGAGCTACCAGTGGGTATGGTTGTGCCACAGATAGCGCTACCTACGGTTATAACAACGGAATCGGATGAAAACGAGGCTGATATAGAACCAGTTACAGCAACACTTGAGCCAATTGAATGCAGCACAGTTATTGCCGCAGAAATAGAAAATGAAGTAGCCGCAGTAGTTAAAACAGTAGAAAAAGAAAAAGAATTACCACCATTACCAGAAAGAGGACTGCCGCTACCTGAGCATGAACCAGCGAGCATGAAAGCAGCAGCATACAATCGCAAATTTGATACTAAAAATGAAAATAAAGTAGAAAGCCTAAAACATTTGCCATTAATTGTGGAGCAGCAAAGTATGGAGCAAACAAAAGCTATCAAACCTATTACATTAAATTTGAGTGGCACACAAAAATCGCCAAATACGCCCACAACACCAACAAGCGCAGCAAATCTGCGCACCCCAATATCACCCTTCGTAGACAGCGATGTCACACCTACTGCTGATGTGTTATTGCGCGGTTCGGATTCAGAAACCGAACTCACTGGTACAGGTCAAGCAATGACCGACACAGAATTATCAGATTGGACGGCAGATGATTGTATATCGGAGAATTTTGTTGATATGGAATTTGTGTTAAATTCAAATCGAGGCACTATTAAACGCAATAAAAAGGAGAAGAAGCGCATGTCGGCAGCAGCTAAGTTGCCTACAACAATTGAAATGTTAGGTGAAATAACTAAGACAGCGCCAGTCGCCGAATTTGAAGATATATTAAAATCGATCGATATAGATGATATCGAATTTATGGATACTGGTTCCGAAGGCTCATATGCAGAACCTTATGCTGCAACAAATACAGCGCTGCTTCGTAATCGTGGTTATATGGAATTTATTGATGGAGCGACAAAGAAACAAGCTGCTGCACACAAAACCACATCATCTATCTCTGCTGCAGATATTGATTATAAACCGGTGCCAGCAAAACGTGGTGAAAAACTTGGTGTGGATTATATAGAACAGGGTGCTTACATTTTACAAAGTACCGAACATGATGCGCTCAAAACACCTGTCAATGAGGATGCACAAATTGTTGTTGTTGCGGCATTGGTAGAGCAGATACAAGTAAATACTGGTTGTACGCCTTCGCTTATGACACAATCTCTTACCGATTCGAGCACTTTGAATGAGCTCGAGGATGATAGTCTCTTTATCGCAACACCACCAAATTCACAAACTCAGCAATCAACTGCAAAAACTACTACGGAAGAGAGTGAAGCATTGACTGTTGTCACTAGTCCGCTGGATACTTCATCTGGCAAGGCAGCCAATAGCTTTGGCACTGTCGAAAAAGGCACGCCGTTAACAAATGCTTCTACACCTAGCAGTTCAGATAAGAATCCGAAAACGTCACAATCAAACTCTAACACAACGGGCACGTCAGCTGCTTCAACGAATAAGTCAATATCGCCGCGCTGTTTGTCGCAAGAAAGTAGCGCGCAGCAACAGGTGTCCAATACAACAGCAGCAACACCACCAAAGGCTGCTCCACGTAAACCATCAAATGAGCTATCATACGAGGAGTGTGTACGTGCGTTACAGCAAAAGATTACACAAATAAGCACCCCACGCGATTCAGATCTGCGCAAACAAAAACGCAAAAGTTCCAAGGGTGACATGACAACCGATAATGTACAAACTGTGATAGAACAAACACCATCCATTTTACAACACACCGAAACCGAAATCACAACGACAAAAGCACCTACAGCAACAGCAACAACATTTAATACTAGTAGCAGCCCTTCCGCAGCGGCAGTAGCACAAATCCACAAGGTACCTGAAATTCCTACATTGACCAGCAAATTAGAAGAGATAACTAAAGAGCGCACCAAACAGAAGGACCTGATACATGACTTAGTCATGGATAAATTACAATCAAAGAAACAATTGAATGCCGAAAAGCGTTTACATCGCAGTCGGCAACGCTCAATGCTCACTAGTGGTTATGCAAGTTGCGGCGCTTCTAGTCTAAGTCCTACACCAAAGCTTGCAGCGGCAACCACAACAACGGATACGAATTGTACAAATCGTGCGCACTATCATGAATCGACTGCTGCAATTATACCAGCGCCAACTGTAATGCCACAATCAAAGGCAACAGAGCAAAGAGAAAATATTCCTTTGCAAAAATCCTCCACTTATGTATCAGCTTATGCACTAACAAGTGGTGATGTGCCAATACGTTCAATCGCCTATCAGCAGCGTCCATTTAGTGAGCATATAGACGACGAACAATTAGATGCCTTCGAGAGATATAAATTAACTAAAACGCCTTCGTTTTCATATGAATTACCCAATAGCACGCAGTCAAAAGTGAAAGATGAAAATTTATATAAGTTTGCAACACCACAAGCACCAGCGCGGCATATTCACACACAAAATCCCTTAATTGGTGGTACACAAAATATGGTCGGGAGCCCAACGTTTACAACGTCAACTGAAAATTTACGCACCGAAGCCCGTGCACGCGCACGTCTTAAATCGAATACTGATCTTGGTCTTAGTCCAGAAAATAAAATGCAAATAATGCGTCAACGTTTACATATGGATCAAATAGAAATGAAAAATAATTCGGCAACATCTACACACGCTCCAGTTCCAATAAAATGCGCCAAAGATGCAAAAGTTAATGCATGCGATCGCCGTTTGAGTGCATCAAAGAGTGTTAACGATTTAGTTTATCTGGCTTGTAAGCAAACTGAATTATCTGCTGATCTTAGCGTAACTGCTAAATCAACAGGTGTCAGTACGGATTTCACATCTGATCCCAATTTATTACACTCATCAGCATCCATACAATCGCATAATGGTAGCACTGATAATAAAGTACTAAAAAGTAAATCTAGTCGTAGGCAAAAAGATCCAGATCGTCGCAAAAGCCTCATACAATCACTATCAAGTTTCTTTCATAAAGAAAAAAAGGATATTAGTGGTGGCAACACGGCGGGTATAGGCTCAACTAGCGCACTTGACTCTGCACAGTCAGAGCGCCCGGGTACTAGTAGCGGCACAACAGGCTTAGGAGGCGGCATTGATATGGGCGTATTTAGTCGCTTTCGCATATCACCGAAAACGAAAGAGAAATCTAAGGTAAGTCAATGGATTGCAATTTGCTCGATTCTGTTTTCTTTCTTTTTTTTACTCATTGTGTGCGTGTATTTCGTCCTTATATAACTTTATGTACATACATACTTAAATGTTTCTATACCTATAAATAAATGGTGGTGGATATTATGGGTGCAGGTTTTGCAGACAAGTGTATATTTGTATGTGTGTGTGTGGGCCATATGTACATATGAGGAGTTTTATACCAAAACGCAATAACTACATTTGAATTGAGAAAAATATATAAGAAAATGTCATTCGTACAAGTCCAAATCTTCTTTGGGAATAAGTACTAGGGTGGGTCGATTTGTATGGACGAAAGTTAACCGATATCGCGCCATCGATTTTTCGATAGGATATGGGCTCAGGAAAAAAGTTCCATTACGCATACCCAAAAAAATTATTTTCGAGCCTGCGAAATTTAATTTTTTTGACTTTTTTTCGACTTCGATTTTAAGGTTTTTTTCATGACCTACTAAAAAATGTTCATATGTATACCCTGAACCAAATGAAAATTTTTTAGTAGGTCATGAAAAAACCTTAAAAATCAAAGTCGAAAAAAAGTTAAAAAAATGAAATTTCGCAGGCTCGAAAAAAATTTTTGTTGGGTATGCGTAGGGCAACTTTTTTTTCCTGAGCCCAAATCCTATGGAAAAATCGACGGCGCGATATCGGTTAATAAATCGCCCAGTCTAGTAAGTACGGTAAACTAATTTCACTCTACAACACCCGGCTGGGTAAACATTTTTTGTAAGAGTTCGAGTCATTAGCAAAAAAAGTGATTTCTCTGTTCGAAGTTAGCCTCCTCCTTCAGTTACGGCCATTCGAATTTCGAAATATCTATACATAGTAACATATTCTAATAAGTTATTTAATTGAAAATTTAAAACAGCAAAAACATGAGCCTGATCTGCCTTCTTTTCTTATTTCAATGCTATAAATTTTTTCCTTTTTCGAAAGAATCATCTCTTATTTTTTTTAACATTTGACCTTAGAAACCTGGAAGGAATAAAAATTATATCAATAGGGATCAAAAAAATGTAAATCACGCTCACATTTTTTGTTTGTTTCTATAACACGTTAGTTCAAAATAAAGTTACGAGAGGTTTAACTTCGTACTTCGAAAGTCCATAACTATGTTTCGGAGCCTAACTTCGAAATTATTGAAGCAGTCCATGTAGTTATTGAAAAGGTTAATCACCCCTATTCTGCATTTCGATTACGTTCCCGTTCTACGCTCCGCTTTAATCGAACTTCGCTATTCTGCATTACGACGGAATCGTAACGAGAAGAGGAAGACCAAATGATTTTTCGAAATCAGCTGTTTGTACGGAATGTGTGAACATTGGAACAAAATAAATTGAAGAAAATTTGTAAAAAACACTGAAAAACGTTTATATTTCATTATCCACGCCATTTTGTACAAAAAAAGCAATAGAATATATTGCCGCAGTGTTATATTTCTTTGAGTAAAGTGCTTTCATAATTGTAAGTGTGTTTTTGTCGTTCTTTTGGGCAATCTCCTGCCGTGGCCACCAAGTTTTGTTAAAACGGATTCCTGCACGATTATAGCTGACATTTTCTGAATTTTATGGATGCTAATTTCATTGCACTGGCCTAAAATGCTTTATAAAGATTTATTTATTCTCTCCGCAAGGATTGTTTACGTTTTCGCTTCACCTTCCTCTACTCCGGCAGCTTGCTTTGGCATATAACTGGACCCAACGAACAGACACAAATTATAGCTGTCTATTATAATGGAATCAATAACCGCGGCATTATTTGTGGAGTTGGAAAGCAACGCATACGAAAATGGCCAGGCGAGAATGGAAAGGCAAATATTGCGAGATTTGTGTAATCCATTTGAGATGAGTGACGAATTGTAAGAAATTGAACTTAAAAGTGGTAAAGTTTAATGACTTATTTTCTTATTTAGGTTCAAAAAAAACTTTCGTCTTAATAAGGATGCTTTCAAGTATGTGTTAGATACTTTCGCGGGGCAAATTCGTCCAAGGACTTCGGCATCGACATCTGCCCTTAATATTGTTTTAGCTGCTTTGAGAGTTTTTGCAGAAGGCAGTTACCAGCATGGAATAAAATAAAAATAAATGTAAGGCGCGATAACCTCCGAAGAGATCTTAGACCGATCTTCTCTTCCAATTTACGTCGTGCTCTTGGTTTTCCCTACAAATTGGCCGGACGGGGACCTACATGTTTTATGCCGACTCCGAACGGCATCTCCAAGGCAGATGAGTTTTCACTGAGAGCTTTTCATGGCAGAAATACACTCGGAGCGCTTGCCAAACACTGCCGAGGGGCGACCCCGCTTAGAAAAATTTTCTTCTAATTGAAAAACCTTATTTCTAAAATTTTGATGTTGCTTTGCCCGGGGTGTGAACCCAGGGCATACGGTGTGGTAGGCGGAACACGCTACCATCACACCACGGTGGCCACCAGCATGAAATAGGGGCGGATTATAATGTAGGAATGGGAGAGTCAACAGTGTCAAAGTCACTGTCTATGTTTCTGGATGTAATGCAACCAAAATTATGCTCTCAGTGGATAACATTTGAACAAAGTAAAGAGGAGAATATACAAGCGAAGCAAGAATTTTATGCGAAGGCAAGCTTCCCAGGAGTCATCATATCCCGCTTTGTTGCGATTAAATTAGCCAACGTCTCATACTGCACTTGTGTTGGAAACATAAAAAACAATCACCATGAAGCCTTTTACGTTTCTCAACAAGTTTTACTACATTTTTGTTAAAATTCTGTTATAAATTAAGAAAAAAATAAAAAGAAAATAATTTTCCGCCAACAAATTTGGAACTTAGAAAAACGGAACTACGATCGAAATGCAGAATACACAAAATCGAACGATTCGAAGTTGGATCGAAAGAGATTGGAACACAGAATACCAAAATTGCCAAATCGAAAAAATTCCAATCCAAGTCGAAATGCAGAATAGGGCTGAATATGATTACCTTAAAACCTTTATATATAAAACTTCTGAGATATGTACAGCAGCAAACAGAAAAATAGCAGTGCCAATTTTTATTTTTAAATATCTTGAATTCAATTCCTTTTTTATTTTTTAATATTTTAGGAAAAAACGTATGAATTTTGTAACTGAAACTATGCAAAGCAAAATGTTCTCGAATTTTCGAACTTTTTCGAAAACTCTTTTGAGATTGATTTGGATAGTTTTAGTTTTTAAAAATAAAAAAAAAAAAAAATAATGACGAAATTTGATAAAAGTCGCCGCTGCTATTTTTCTGTTCGCTGCTATACAACTTTGAACATAAAAATAGCAACAAAAATTATTAAACTATTTTATAAAAGATTTTCTTTTTTCTTTAGTTTGTTGTGCAACGAAAATTATGTAAACCAATTCCAAAAACTGTTGTGGAAAAAACGAATAAATTTTTGAAAACTCCAAAACTCCTTGGAAGTTTCAAAATGTAAACTTGTAGTTCTTGTATCGAATCAATTTAAGTCTCACAAAGTCTAAGCTTCGAAATTCGCATCTAATTTTGACACAAATTTTCCACAAGATATTATAGATTTTCTTCTATACTCGAAATAGCGCCGTGATTATCTCGATTGGGATTGTTTTTAAGGGGCAAGGCCAGCTTCACGACCAAATATCAATGCATATATTAGAAATTTTTTTAAATGAAAACCGAAAAATGTGGAGCAAATTCATAACAATCAGCCCAATTCTAAACGAAAATTCCGTGCGAGTTTTTTCCCTTCTCCCATTCCTCGTATTCTAAATAAAAATTCCTTGTGAGTTTTTTCACTTCTCCCTTTCCTCCTATTCTGAACAATGTTCGAAAAAGCGGAAACCGGTTATGGGAGAAAAGTAGGTATGAATGTGAGGGAGAGGGAGATTTCTCTACCATTTCATAGGAGTTTTTTCACTAGTTAAATTAAAGGGAATGCATCAAAATAGTTAATGGAAATTGGTTCTTTTAAGAAATAACACTTATTTGTACAAACTTGTGCTAAAATATGTATTTACATTCTACCCCAATATTCTCACTGTTAATACAACAACAACAACAACAACCACAATATTTATTTTAAGTCGAAAAGTATATCATAAGCAACGGTAGAGCTCTTGGTATACAAATTTGATGCAGCCATCCAGAAATTGCGCAAGGATTTTTTAATAAGGCTAAAATAGATTTTGGCATATGATGAAGGACGAATTCAACTCAACTTGGCCGCCAGAAAATTGCTTTGCTGAATGAAAGCAGGCAACTCCGGCAGATTTGTGTTATGCGGCCGTCTTCTTCTTATGTTCCGCTGTTGATGTTGCTGTGGCACTCAGTGAATACCACATGAAATGCAATAAATACTGTGCAATGTTTATATTTTATTTCTTAATTTCCAACAAATTTGCAACAATAATTAAACTTTTCAATTTTTTAAACAAAATAAGAAATGTGCAACGAAATTTCAATTGACAAAACAGCTGACTTCGAAAATTCGAAATTCCTATTCCCCAATTATTGTTCTCCCTAGGAGAACAGAATTGGAGGAATTTTTCCGCGGGAATAAAAAAATCCGCGAGAACAAAATTCCGCGAGAATATTAGAATTGGTCTGAATAAGAATATATTAGTGTATTAAAAATGGCTGTTGTTGTATTAACGATAAAGACACTTCCCGAAGGCCCTGGGTAGTGTTATCGATGTTGATGGTCCTTTGCCGGATATAGATCCTGTACGCTCCGGTAACAGTCCAGTGTACATAGTTAAATACGGAAGCGTAAATATGGCTGGATAGGCCACACATTACGAAAGCCATACGATGACGTTGCACATGCTGCCTTAACCTGGAATCCTCAAGGGGCACGATGCATGGGCGGACCAAAGATGACTTGGAGGAGAATGCTTCTTCAGGAAACTGGCAAATCGTTTAACGAGTTAAGGCAAAGAGCACGAAATAGAGATAATTGGAAAACTTTTGTTGAATCCTTAAGCTCCTAATGGAGTATGGAATAATAATAATAATACGCTCCGGTAACAAAGCACCATTAAGGTACTAACCCGACCATCTCGGGAACGATTTACATGACCACATTAAACGTTCAGGCCATCCCTCCCCACCCCCTAGTTCCATGTGGAGCTTGTGGTCGCCAGAGCCTCATCTGTTAATGAAACAGGATTCGCCGCGGGTAGGTGAGGTTGACAATTGGGTTAGGGCAGCTATATATTGCACTGGCAACCCCTTGAGAGGATTGCGCTACAGAACCCCTCGAATGTCTCAAATTTTTAAATTGAAAAGTAACGTCAGTTTACTCATTTGAACGAAGTTTGTTGGTCATGTACAACTGGTACGCAGTGTAGGGGGCACAATTCTCGTCTGAATGCAATGAGCAACGTTTTTTTATTATTAATAGTCTTACGTAGGATTTTGTTAAAATTCTGAGTCTGAAAACTGCGAAGGATTCCGCAAAAATCATGTTTTAATCTTAGTTTCTAACGTGAAAATCCTACGTCAGGCACAAGGTGATATAATAACGAAAATTTTGGTTTAAAAAAGGTAGCATTTCGAGGAAAAAAAACCTTTCCAAAAGTTAAAGGGTAGCGTAAGCGCTTAAGATGATGTAAAGTAGTACTAAAACTATACCGATATCGTCCTGAAATGATTCCTAAACAGTCCGGAAATGGCGTGGAATTATTTCAAAGACAATACCTTAATTATCATGAATCGATCCTAAAATATATAGTAAATAAACTGTAAAATGATGTAGAAATGGTCACCAAATAGTATCAAAATAATCTCGAAATGATTCCAAAAACAATCCTTGACCATGTCTAAAAGTTCCCGAAAACCATTTCGAGACAATATTGAAACGGTCCTATCAATCCCAAATCATTCAGATATTCTTAAAATAGTCCCAGGATTATCCGTAAAAGTTCCCGAAATAGCTTAGACATGATTAGGGAATAGTTCCGAAAACAATCGCGAAATGATAAAGCGAAAGCTCCTAAATTATTCCGATATCATATTCTTATTCGATATCATCCCTTAACTAGTCGTAGGATCATCCCTAAAATTCTCTGAAATAGTTTGAATATGATCACTAGATAGTCTCGAAATGATCTCGAAATAATATAAAGACTGTCCCTAAATATTCCAAATTTTTTCCGATAACAAACTTAAAATAGTAGTCTAGAACTTATTCTAGAAAGGTGCCACTGCTCACTTTTTCAAGGAAGTTGAGACACACCCAATTTACTCAAATTGCCATATACTTAATATCATTGGTTAAGGTTATGCTTGGAGCTTAAACAAATAGAATACAATGTAGCTGTTCCCAGGAGTGAGGGACCCCGCTCTCTTTAAAAAAAATATTCCATTATATCCTTCCAGACTATTAGTTATGCATGTGCCAAATTTTATCGAAGTACTCTTTTTCAAAAAAATATACAGAAGACAGCGGCACGCTACGGGACTGGGTATTATCACAACTGCGTTAGAAGCTGGACATTAACCAAATGCTCAGACGGTTTGAGGAGGGACTTGTCAAACTTACGGCGCGGCGAACGCAGATGACGTTGCGTTTCTCATAAGTGGAAAGTGCCTTCCAACAATTAGTCCTTTGATGGATCTAGCGCTTCGTTAGTGATAGCAGATGTAGGAAATGTGGTTTGGAAAAAGAAACGATCGAGTACGTTTTGTGGCCGTGCCCTGCCTCGCCAGGTTAAGACTTTAGTTATAAGCCGTGACACAACTATCATATCTATGAGCAGGAAGTAGCATAGGCCATAGAAAGCTTATAGTATTTGACAAGAGGATTGAGTTATTATATAACATAGGTACTGGTTTCTGATGGGGTTTTTCAATTCGGTCGTTTAGTAAACTTGTGGTAGCAGTACGTACTCATGTTGTCTATGTGCAATCCTTACCGACCGGCCAGTTCAACCTAACCTAACCAATAGCTAGTTGTGGGCAAAACTTCATCAAATCTCTGCAGCCGTTCTGGCCTGATTGAGTCATAAACCAACATCTGTGGAAGAAAATCTGATATATCCTACGAGGAAAATGAGTAAAAAGCAATGCAAATTTTCATGAACATCTTTAAATGGTTGGATTGAAAAATCGCGTTTTCAAATATTTTCCAAAGCGTTTTTGAAATGATTGGACTAAACAACTGCTTATCTAAAAGCTTTCTGAAAAATCTAAGCACGCGATAGTTTAAAATTTTCAATATGATTTTAAACACTTGCCATATTTTCAAATTTTTTCGAAAATTGTGGTTTATATTTATATTTCTTGTTATACAATTCATGTAAGTTTTTTCTTAAGCTAACGAAATAAATGTACATATATGGGAACGAGTTTCCGTCATCCCTTTTCGAATTTGGTTTGGGGACAAGCCGGTTTCGGCGTTTCACCATCATCAGTGTAATTTTCTCAGGGAACGAAAATAATACTGATGTTGGCGCAACGCCGAAACCGGATTTTCTTAAAACCAAATTTGGCAAGGGATAACGGTAAGTCGTTCCAATATACATCAATTGCCCATTCAGTCGGGAAATCTAAAAAACAAAACGAATCTAACGAAGTTAATTAAATCGCTGCTATTTTGGTGTTCATAACTGTATGTAAGCGTTGAGTGTCTCTCTCATAAAACTTTTTCCCATATTCTAATTATATGTTTGCATATATAAAAATCAATATAAGAATCTATGTTTTGGTATTAATGTGTCAATCGATTATTAAATTTTTCCAGTCATGCTTCGATGTCAGGAATATCGGGTTTGGTGTAAGCTTAACTTTTTTTTGGCCTTTCTATTATCCACTAAAACTGCTTTGTTTTGCTAAGCTTTTTAACGCTTTTATTTGTAGAAATTTACTGCTGGCCATAATACTAACAACTTTTTTTTGTTGATACTGAAAGATTTTACTTTTTGTGGACTCTATTTAGTATGCTTTAAGTTCGAGTTTTGTTTCTTAGCTACTTTTTACCATTAAACATACAAAAATATGCATACATATTTAAAACTGAACCCGAGTTTAAATATTGTACACAAATAATCTTCTGCAGTGAAGAAGAATAGTACAATAAGACCCGGTTTTTCAGTACAAGTTCAACTCAGTTTGTCAGTTAAACTACGCTTAAACTCATTCTGCAGTTGTTCAGTATACTTTAACTGAAGTTTAAGCTGAGCTTAATCGGCCGATCTGACAGGGTTAAACTCTAGTTAACCTATCGGTGATTTGCGTTCGTTCGAAATGGCGTCGAATATACCCAACAAGCATTTGAGTACCATTAAGAGCTCATATTGATAACTAGGCATAGTTACTTTTAAAATCTCAAGAGTTGTTTCGAAACAGTGGGTCATCAACACGAGAATCAGCGTACTCAGCAAAAGAGGGAATTTTTTATAAAGCAAAAAATGCTATTACTTAAGTTGAAAAAATCTAAGTAACAACTTGTGATTCTCTAATTGGACTAAAATGTAAGATATAAAATATATATATTAATTTAAAAAATAAATAAATGTGAGGCGTGATAGCCTCGGAAGAGATTTTAGGCCGAGTTTCTCTTCCAATTTGCGTCGCGCTCCTTTTAATTTTTCCTACAAATTGGCAGGATGGGACCTACTTTTGTTATTGCCGAATCCGAACAGCATCTGCGAGGCAGATGAGTTTTCACTGAGAGCTTTTCATGGCAGAAATATACTCTGAGTGCTTGCCAAACACTGCCGAGGGGCGACCCCAGGATCTTCAGTGTGGTAGGCGGAGCACGCTACCATCACACCACGGCGGCCGCTTATATAATTTATTTTTGATTAATTTGGCTTCATTACTGCTATCAACAAGGTGTTTACATCTCACAATAAGCAGCTGTTGGTTTTGCTGGTGCTTTGGAGATTTTATTCAACTCCACCTCAGCAATGTAGGAAGTCACCTGGAGAAATGTGTTGAATATTCACTTGAGAACTGTACATTTCTCAAAATCTCCAAATTAGGATAATAATTGGAAAATATGAATGACGTTGGAAATAGCTCGAAAACTTTTAATTTTACAAAAATTTTCATAGGTTGGATAGTATGTGGAGAATGAAGTTGGATATCAACACGAGAATTATCTGGTTTAGGGATAATTAAATAATGATGTTGGATATCCCTTCCGGGACTAGATACATATTTCACTGGTGAATTTTTTTCCGTGTTTGTTGGGTAAACAAAATCCAGCTGTTGCCGTATCTATAAATTATCTAGATAATAAAAACACCAATGTTGCCGCACAAAAAAACATACCCCAAATTCGGCCTTAAACTGTGACTGAAAAACTGCTGAGTAGTTTAACTGGAGTTTAAATTTGACTTTAGTATAAGCAAACTTAGTTTAAGCTTAGCTTAACCAACTACTGAAAAACCGGGCCTAACAGTTAAAAAAGCACGTGTTACACAAGGTAATGTGAAAAGAGAATGTCTCAAATTGTGCATGAGTGTGAAAGGAGGTAAAATTGAAATTAGCAAAGAAAGCAAATACAACACAGTATCCCAATGGTTAGACTATTGTGATTACAGCGGTTTGACTGTGGTTCAATCGTTTGTGAAAAGCTCATTAACTCTTAAAAATCTTAAGTAAAATTGAACACACAAACATATAAACTTAAAAAATTTCGTGCAAAATTACTAATACGTCATAGAAGCAATTATTATGTTTGTATTAAATACGTGAAGAACATTTTTTAGTAAATTTGATCATTTGCCATTCTGCTGAGAGTGTAATAAGAGATTAAAAAAAATAAAAAAAATAAAAAAAAATGATTTTTCGAATTGACATACATACATACATATTGTACCGAATTTACTGCAACTGGAATAAGTCCAAATCTTCTGCTAACGTTCGAATCACTAAACTGTTGAATAAATAACTCCAATATTCGATAACGCAAAATGGTCTTCATTAGACTACTTTCAAAATAACACTTCTATTGCTCGACAGATAGCGTGCTTAATCAAACTGATTGTTGTGCCTCTACCGTTGCTGCCTTTTATACTGTCTGGTTTCCTCGTTGCATATTTCTAGGCTTTTCTATTCTAGAATTTACTAGTTAGTTATCAGCTATAAAATTACCAGCTATAACTACGTTTATAGCTTCTCATATGCGCGTGTATATGTGAGTGATACTTGCTCAAATTATTGCCTTCTTTTGAGAACATCTCAGATAAGATATATGCATGTGTTTGTGCGTCTCGTCTCCGCTGCTCGTATGGACATATGGGTAGACATAATGATTGATTTGTTGATGTGCATACGAGTCACTGCTTAGTATCGGCTTAGAGATGATAGTACACCTTAGTGTTGCTAGTATTCGTCACAATATGTATGTAAATAGATATATATAACTAATAAGAATTTTTAAAAAATGTTTTAGTACATGAAGATAGTTGTCGATCTTACAATATTCGGATGATTATTTTATTATTAGTTGATTTTTTTTGCAAGCGGACTTGAAAAAAAAACGCTTCAACAAGCTAAACAGTTTTGTTATAGCGGAACCATACAGGAGTTTATCAGCTAATTGGTACTTTTTTTTAGCTGCTTTGACTCATGTTTATATGTTTCGAAGCAGAAATAATTAGTAGATTTTATCATTTATTTGCACTTTTTTACATTTTCATAAGTTTAACAAATGCTCTTATAAACTTTGTAACAAAAACTATTAGGCAATTCACAAGGTGTCTTATTGTCTTATGGAGTATTTTCTTAAATACGACCCTTGTGAACACTACAATGAGTTGTATGCCGTATTAAAATACATCCGTAAGAAAAGCCATTGGCGGCCGCCGTGATGCGGCGATGCTCCGCCTACCACACCGAAGGTCCTGGGTTCAACTCCCAGGCATACTAACATCAAAATTTGGAAAACAATTTTCTAATCGGGGTCGGCCCTCGAATGTGATTTGGCAAGCACCCCAAGCATATTTCAGCCATGAAAAGCTTCTCAGTGAAAATTCATCTGCCTTGCAGATGCCGTTCTGATTCAGTATAAAGATGTAAGTCCAGTCCCGCCAATTTGCAGGGAAAACTAACAAGAGCACGACGCAAATTGGAAGTGAAGCTCAGCCTAAAATCTATTCGGAGGCTATCGAGCCTTGCATTTATTTTGACTCTTAAGAAGAAATTTATGCAATCGCTAATACCTACCCTTTTTTTCTTTCTTTTCATCCCACATTATGCTTCGAAAATTTCTTGAATTTTTTGAAATTAATAATCTTTTTTGACAATAACATCCATATCCCATGGTATAATAAAGAAGGTAATGCCATTATAAGTTGTCGGTCGATATATTTACTACCTGCCAATTAAACAGAATATAACATTTCGTGCTATTAATTGGTTTGGACAATTAATGAAATTTTTGTGATCACTTAAAATTTGGGGAATCTTTTTGATAAACATGCCAGTGTCCATTAGACACTGGAATCCTCCAAAGCATCAGAACCCGATTAGCATCCACGCCCTGGTTGAAACATCTGGGCCTTAACAAGTCGATTATTTTATATTAACCGACATATTTCCTCTCGTCCTCTTACCACCATAGTTGGGTTTAGTGCACTAAACTTTGATTGCTTAACTATTTCAATAGCATTACACTACATCGGCTGCTGATTGGGATATCATCCTATCTCGGCTGCCATTTCGAAAACCCCTATCTCAGGAAACGATTGAACGACGCCCTATTTCAGAATTCTAAAATGCCCCTTCTCAGAGTTCGGTTGAAGAACGCCGCTAACTCAGATTTTGTTTTCATAAACGCCCAAGCGAATGTTAAAATGTATTGAATTAGAGCTTAGATAGGGCGTTTTTGAAACAAATTCTGATAAACGAACTCACAGGGCGTTATTTAAAAGATAGGTCGTTCTGAAAACGGTGTCCAAGATAGGGTGATATTCCACTCAGCAGTCGATATAGGAAAAATCTGAGTGCGCACTAGTTTTTTTCAGCTTAGTGATAGTGCTTGCTGCCTTTCCCCACTTTGACTAAAATAATTTATTGCTGTCATTTAATTTTTTCATTATCACTCAGCTGAGTGAAAGAAAAGAAAAATTAATTATTGGAAGTTTACTGTGCTCCACTCAAATCAGTGAAGAAAAATTTGTTTCCACTAAGCTTAAGCTGAAAATAATTTACTACTAATGAAGACTGCTCTGGCTTCAACCACAAGCGACGCTGCGAAATTATGTACACTAGTAGCGCCCGAAAGTTTTAAAAACACTTGACATGCTCGAAGGTATAGGATGTTTCAGTTTAGTTTCAAAGTAGTGCATCAAGGTAGTTTTTTATTTACTTACCACAGCCTTCAACTTTTTACGTCTTGAAATCCTTAGCCGTCAAACAACTGGTCAATGTTAGATTCGGTCAAATATTAATCAAGCAAATATCATTTTTCCAAATCATCCGACGAACTCTTTACACCAAATAAGCTGGGGTAAGAATCAAGTGAATGCCGCTGGGCATCCACGATATCTACAAAACCGATCAAAAAATACCAAAACTCCTCAGTGGTAGCACTTGACAGGAATAAAGAGAGGATTCAAGTATCCTACAAGGCGATTAGCTGACAAGCTTCAAGTCTACCAGCTATCAGTCTTCCCTATAGAAGGACTTGCCTTCGAAGTTAATTTAGGAGGTTTCGTGAAACGGATGACTCAATGACTCTAACATGTGCCAATTCTGTGTATATCAATGTGACAGTACATATGATTGCAAGGCTTTCAAATTACATACATTTTTTTAATTTAAAAAAAGAGGAGAGCAGCTCCCAAATTCAAGCTTTCGCTACGCTAAAACTTCATCGCCAAAAATCTATAAAACCGTATCAAGTGCGCAAAATAATATGCGTTAGCGTAAGCTGGAATTTAAGGGCAGAAATAGTGTTTTATTTTCTAATATTCTCTTCTGTAACTTTTACACCATCATTTAAAATACGAATCTCCAAAACTAAACAGTTATGCTTGTAGTATAAACAATTTGTAAGAAATCTCTAATATATACTTTGCAATTACCCTTTTACACATACATTGGGTCGAGTAACGCTATACTAAATGTTGACAAAAAAAACTTCAATAAGCTGTGTTTTTGCTTTCAATTATTCCACACTGTCGCAAGCGTTCCGTATATATGCATGCATTTTTTAGTATAGAACATTTTTTTTCCAGAAATCAGTTATAATAAAAATACAAAATATCCAGGAAGCTCTGCTTTGCGAACCATTTGGCGCCCCCTGTGAGTAGCGCAAAATGCCCCCTTGCCCGCCCTCCCCCCTCGCTACGCAACTGATGATCTGTTTTTTTTTTTTTTCAAAAATGACAACCTCATAATGACAATGGTATTACCTTTTCTCTTATACCATGGCATACCCGACATACATACATAGGCTGTTAAATTTGATGTTTTCACAAAAACTGTATATGTTAAACAACAACAAAGCACACATGACTTACATAAAGATCACTCCCAGCTTAATTATCATATATATTATTTCTAATTACTGTTTTTAAGTACGGGTCCCTTTTTCGCACTTGTTTGGAATCCAAATCTATAAATAAAGTTGTGGTTGTAAAGATGGAGATTCGGGCTATTAGCGAGCTTTGGGCAATTTTGGTCGTGTGCTTTTGTTTAGCTATATTTTATTAAAATAATTTGTTAAAAATAAACGATTGTGAGCACACAACGAAATATATTTGTGCTATGGCACTATTGTGAATATCTGCACTGCATTACCGGCAGTTGCTACAATACGCCAGATGGCAGTGCAAGATGGATTGATAGAACATCTGATTTCTGTTGATATTTGATAAGAGACTTTTATATTGGTTGCGCAAGATGCGCACGGGTCCGGCTCGTACATCTTAATAGACATCATTGATTAATTCTTTGTATTTCTATAAATACAATAAAGTAATTCAGTTCTTTAAATGAACCGCCAACAATAAAGCATAGCTTTGGCACAAGCTAACAAAGTATGTACTGTCCAAAGAATAGACTATGCAAAGAAGCTGATTAAGAAAAGTTGCACAACAATAAGGCATGGCTTTGGCTGAATGTGTTTGTAACAATTAAACAAACGCAATTGAATCGCACTCTCGGGAGAAAATGCTTTGAAGGGATTTGCAAGGTATAATCGAGGCATTGTTTGTCCTTATGTCACGCTGCTTTAATTATACAAAAAAAGAAAAGAACTGACGAAATTTTATTAAAAAAATTTCCGCTGCTATTTTTTGTTCGCTGCTGTATATGTACATTAATAAATTTATACGCTTAAAAGATATTTGCAATGTTTCAATGTGTTTCACTGCATATACTCAATTAAAATATCGCATACCTAAAAATTATTAAACAATTAATTTAAATGCATTTGCTTGATTTTGTATTTAAATTTGTGTTGTAAAATTGTTAATTTGTGTTATATGCAATGGCTAAAAAAATTTACACATATACACAAAATATTTTCAAATGCACGTTATGTCGAAGCTCTAACACAAAAAAAAAATCATTTGTTTTTATAGAATATTTAATTTATAGTTTTTATTGTTGTATATGATTTTTTTTATTTGAATTTTTCCTTTTTTCTCTTACAGAATAAATAACTCTTTTATAGAACGTGTAGTGTAAAAAAGTGCATACTTACCTACTGATATATAAACATATGTACATACATACATATGTATGTGCATATGTATAAATATTTGCACACATGTGGCAAGCGAACATTTTTGCAATTATTCTTCTTCCACAATCCTCCACTCCAAACTTCACAACACCACACTCTACTTCATCCACTCGCTTGTGGCCACAAATCATATATTTAGTTATTTACTATTTAAGAAAATTTATTTACAAAATATCTAGTACTATTATTGTTGTGTTTATGTTATTTTTTTATTTGTTGTCTGCCATTTCCCAAAACGTTTGCTTTTTTTTTTCTGTTTCAGTTTTAAGATTTTGCCTTAAAATACTTTTCACTACGGGCCCTGAATCTTTATAGTGTGTTACGATGACGGATCGAGAAACGATATTAAGTTATGGATCTAATGTGTACTCGTAGCCACCATTTCACATATTTTCTTAATCCAGTTCACTATTTCAGAATTATTGCAATTTAAAAAATTCATTTCGATCACGAATCGTATAACACGATACGGGCCCAGTATTCATAAAAACATTGTTATTGTTAAATTTTTGCCTTTCCTTTGGCATGGATGCTAAGCTTAAAATACAAATTTTAAAATACAATTCTTGCCTACTTTATTCTACATTTTTATATTTTTCATAAAAATGAAATGATTATTAAGGTTGCCACGAGTCTGAAAGTTGTAAGACCTTAAAGGAGACAAGAAAGACTCACTAATAAGTATATCGCAATGATTAGGATCCCAATTTGAGTTGAGCCATGTACGTCTATCTGTTTGATCGCAAATTGTTCCCTTAATTTTTAAGGCATCTTAATGAAATTTGGTAAGCGGGTATATTTTGGTGTCCGATTAGACATTTTTCGGAACCGGATGAGACCGTTACCGCATACATCCCCCATACAACAAATTTTTGAGAAAATAGGATTTTTTTCATATCTTCCTCAATCAAATAGAAGCTTCAAGTTTTACCAGACGCTAATAAAATATAAAAAAAAAACAACTTCGTTATTTCTGCCCATTTTATCAATTAGAAGCTTCAAATTTCACAAAATGCTTATATATATGACATATATTGTTGTTTAGAAAACTCTTAGAAATCGGTGTATGTAATATATATCCCATGTTAACAAATCATCAGATAAAAGATTCATAGTCATAGCTACCTCAGTTGTTAATTAGAAACGTGAAACTTTGTGTCAGAATGACAGACTTATTATCTATTTGACATTTATCGAAAATTTCGCTTATGTATGTACATCTGTTCTCTATATATTACATATCTTATACAGCCGATTATTCGGGTATTACGAATGATATAAGATTATTGCTCAGGTCTTCATGAAAGGTATGAAATCTTCGGCACAACCGAAGACAGTCCCGTCCTTATTGTATTCTTGTCCATCCCTTATTCCCTCCCACTCCACCTTTCACTTCCACTCCCACTCTCAGTCCCACTCCAATTCTCACTTCCATTCTTACTTCAACTCCCACTCTCACTCCGAGTCCCATTCCCACTCCAAGTTTGACTGCTACTTACTCCCTCCCACCCCAACTCTACTCTCACTTCCTCTCTCAATCCCAATTCTACTTCAACTCCCACTATACCTCACCCATATATGGAATCTGTAATAAATTTTGGTAAAGTGAATTTAAATTCCATATATGGGCGTGGCTTACTTTTTCAAAAACGTTTTTCTAAGCCATCCTTCAATCATAACGAACGAAACAAAAAACAAATTTCGAACTCGGTCAAGACGTTTTTGAGTTTTAGCGAGTCTTAAGGCACACCAATTCATTTTTATATACATAATAGTGTACCCGGCAGAATTTGTCCTGCCCGAAATTCGGTTTGCCTACATTAAAAAATTGAGCCTCGCTTCCCTTTTTCTATCTCTAACCCAATCTCGTCTACTTTATCCTCCGTTTTCGTTCCTATTCCTCCCAGACACACTCTTTCTTCTGCTCCCACGCCAACTCTCACTACCATTCTTACTATCACTCCCGTTCCCACTCCAACTTCCATACCCACTGCACCACATATGAGTACATGGAATCTCTATAGCAAAATTGCGGAGATAAAGCGAATTTAAATTCTTCCTAATAGGGGGCGTGGCACCGCCTACTTTTCCAAAAAAGGTTTTCTAAACCATCCTTTAACCATAACTAGGGAAAATAATAAACTTCGAAATTGGTCAAACCGTTTTTGAGTTTAAAGGAGACAAACGCGCAGCAATTCATTGTAATATGTGCACATATAAGGATAATAATAAATTAATTTTTTCTTTCAAAAAAATACTTTTAAAAACTTTTGTGATGATTTGATTCTACTAGAAACTTATTTTTTGAGCAAAATATCCAACTCGCGAGGAAAAAAAGTTACAAGAAAACAATCTGGGGGATGGCAGACACCCAATGCATAATCAATATCGACAGTTGAGTGGAATAACACACTATCGCTTCTGCAATTGCAAAAACGCCCAATCTCACAAAAACTTTTGAATGAAATACCGCTATTCAAAATTTGTCTGAATAATGCCGCACCTCAGAATTTTATTCAAAACATGTTTCGCAAACGCGCCTTTCCTAGCTCGACTCAATACAATTTGTGGTGAGATAGTTTTTATGAAGCAAATTCTGGCATTGGGCATCAACCGAATTCTGAGATAAAGATGTTTTTGAAAAAATATTCTGAGATATGCCTTTTTCGAACTGGTGCTCGAGATAGGGTGATATTCCACTCAGTTGTCGATATATGTGGCCCGGTCTATGAAAATGTGGCTTATGACTCAAAAAAGAAATTGTGAGAAACAGCTGTTAACAGCTGTTTTTTTTTTTTAGTCATAAGCCACCGTTTCATAGACCGGGTCACATATGATGAATTTCATATCAAATCCAATATGCGTTGAACCCGATCCCCTCAGAATTTGATGAAATTTTGCATGGGGTTACATCTTACCCACCCAAACACAACCTCATTTTTAGAAATTTCATTTTCGAAAAATTGTGGGCGTGGCAAGGTATCGAAATATCCAAAAATATTAGAAAAATGACGATAATAGGTACTTTTAAAGTGTCATTACTACGGAATGGCTTTACCGATTTCAAAGATCTTCATACCATTAGAAAGGTATTGAAATAAGCTTTCAAAAAAATACACTGTAAAAATTTTTAGTACACTGAAAAAAAATTTTTTTTTTAATAAAATTTAAAACTGAAAAAACACTTCAAAGATCAAGCGATTTTGAAAAATAAAATTTTATTTTAGAAAGGTCTATTTAATGTATATAACATACCTGAAAACTAAAATGGGGTTTTTTTTTAATTTTTTTAAGTAAATGCATCTCTTGGTTACTTTGTGATATTTTGATATCACGCGTAAACTAATCAACCGATTTCAAAAATTTTTATACCGTTAGAAAGGTATTAAAATCACCTTTGAAAACATATACTGTAAAGATTCTATATTATACTGAAAAAAAATTTTTTTTAATTTTTTTCTACATTTTTTTTTTCAAACTGGGAAAACACTTCCAAGACCAAGCGATTTAAAAAAAAAAATTTTAGAAAGGTCGATTTAATATAAAAACTAGAATGGTGTTTTTTTTTTTTCTTTTAAAAAAATTTATAAGTAAAACCATCTCTTGTTAACATTTTTTTTATTTTGCTATTATTGTGTGACAAAAATGGTACCTAGCTATACTTTGGAAGTTATACAGATACTATGACTAAGTATTCTAATAGATTCGAACAAGAATCGTATTATCAAATTTTTCAGACACGCACAATAAATAGACATACACTTGATAAAGTTAATTTTTTATTTTTATTTATTTGAATTTAATATACAACTTTGCGCAGCTCATACTGCTGACTTTCGGAATATTTGCTTACTTACTAGTTTGTTCAGGTAAACTACGCCTGTCAATGCTAGAGCGTTTGACGTCCGAAAACTTTGTTTTATCTTTTTGTATATCTTTGCTAATTTTTATCAATTCGTAAGATAAATCATGCCCAAAAATGTCTTTAATTTCCTTAGATGTCATGGTGTTTGGTAATAGAGATAATATTTTTTGCTTATCCAAATTATTTGAGCAGTTTTCGATTTGATATTTCATGTTCTCCAAAATTTGTTCGTAGTAAGCTTTGATCTTCTTTAGGTCTTCTGATAAAGTTGACAGTGAACCACCTTCAAGTGAATCCGAAATACTTTGCGCAATTTGCTGTGTTTTTTTGCAGTATGAATCCCTTTCTAAATATTTTCGCTTAATTGGCGATGGATGGCTTCCATGATGAGGAATAACATGCTTATTTATATTGTCGACGAGTTCGTTGCGTTCGAGTGATTTACTATAGCTGCTGCATGTTGGAACTTCCTTATATTCTTGATACAATTCACCGCTAGTCAAGATTTCTTGTGCCTCTTCACTTTCCGTTTCAGTAGAACGCTGATTATCAGCAATCTTGATAGCATCCTTAAGTTTAAAGCGACAAATTTCGCAAAATACGGCAACGATGAATGTCGGAGACTGCTGGAAAATGCTCAGATATCAGCGCTGCTTCGTTTAAGCTAATGTTTCGAAGTTGAGAGGAACATTTTATTGATAGCTGCACACATCTGTATTTATTAGTTGATTCCATATCAATGCCTAGTTTCGTTCGGGTCTGTGTCTATCCGTTGTGTTGTTTTTTATAGTCCATGGGTGCTGTGGCAGGTAATGTCAATCTATGTGTCCGTGGTAGGTAACGTTAATATGCGTGTGTGTGTGCGCGGTATTGATACGTCCGAATTGTTACCTTTTCCAAGGGTTGTTTTTGTAGGTATCTAGACATACCGCTTGTTAGCTAAGCGGTAGGTTGAGGTAGGTAGAAATCGGTGATTTTAGCCGTTTGGTAAATTTTTCGTTTTTGCTTGTTCATTGTTACGTGTTTGGTTGCTGTACCTTCTGGATTTTGCTGTTTTTTGTAAACGAGTTTTAAGGGTTCAAATATTTCGTCAGAGATAGTGTTGGTTTGTTTGTTTATTATCCTGCCGTCAAATGTTTTTAACTTGTATATCTCCATGTTCTCAAGTACATTGAGCCACCGACCTTTTCCTTGTACGTGAAGTATTCGAGCCGTTGTTTTGATGTTAGCTGGGGTGCACCCCACTGGAATAAAAACAGTTTACAGTGTATTTTTTCAAAAGGTGATTTTAATACCTTTCTAACGGTATAAAAAATTTTAAAATCGGTTGATTAGTTTACGCGTGATATCAAAATATCAGAAAGTAACCAAGAGATGCATTTACTTAAATAAATTAAAAAAAAGAAAAAAAACACCCTTCTAGTTTTCAGATATGTTATATATATTAAATCGACATTTCTAAAAAAATTTTTTTTAAATCGCTTGGTCTTTGAAGTGTTTTCCCAGTTTGAAAAAAAAATTTAGAAAAAAATTAAAAAAATTTTTTTTTTTCAGTGTACTAAAAATTTGTACAGTGTATTTTTTTGAAAGCTTATTTCAATACCTTTCTAATGGTATGAAGATCTTTGAAATCGGTAAAGCCACACCGTAGTAATCACACTTTAAAAGTACCTATTATCGTCATTTTTCTAATATTTTCGGATATTTCGATACCTTGCCACGCCCACAATTTTTCGAAAATGCAATTTCTAAAAATGAGGTTGTGTTTGGGTGGGTAAGATGTAACCCCATGCAAAATTTCATCAAATTCTGAGGGGGTCGGGTTCAAAATGTACGTTTTTTTCAGCCTTTGATATGAAATTCATCATATAGTAAATATATGCTTACACTTACAAATTTATGAATAAATCGAGGAATTACATATATATACATCCAAAGATAAAAAATCACGTATATTACACATATGTTTGTATATAGGTATATAAGAGTGCTCCGAAAAAGCCGATGAAAAAATCAATACAGTTAAACTAAAATTATTTTTGCCGGTTTATCTTTTGGAAAACCAAATTTTTAAATGAACTTAACCTGTAATAAATTAACTGCCTAATTAATGAAAAAAAATAATGATAATTTTTAATTTAACTAATCATCGGTGTTTGCTGCCTCATATAAAGAAAATACCGTAGGCAGCAGTAGCGCAAAACTGTCAGTATCCAAACTTTGAAACGTTTGCGAATCGGCTTTTGAATGTTCATTTTGGGCAAAATTTTAAGGAAACTTGTTTGTCAGTATATATAACCATTTCAGGGTGTGGCACCCGAAAAAATACGATTTTTTAAAATAAGGGCCACTCTACTGCACATACATTACACCGTTTCAGAAAAAAATGAATTTTTCCCCCAAAAGGGTCAAATATTTCGTTTTGGTGCAAGAATTGATATATTCAAATCTATCTACCTATATGTATAAAATTCAATGTCTGTTCGTTAGGGCACTTAAAACTTTCGAACTATGAAATTTTGTATAGTGATTCCAGGTTCCTGGAAATAACATAGGCATGTTTTTGTGATGGAACTTGAAAAAAAAAATTGTTCGCGGGCGAAGCCGCGGGCCCAATCTAGTAAACTCTAAATATTAATGCAAGAAACACTCATGAAACGGTCTTATTTATATGCATACATACATACATGTGTGTAAAATTAGTTTATGAACAAGCGAACTTCAAAATTGACAAGTGATGGAAAATAAGTGCCATTAATTATTTCATATAAACAATTAGAATATTTTTTTATGTATAGATATGCGTACATACAATAGCGTTTTATATCGACTTACTAACATTTATACATATTCAAGTTAAGAACGATTATGTAATATCTTACATACATACATACATATTTTTAAATGCAATGTTATATATATTTATTATTTTATTTAATACATTTTTATTTCATATTGCTAACAGGCAAAACGACAACTTTTTCATTAAGTTTAATGCATTAAGTTGAGTACATACATACATACTTTTATGTATATTTTTATATAATTTAATTTTATTGTTGTGCTTATTAAATTTATCGAATAAATAATTTTTTGTTGACACAAGTAATCTCGTTTTATGAATTACATAATTTTGCTATTAGACCAAATGGTTGACCTTTCTTTTAATATACATTTTCAAAAGTAATTCGCTCACTCTTTCTCTTCTCAGTCCCCTCACTCTTTATCAGCCGCTTTTCCCTTCACTTTAATTTTCCCTATTTCCATATACCTTTAGCGCTCAGGCGATTCCTCGGCCTTTATTATTTCCTCCGTGTCTCTCTCTCTCTCTCTCTATATATCTTTAGGTTTCTCTTCGTTTTCCTCTTGATCTTTCCTTCTTATCTCCCTCTACCTGTACCTCTGCTGCTATCTCCACACGGTTAAAAGTTGTACCCTAAATCTGAAACTTTCTTTTAATACGTATATGACCAAATCAAATTTGGTTTAAAATTTAGATTATACTGGTCTTCCTGAAAATGATTGCGCAGAACTGGTTTCAATTTCAAACTAGGCAAGTTATAAAAAGAAAAATATAGTAGGAGGTGGCCCAGTTTCGAACCGATGTGCCTACTGAGCTATCACATATGTGTAATGCAACACATCGTAACACCCTAAATGTACACCAAAATGTTAAGAAAAATAATCTTTAACCTTCAGCACTTTCTACAAATAAAATGTTTAATTTCTAGACATTCAGCAGTAAAACTCTTGGGTCTTGCTAGTAAACCAGAGCTGTATACAGTAGACTGGATCGATTTATTAACCGATATTGCGCAATCGATTTTTCGATAGGATTTGGGCTCAGGAAAAAAAGTTCCACTACGCATACCCAAAAAAATAATTTTCGAGCCTGCGAAATTTCATATTTTTAACTTTTTTTCGACTTTGATTTTTAAGGTTTTTTTCATTACCTACTAAAAAGTTTTCATTTGATTCTAAAATTTTCATGTATACCCTGTCCGACCCAGAAATGCCCGCTAAAAACGTTAGCGATAACAGTTTTTTGAAAAAAAAAAAAAATCAATTTTTGAAAAAAAAATATATATTTTTTTCAAAAAACTGTTACCGCCACCGTTTTTAGCGGACATTTTTGGGTCGGACAGGGTATACATGCAAATTTTACAATCAAATGAAAACTTTTGTAGTAGGTAATGAAAAAACCTTAAAAATCAAAGTTGAAAAAAGTAAAAAAAAAAATGAAATTTCGCAGGCTCGAAAATTATTTTTTTGGGTATGCGTAGTGGAACTTTTTTTCCTGAGCCCAAATCCTATCGAAAAATCTATGGCGCGATATCGGTTAACTTTCGTCCATACAAATAAACCCACCCTAGTATACATGTTTCTATTTTTAGATTTTTTACTTTTCGGTTTGGGTTATGAGATATAAGACGCATTGCTCAATAAAGTTTAAAATTTAAACCTAATAATATTAGAAAATAAAGCAGTAAATTGAGATGTTTAGAGTTTAGGTTAACATTTTTCTTATATTGCTTAAACCGATGAATTGGTCAAAATTTAGGCTCATATTTTTAACTATGCACTATCACTTCCACCCCTACAATAGTCAGTTCAACAAAAACAAAAAAATTTTTATCAAATACAGAGCTGCTCAACCCCTTTACACTTATAGCACTTTTGTTTTTGTTTTGCTCTAATGAATAGGCACAGATACAAATTCACACTTGGAATATAAACAAAAATGTTCATAGCATAGCCCTCACATATAAATTAGATACGTATGAAAGTCCCTGAATTTCATATGAAAGTGCAAAGAAAAATCACTTCCATATGAAGCCAAGGCACTTCAGTATGATATTCAATTTACATACAATAACAAATTGACAACAAATTTTTTTTCGAAAATATTGTAGCACTGAGAAAAATTTTAATTCAAAATTTATTCATTAAGGGGACCATCAAAATTCTTTAAACATTTAAAATAACTTTTTTTTGTTCAATTTAAAAAAGTTTCAGTGTACATATAGCTTTGTATATGTATTGCGATTTGCACTTCCATATATACATTTTTGAACAGCCCTGATCAAACATAAGCCACCGCTCTGTTAAAATAAAAATAAAAACAAATACATAATTTGCGGGAACCCCGCTCAGAAATTTTTTTCAATTGAAAAAACTGTTTTCTAAAGATTTTGATGTTGTTTTCAATGCCTGGAACCCAGGAGTTTTGGTGTGGTAGGCGTATCACGCTACCATCACACTACGGTGGCCGGATAACTCTGCTCTGTTAACTAAAAATTATTAATGTCACCCTAAGAATAACTGTTAAAATAACAGATTTGCTTTAGAATTACAGTGGTTTTTGAAATGATAGAGATTTCTCTGGCGCGATAGTCATAAAAACAAAGTAGTGAGCTGTTGAAATGGCCAATGCAATAATATACTGTGGCGAATATTAGCAGTTGTATACATCACTATGCTGCTATTAAATAAATGCACAAACAATCAAGCAAGCAGCCACACTTATGTACATGTACACATTAAAGTAAGCAGTCACACTTATGTACATGAACACATCAAAGCAAGCAGCCACGCCTACACATAACCAACAGCTTCAAGAGAAACAATCATACATCACGTTATCATCAGCTAAGAGCAGACGTTGTCACTCACACACACACCCGCTTATAGCTTAATAACCAAGTATGAGATACAAATGTTCCAGAAGGCATGTTCGTGAAAAGTCTAGAGCTTAAGATAAATATGCGAACGAGGCAACAGAGAGTATAAAAGCAGCGCAAGCTGAGGAATAAGAATCAGTTTGATTTAAACACGCTATTAGTGAAGTACTACACCCAAAGTAGTATTTCAATACTGACTATTATTTATTCGACAGTTCAACAATTCGAACGTTAGCAGAAGGTGTATAATTATCAGGAATTTCCAAAAACTCGTTACAATACAAATCAGTTATATTGATTGAGTATGTGTAATTTTTACAGAATATTATTAGCTTGAGACCAATAGTTTTTCTTCTGGTTGAATTAACCATAATGCAATAAATTTTACTAAATGTTAATTCAAGAATAACAAAACTGATTTCTTGACTTTACTAGCTTCGTTTCTTTCAGTGCAAAAACGTTTTCGAAAAAATTAAAAATGTGTTTAAAAATTTATAATATTAATATTTAGAATTTAAATTCGGCGCTTTTCGTATACACCACTCGAAAAAAAAAATATTTCAAAATCAATTCGAATTTTGAGAGATATAACTTGTACTTAGCTAGACTAAAACTAATTGGGCCACAAAACTGCATACTCGAAAAAATTTCGAAAAATCTAAATACAGAAATCCATGCAGTCTTTTGAATACTTCTTGAGTTTTCGAAACTTTTCAAAAAGGTTTTTTAAGGATATTGGTTAACATAGCGTTAGCTTACTGTGAAAATGTGCTAAGTCACTTTTTTTGAAAAAATTTATTTTAATGCAGTTTTAAAACTGAATTCAAAATACATCTATTACAAAAAAAATGTTTTAATTTTTCATTTTTACGTGCTGTGGGCAATGATGTGTAAATGTGCTAAGTCGTCAGCTGTTAAAAAGAATATGCTAAGTCAACAATATCAGTCTGAATTACTAGTAATTTCTTTGTGCGCGCATTTTTTTAGTTATTTAAATCATTTAGTCTAAAAGTGCATGTTTTGTTGTTGTTGTATTAATGATAAAGACACTTCCCGAAGGCTTTGGGTACGTTCCGGTAACAAAGCACTATTAAGGTACTAGCCCGACCATCTCGGGAACGATTTATATGACCACATTAAAACTTCCATGATGAACTTGGGGTCGCCAGAGCCTCGGCTGTCAATGAAACAGGATTCGCCACGGTTAGGTGAGGTTGACAATTGGGTTGGAGAAGCTATATATTGCGCTAGCAACCCTTTCAGAGGGTTGCGCAACACAACCCCTTGAAATTGAATTCAACCAATTGAGACATGCCTTTGGTGTTTGATAAATGCTTTGCGCTGACCATAATCTACTTCAATTCATACATGTCGATAACTACACGCTTTCTTACAGACTAATTAAAAATAGAAAACAATTCAAGCTTAAACTTATATAAGCTGTTATTAAAATTAACAACACTACTGAATCGATTTGCTAGATGTATAGTCCTAGTGATAGGTTCATTCATATCATAATTCGTTTTATCACGCAGTGGAATATATGGAATGAACAAATTAGATAAATCAGAGCAATTCGTGCTAAGTTTATTACATGATAGGCAAGCATGAGTGAGATAAAAGTTGTCCTGTCATGCAAAGCCTGACGACCAAGCAATTTGTGCCTGCTGGTATATGATGGCAGGCCGTAAAGCAATTTTTGTAAAAATTTTTTGAATTTTCTCAATTTTATAGGAGTTAGATTCGTAGAAAGACCACTTCTGACCAAGGATATATAATGTGCCTTCAACGTCATAGGGTCCTTAAAGTCACTGGTGTTACGTCTACTGAACCCAACCATTGCAACAAAATTTGAAACAATGAAGTCAATGAAAGAGAGTTTGGAGTCAAAAATTACACCCAGGTCTTAACTCTCTTGACAATGATTAAGAGTTTTAGCATTTAGTTTGTAGATAAAGTATGTGGCAGTTGTCTTTTTGGAATAAGACACAACACTGCATTTGTTTGAATTTAAAAATAAATTATTGTCTGTGCACCATCCGGCAAAAGAGTCCAGATCAGAACCGTTAGAAGTAGTTTGACAAATAAATAGTATTTTTGTGAAATATATAGTTTTAGTGTTATATTTCAATCATTAAAGGGGAGGAGTGATGGGGAAACATATTGAGTAAAAAGTGCTAAGTCAAGAGAAAAAATTTGTTTTGAGTGCGGAAATTGTGCTAAGTCTTAAAATAGCTGCTGGGTTAGCATACATGATTTTTATTTTTTTCAAAGCTTCTACACAAAAGTATTGCAACTGCAATGAGGATACCATTCACAGTTTTGAGAAAAAAGGTTATTTCAAAAATTATTCATTTTTTCGTAAAATTTGTAAAAGGGACTTAGCACATTTTCACATTAAGCTAACGATAGTTTCCTTTACATAATTCATTGAAGTTTTTTTTTTACTTTATTTACTTTACTTTATTTAAAACTAGCAGGGAACCCGACGTTGTTCGGGATGCGTATTTATATTGAAGTGGCTCTTATTTTTTTTTTAATTTTATTTAGTGTATGTGTACGACAACCAATCGCACACCTACCAAAGCATCGCAGTACACACGAAAACTTTGCGCCACCTGTCAGCGAATAGATAAACCGAATTGCACCAAAAGGTTTGAGTCCCGCATTACGCGTGTAAAAGGTTTAAAATCTTAGCTAAAAGTATTTCATATTGTAGGTAAATTTAAAGATTTTGGAGCAAATACATTTTGACCGATAACTCAGTTATCGATTAATTTATCGAAATATTACAAAATTCAAATGAAACCTGTGACCTTCCTCTATTGTACGCATATTTAGAGGTTTTAGGTAACCTCATTTTAACCGATTATCGTAATATGGCAGCGAGAAATAATTTTTTTTTGGTACGCCACTGTATCTATTCATGAATTTGATTTTTAATTTATATCAAGCTGAAAAAAAACTTTGCAAAGGCATTCTTTGATATTTGTTTGGAAACTAAGTGTATTTTCCTTCGTTTTTCAAAAAAAAATCCTTAAAAGTAGCTTAATTATAGCTTAAACAACTATATCTTTTTTGTTTCTCACGCGATTTTAATGAAATAAGTTCTAGATTCCCTTCTGGATTACAGGCTATCCATCTGTGAAAGTCTCATAAAAATCCATTCGTTAGTTTCCGAGATTATCGATATCATACAGACAAACAGAAAAAAGTGGTGCCGATGGATTCTACGGCATTCCAAACGTCAAGTACACTCATTTTTTTTTTTAGAAATCTTGGATGTACAGACACGATTTTCTAGAGATTTATTATAGTATAGATTTTCACTGTTAATCTCGTGTTGACAGCTGAGCTGTAATGTTTTAGTTTTATCGAATATTCACATTTCTGGAGCATGCAATTTTTTCATATACTCCTTCAATTTATTTTCGTATCTTTTATTTTTTAGCTGGTGAAAAGTTAATGCATTGCTTTTATTTCATAATAGTTGTTGTTGTTTTTTTTTGCCAATTTCAATCTATTGCAATATTTCATTAATCTTTCACTTGACAAACTAACAACATAATTACCTCTCATTTACCTGCAATTATACTAAAAACTAAATATGACCTGTCTTTTTTCCACGCCGCTGATTATGATGCTACCAAACTCAAAAATTAATGCGCGCACGGCTTGAAATCATCACCCAAACACATATTTTTCAAAAAATATTAACAACAATTGTATAAAAAAAAAATCATGTTTAAAATAAATAATTTAATTCAAAACCAAATTATTTGAACGAAAATTGTAAAAAAAAAAATTGAAACCAACAAACATAATTAGGATAAAGACGACTATGTGTTTGAAAAACAAATTCATGACAAAACAAATTTATCAAATACCAACATCCATTTGAACACTACACCAACAAAGAAGTGCAATAAAAAGTCATCAGCAGCAATGCTCTCATCATCCAGCCCACAATTGTTTATCCATAGACCGAATTATATGGCAAGCCATGATATTGATGAAACCACACCGCCGCCCATACCGCCTTTGCCACTCAATTATCAGAGATCTGATGGTTTGTTTTACACTTATTCTACTCTAAATACAAGGCGAATCCATACCAGGTGGTGGCAAAACGAATTCAACCAATTCGCCGTGCAGGAGAATGTCAAGACAGAAGAAAATTTTCATTGATTTCGTTTACATGACATATTGTTGTACAAGGCGTTGTATGGAAAATAATCAAAAAGAAGCAATCAGCTGTTGGGATAACAACACCTGGTACTGAATTCGCCTTGCTCTAAATACATACATATTTTTTTACTACATTTTTGTTTTTATTGTACTTAAAAAAAAAAGAGATACGTGCTACATGTTAATTTATTTGTATTATTATTATTTTTATTTCATTCTATGAAATATTCATATGATAAATATGTATAATTATATATATATAAAAAATAATTGTTGTTTACATCGTCGTTTAAGATGAGAGCAACGCAACCGAGACGCGTGAACAGAAGCGGCAGCGTGCCATATCGAAGGCTGTTCGACAAGCTGAGCTCAAGCGACTCAGAATCGCTCAGGAGATTCAGCGGGAGCAAGAGGAGATTGAGGTGCAGTTGCGAGAGTTAGAGGCGCGTGGCGTACTTATTGAGAAAGCATTACGTGGCGAGGAGGAACATCATGCGAGCACGTAAGAATTTTTGCATACAGCAGCGAACAGAAAAATAGCAATGGATATGCTTTTTGATCAACTTAATTCAATTAAATTCTTCTTTTTTTATTTTCGATAATTTAAGATAACATATCTATAAATTTTGTAACAGAAACAAGGCAAACGAATTCCTAAAAAGTTTTGGAAAAAATTGGACGAATTTTGCAAACTTTTTGTTCAAATTTTTTAGAATTTTTTTGAGTATCAAAAAAATATGAAACTTTGCAAAACAAAAAAAAATATCAAAAATCGATACGAATTTTGAAAGATCTATAACTCGTACTTTGTTAGATTAATACCGTTTTCACACAGAAACTTAATCGAATCACAATTTTATTTAATCACCCCTATTCTGCATTTCGATTACGTTCCCGTTCTACGCTCCGCTTTAATCGAAATTGGGTATTCTGCATTACGACGGAATCGTAACGAGAAGAGGAAGAGCAAAGAATTTTTCGAAATCAGCTGTTTGTACGGAATGTGTGAACATTGGAACAAAAAAATTTAAGAAAATTTGGAAAAAACACTGAAAAGCGTTTAGATTTTATTATCCAGGCCATTTTGTACAAAAAAAAGCAATAGAATATATTGCCGCCGTGTTATATTGTTTTGAGTGAAGAGTTTTCATAATTGTAAGTGTGTTTTTGTCGTTCTTTTGGCCAATTCCCTGCCCTGGCCACCAAGTTTTGTTAAAACGGATTTCTGCACGAATATAGCTGACATTTTCTGAATTTCATGGATGCTAATTTCATTGCACTGGCCTAAAATACTTCATGAAGATTTATTTATTCTTTCCGCAAGGATTGTTTACATTTTCGCTTCACCTTCCTCTACTCCGGCAGCTTGCTTTGGCATATAACTGGACCCAACGAACAGACACAAATTATAGCTGTATATTATAATAGAATCAATAACCGCAGCATTATTTGTGGAGTTGGAAAGCAACGCATACGAAAATTGCCGGGCAAATATTGCGATATTTGTGTAATCCATTTGAGATGAGTGACGAATTGTAAGAAATTGAACTTAAAAGTGGTAAAGTTTAATGACTTATTTTCTTATTTAGGTTCAAAAAAACGTTCGACTTAATAAGGATGCTTTCAAGTATGTGTTAGATACTTTTGCGGGGCAAATACGTCCAAGGACTTCGACATCGACATGTTGTTTTTGACCTGTAAACATATAAAAAACAATCATCATCAAGCCTTCTACGTCTCTTAACAAGTTTTACTTACATTTTTGTTAAAACTCTGTTATAAATTAATAAAAAAAAAATAAAAGGAAAAAATATGTTTCCGCCAACTAATTTGCAACTTAGAAAAACCGAACTACGATCGAAATGCAGAATACACAAAATCGAACGATTCGAAGTTGAATCGAAAGAGATTGGAACACAGAATACCAAAGTTGCCAAATCGAAAAAAAATTCCAATCCAAGTCGAAATGCAGAATAGGGCTGAATGAAATAATTAAGTTTGCCTTTTCATACAGGGCCTTTTGCTCCATTAAGCGAGCATGTCAGCAGCACCAAAAAAAATATTTCGTTTTTACAAAAAATAGTTAAAATGGAAAGCAGCCGTTTGCTTCATAACTATAAATACAACCAAAATAAAATTCATGCGCAACTACCCATAGATATTGCACCTAACCAAATATGTGCCTATTTTCGAAAAAGCCATATTATCTTTTGCAGCAAATGTAGCAAAAATTAAATTTTGTATTTTTTCGTGTGTTTCTATTTTTCGTAAATTATTGAAAATAATTTATTTTTGGTTGTCATTTGTTACATTGACAATAAAATTCGAAGCACCAAGCAAAACGACTGGATTTTTCACTCGATTAGGCATTCAATAAAGCAATAATGAGATAATTAAGAATTTGTATTTTGTATGGAAGATTGAGTTCGATTAGGGCTTTAATGTAGAAAGCTTGACTAATTATTTCATTAAGCTTCTGTGTGAAATTGGCATAAAATTTATTGAAAATTTCGTAAAATTTTCTCCAACTTTTTCGAAAAAGTTTTTGAGTTTCTTTGTATTAATAAGCGGCGGCGAGTGCCTTTTTCAGTTTTAATATATGAAAACAATTTTTAGTTTTAAATCATTTAATAGTTTGTGATAAATTGAAAACTTTTCTTCAAAGCAAACCCCGTTCATAAAATGAACTTGCCAACAACAAAACGTAGCTTTTGCACGGGCAAACATACAAAAGTCTGTACTGTGCAAAGTATAAAACTAAGCACAGAAGTTAATAGGGGAAAAATGCACAACAACAAAGGCATAGCTTCGGTTGAATGTGTTTCTAACAGTTCAGCCATCGTTTTTGAATTTGGTTTGCATAGTCTCAGTTACAAAGTTGAGAGGATATTTTTTTTTAACCTATCCGAAATAAAAAAGAGGAATTTGATTTACGAAATTTTATAAAAATTGTCACTGCTATTTTCGCGTTCGCTGCTGTACATACATTTGTTTTTTTTACGTTTTTCTTTTTAACTTGAAGTCGTAAAAGTCATCCAATTATTTACTGGGTTTTAGACAAAAAAAAAATGCCAAAACATGTGTAGATATGGGCTTTCAAAGTTTGAAATCGGACTTGCTCTAGCCATTTTTTATTTATAGCATTTAAAAGCTTAAATAAGTCAAACATGTAGGCGTGGACTACTTTTTTTGTTACGTGAACTATTTAATTTTTTATTTTTTTTAATTTAAATGACGGATGTGGTCTTGTTTACTAGGAGGTATAAGACTCCGAATTCGACTCGGCCTAACCTAGGAAAGCTAACTCTGCAGGAGAAACCTTGTACAAAATATGTAGGAATCATTCTAGACAGTAATTATGCAGGCCTCGACGGCACTTTATTCATATAAAATAATGCTGGAGTGTAAGTGAGTTTATCGCCCTCTATCTCTCACTGGGTATTTACAATGATTTTAAAGCCTATCTTATACTATGGATTCCTTGTTTGGTAGACGTCCATAAAAAAAAAAACCCCTCCTCAAAAAATTAGGGGGTATGCAGGCCATCAATGCTTAGCATAACGGGAGCCCTTGTGGCGAAGAACATAGCGTTAACAACTGCAACGAGAATCAATGTCTCTAGACAGCTAGAGCGCAGACCATACGGTCTTAGTAGTATAGTGTCATCAAATATTGGACGAACAGACTACCTGGTTCCCTACCTACGCTTCGATGGATCACTTAGAGCCACAATGGACGTGGAAGATTAGCGCAAATTGGCGCATCCACATCATCGAAAAAACTAAGGCCTACAAATTACGCAGCTACACAAAAAAAGCTAGCGGCTTCAGAAATGAACTGACGTGTGTTTCCATGAATTATAATGCGCTGAAATGGACATCAGAATCGGGCTGACGGGTCGTCGTTTGGTCTTAACTTCAAAGAAAAACACTCAGCCGTAATTTTTTTTTTTTTTTAGGTTAAGGCCGAAGCTGAATTCCCATAACGCATTCGGATTTATCGCATCAAAATGCATGGAAATACATTTGTCGTATTACCAGTTCCGGCAACGTTTTTTTGTTTGTTGTGGCTATGCACAGAGCGAGTTTTTTGATAGTGCAAACTATACAGCCACACAAAAAAGAGAGGCTGCTTTAGTACTGTATTAAGTGCGCTGAATCTGAATCGGACATCAGAATTGAACTAACGGGCCTGCAAAAACGAAAAAAATCACCGCATTTTTTGAGGTTAGGGCCGAATAACCTCAGGGCAATTCTGATCGCGGATTGGGTTTAGTGCATCCAAATGCATGGGAGCTCTTTCTGATCTGCTTTTTGACCCCCAGTAATACAAGAAAAGAAAGAAAAAAGAAAAAACAAACAACAAAGGATAGAAATACATATATAACTCAATTAAAGAAAGGCAGACCATGCCTAAAATTTTGCTTTCTAAATTATTTAAACAATAACTAAATAAAATATATAAGGATGGGCTGAGTTTCAAGCTTAGATCTCTTCAAACTAATTGTTTTGGTCTAATATTCTGCCGAGTGTTGTTCAGACCACTGACCATTTTATCAAACGCTTTCTTAATTAGATTTTTTTTTTGCTTTTTGTTACAATTTCAGCTTTGAAACATCGAACATTGGTAGCAATGACGAAAAACTACTGAAAGAGTTATTAGAGATTTGGCGCAACATCAAACAACTTAAGTAAAAATTTTAAAAAATCATATAAACGAAATTTACGAATTTTTTTGTGTTTTTTTTTTTTATAGAAAAAGGGATGAAGAACTTACCATACGACAACAAGAGCTGCAATTGGAACATCGACATGCACAATTAAAAGAAGAGCTTAATTTGAGATTATCTTGCAATAGTAAGTATAAAATGAAAGGGTAACAATATTGTTGCCACTGTATATACAAAAATTTCGATTTAATCATATTTTCTTCTTGTAAAGAACTGGATAAGAGTTCCGCCGATGTGGCAGCAGAAGGTGCTATACTTAACGAGATGTTAGAAATTGTTGCAAAACGTGCCGCCTTAAGACCAACACTAAATAATAATGAATCAAATGTGAGGAAAATACAAATTATTTATTTTTTAATGGCATTATGTTTTTGTGTTACTTTTTTAAGTTTATTTAAATACTTTTTTTGGTACAGCTTATTATGATAATAGTTTATTGTAACACTTTTTATTTCTTGTATATAAGACTGGGTCGATTTATTAACCCATATCACGCCATCAATAGGATTTGGGCTTAAGAAAAAAGAGTTCCACTACGCATACCCAAAAAAATAATTTTCGAGCCTGCGAAAAAAATGGCTAAAGGGTAAATTTTTCAACCAAAACAATCCCAAAACCCCCAAAAAAATTGTTTTTCTGTTATCGCCAACGTTTTTACAACAGTTTTTTGAAAAAAAAAAACAATAATTTTTTGGTTTTTGGGAGTGTTTTGGTCGAAACATTTACCCTTTCGCAATTTTTTTCGCAGGCTCGAAAATTATTTTTTTGGGTATGCGTAGTGAAACTTTTTTCCCTGAGCCCAAATCCTATCGAAAAATCGATGGCACAATATCGGTTAACTTTCGTCCTACAAATCGACCCGACCCAAAGAATATTGTCAATATTTTAACAAATTTTGAGTCCAGCAATTCTGTTATTATTACACAAAAAAAGCACAATAATAACCAGTTAGGAAGTCTACGTTTGGGCGAAACCCAATAGTATATACCCAGAGTGGGGTCTCATAGATATATTAAGGATACGTCTAATGAGAAATGTTAAGAACATTAAATGTTATGAAAGCTGAAACACACTATACTACCTAATGATACAGTGATGGTCCATGAAATAGAGCAGTGCACTATCAAGATCATATAGATAAAAAAAACTAAGAAATCGATGCATTCAAAGATTTTTTTTAATTATAGGTCCCTAGGTCGTCATGTTGATCGGAACTAAGTCTTCGACAACAATAATAGAACAATTATATACTAAAAGTAATTTTGCCACTCCAGTGAGATTGGAAACATGTCCCTTCCACCCTCCCAAAAACATTTGGCAATCCATTTCAAGATGCCAGTTGTTATGCTGATTTGAATTTTGCTTGCTTTCCAACAGCATATATATTAAACCTATGTTACTTATGTCCTGAAGTCCTTTGGAACTGCCAATTTCTGTGTTGTTCGGAATCTTCTTGCGAGCCAGGAGAAACGTCTTACCCTTTGTCGCGCCCAGTTATGTGACTGCTTGAAATTACACTACATAGACTGTAAATAGAAATTGATGTAAGACACTTGATTTGAGCGCAATACTTGGTTAAGTGTACATTATTATAGCTGACTGCTGATCTATGATTGACCTCATAATCCCTTAGTTGCTAACAGGAATTGAGGGGGATGCGCCCTTAGTTGGATCACCAATGATCATTTTTATTGCGCAGATGTCTGAATGCGAGAGTGATCATATTAAGGTTTGACGACTGAGGCGGTCAGCTCAAGCTTTTTATATTTTTGTTTTACTAGAACGAGCCCTTTACTTGCTTCCCTTGTTGACTCATGAGTTTGAGCTGGTGATCCAGCTGAGACATTCATTGAAACGTCATAGTAAACTCTGAATGTCATAGCATGGTTTCTCTTAAAATCCTGCTGTATTATTGAACATTCCTCATAATCGAATAATAATAATAATGCGAATCATTCTTAAACCATGAAGGGCCTATTGTCAAGTTTTGCCATTTATCCGTCTCTGGTAAATAACTGTCGCATTTTTTCCATTTTGCGAAATTTTTATTATCGAAAAAGTGGGCGTGGTTATCATTATCGCCCATTTTCAATACCCCTCTATTCTGGTTCCAGATAACCCATCATACCAAACTTTGTAAAGATAACTCAGTTCTTATTGAAGCTAACCTATAACGACAGACGGACATGGCTCAATCAAAATTTATATGTGTATGTATTGTAACGCATTTAGGCAAATTCCGCTTATTTGAAACCTTCTGCAAACTTTCGAATCACTAAATTGTCGAATAAATAACTCCAATATTCAGTAATGCAAAATGGTCTTTATTAGAGTACTTCACAACAGCACTTATGTTTCACAACTGATTGCGTGTTTAAATCAAACTGATTAGTCATGCCTCAGCTTGCGCTGCTTTTATACTCTCCTCGTTCTATTCCTCGTTCACCCATTTCTACTAAGGTCTAGTAATTTCACGAATTTCATGCTTGTTTACCAGCCATAGACATGTATATTTGTAGTGTGTAACCATATGCGTGTGTATTGTGAGTACTACTTCGGCTGATGATTACATGTGTTTGTGCGCATCTCTCCATTGTTTGTATGTATGTGAGTAAGTGATGATTGATTTGTTTACGTACATACGAGTGGCTTAGTATCGGCTTCGTGATACTAGTATCCCTTAGGTATGATAATATTCGTCACAGTATATATCTATCTCGATTCCTTTAGGCCATTACGCACTTCCATTATACAATCAAAGTTATAATAACATTGTGCTCATGTACACGCATGCCACGGCCACCGTGGTGTGATGGTAGCGTGCTCCGCCTATCACACCGTATGCCCTGGGTTCAACTCCCGGGCAAAGCAACATCAAAATTTTAGAAATAAGATTTTTCAATTAGAAGAAAATTTTTCTAAGCGGGGTCGCCCCTCGGCAGTGTCTGGCAAGCGCTCCGATTGTATTTCTGCCATGAAAAGCTCTCAGTGAAAATTCATCTGCCTTGCAGATGCCGTTCGGAGTCGGCATAAAACATGTAGGTCCCGTCCGGCCAATTTGTAGGGAAAAATCAAGAGGAGCACGACGCAAATTGGAAGAGAAGCTCGGCCTTAGATCTCTTCGGAGGTTATCGCGCCTTACATTTATTTTTTATTTATTCATGTACACGCTGGGTAAAAATCCACATAAAACGGCTTCAAAATTTCCAGAAGATTTTGGATTTTTTATCCAATATACATCATAAAAGATAATAGTTTGCAAAACCTGTTTAAACACTAAAATTTCGTGCTTCGTTCTTTCTGCTTCTTGAAAATTATAAAATGTCAGCTTTTAACATCAAATTTAGAAGAAACTTCAAGTATTTTGTTCATTAGTATTTTAAACTAGAGAAATTCTTGCCAATATTTAAGCACATTCAAGTTGTCTCGATGGTATGCATGTACTAAATGTAGGTCTAAGGTTTTGAGCTATTATCTAATGAAAAAGTCCTATAAATTTTTTTGGACTGCATCGTTAAAATTTCTTTCGCTTTTTGGCAGCTTAAGGTTCGCTTAAAGGAAGAAGGTTCATAGTTCCTAATTTGCTTTTATGCTTAGGCTTATGCTTCAACCGTCTTTTTATTGTACAAATTTAGATAAACTTCTTCAAAAATCAAGAGCTTGAAGCATTTATTTAAAAATAAATAGCTTTTAAGTTTAAGGCCAAAATGAATATTACTTTATATCGGCTGCCGGTGCGATATCGTTCTATTTCAGCAAACAATTAAAATAAGGCACATCTCAAAGTCAGTTGAAGAACTCCGTATGCCAGCTAAATTAGGCGGTTTCTGGAACAAATTCGGAGATAGAACGCACATCAACTGAATTCTGAGATATAGTGATATGTATGTATTTATATATAAAAAAAACTTGCTAGCTAAAAGCTTTGTCTGCCTAAATCAATATTCAAAACGTAATAATTATTTCATTTCAGCTTGAATTTGTGTCTAATTAATTTTTTTTTTCGCTATTTTCTGTATTGTTCTTATATCTTGCACAGCAGCGAACAGAAAAATGGCATTGGCAGTTTTTATCAGTTTCGTCAGTTTCATTCTTTTTTTTTATATTTTCGATATTTAAAGAAAAAACTTCTTGGAATTTTGTAACTGAAACTATGAAAAATAATCCCAAAAACATTTTAGAAAAAATTCGAAAACTCGTGAAAATTTCAAGAAAATTTCGAACGTTTTATGTGAAGTTCTCTGAATTTTTTTGAGTGTGCAGCCTTGTAGCCCGATCAATTTAAGCCTAACAAGTCGTATTGATTTTTGACATTTTTTCCCCATAAAAAGTGTGAATGTTTTTTTTTTTTTATGAAAGAAAATCTGTAACAGCCTTCGGACAAAAATTTTCAAAAATCAACGCGAATTTTGAGTGACTAAAATAGATTTGGTTATAAAACCGCATACTAAAAAAAATTCTATGAACTTCCAGTAAAAAGTTCGATACTTTCATAAATTTTCGAAGTTTTTCGAAAACGGTTTTAAGTTGGTTTGCATAGTTTCGGTTACAAACTTCACAAAATTTGTTAAAAATTGCCATTGCTAATTTTCTATTCGCTATTGTATCTCCCCTAATGGAAATATCGTAAGTTTAAAGTTTTGTTAACAAGGACGTATCTCAGGCATTTCGTTCTTAAGGTCGTATATCAGCGAAGCGAGGATTTATCCAAGGTTGAGATCGGTATTATTCGGAACTTTATCGTTGCTACCCAACGATTCTCTAAGTAGCTATATCTACGTCACCGTTATTTGATTTTGTTGTATTTGGTATCAGAACGGACCTTCATGTTGTCCAAGTGAGCTTCCTCTATCAGGGTAGCTACCACCAAACCTAACCTAACCTATATCAGCGAAGCCGTTAGTAATGTATCTCAGGAGTCCTGTTAATAAATTACATTTTTGTCAAAAGCGATATGAATTTTATGTAACCTAATGCCGCTTCACAATACGTAAACGACTTAAAACGCTAAACTGTATTAAAGAAGACTTATGAATCTATAATCTAGTTTACTAATCTAAGTCCTTTGCGAATTGTAAGAAGGAAGTAAATAAAACTAAACTCACATCTTTTTAGTCGTATCTTGAGATACGATATTATTAACGACTTCGCTAAGATTCGACAGAGTGTCTGGAAGATGCCCTTGTTAACAACCCTTTTAAGTTAAGACCTTACAGCTGCGAACACGAAAATAGCGTTAAAAATTATCTAAAAAATATATCTAATTTATTTTTTCGTCGATAAAAAAAATTCGAACTAACATAAACAAACGCCGCGATACGGGTCTTCTAATTTAGCCCTATTTTCACTCCTCACTCTCAGAATCGATTTTTACTAATCTGAATTTATTCCACAGTGTTATAGGAGATTTCGCTGCCAAAATTAAGGAATTTTTTCACTTGCTAAATTAAAGGTAATGGACCAAACTATATTAAGTAAATTGTTTCTTTAACGAAAAAAAATACTAATTTGTACAACTTTGTGCTAAAATACTGTAACGAATTTGCTTGCAAATCCTCTTATTTGCAATCCTCTGCTAAGTTCGAATCACTAAACTGTTGAATAAATAACTCCAATATTGAATGATGGAAAAAATGACCTTTATTAAGTACTTCACAATAACACTTATACTTTGCTACTCGCTGGCTTAATAACCAAACTGATTGATAACTCAAATGAAACTCTACTATTGGCCGCCAGATCGCGTGCTTAATCAAACTGATTGATAGCTCAACTCAAACTGAATTACTTCTTACTCGCCTGCCCCGCTTTTATAGTTTACGCTGCATACTTCTAGGCTCTTCCATTTCCAGAACTTACCAACTATATTCGTGTGTGTATAGTTCTCATATAGTTTCTACTTGTTTACAATTGTCTACTTTTTAGCGCTCCTCAGATGTACATATGTGAGTTTGTAGTTTACAGTCTCCCGCACACACATAAGCGTATAAGTAAATTCATCTGTGTGTGACATCTCATCTCTCGCTGCCTTGTATGTAAATGGTGCTCGTCGGAATGTGTACATATGTGTAGACGCAATTATTGATTCGTTTATGTAGATACATAATGATTGAATTATTGATGTGAATTCACGTCACTGCTTAGCATCGGCCTGGAGATGGCAGCACTCCTTAGTTTTGCTAATATTCGTAACACTGCCCTCCACCTAAGTCTGATCGTCCCGATCAGACAAAGCTCCCAATCTAAACGCCGCTAGCATCTCCAAATGTACCACCCTTCTAATCCGTGGTTTCCCAGTGGTTTGTATGCGGTAGATGGTATCACTGATCTTCTTCACAACTTTGTACGAGCCTTCCCAACTGCACCGAAATTGGGCTGGAACACCTTTCCGCCGGTGAGGGTTGTTTAACAGTACCAAATCTCCATTCCGGAAACCTTCCCAATTATTTTCCCTCTCGTACCTGTGTTCCATCTTACTACTCATTATTCTGGATCGTTCTCTCGCACTCTGTTGCTCGGCCAATGAAGAACTACTTCGCAGAGCTTGCGCTGGACGGATTTGCTTTGCATAATCAGTATCGTTCCGACGCTTCACAACAGTAGTGTGCCTTGGCTTGAAACCACCCTTGCATTCTTTCTTCGTTTTAGTACGTCCGTTAGGGCTTTTCAATGCCAGTGTTTCTCTCACAGGTACCTCCGGTTTTGATTTGTTTGGCCCATTTGTTCCATCAACCTTTACCTTTGAATTTCGTGGCCTTCGTCGAGTCTTCTCCACCAGTACCCGATTACTGCTGAACCCTTTTTCCAAACTAAAGTTAAGTGGCACATCTTGGTTCTCATAACGCATCACCCTTCTCTGCATATCGATCTTGATGTCATGGTCAACCAAGAAATCCACTCCCAATATAACTTCATCAACAACCTCCGCCACAACAAATTTGTGTAGAACCATGACCTTCCCAATCAATACTTCACATATCACTTCTCCCTGAACTTGGTTATTCTCGCCAGTGACCGTACGCAACTTTGCTCCAGGTAACGGTTTTACTCTCCTGTTGACCAAGTCAGATCGGATCAAGGAATGAGATGCGCCCGTATCTACAGTCAGTATTCGTTCGACGCTCGATTTTCTACCAATTTGCGACACAGATATCACAGGGCATTCAATAGCTGGATCTAGCTCTCTACCTCTTACTCGCTCTTGCTCATCTGCTCCAGCTTTGCGTTTACGCCCACCCACATTGTTGGAACTATTAAGGCAAAGATCGCAATGACGTGCAATGTGACCGGACTTCCCGCATTTGATAACTTTTTCACTCCGCTTTTGCGATCCTTTCAGCGCCTCCAATATTGCGTCTACCCACTCTGGCCTTTCTACTTCCACGCGGCGTGCTTTGAAAACTGGCTTACACAGAAGCGACGCTGTTTCCTGAATCAGGGCTTGTGATACCGTTTCTGCGAATGTTGGCTTTGGGTTTGCGTATGTGGCTCCCTTCGTTTCGACGTCCCGTATGCCATTTATAAAGCTCTGAATCTTCACTCTTTCCGTGTATTCCACGGGTGCATCCGCATTTGCAAGATGAGCCAATCTTTCAATGTCCGAAGCAAACTCCTGCAAAGTCTCGTTAGCTTTTTGGTAGCGGTTTTGCAATTCTATTTGAAATATCTGTTTCCTGTGTTCGCTTCCGTATCGCCGTTCTACAGCAGCCATCAATGCGTCATAACTGTTCCGTTCGTACTCTGGAATAGTCTGTAAGATTTCGGCAGCTGGTCCTTTCAATGCTACGAAGAGTGCGGCAACTTTATCTTCCACATTCCAGTTGTTCACTGCTGCGGTCTTCTCAAACTGTAGCTTAAAGACCTGGAAAGGAACAGAACCGTCAAAGGATGGTGTTTTTACCTTTGAATTATTAGTTGAAACTGCTGGGCGATTCAGTTGCAACTGCTCGATACGTCCTCTCAAAGCATCCACCTCGGCCTCGATTTTTTCTTCAAACTGTAAATTTTTTGTATCTTGCGCCTCCAACTTCGAGGAAATACGTCCTTCTTGCCCTTCCAGTTGAGCAGAGATCTGCCATGATATCTGTGCTGAAATTTGAGCCGACATTTCGGATATCCGTGCCTCTTGTGCTTCAATCTTCGCTGTTATACGGTTCTCCTGCGATTCCAGCTGAGATGACATTTGCGACGACATTTCGGATATACGCGTTTCTTGTGCTTCCATCTTCGATGTAATCTGTGTCGACATTTCTGACATACGCGTTTCTTGTGATTCCATCTGGGATACCATATACGTCTTCTGTTCTTCTAGTTGAGATGACATACACGTTTTCTGTTCTTCTAGTTGAGATGCCAGTTGAGATGTTATATCTGTCCTTTGCGATTCCAGTTGAGAAGCCACTGTCGATGTTTGAGCAGATATTGCAGCCAAAATCATGTTCAAGTCTGTTTTCGCCATTGTCTGCGGTGTTTCTTCGATTTTTGTTATTTCCTCGCCATCAAGATGAAAGTCATACTCTTCCACATCAATTCCTTCTCCTTCCATTGCCTCTCGTAGCCGTGCCTGAAGTTCAAGTTTAACGCCGCTTGTATTCAATCCACGGCTCTCCAACTCCTTCTTTAGTTGCTGGATCTTCAATTCACTGAACTTTGTCATGTCCTTGTTGTCCTCTGGAATTTATTCAACAATTCCTCTTCTGACACCAATTGTAACGAATTTGCTTGCAAATCCTCTTATTTGCAATCCTCTGCTAAGTTCGAATCACTAAACTGTTGAATAAATAACTCCAATATTGAATGATGAAAAAAATTACCTTTATTAAGTACTTCACAATAACACTTATACTTTGCTACTCGCTGGCTTAATAACCAAACTGATTGATAACTCAAATGAAACTCTACTATTGGCCGCCAGATCGCGTGCTTAATCAAACTGATTGATAGCTCAACTCAAACTGAATTACTTCTTACTCGCCTGCCCCGCTTTTATAGTTTACGCTGCATACTTCTAGGCTCTTCCATTTCCAGAACTTACCAACTATATTCGTGTGTGTATAGTTCTCATATAGTTTCTACTTGTTTACAATTGTCTACTTTTTAGCGCTCCTCAGATGTACATATGTGAGTTTGTAGTTTACAGTCTCCCGTACACACATAAGCGTATAAGTAAATTCATCTGTGTGTGACATCTCATCTCTCGCTGCCTTGTATGTAAATGGTGCTCGTCGGAATGTGTACATATGTGTAGACGCAATTATTGATTCGTTTATGTAGATACATAATGATTGAATTATTGATGTGAATTCACGTCACTGCTTAGCATCGGCCTGGAGATGGCAGCACTCCTTAGTTTTGCTAATATTCGTAACAATACGTTAATATTCTAACACTATGGACACATTCAGTCTATGTGAAGTCTTTATTGACCGGCCAGTTCAACCTAACATTAATATTCTACCATAATTTTCAATATTTTATGTCGAAAAGTATATAAATAAGCAACAGGCTCTAAGTCAATTTGATACAAATCCATCCAAAAATTGTGCAAGGATTTTTTAAAGGAGATAACGAAGGCTTAAATAGATTTTGGCGTGTGACGAAAAACGAGTTAAATTCGGCACGACCGCCAAAAAAATGCTTTGCAGACCTCAACTCGAGCGGATTTGTATTATCGCCTCTGTTGATATGTTGATATGACACCAATTTACTCCTTATTTCGTCCAGTATCATATGAAATGCAATGCTGTATATTGCTCATATTGTAATATAAATGAACAGTCTTGTTTGGGTGTTCAACTAGAATTCCATCTTTATTCATGAAAACGCTTTCTTTTATACAAAATATTTCTAAATTAGTAATACATATTTACACTAATACTTACAAGCTAGATGTACATGAATTCATAATAAGCAAATGCTAGTCAGCGTATTCTAATAACCCATTTATGTATATATGTATGGGGTTCTACAGTCAATATGACTAATGGGCACATATGTCGGTCAGTGTGACTAATCGACATATGTGTCGGTCAATGTGACGGGTTGAAAATGTAAACAAACTCATGCTGAGTTCAAGTGATTATTTGGGTCAGTAAAATTTGACTACTTGTGTGGTCTATAAGTGTGTCTATATTTTGTATCGTTAAATGCATTCAAAGTGAGGTGCATTCCAAGTAACACTACAATATTTTATTTCTCAATTTTAAACGAACTCGCCACAATAAATTTCTTTCTTTAAAACAAGGCGAATCTATACAAAGTGATGGCAAAGCGCATTCAACCAATTCGTGATGCAGAAGAATGTCAAGTCAAAAGAAGCTTGCATTGATTTCGATTAACTGACATATTGTTGTACAAGGCGTTGTATGGAAAATAATCAAGAAGAAGCAATCAGCTGTTGGGATAACAACACCTGGTACTGAATTCGCCTTGCTTTAAAAATAGAAAAGTGCAATTAAATTTCATTAAGCAAAAGAGCTGTCTTCGAGAATTCGAATTCCTATGCCGGAAGCATTGTTCTCGCTAGGAAAAAGAATTGGAGGAATTTTCGCGCGAGAGTAAAAAAATCTGCGAAGACAAAATTCAGAGCGTACATTTAGAATCTAGCTGTATGTTTTTATATTGAAAAAAATCTGAAATAACGAAAATTAATGCGAAGTTTGAGAGACTTATAACCTAGACTAAAATTGTTTGGGGTACCAAATTCCTTCAAATTAGCGGGACAGGACCTACGTGTTTTTCACCGGCTCCGAACGGCATCTGCAAGGCAAATGAGTTTTCGCCACATCATAATGACTGCCAATTTTGAATGTTATAAATAAGATATACGAAACTTTTATGTAGATTTTAAAACATCTCGAATTTTTGAATTTTTTTGAAAAAGCTTTTGAGATTGGTTTGCATAGTTTCATTGACACAATTCATTGAAGTATTTTCTAAAAGTACCGAATTAAATAATTAATATAATTTATTAAAAATGATCACTGCTATTTTCGTGTTCGAAATTGTATTTTAAATACTATATTTATGTATATATTAAGGCTGGGTGCGAGTTCGCCATTTTAGGTATCTAAACTAATATTCCACTGGAACTTTCCAGCACTGCAATAATTTATGAAAAAGCTGTCAAAACTGTGCGAGTTGATTTGAAAACCTAGTTTATTTCTGCTAAGATTATAATAACAATACGGGAAACTTGGTATTTTTGATGCGTTTTCACGCTTAAAAAGAGTAAGTACGGTAGTACATATCCCAAGATAGCAGTACAAGAAAATGCAATGGCTCCGTTTTATAAGGCTTGTTTTTTTGACATAGTGGAGCACGTGCACAATGACCTTTTCCACAATCTCGAATTCAATACTGTGATGTTGGTACGCCTCCAATAACTTCTTTAGGCCAATTGGCTCTTTGATTTACGTAAATTGAATGGACAAGAGCCACTTATTTGCATATACAATATTGAAAAATCAATATTTTTGTTTTTGAAGTTTGACATTTGAATTTAGGTTGAAAAGTATGCTCATAATAATTATAAATTTTTATTTTACACTGCATTACCGACAGTTTCCAGTGATTTAGGGCGGGTGGGAGTTGACCTAAATTTTAGGTACCTAAACTAATATTCCACTGGAACTTTCCAGCACTGCAACAATTTAGGAAAAAAACTGTCAAAACTGTGCGAGTTCTTTTGACAACTAATTGTTGTTTGTTTATACAAACAATACAAAATTGTAGTTTACTTAGGAACATATGCTTCTGCAGGACAGGGGTCATGGGAGGAAAAGTATCCTTAGATCACAGAACAAAAAAATGCAGCGCCTCCGCCTAATTGGACGCTTGCTTCCATCTCAAGTTGAGCACGGGTACATTGGGAAATGCCCAAAATAACTAATTTTGGGGAAGTGGTGCGGGCGTTTAGAACCACATACATAACTGCTGAATCTGAACCAGAGTTGAAGATCAAGGATCTATTTTTTATTCCGCCAGCGTTAACGCCAATCTATTTAAAACCATCACTGCACCTTTCAACTATTGATCGGACACCACCGCAGTCGAATCATCGTACTCTGGTCAATAAAGTAGCTATAATTAGTGCACAAGTGCATTTTATCCATATGTAGAAATAAAAAAAAATTTATAAAATAAAAAAAAAATCTATTTTATTTTGTTCAAAAATCCTAATTTTTTTCTTTTGCACTGCCTTGCCGACAGTTTCCAGTAATTTAGGTTTTTTCTCAATTTAGGTAGAAATTTAAGTCAACTCGCACACAGCCTAATACAATTGTAGATTTATATAAACAAGTATTTGCTTTTCAGCTAACCACAATTAAATACATACAAAACTAACCAATGAAATTTTCTTTCATCCTCAATAGATTTGAAAGAAACGCTTTCCATGGACTCTATTCGCCTATGAACTTTTACATGCAATTTTAAGTCTATACAATTAACATAATTTTAACAATTTAACCAAATAACAAAAAACATACATTAGCACGTGGAAGCCGGTAAAATCATTCAAGTATTTGGGCTTTAATTTGTTATGCGAAGATATTCATATTCTCTTGTTCAATATGAACTGCGAACTATTAGAGATAATCGTAAGCAAAAAAAGGTACCAGCTACATATTATAAACTAACTCAATATCTACAATTACATATAAATATATTTAATATGCTAGTAATCTAGATACAAACATATATGTATAGTAGTTAGCATACAAACATAACTTATTGCTCTCAAACCAAAAACTAAAATTTAGCAAACGCAAGAACCTTCAAAATGTTTCCACTCAGAAACTTAAAATATTCAAACCAGGCCTTCAATAAAATATGCAACACAACACAGGATCAATTGAAAAAATAAGTGACAAAATAACAATACAACAAAAAAATTATTAAATACATATTATATACATACACACATAAATAAACTAATTTTAATAAATACCAAGTAAATGTAAAAACGAAATAATTTTAACACCAAATTTGTAAAAGTAAGCCCAAATAGAATGTTTATTGATTTATTTATAACATTTTATAAAAATGTGTATAAAAATATGTAAGCTATATAAGTGCACAACAACACGTCCTCGCCGAACTCATCGGTTAGCAAACCACAGTGCTGCTCAACTTGTTTAAAAAACCTTAATTATAATTGTAATATGTGTTTATGTATCTTATTGTTTTAGTTTTATATTGATATATGTATTTGTAATTACATGCAAGTTTTATTTATATACTATGTATGTACATACCCAACACACACTCAAGTTAGATATCGTTTGGAAGGCGAATTAATTAATAAGCCGCCTTCATTAAACTCTCATGTTAAGTAAACCACTCGATAACAAGCCAACCTAATATAAACGCACGCAAGTCATTTTCTGTCAAAAATGTCTCATGCACATACAACTTGTATTAGAGCAACCGAATTTGAATTTGCTGCGTGAAAACATAACTCGATTTCCAATTTTGTTCTGCCTGACATTTATATTTGACGTTTGCACACATGCTTTACATTGTCGCAACGCATGCTTATTTCGGTTTGGGCAAAAAACGCCAGTTGTTTGCGTGCGCTAAAAAAACGCAGTGCGGCTTTATTAGGTTGGCTTGTAAACAATAAAAATAATAACTTGGCGCGATATACAGATGAGTAGATTCAGTTCGAATTTCTCCTATAATTATGCCACTTTTTCTTAATGTTCCCTGCAAAATTTCTGGGAGGAGATCTAGATGTTTCATGCGGAAAGGCAACTGTCGGCAAGGCATATGACTTCTCGCTGAGACATTTTTTTTTAGCAGGAATACACTCGGAGTGTTTGTCAAACCTCTGAGAAGGGACGACCACGTGTAGAAATACGTTTTTCCAAAATATTTATAGGGCCACCTTACAAAAACGCACTGCGGCAGTTTTCTGTCAAAAATGTCTCATGCACATACGAATTGTATGAGAGCAACGGAATTGAAATTTGCAATTTTTGTTCTATGTGACATTTCGATTTGACGTTTTCATACATGTTTTACACTGTCGCGACGCATGATTATTTCGGTTAGGGCAAAAAAAGTCTCTTATGTGCGTGCGTTAAAAAACCGCAGTGCGTTTTTATTAGATTGGCATGTTAGATATTGCTTTTCCCTGCACCTTAACGCAGGACTTTCGGTGTGGTAAGCGTGTACGCCACTTGCACAACACGGCAGCCGCTAAAAAATCTTAAGCACCCTTCGAAAAAAAAATCCCAAAAATCTGTGCGAGTTTTAAGAGCCTATAACTAGCAAGTTGCTAGACTAAAATTGTTTGGTCTACAAAACTGCATACTCCAGAAAGTTTTTAAAATTCTAAATAAAAAATTCAAAAGTTACGCATGGGCCTTATTAATAATTTGAATCGAAATATCTTTATTTCTCTCGAATTTGTAAAGACAAATTTGTAATATTTTATCTTGAAAATCGATTTACATATAAACATTTTTTGAATTTTTTCAAACACTTTTTAATGAATTTGTATAGTTTTATTTACAGAATTCATTTATGTTTTTTCTAAAATAACCAAAATAAATAAGAGAAGAAAATAGTTGTTAAAAAGTGCTAATAATATTTGCTGCTATTTTCGTGTTCGCAGCTGTATATCATCTTTTTCTTTTGAATTAGTGCTTAACCAATGATAACGATAATTATCGTCTGAGGCCAGCAGTAGCATGCCCTTTTAATAGACCGTACAATTCCGGTATAGATTTGCTGCTAGAATTATATTCGCAAGCATCAGGTGAAGATAGAACGCCAGAGAACTGGAGAGGTCCTGAACTTTACCAGGGAATTAAAATTTGGAAATGTAGTGTCTGGTGTTTTTTGCAAACTGATTTAGGTTACAACCATTGTGAATTCATACAAGTGGCGAATGTTTGATAAAAACGTTCACAATAGTAAACAGCCTCGATCACCTGGTAATTCGCTGTTCGATTACTTAAATCATTTGCTCAATAGTGTTTTTCAAACATTTTTGTAGACGACTGGTTTATTGCATTATTTACATATTTTAAAATGTTTGCTTAACTGGCTGTTCGCATTCAATCTAGTAACTAGGTTTTAGAAATTAATATTGATATGTAGTCTGATTTTCTGTATACACATTTAAAAGAAAAGCTGATTTGAAACACAAATGAGCAATTCATGGCACTTAAATTTATTAACCGCGAGCAAAAAACAAGCCTTTCTTCCACTCTCTGGCCATTCGCGACAGCCGTTCTCCCTGTCAGCTATTATTTGACAGGTAGTTATGGCAATGGAGGAATAGAAAGAATGAATTCACAATGGTTACAACCCTAGCACTGCCGTCCATGACAAAAAGGCAGTCAAATGTAAAAAGTGAATTCGAAGAATTTTAAAACTCTTTTTTTTGAAATTTAAGACTTCAAGTAGACATCAAATTTAAAACTTTGTTTATCTTTCACTGTGATTTTTGAATGAGTAATTTTTTAGTTAATGAGTAAACTGTAATCACATAAATTTATTGGCATTAAAATTTCTAAAAGGCAGTAAGAGAACTTTACTGCCTTATTGTTATGGACGGCAGAACGATATTTTACAAGTTATTGAACCACTGATGCTCTTTAAGTTTTTTTATTGTCTTACCGCATTATTTTTGTCCTTTTAATAATCATTAAAAGTATGTTTATTAGGGCGGGTCAAATTGCATGGGGGCAAAAAAACTTCAGGTGCACATCCAGTTTCTGAATCTATGGGTCATACTGAGTAATATTGTCCATGAGACCATAGGTCTGTAGTGAATTTCGAGCCTCCCTAATTTTGTTAGAAAATATTTTTTTTTAGAAATTTTTATTATTATTTTTGTTAGAAAATATTTTAGGATATTTAAAAATTGAATTTGCAATATGGAAATGTAAAATATTCGTCGATTTTCCCCAAAAAGAAGCGATAAAATGCGAAAAATAGTAGGAAAGCGCCCTATAGCGACGAATATTTATTTTTCCATATTGCAAATTCAATTTTTAAATAACCCAAAATATTTTCTAACAAAAATAATGATAAAAATTTCTAAAAAAAAATATTTTCTAACAAAATTAGGGAGGCTCGAAATTCATTTCAGATCTATGGACCCATGGGCAATATTACTCTGTATGACCCATAGATTCAGAAACTGGATGTGCCTTTTCAACAATAAATTTGACCCACCCTAATGTTTATGTATTTTTCTATGTATGTTATGCATTAATTACGACGTTGTGACTTCCAATCTTCATTATGCAGAATTTTTTAAAAACTATGTACAATTTTATAAAAAGCCTGTATGTCTGTATTTGCATATTTTTATTTAGTTAAACAATATTTTATAAATGTCTTCTTACATTGTTTCTTTTTATTTAATACATTTAAAAGCGCATGCGTTTAAATTGTAGGTACGTATAAATTTATGTAGTAGATATGCGGTTTAAGGCTGCATGTTCTAAAAAACAAGTCAACAAAATGCAAATATTTAATGGCACAAATATTCGTTTTTTTGTTTTTTTTTTATAAAAAGTAAATATTCAACTTAAGTTAAAATTATTAATGTAATTATTTTAAGATCGCGGGTTCGAATCGAGCTCAAGGCCTAACAATAATTTTTTATCATTATTATTGTTATGATAAATTTTTTCTTAATTGAAAAAATTTTTAAATTAGAATAGAAGAAAGAATCAATTGGCACGAACCAGAATAGAAGTAGGATTAATGAAGACAAACAAAAAAAACCGCTGTGGTGGCTGAATGGTTATAGCAGCGGCGCCTAAACGTTGCCGATGAAGGAATTTAGCAGTTCCCGAAATGGATCTATACAACGAGCTTTGGCAGTTGTCTAAAATTTTTTCTTTCTTCTATTCTAATTTAAAAATTTTTTCAATTAAGAAAAAATTTATCATAACAATAATAATGATAAAAAATTATTGTTAGGCCTTGAGCTCGATTCGAACCCGCGATCTTAAAATCAGTAGGCCGATATAACAACAAAAATTGTAATTATTTTATTTATACGGAACATCATCATAAATACATTGAAATGTACATATGCATATATACATATGTATGTATTGTGTACGTAATGTATAACATCTGTGTACATAATATATATATCGAATTTATAAAGAATGCAAAAGCTAAGTGAAAACACAAACAATATTTACCCACATACATTTATTTTATTAAATAAAAAATAATTAATTTTAATAAAGGAAATATCGTTTATTTAAAATTTCGTCTTTTATTTAATTAAATTTCTAGACAGAGGTTAAGGTAGTATTCATACCAAAGCCAGCGAAACCCGAGCAACACCCCAGCGGGTTTTATCGCTACAACAACAACAACAACAAACCCGAGCAACTGCCCCCGTCGTATCGACCAATTAACCCCAGTTCCTTTCTCCTAAATGGTATGTAGAAAACTTTAAAAATGCATATTAGGGAGGTTTACCTAAAGAAACTTCCTCTGTGTAGGACTCAATTTGCCTAACAGTCCGGAAAAACCCCCCGAGACGGCTATTCTTAACATCAAGAAAAACTTGAAAAGTCTTTGCATTCTATATATATAGCCAGTGGCGTAACTATACCGTCTGAGGCCCGTGGCAAATTTTTTTGATGGGACCCTATAAATACAAATCTTCACATTGTACTCAGCTTAATTTTAATAAACTTCGATATTTTCAGCGTACTCAATTACACGTTGTATATGTCCCAATAACTGCCATAGGCCTTCTCTCTTAGGCAAGAGAGAATGGTCTGTAACCCATACTAGCTCAATGCGAAAACCTGAATGCATTTACCATGAAATAGAAATAAAAATTTAATTTCAATAAGATATTTATTAAGAAAAATTATTTTTTTTTTGAGATCTGTTCCACAATAGTGTCATAACATCATCAAAGTTTAAAGATCTGACTCATTCACCCTTATCGCGAATTTCACGCGGAAAAGTGTTCGCCTTCATTCCTTTTGATCGGGTGAACCTTTTCCGCCTATCGGCAATTTCGGGCGAACAAAAGCTCACTTCGAAACAGCTGATGTTCTATTGTGAATTAGCAGTGAACAAATAATTTACTTGCAATTGTATAAATTTAGTAACCAAGCATATATTTCCTTAAAATACAATAAAAATAGAGATAAAAAATGTATAAAATAATGTTTCGTATTGCATTTAGGTTGGTATTAATTGAGCGCTAGGAGAATATAAATGGGAAAGCGATTCGGAGGCAATTAACGGACAGTTCTACCCTTTGGAGCTAAGTGAATCACTGTAAGCTAAAAATTACTATTTTCAGCACTTTTGTATAACAAGTTAATTTTTTTTTTCAATTAGCTTTCGCCAATATTACAGGCTAAACAAGCCGGCATTCTAATATTTGCTAGATATTCTTACCAAATCCTTGCCACCATTGAAGCACCAATTGTAAAGTTGAGTAAATGTTTTCGTTTTTTCACATAGGGAAAAGGCGTTGGAAAGGACCATTAAGTGGGTCTTAGCCAATCTTGTTTCAGTGAGGTGCTGAACATTTTGGAACCGTTGCTTTGTCCACAATGGATAACTTGGCCGACTGATACGTTGTCATAAAAAATAGAATTTACATACTTAGCAATACAGGAATTTCACTTTTTTCCACTCACCTTCCGTTTCTGCATTTATTGATTTATTTTCTAATAATAAAAGTATCAAACACTGATGACCTGATACGAAACTTTCATTCCCTCTCAATTTGTTTCCTGGAAAGGGGCTTGAAATCAGCTGACTGTTCATTCAATTGTAAACAAAAGTTCATTCGTTTCCAAGAATGGGGTCTGAAGTCAGATGGCTATAGAGTTGCCTAAAATACGCAAAAAAAAATTCTCCAAGAAATCCGTTCGGTTTCATTATTTTCAAATAAATCAGCAAGTAAGTAAAATTTATAAAAAAGGTAAAGTTTTGTAGAAATATTTTGTGGTAGATAAGTTAAAAAATATGAAATAATATATTTCAATTGCGTTCCTTTGGTAAATTTTTTTGAACGAATTTAGTAAAAAATGTATAACACCTTTATGCGTCCTACAGAAAATTATACAAAAGTCTTGAATTGGGGTATCTGACGACGCGTAGTTATTCCAGCATTAAGAATACAAACACGAGTGCTAAGTTTTTATACCCGTGCAAAAGTTTTCGCGAAAAACAGTTTGAAACCAAGGTCGACTGCAATAACCCGACCAAAAATGTGGAAAGAGAAATGAAAAGACGGGTTAATAAAGTATCACAATTTGTTAATTAAAATTGTCCAAAACATATGGATTTTAAAGAGAGATGTAATTAAATGCTCATTTGAAAGTAAATAAGGATATTTCTTTGTAATTTTACAATAAAAATATTACACAGTTTTCGCTAGCAGCTACTACACTTTTCTTGGATCTAAGAAGTACAACAGTGCCAAATAGCATCCACACAAAAAACGAACAAGAACAAGCATTTTATCAGGTGAGCGTGACTGTGTATGTGCGTGCTGCTACATATCCTACTTGTAGACCTGTACTATGTTACTTAGGCACAAAAAACAATGCTGATCGAATTATTTACATATATGTATGTATGTACATTCGTCGTCGGAGCAACAACTATGATATGTTGGATCATCTGTTAGCTGTCTTATGTATGGTTGTTTTTATGAATTTTGTTTACGATTACTGTTCTTTTGTTTGTTTACTTTTTCGGTCTATACCATGGTACAATAACCCATGATACAAAAAAGAAGGTAGTTCCACTCAAAATTTTTTGACGTATTTGGGGATTTTGGAAGTTTCATAATGTTTGTTGTTTTGCCAGAAGCGTTGCCATACCGTTACTGTTTAAGGCGAAATTGTGTTTTTTCGCGATGGAAATTTCCTTTAGGATGAAAACGCAATGGTCATTTCAGACAATGATAATGTGCTTTAGCACGATTTATTTATTTATTTATTTATTTCAAAGTAAATCTAGGACAAATTAAAATATCCTTACAGACTATTTACAAATTATTAGCTTAAATATTATCTACCATATCAAGTCATTTAGTATAAGTTTAAACTTTCATTTATTTACTGAAAAATCAATTTCCCTGGCATTAGTAAGAAGATTGAATTCCTTCAATGCCCTAGCTATAGGCGAATTAGCGACATATGTCGTTCTGGCTCTATCCAGATTGAGAATAAAGTAAAACATGCAATTTTATTGAAAAATAGTGGATAATGACTCATACATTGGTTAATGACTCATATATTTATGGCTGCATGACCCGAAGACAGAAAAAAAAAATACACGAAAAATCCTGGCGTTCTAGCATGGCCCTATTATCATGCCCCTACAGTAAATATTTCTGAAAGCATGTTGATAAAAAGTGTACCTCCAGAGTCTGCACATCTATGTCAACGATAAAGGGGCACAGAATGTGTATAGGCGGGGCTGCCCCCCGGTACAACTGGCAAAAACACTCTCATAACTAGTGGCTAACCTGCAGAGCTACAGGGTAATGTTCTCCCTAAAAATGGTTTGACAATTATTTCCTGAAGCGAAACGCTTGAATTATACAATAAATAAAAAAATAAAAATTGTGGACTTGTAGCCAATTTATCAAGACATTGCGGTGTCGGTTTATAAAGACCTCCTTTGAGCAAGCAATTGACAAACGTGTATGTTTTGTCAAAATGTTCTGAGCAAACGTGCGGACACTTAAGAAGGCTATATTCACTTGCTTTACATACTTGGATCCTTGTTTCTTCCACCAAAACAATTTTCAGGAGCTCGAAAAACTTATTAAAAACCTTTGTTTCTAGGCTGATATATTGTATTGAAATGTTTCCAAGACTCATTTTTTTCTTTTTTATTTAAAATAACTATGAAAGTAATTTAGTCGTCTTCGCTAAAATGAAATCCATCAAAATTAGAAAAATTCGTAACATTTTTCAATCTGGTAGCTTCTTTTTGTGATATTGTCATTGTCCCCTCAAAAGTCAAGTGGCTAATGTCACACTAGATGGAACTACCTCCTTTTTTTGTATCATGCAATAACCAGGTCATAGTGTACCTATACCAAGTGTGTCAACTAAGCGATAAACGTCAAAACTACAAACAGCCTCGCTCACCTGATGCAAATCTCAGGTCTAGAGTTGCATTTCTGGTACGTAAGAGTACTTCAAGCTGAGTTGCATTTAATAGTTAAATAAAACTTGTAGTATTTACAGATGTAATAGTTGCATATATTTCCGCGGAAATAAGAATACTAGATTTGTAGCCTGCAACAATGCGGAAACATACGGAAAGCAAAATTTATTTAAATTAGAGTCAAAATATGAAGCGCCACACGTGTAACATGGAAAAATTTCACTTCTAAGGCTGTTTACACAAATGCATAAGAGCAAAATTATATAAAACTCGTTGGTCACTTCAAAAGCATATATGACACTACTTTATTTTTGCTTGGATTTCAAGCTAAAAAAACTAACGAAACTTTATAGGAACTTCAAAACACAAAAAAAATTTCTATCATAAAAAAGCGAGGCCACTATTCCCCCATAATTAGCGAGTTTGTCATGTTTTTGTTTATGTTTTACATTTTATCGTTACATTAACATTTTTAACAATAAAACAATGCAAATAACACGCGCAAATTATTTCTTTCTCTAATGGTTCACTTTTTTCACAAGAAACTTGATTCTAATTGTGTTTTTATGCACCAAATTTTCAAACTAAAAAAAAACTTTCATTTGTCTGAAAAAAATAAAGAAAAAACGGCCGAATGTCAAAAAAAACCTATCGAAAAACAAACTGGCTCGTTTGTTTTTAATGAAAGGTTGTATTTTTCTTGTATTTCGTTAGTTTTTTGAAATATAGTTTAGCGTAGGCACGCAACCAAAGTATTTATGTAAATTTTTCGATACTTCGCTCGACAGATGAATTAATGAATGCAACACAACCAAAGCGTCTGTTTAAATCCGCCTTAATTTTTGTAGCTGTGAAAGCCTCCTGCAAATATAATGGTGCTGTAATTGCAAACAAATCAAACTCCTATATGACGCTACTTTATTTTCTATGTATTTTTCTTGTATTTTCTCTTACTATTTTTTGTCGAGGGAGCCAATAAGGTTTCAATACTGGTGAAAGTATGTGAACTATATTTGAAAAAACTAACGAAATACAAGAAAAATTCAACGTAGGTAGGTAGGTTGAACTGGCCGGTCCATGAGGACCTCACATAGACTGATTGAGTCCGTAGTGTTACCAGAAGTTTGTTTTAACGACCAAACTGAAAAACCCTATCAAAAACCTGGACCTATGTTATAAAATAACTCCGTCCTCTTGGCAAATACTAGAAGCTTCCTAGGACTTAAGCCACTTGCTGCTTCTAGATCTGACAGCTGTATCACTCCTAATAGCTGGAGTCTTAACCTGGCAAGTGCAGGGCACGAGCACAGAACGTGCTCGATCGTTTCCTCCTCCAACCCGCACTTCCTACACCTGCTATCACTGACCAAGCCTAATTTAAAGGCATGTGACGCCAGAAGGCAGTGTCCAGTCAGAATACCCGTCATGAGTCTACAGTCCTCTCTTTTTAATGATAAAAGCAACTGTGTTAGTCTAAGGTTGTAAGACCTACACCCTCGTACAATCTTCATTGTGATGTAATCTTTCTGCAATTTAACATGCAGCCGATCCATCTGATTAAGGCAGGATGTACTTTAATGTAATTAAGACCATCCATAATCGCCCATTTTGCAACATTATTGAAAGCCCCGGCAATGTCCAAGAAGACTCCTAGAGCATACTCCTTATATTCCAGGGATTTCTCTATGCTTATTACCACCCTATGCAATGCGGTGTCTACCGACTTGCCTTTGGTGTACGCATGCTGTGTTGTGGAGAGCAGCTTTTCATCCACGTTGGACTTTATGTACACATCTATCAGCCTCTCAAAGGTTTTGAGCAGAAATGATGTTAAGCTAATGGGTCTATAGTCTTTGGGATACACGTGACCGATCTTCCCCGCCTTTGGTAGAAAAGCTACACGAGCAGTTCTCCAAGAGTGCGGTACATGATTCAGTCTTATGCACCCATTGAATATTATTTTAAGCCATTCCACGACCGCCCTACTTGATACTTGTAGCATGGCCGGGAATATACCATCTGGGCCCGGCGATTTAAACTTAGAAAACGTCTTCACTGCCCACTCGATCTTGGTATCGGTCACCAAGCCCGGCACCACTAGCTCCGTGATCGAAGTGTGAGTGATGTCTGCTGGTTCTTCTAAACCGTCTCCCGATGGGAAATGTGCATCGAGAAGCACCTCAAGGGATTCCTCACTATCACGTGACCATTCCCCGTTCTCTTTCTTTATTAGTCCCTGGACTATGTTTCCCTTTGCTAGGACTTTTTTCAACCGTGCTGTTTCACTGGAGCACTCTATGTCCGTACAGAAACTTTTCCATGAGTTTCTCTTCGCCCTGGTATTTTCACGCTTGTAGATCCTCAGTAGATCCCTGTACTCGTCCCGACACGCTTCGATTTCCGCGGTCTTTGCGAGTTTAAACATTTATTTTACCTGTCTTCTTAGAAGACTCAGCTCATTGCTCCACCATGGCGGCTTTGCTTTTCCTCTGAATCTTCTTAAAGGGCAAGCTTTGTTATACGCAGTCATAAGCGTCCTTGTTAGGAATTCATTCGACTCCTCCAGTTCCTCTACATTAGCAACCTCTTTGGGTTGTCCCAGTTTCGTTTCTACATGTTTCTGGAATTTAGTCCAATTCGTTGCCCTAGGGTTTCTAAAGGTTCCTCCCTTCTCTACCCTCTTTAGTGGGATGCTGAAGCTTATATACGCATGGTCGGAGAAGGATGGTCTATCGAGAACCATCCAATCATACCTTGATATATCACGCTCGGAGCTCAATGTAATATCCAGAACATTGCTGGATGTTGGACCAATGTATGTAGGAACATTTCCCCTGTTAGCTATCTGCAAATTGGTTTGCAGGATGTAACAAAATAGAGATTCGCCTCTCTCGTTCGTATCTGCTCCTCCCCACGCATTGTGGTGCGCATTTGCATCTGCGCCTATGAGCAACCGCCCTTTGCGCCCTTCCTCCTGTACTAGCCTTTTGCACTCCATCGGTGGAACCTCCGCAGCATGGGCCATGTAGCAGGACGCCAGGATAAATGCCTGCTTATTCTTTTGCTCAACGGCCACCGCTACGAGATCCTCGGTGGTGTAATTAGGCAGCATATATGAATGCAGCTGTTTCCTTACCATTACTACAGCTCGCACCCGTCCTTCCGTTTGTGCGTAGTAAACGCCAAACCCGCGGGCGCTAAGTCCAGAAACCTTTCCTCCCGATGAGAGCCACGGCTCCTGGATTAGCGCCACGTCAAACGAACCCTCCTCAAGGGTTAGGAGGAGTTCGATCGACGCCACTTTACTGTGTTGGAGGTTTATCTGTAGGACTCGCAGCACCATTGGGCTGTTTGTCCCCCTCCAGCACCTTCGTCTTGACGTCGTCGTCCTCTTGCCCTTTTGGTTTAGAGTATTCGAGGCCCCCTTCAGCCCCTCGTGAATGTTGTGCCGTGTGTTCCTCTGTGCGAGTCACAGCACCATTTAGCGGTTGGTCCTCTTCTAGCACGTTCGTGGTGACGTCGGGGACCTCCACCTGTCTTTTTTCCTTAGGCTTCTGAGGTCCTTTTCGACTTCGCCCACTTCCAGCGTGTTAGGGTTTTTATCCTCGGGACTTCTTTTCCTGAGTCGCATGTAAATTTTGCCAGTGCCAAAGGACATTTTGCCAAACTGCGTGTACAAAATATCCTCCGCCTGCTTGTTTATTTGGAAGATGTAGAACTGACCATCCTCGGTAGGCCGAGATACAGTAAGTACCTTCCAATCCTGTGTCGGTATGTTCGGATTCTGTTTCTGCAGAAGTCGCAGTGTATCCTCCGACTTCATCACGCATGGTATCCATACCTTAACTTTTGGTACCGTGGGGATTTGCGCTTTATCCACCACCTCAAACCGCGCGTTCGTGCCTTGCCTTTGGAGGTTTGGAACGACTTTCTCCAGCCACCGCAAGCTCGCGATGTTGTCGCACGCTATCATCTTCACACCATTATACCATCCCCCCGAATCAAAGGTTGGAAGGGGCTTACTTGGTTGTTCCCGCATCATCTTAAGCATTAAGCTAATAAGCTCCCTTTCCACAGATCTCCACCTTTCAGTAGTCATTTGTCCGAACGGACTGCTGCGATCAACCAGCGCCACAGTCAGTGACTGCTTTGGCACATCACTCATCTTCTCGGGAAAAGCAGGAGTCTTAGTGTTATCTCCCTTTGGAACCTCCGAGAAAGCCGGAGTCTTAGCGTTATCTCCCTTTGGCTTATCTTCTACTTCCGTAGTTGGAACTTCCCTCTGAATGGCAGCTTTCGAGGTAGTTGCTACCTCGCTATTGGAACCCATCTGTCTTACAGCTTTGGGCCTACTTGTCTTGTCTATGCGACTGCCCTGCCTCGCGGCTCTAGGACTGGGTCCTTTCTGCCTCTTGAAAGCAGGATTGTCGCCTTCTGCCGAACGTTGTCTCTTCATTCTGCCATTCGACGCTTCTTCCTCCTCGTACCGGTTGCAGAACCGAGGGTTTCTCGCAGCAAACCTTTTGAACTGCCTTCGACCTACTTCTACCGCTTCATGGGCCTATTCCAAGCGCTCGATCTCCACTTCTGTTGGGTCGACCACTGCTCCCAATCGTTGTACAATTCTTAGTGCTGCACGGTACTGCGAGAGAGCTCTTTTACTTCCTCTGCTCCGTACCCTTCTCCACTCTTCTACTCCGTTTTCATTTGTGTGCTTCTCCAACACGGAGTTCATTGAATCAGCACTACTCTCGCTCCCCGAGTCCGACGCATCGCTTAATTCGTATTTGTCGTACTTGGATTGCGACTCAGTCCTCCTCTTTACATCCTCCTTATTACATTCCGGTAATGAGTTGTTCATCTTGGTCGTACGACCACCTGCCCGACAAGGCGGGCTCAGCGGTCCAGTATTATATACGGGGAAAGAACCGTCCGCCACAGCAGCGCCCCTTACTGCGGTAAGGCCATAAATACTTCCCGAGATGGCCCGGTATCGGGAAGGCTCCGTTCGAATACAGCCGAATTTATCCCCTGGCTGCAAATCGTCCAATAGGCACGGTCCGCATAACACCCTGGATTAGGGGGTTGGCAGTTCTTGGTCACCGACATCCCGCCGCCCTCCTATGAGGCGAAACGGCGTAGATGTCAGTCATAAACAGCTCCGCCTCATAGTCGGGCGCTATGGAGTTCGGCTAAGCCCTCACACCAACGACAAGGTGCCTACCCTAGTGAGGGAAAATTCAACGTAGTTCATTAAAAACAAACAAGCCAGTTTGTATTTCGATAGGGTTTTTTGACATTAGGCTGTTTTTTTCTTTATTTTTTCTGACAAATGAATATTTTGTTTTTAGTTTCAAAATTTTGTGCATAAAAACACAATTAAATTCAAAGTGCAAATTGTGTGTGCAAATGAGTTTTCAATAAGTGTACATTTTTCAGTTTTTCATAGTGAACTTGGGTACAGAAATTCAAATTAAAAAGTTTTTCACAATAATTTGAAAAACCCTACGTTTTCTCTGCTTTTTTCAATTAAAGGAGCAACCCTCCGTAATAAATTAAACTTTTAATGAAAATCAATAACTCTGAACTGAACACTTTTCGCCATGATATAAAATTAAAATGCTGTGGAACAGGAGCAACACTTTTGTGACTACATAAACCCTGTTTCAATCTTTTACGTCTCTGCACAGAACCCTGATTGACCTTTTTCAACCGAAACAACAATGGCAACCCAGATTTTCCCGTTATGCCCACTTAAGCGAGTGCCTGTCAGAAAGAAGTCAACACACTTGTACTTGTACACTATGAACCAGGTAAAAGCATCAGAGTTGCATTTTACATGTTTTTTCATTCGAAGGTGGTCATAAAATGTCAAACTTTCTTTATGTTTACATTTTTTGTTTATTTACTTTTGATGTGAAAATTTATTAGGTAATTCTTTACTTTAGCTCACAACTACTAAAACTTGTCCAAAAATATCGGGAGAGGTGTCAAAAGACGCGCTTTGGACCCAGGACCACGAATCCGAAAACGGAAATTGAACATTTTATTTCTTTCAAGATATATTTACAAAGTTGAAAATTTTCATGTGGCTGTTGTAATTTTGATGGTGTCGTATACCCACAAAAAAAACCGTGGGTAAAAGTGTTTTGCGCGGATATAGATTTGGTCTCCCATGGTAAAAGGTGGCAGAAAGGTGTTCTGCGCAAAATTACCATGGATCCCACTCCCGGTTTCGGAGGTACCCGCCAGTTTTTTTGTCGGTTTTTCGTTAATATCTTTTGAACGAATTAAAATTTTTATTTTCCGTCTTCGGATTATTAATACTGATGTCAAGACGCCTCGTTTGACATCTCTCTCGATATTTTTGGTAGCGTATTAGCAGTCGACCCCTCAACTAGACTATTACCTGCAAAAAAATAATATGGATTCCACCCCCGGTTTCGGAGCGCTCCGGTGCCATTTTTCAGTTTTTTGGGAATATTTTTTGACAGAAATAAAATTTTTTATTTTCGCTTTCGGATTCGTCGTCATGAGTCCAAAACGCATTTTTTTGACACCTCTCCCGATATTTTTGCACTAGTTTTTGCAGTTGTGAGCTAAAGTAAAGAATTACCCCGCAAGATCAAGGAAGAGGAAAAATTGGGAAAAAGCTTGTGGCGTTAGCTTCCCTAAAATGGCTTAATTTTTTCGCTCCATTTTCAGGCCTGTGACCTTATTGTGAGAGCTCAGAGAGTAAATTTGATGCCCAACTCCACTCCATCGCTATATTTACCGTCTTTGATGTAAATATTGTTTCCCGAATGTTGTCAGATAAAAAGTATAATATAATTTTATGTATGACTTAGCAGTGCTAATCAAGAGTTTGTAAAAAACGGAAGTTGTCTCATCGTCCCCAACGGTCATTCCTACAGTTATCTACCAAAATATCGGGCAATACTTTCGCCGCTACAATGTGAAGGAAGGACGAAGGATAAATAATAAAGCCCTTCTACATGTTCGCTTTTTTTAAGTGACACCGTTGGAGCGAAAGGTCAATACTTCGCACGGAACAGCTGCAGCACACAAACGGATATGCATGATGTACCACGAATAAGTCGTGAAACCTAGACGCAGTAACCTCCCCTAGTTTCAGGGCCACCATTAGTTTACAAAGAGCGAAAATATACTATACAAGTATACGCAAAACGGCCCTTATAAGGGCCACCACTAGTCAAAAAAGAGAAAAAAAATACTAAACAATTATACCTACGAAAAGCGACCTTTATCAGGGCCACAAACAGTTTGCGAAGAGAAAATATTTCTAGACAATTATGTTTTACATGCTATAGATTTACTTTTGGATTATTTATATCATCCATATGATGACAAGAAAAAAACTGGAGTATAACCGATACTGGAGTTGAAAACGGAAATATTCCAAGCCGAACTTTTACCGTAGCAGGTACCGATACCAGATCCAACCTAAAGCCGAAATTGCTACAAAAGCCTCCTGGCTAGAGCCAGAAGGAAAACCCGGAACCGTAATTGAAGTCAGTACTACAACCGAACTAGTATGCAAAAATTAAACCGAAAGCAAAATCGGTTCCGAACAGAGGAGCCATGCAATGGCGCTGAACCCGAAAGTTCTGTGGCATAGCGACTCATTTGAAATTTTCAACACACCCGTGCTTTTTTAATTAAAAAAGATTACATCTAAAGACATGGCGTACATATCCTTCAAAGAAATCTGTACCTCAAATACCGACACGACGAGTTTCCAACGTTAAACGTTATTATGTATATATGTATCTTCGATATTTATTAGGTTACTAAATTACTTAATTTTTACTTTACAAAATACATGAAATTTTAAAATAAATCAGTACTTATTCATGAACATACTATTAACTCAGCATTTTATATTCAATTTCATCCCAAATTTTCAACATCTCTTAGAGACAGTAACGTTAGTATTCACACATACATGTATTGAAAATAAGGTCCACTACAAAAAACATTTAGCAATAGCATTTCCCAATATAATTTTAATACTACAAAATAACGACCTTAGGCAGATAAAGTAGGAACAATATAATTCCTAAAAAGTTGTATCTCACTTTACATTAAACTGCTTTGGAATATAAATTCATACACTAAAAGATGCATACAATACAAAACGGTCCCTTATTTATATATGATAAACAAAATTAATGTTGCGACCATTGGATATTTTTCAAATCAATTGGTTCTAGAACCATCTCCCATAATGGAGACATTTCACGTAAACTTTCGACATGTTTGATGCAGGTATGTGTAATATAATCAACCTCTTCAATGGTGGTAAAACAACCAATACCAAATCTATAAAAATTTAACAATAAATTACTTTCAAATTAACTAAACAATTCAGTACGGTAAACTCGTATAACTTATTGAACTATGTGCCAAATCCTCATCAGTTCCAATCGCACGTAGGTTCCAGTGATGCAGAAGTACATGCCGAGGCACTAGACAACGCCACACCTTTTAAGGCCATAAGTAATAATAAATTTAATAAATCACTATACTTTTGCTCTGGATCACCATTACATATACCATGTGATAATCTTGAAGTGATGTGATCATATAAACGTTTCGACAGAAAATCTATAAATTTCTTATCATATTCAATTTCTTTGAGTGCAAGATAACATGCAGCACCAAATCCAATAACAATAATCCGAAGGCGGAAAAGAAAAATTTTAGCTCGTTCAAAAGATATTCCCAAAAAAACCGAAAAATTACCCCGGAGTGCTTCGAGACCGGGGTGGGATCCATAGTATTTTTGCGGTGGCGGCCTTCGGCCGCGCTTATAAAAAATGAATCTGGGTGGGTCCAAAACCGGTTTGGAGACCAAAACTATATCTGCGCAAAACACTTATGTCCACAATGTTATTTGTGGGTACGAAATATCATCAACATTACAACGCGCCCATGAAAATTTTCAATTGAAACTTCTTTTGCAAATATCTCTTGTCCAACACAAAATAATTTACCTCCGCCTTCTGATTATTGTTGTCAAGGTCAATGCGCGTCTTTTAACACCTCTCTCGATATTTATGGACGCATATTATCAGTGTCATGCTGTCGTATAGAATTACCAAGAGTTGATGCGCTGGAAACGTTGAAGAAGTGATTCAGCTGCTATATGTAAATAAATAATAACAATAAATTAAATATATATCATTTAAAAATCAGCTAATTACCTTTATTTTCCATTAAAAATGCCTCTTTCCACCAGCTTCATCAGCAAACCAACTTTTTTCTTTTTTTGTTTTGGCTTTGTTGACGAAATTTACATGTGATATTTTTCTTCTTCCATCACTTTTGACAGAAGAAACTGCAAAAAAGGATTGACAGTTTATGTACAATCGGCAACAACAAAATACACGGGAGAGTTGCATTTTCGCTAATGCTTCTACCTGGTAATTGTACCATGGTCTATACCAATTGTATGCTTGTTACATATAACTATTGTAGAGCTTTAGCTATCATCCGGTAGCAAATTCCTGAGCCAGATAAATAATTTTGCATGTAAATGCAACAACAAAGATTTGAGCCAGATAAATCCAGATAGAAGTCTGGTTCAATTTGTGAGCCAGATAATTTGTTACTTACTTCTTTTTAGGTTGGCAACGCGGCCTTTAATATACCTACTTTTTCAAAAATAGATGTCGCTGCTTAGCCTTTCGCCGTATGAGTTAAATGAAAACAAGTAAGGAAGGTTAATTTCGGGTGTAACCGAACATTACATACTCAGTTGAGAGCTATGGTGACAACATAAGGGAAAATAACCATGTAGGAAAATGAACCGAGGGAAACCCTGGAATGTGTTTGTATGACATGTGTATCAAATGAAAGGCATTAAAGAGTATTTTATGAGGGAGTGGGCCATAGTTCTATAGGTGGACGCCATTTAGGGATATAGCCATAAAGGTGGATCAGGGTTGACTCTAGAATGCGTTTGTACGATATGGGTATCAAATGAAAGGTATTAATGAGTATTTTAAAAGGGCGTGGACCTAAGTTCTATAGATGGACGCCTTTTCGAGATATCGCCGTAAAGATGGACCAGGGGTGACTCTAGAATGCGTTTGTACGATATGGGTATCAAATGAAAGGTGTTAATGAGCATTTTAAAAGGGAGTGGGCCTTCGTTTTATAGGTGTTCGCCTTTTCGAGATATCGCCATAAAGGTGGGCCAGGGGTGACTTTAGAATTTGATTTTATGATATGGGTATCAAATGAAAGGTGTTAATGATTATTTTAAAAGGGCGTGGGGCTTAGTTCTATAGGTGGACCCCTTTTCGAGATATCGCCATAAAGGTGGACCAGGAGTGACTCTAGAATTCGTTTGTGCAATATGGGTATCAAACGAAAGGAGTTAATGAGTATTTTAAGAGGGAGTGGGCCTTAGTTCTATAGGTGGACGCCTTTTCGAGATATCGCCATAAAGATGGACCAGGTGTGACTCTAGAATGCGTTTGTACGATATGGGTATCAAATGAAAGGTGTTAATGAGTATTTTAAAAGGGAGTTATCCTTAGTTCCATAGGTGGACGCCGTTTCGAGATATCGCCATAAAGGTGGGCCAGGGGTGACTCTGGAATTCGTTTGTGCAATATTGGTATCAAACGAAAGGAGTTAATGAGTATTTTAAGAGGGAGTGGGCCTTTCTGGACCAGGGGTGACTCTAGACTTTGTTTGTACGATATGGGTATCAAATGAAAGGTGGACCCCTTTTCGAGATATCGCCATAAAGGTGGACCAGGAGTGACTCTAGAATTCGTTTGTGCAATATTGGTATCAAACGAAAGGAGTTAATGAGTATTTTAAGAGGGAGTGGGCCTTTCTGGACCAGGGGTGACTCTAGACTTTGTTTGTACGATATGGGTATCAAATTAAAGGTATTAATGAGAGTTTTAAAAGGGAGTGGTGGTAGTTGTATATGTGAAGGCGTTTTCCAGATATCGACCAAAATGTGGACCAGGGTGACCCAGAACATCATCTGTTGGATACCGCTAATTTATTTATATATGTAATACCTGCCAAGATTTTAAGGGTTTTTTATTGCGCCCTGCAGAACTTTTTCATTTTCTTCTACTTAATATGGTAGGTGTCACAACCATTTTATAAAGTTTTTTCTAAAGTTATATTTCGCGTCAATAAAGCAATCCAATTACCTTACCATATTTCATTCCTTTTTTCGTATTTGGTATAGAATTATGGCATTTTTTTCATTTTTCGTAATTTTCGATATCGAAAAAGTGGGCATGGTCATAGTCGGATTTCGTTCATTTTTCATGCTAAGATAAAGTGAGTTCAGATAAGTACGTGAACTGAGTTTAGTAAAGATATATCGATTTTTGCTCAAGTTATCGTGTTAACGGCCATGCGGAAGGACAGACGGACGACTGTGTATAAAAACTGGGCGTGACATCAACCGATTTCGCCCATTTTCACAGAAAATAGTTAACGCCATAAAATCTATGCCCCTACCAAATTTCAAAAGGATTGGTTAATTTTTGTTCGACTTATGGCGTTAAAAGTATCCTAGACAAATTAAATGAAAAAGGGCGGAGCCACACCCATTTTTAAATTTTCTTTTATTTTTGTATTTTGTTGCACCATATCATTACTGGAGTTGAATCTTGACATAATTTACTTATATACTGTAAAGATATTAAATTTTTTGTTAAAATTTTACTTTAAAAAAAAATTTTTTTTAAAAGTGGGCGTGGTCCTTCTCCGATTTTGCTAATTTTTTTTAAGCGTACATATAGTAATAAGAGTAACGTTCCTGCCAAACTTCATCATGATATCTTCAACGACTGCCAAATTACAGCTTGCAAAATTTTAAATTACCTTCTTTTAAAAGTGGGCGGTGCCACGCCCATTGTCCAAGATTTTACTAATTTTCTATTTTGCGTCATAAGTTCAACTCATCTACCAAGTTTCGTCGCTTTATCTGTCTTTTGTAATGAATTATCGCACTTTTTCGGTTTTTCGAAATTTTCGATATCGAAAAAGTGGGCGTGGTTATAGTCCGATATCGTTCATTTTAAATAGCGGTCTGAGATGAGTGCTCAGGAACCTACATACCAAATTTCATCAAGATACCTCAAAATTTACTCAAGTTATCGTGTTAACGGACGGACGGACGGACGGACATGGCTCAATCAAATTTTTTTTCGATCCTGATTATTTTGTTATATGGAAGTCTATATCTATCTCGATTCCTTTATGTATGTACAACCAACCGTTATCCAATCAAACTTAATATACTCTGTGAGCTCTGCTCAACTGAGTATAAAAAAACAGCGGCGACATCTGCCTATCACATTTCACGTGTGCGAAAATTTCACGACATCTGCTTCTCAAGTCTCAATGATCCAGAGCATTCCCGTGAGAATTGAGCGTGAGCCGGAGCTGTAAAACTTACTGAAAGACGGCATTTTTTAGTCTTCAAAGCATTGTGAATGCTAACTAATGCCCCGATTCTGAGCGTTGCCGGTAAAATAGTACCCACAACGTTATGTAACTGAATATCTTTACCAGTTCTTTTATCCGCGATTCTGGCCCAAGTGGTAACGCTGTCATCACCGAAAAACTCACCAGTGTCTGTGGAGAAATTTGAAAGGTAGTTTTCTTCGCTTTCACGGTTGCCACTTTCGTCCATTTGGAACAAAAATGGTCCCTTCCAACCCCATTTGGTCCACTGGTCCCTTTTCTTAAACTTCGGTCCTTTTTAGGCAGTAGCCACGATTGGTGCTTTTCTTTCTTTTTCACTCAGGTAAAAATTCACAATATTGCCCAAAAATTCGCCACACTTTCGTTAGCCCCCATATAATTCTAATTTACTTTAGTGGAACTCTCACCATATTAAATTGATCAGTCAATAAAATGTACCAGAACAATAACATTTCACCTAGGATATAATTTATACCAGGCATTAAAAAGAAAAGTGTTGGCAAGCACATTGTGGTTAATTGTTGATGAAATTACCGATTAATCAAAAAAAACTCTTGTTTTAAAATAATATTAATAACGGCTAGATATTTCAACGGTTATACAACATAATGTAAAATATATGAAAATAAAAATTGCTTCTCGCCTAGCATAGCTTAAAGCGAGCACTCTGCCGTGAGCCTAACACTTTCAAAACTTATACAAAGAAATTCTATACATTACTTCTCGTTTGGCACTTTGATATTTAAATCTTTCTCACCCAGCTCAATGAGTTCAAGGAATTCCAGGACTATTGTGGTGTTAAACGACGCAAGGTAATTGAAAACTAAGTATCTTGGCACAAGAAATATTTTACCTCGAAGACAGAAGGAAGCAAATGCAATAGAGATTTGATTTCGGAATAAATGTTTTGTATAAAATTATTCGGGTAGGTGTTAGCAGAACCCCTGAGGCCTGGGATCAAAACTTACACTTGAAGTGTAAACGTTAAGGGGAAAAGTAAGCATCTATAAAAATAGCATTAACAAAATTGCCTAGTTTCATTTATGATTTACTGAGTTTTCCATTATATACATATACATTTTATTTCATTGCAATCAACAACATAATGTAGAACCAAGAGCTTTGTGACCAAAACTAGGTTCACAACGTTTGGTTGGTGAAAGCCATAGACTTATCCTTTGTCAAAATATAGTACCATTTTTGGTTGCATGCACATATATTTGTTTGTTCAGCTTGAATTAAAGGAAATTCTTTATTATGTTTAGTGAAATTTTAATGGAACCATCCTAAAATTTTGTATTTTATACTAATAAAATAAAACAAAAATTTGGTCCTTTTTTTTTTTTTGATGAATTTTGGTCCCAAATGAAAATATGCTGTGGCAACCGTGTTCGCTTGTGTATACATATGCATATTATGCATGATAAGTTTCTACATAGGTATATTGTAATTTATTCTGTGCAAGTACCTAATGTAAACAAATATGCATAGCAAGAGGCAACACTTTTATACTATTATCTTTACTTATTTGCGCTTACAATTCTTTATTTTTCAGTTTTGCCTTTTCTAAACAACAGCTGTTGTGTGGTTATTTCCATGTAACCACCTACTTTTGTGGGTAAAAAATTATCCGGCTACTTTCGCCGGTAAAATACCAGAAGGGTGTAAAAGTTGCCGCATGACTTCGTTACCGTGGTGAAGAATGTTGTTACCACACTAGAATCGGGGCGTTAGTGTGATATCTTATCTGTCAACTGCCTGACAGGATGTTCAATATGGCTACTTTTTAGCGTTTTGACAGGGTGTTCAATATGGCGGCGCCTCTTCAGCGGGTGATAGAAAGAGATACAGAATGAGACAGCGATAGTCAATTACAGGCATGCTTAACCAACGAACCGATATCATTTCGTTACGATAATTAACGTTAGTAAACGAAACCAAGTCATTTCGTTTCGTTTATTAACGTTAAGAACGTCAAATTAACGAAATGATTTTGTTTCGTTTTCATATCAAAACGAAATCAAATCGTTTATGTTGATTATTAATTTCAAACTATGCTGGCAAAGCTGATTGATGGCGGAGTCATTAAAGGTGAAAGCATTAGCCAAGCTGATTGCAACTTTTCTCATGAATTTTGACAGTATGAACATTACCACAACGAATTACACAAACAAATTACATGGAGTTTATGTGTATGTCCGCTCGCTGTTACCACCTTACGGCTTCACCACGGCTATAGCATTGCCAGCACGATTCAAACATAAAGTATCACGTTTTTGTTAACGTTTTTAACGTTAACGAAAGCTTTTCGTGTCGGTTAAAAACGAGATGCAATTTATCTTGATAATTTATTTATTGATAATATTTCGAAGTGTTTCAACGGAAACGGTGGAAATTTTTTGATAAACAATTAGCTTAACGTTAAGGTGCATCCCTGGTCAATTACAAATCAGGTAATCCAATCACTTTAGAATTTTGACGTCTATGCAGAAGATATCACACTTTGTTATCATTCACAATGCTTCAAAGCATAGCTTAAGATATAAGTAATGAATGTTTGTTGATGCCTTTTTTGGTTTTAATAATTATGTGTTACGTTATTTCCAGTCCTGAGGATGATTTCAGACTGAAGTCGAAATATTGAAAAATAAAAACAAAATAAAATACACATCCAAGTGTTTTATTTAAGAAAACCCGGCCTTGAGCTCAACCAAAAATTATCGATTATTTACATATTTTAAAGTGTTTGCTTAACTGGCTGCTCATATTTTCTCCACTAACAAGATTTTAGAAATAAATATGAATATGTAGTCTGATTTTCTTTAGACACATTCAAAAAAAGCAGATTTAAAACTCAAATGGGCAATTCGTGGCACTTCAATTTAATAACCGCGAACAAAAAACAAAACTTTCTGGTGGCAAAGCGAATTCAACCAATTCGCCTTGCAGTTCGCCTTGGATTGGGCTCAAGGCGAATTCATTACAGGTGGTGTTATCCCATCAGCTGATTGCTTCTTCTTGATAATTTTCCATACAACGCCTTGTACTGCAACATGTCAGTTAATCGAAATCAATGAAAATTTTCTTTTGACTTGACATTCTTCTGTACGGCGAATAGGTTGAATTCGCTTTGCCACCACCTAGTATTGATTCGCCTTGGATTGGGCTATAGAATTTTCAATAGACAGGTACACAACCTATCTTGTCTCATAGAGTTTCTTGAGTAGGTTTTTAACAATTTTAGTTTTGAAAATGACCGCTCAACACTAGCTGTGGTAAGTGGCAGGAATTGTAAGAAATAACAGTAATGCAGTGCATACTTCAGGAAAGCTGCAAGACATAAAATGATTTTTTATTATTAATAACCCAGCAAGGCCTATAATACACGACGATTTTTCTATTTCTTTGTCTATCTCTGTCTTTTTTTTTTATATATCTCAAGAAACTCTAAAGCTTTTTTAATAGATCACTGTCATTTAAAACTTTTGAAATGGAAGACTGCAAAACATTGGAATTTGAAACAGTTTCATTCATTGTCCAATACTCTATAAAAACTGTTAATTTAGAACAAACTTTCCGGATCTTGGAGACGCTCATCTGCGCAAAGCTCATCAAAATGGCGTTTTACCATCCTCTGCCCAGTTTTAGAAAATTCTGCTACAATACACGCTTCGACTTTTAAATTTTCAAATTCATGTAGATACCTTTCCAATTCTTCTAGACATATTTTAACTATTTTAAGGTATTTGAAAGATCGGTGGCTTTAGACTGAAGTGCTTTAGATTCTACATCGATTGTAAGTAGGATCTTGCAGTGGAAAACCAATAACATAACAAAATTGTAGTTGTCGATCTTCTTTTTGAGTGAAACAGCTTTATTTCTTTCATCTGATTTGCAATTTAAAAAAATGTTTTCGTTGGCGCTTTTTGGACTTTAACAAACCGAACCTTTACAGCAAAAACGCCATCATAACGCCCTGCCCATCTAGTAGGGTTTAATGTTTTTAATGTTATTAAAGTTGAAGACTGAATTTCTTTATTAGATACAAAGCTTGATAAAATATTCCACATTTTGATACTATGCCCAAGAAATTATAAATTTGTTGAATTTAGTTGAATTGAAATGCTTAACGATAAACTCGAAATTGTATTATGGTATTTGATTGTCTCACTTTGGATTTTAAGCAGTACTTATAAAAATATACGTTTCAAATAAAATAAAATACTCGGGTACAGAAAAGGCTTATCACTTTAGAGGCTTACTTTTGTCAGCTTGACTTACAGTTTTACTTGGTGTCAAATATCAAAACTTGCTCTTTCATAAAAATCTTAATATTAACAATAGAAAATAACTCTTATATAATTAGGACTTACAAAGCGTTTATAACCGAAGTTTTCATAGTTTTTTCTAAGTTTAATTTTCGCAATTGCTCCGATAGTATCGCAATTCGTCGTCAGTAGCAATTGAGCTTCACAAATCACACACACAAGATTGGGTATTGCGCATGTAAACAAAAGATCAGCTGTTTTTTATGGGCAATTTTTACGTCATTTTCCTTTAGCTTTTGTTTTTTTCTCTCTTTCTTTCATTTGCTCAAGCAGTCAAGTGTGACGTAAATGCGCAGAACGAAGGCATTTTGAACTCGTGAATGCGCAATCTTCTGTGAGTGATTTTGGTGATTGAGCTTCGACATTAACATACTAATCTAATATAAACGCACGCAAGTCATTTTCTGTCAAAAATGTCTCATGCACATACCATTGTGAATGATAACTAAGTGTGATATCTTCTGTATAGACGTCAAAATTCCAAAGTGATTGGATCACCTGATTAGTATATGATCATCGCTGTCTCATTCTGTATCTCTTTCTATCACCCGCAGAAGATAGGCGCCACCATATTGAACATCCTGTCAGGCAATTGACAGATAAGATATCACACTTAGTTATCATTCACAATGGCACATACAACTTGTATGAGAGCAACCCAAATTGAATTTGCTGCGTGAAAACCTAACTCGATTTCCAATTTTTGCTCTGCGTGACATTTAGATTTGACGTTTGCACACATGCTTTATATTGTCGCAACGCATGCTTATTTGGGTTCAGGCAAAAAACGCCGGTTGTTTGCGTGCGCTAAAAAACGCAGTGCGGTTTTATTAGGTTGGCATGTAAAGGCCGCGGCACAATGATATTTTTCATATTGTTACGAATATTAGCAAAACTAAGGGGTGCTGCTATCTCTAAGCCGATGCTAAACAGTGATATCATGCACATCCATAGATCAATCATTATGTATCTACATAAACGAAACAATAATTGCGTCTACACATATGTACCATGTACGTATACGAGCAGCGGAGAATCAATGCACAAACACATGCATATATCTGAGATACTCCTGAAAGTATGCAATGAGAGAAGCTACAAAATCGTGCAATTGTAGTTACAGCTGAGAAGTTTGAGAGCTGATCGCAACTAGTAGATTCTGGAAGCGCCTAGAAGATGCGAACGTTGAAATCAGAGAGTATAAAAGGCAGCAAATGTAGAGGCGCTGGAATTCAGTTTGATTTGAGCTATCAAGCAGTTTCGATTAAGACGCTATTTAGCGAGCCATAGCAGTATTATTTTGAAAGCCAGTTTCATAGTAAAATAAGGCTCTTTGCGGATGACGCACTGCTCGAAGTAAGTGAACTTGATATCATGTTAGCTAGGAGTAAAATGCAGGAAGACTTAAACACCCTATACAGGTGGCTTTGTAACAATAAGCTTAAACTTAATGTTAATAAAACCCATTTTATTGTCATATCTAGAGCGATGAATAAGGAATCTTGTAATATCGAGCTAAAAATAATGAACTCAAACATTAACTAAGTTAAAACTTTCAAGTACTTAGGGGTTCAGATTGATAATAAATTAAAATTTAATGATCATATTGATTATATAGTTGCCAAAATAGGCAAGAAAATTGGTTTTTGGAAAAGGTCATGCAAATTTATCAGTTGAAAATACAAACTGAAAGTGTATAAATCCATCATAGAGCCGCATTTCATATATTGTCCCACAATATTCTTTATGGCCAATGTAACTCAGGTAGATAAGCTACAAGTTATGCAAAATAAAGCTATGAGATTTATATTAAACATGAGGTATGATACTCCCATTAATAACATGATATAAGCACTAAACTGGTAGAGTATAAAACAGCTCATATTCTACCACAGTATGAAATTTGTATTTAATATTAAGCACGGTAAATTGCCAACATACCTCAGCGAAAAGCTTAGATATGTAAATGATGCACATTCATACGTAATCAGAGAAAACAATAATTTTAGATTACCTCTTTTCAAAACAGAAGTGGACAAGCAAAATATATTTTATAAGGGCCTGAAATATTTCAATGAACTTCCTAATCACATAAAAAGTAGTAATAACTTCAATACTTTTAAAAAAAGTTTATTGGAGCATTGTAAAACCCTTCCAATAAGATAAAGTTGTTTTTTTTTCTTTTATTTTTTACATGACATACCAATACTGGAGCGCGAAAAGGGAATGGTAATACTGGTAGCAGCAAAATACAATGCACCCGGCCCTAAGGAAAAGAAAATCAGTCGCCACCTGTAACTCCAGACAGTTCCAACAACAAATTTCGCTGGAATTCGGTATTTTCAGCCTATATTTACTGTTGCTGATCGGGATCACTCGCATTCCGACAGCATTAATATAACAATAAAATTATATGATGTGTAACCAAAATAAGGTCAAACAAAAGTTGGAGCAGGGGGGATTGGAAACACGTCCTTTTCAACCTCCCAATATATTTTGAGATGTGCTGATCGGAATCTTCATGCGTTCCGACAGCGTCTTTACTAAACAAAGTTGAGGGGTGATTGGGTACACTTCAATTTCCACCATCCAAAGACATGTTTAGCTGTGTTGATCGGAGACCAATACATTCCGACAGCTTAAAATACAAATATAATTGAAAAATGTAAGTTCCAAATTTTGTTGCCTTAAGCTGGGAGCCCTGGAGGATTGGAAACGCGTCCTTTCCAACCTTCCTTAAATGACTGGCTCCCAGACTCGTCCGTTTGTTACGCCAGTAAATATGCTGATCGGAATCACATGGCATTCCAACAGCATATTCAATAGAAATAAATGATATAATAATGAACTGTACTTAGTAGTTTAAGTTTTAGGCCTAAACAGCCGTAATAATAAATAAATTAAATTAAATTAAAATTTAAGTTATCAGTTTGGTTATTAAGCCAGCTAGTTGCAAAGTATAAGTGTTATTGTGAAGTACTTTAATAAAGGCCATTTTTCCATTATTCAATATTGGAGTTATTTATTCAACAGTTTAGTGATACAAACTTAGCGAAAGGGCAAATAAGAGGATTTGCAAGTAAATTCGTTACAATTGGTGTCAGAAGAGGAATTGTTGAATAAATTCCAGAGGATAACAAGGACATGGCAAAGTTCAGTGAATTGAAGATCCAGCACTGAAGGAGGAGTTGGAGAGCCGTGGATTGAATACAAGCGGCGTTAAACTTGAACTTCAGGCACGGCTACGAGAAGCAATGAAAGCAGAAGGAATTGATGTGGAAGAGTATGACTTTCATCTTTATGGCGAGGAAATAACAAAAATGGAAGAAACACCGCAGACAATGGTGAAAACAGACCTGAACATGATATTGGCTGCAATATCGGCACAAATGTCCGAAATGTCATCACAAATATCCACCAACATGTCATCACAACTGGAAGAACAGAAAACGTATATGTCATCACAGATGGAATCCCAAGAGATACGAATAACATCGAAGATTGAAGCACAGGAAACACAAATTTCTTCACAACTGGAAGAACAGAAGACGTATATGGTATCACAACTGGAATCGCAGGAAACCCGTATAACATCACAATTGGAAGAACAGAAGACATATTTGGCATCTCAACTGGAAGCGCAAGAGGCACGTATATCTTGTTACGGTCCGCTGCTACGGTCTACGGCTACGACCCACTTGGGAGCGTGTTCACGCGAACACACCTAGCGATGTGGCGAATGTTGCGATAAAAAGATATCAAAAAGGAAGGGAACACACAGACCTGCCATCACGAGCACAAGAAAATGGATGGAGTTTTTTTTGCCAGCAGATAGGCACGAGGAAAAAGAAAAAGGAAGAAAAATTTGGCCTTTTAGCACGAGGTTCCGGCCATGAAAGTTCAGCTAGATTGGAGCGAAAAGAAAAAAGAAAAATCTCCCAAAATTGGACAACAATAAGCGATTGTTTTCCCGCTATTTGTATTGCACATAATACACTACGATTATTATAAAAAAATTTTGTAGAACAGCGACAAGAAAGTCGCTTATCAATTAAGTTCATACGCTGATGGCCGAAAATGAAATTTTAACGAAAAGCACAAACAAAAAAATGCTGCTAATTTATGTGTGACCGAATCTAACAACACTCAATTGTGTGGAGAAAATTTAAAAAGGTTACAGCACTTTTCTTTGACTGGGTAATACATCGATTCCCACACGCTCGGGTGAATTGTTGAAAGCAGTGGAAAAGATCAGTCTCCGGTAACAATATCATATTATCGCCACCAAGCATAAAACACCCATATATGAAGCAAATAACATAAGGACAATTGAGAGACGGCGGCAGCACGCGGCAGCGTAACCCAACGAACGTCAAAATTAGCACCAAGTCATCAAGTTCGTGAAGGTCATCACGAAGTCTATTGCCACCAGGTTCACTCGATCACCTCGGGCCAGAGCGCAACAACCACCAACAGTACCAACACCAACTACAACAACAACGTTTAAAACTGGGTGAGTCCGTTCCAACTCGGTGAAATTATATTATGTATTTATATGAAGTGATAAAATTCGTCACTTACAGATTATCGTTTCAAATTTTTGTAATTCATTCCAAGCACGCTTAATGAACCTAAAGACCCCTTTTTGTAACTCGATTCGAACATACGGTATATGAATTCGGACACTTTGGTGCTCTTAACTCTGTTGACCCGTCGGATAAGTGCAATGTAAAACCCGTTCTGTAATCTTGCGAGTAAGAAACATTGTTCTGTAAAGCTTGTGAAAGGTCAACACAGCCAAGAAATAGAAAACCTAAATTATAAACGTTTGAGTTCTGCAAATAATTTTATTCCAGTCAAGTTACAGAATAGTGTCACTAGTACATATAGTACCTTACATTTTTGAATGTGTCACTCGGAACCATATTTTTTTTTATATACATACATGCGAAAGCCATGCGGATGGGTAATGCATTACACATTAGCGACATATGCCTTTCCGCGAGAAATTAGAATCTAGTCGCAACAAGAAATAGAGGATCTACGTCTTGGTGATCAGGAACAAATAAACTCTTTCTATAATTTTTTTTTTGAAATATTTTTTTTACTGCTCCACTATGCTGTTGCGACTGAAACGTCACCTGAAAGTTCATAAATAATTTTTCTCTATATGATCACACGGCACAAGTTAGTATGTGTCAACGAAGACCAAAGCTATAAAAGCTTATTAAATTGTTACGAGGGTTTTGCCGACCATATCCATTGGTGTGGCAATCAAATTTCCATAGACTCGAGATAAGACAAACGAAATGAATTTAATACAATTGAACTTGCTGATATGAGAAAAGTATAATTAACGTAATTGGATACAATCGAATGCAATTATCATAAATTGGAACTTAGAAAAAAAAATAAAAATTTTTACTAAATACAATCCAAAAGTAAATTTGAAGTTTGGAAAACTATAATTTAAAAGAGATGTGAAATAAGAAAATCTAATTAAATCCTAACAAAAGGAACATTCTAAGTTAGAAATAAGAAAATGTAAATGTTAAGAAGTCTGCAGACTCTGTAAGGCGGTCTACGATTTACTATAGGAATTTTGAGCCAAATAACTACATTTTTCTTAAGGTATTTTTTTTACTCCAGTGTGCTTCGCTTGGTTTCCACGTTATTTGCTATGTACAAGCATACCTATGAAATTAAAATCTATTCAGCAGTATGGAAATAGATTCGAAGGAGCATTTAGATGAATTCCACATTATTTTCAGCAAATGACCTGTAAACCAGAGCAACAACCGCAACAATGTTATCAAACTTAGTTATAATAAGAAGGAATACAACTTCCTGTATAATTTTTTTTTACCACAAAAAAAAATGTTATATGTACATACAGCTGCGAACAAAAGAGCAGCAGTCGAAGATATTAAACACCTTTTATTAGTAAAAGAAGGATCATTTATTTGATAAGCTGCAATAAACTTGCAACCAAACTTATTTTAGAACCATCTAAAAACGTTTAAAGCCCCTAAAAGGAGTTATTACTTTGGCTTTACAAAGTAATATTTACTATTCATGTTTCTTAATACCGGGATCGTAATGAATTATGTCAATTAGATACTTATGTACAATTTCTTTGTTCGAAATTATTTCTTTTACTTCTTAAACAAGCATTTTATTCACCGTTTCCTCTGTAACTTAATGCGTACAATTTATTTTGAAGAAAGCAAATTTAGATAAAACTCAGGATTGATTAGTATATACATCTACTTATTAATTTTTTTTAAATGATGGATTATAAATAAAAATTGTAATTAAAAATGGGAATGTTGGCATCTTCATTCTTTTAGAAGGCACGTAGGGTATACAGGTAAGGGGCCACCGAAATTTAGGTGCGTCGGTGGCCATGGTTATTTGAGGGTGGGACTAAGCACCGGGCGTCGCAACAACACCCGCGGCGCCCTTCTGTGTATTCGGCCTTTTATTTTCCTTTCAGTTTTGTTATTTTACTTTTCAGCCTTATTGATATTTGATTTCAGAGTAGTAACCGGTCATGTCCGGTTCGGTAATTTTTTCTTGCGTCAGTTTTTTTTTATTTTTTTTGAATTTGAATTTAAATTTTGGAATGTTAACGGTCTGTCCGTGACATCCGGTTCAGCCGGATGTTGTTTTATTTTGTATTGATAAGCGTTTTGAGTCGGTCTCTGCGCTTCTGCCAGGTTTTTTGAATTTGACAGCTGCTCGTTTTGATAGGCATGATAGGAACATTTTTCTGCTTATGGCGCAGGAACAGTAAGGTTGGCAAGGACCCGCCCCAGCCGACAATGACTAGCCACTGTGCACCACTACATCATGCCGACCGCCTTCCTTACTGCTTCCATCGTAAATGCGATTCCATAACAGATGGCGCCCAACGGGATTTGGTGCCCAAAGCGCTGTCGCGCTGGTCATTCCGGGTCAACTTGTGAAGTTGACCATCCCACCAGTCCGAGGTGAGCAGCCACCTGCGTTGCGGTGGGATGGTTAGATGGATCAAGTTGTCCGGAGTGATCATCGTTGACAGTTGCTGAGGGCGCCATAACAGATGGCGCCCAACGGGATTTGGTGCCCAAAGCGCTGTCGCGCTGGTCATTCCGGGTCAACTTGTGAAGTTGACCATCCCACCAGTCCGAGGTGAGCAGCCGCAGGAGCAGCCACCTGCGTTGCGGTGGGATGGTTAGATGGATCAAGTTGTCCGGAGTGATCATCGTTGACAGTTGCTGAGGGCGCCATAACAGATGGCGCCCAACGTGGTTCCTGAGGCGCCGAATGCGAGGGTCACTCCTGGTCAACTTGTGAAGTTGACCATCCCACCAGTCCGGGGTGAGCAGCCGCAGGAGCAGCCATCTGCGTTGCGGTGGGATGGTTCGACGGATCAGGGTGTCCGGAGTGATCATCGTCTCCGGTAGCTGAGGGATCCACGTGACTTAACGTCAGTTATCGGGGTTTTGTATTCACCCGATGAGGCAGTGCTGCACGCACTTTATTTTTTTTTGTAGTTGGGGTTTTTATTTTCCCGGAATGTTGTCCGTTAGTCGGCTATGGAATAATTTTGTCCGCTAATTGGGTTTAAATTTTTTTTTGTAAAGTAGTTTTTTTTTGTTTCCTTGCCGAATTTTGTATCGTCTTGGTATGAGTGTGTGAGTGTATGTGTTGTAGGACCCCAGCTCATCCCACGTCTCAGGTGGCAACACATAGTGCCACCTGGATTGTGACGGGTTGAGCTGGGATTCAGAGTGGCACCCCTTCCTGTCCCACCAGACTGGGGGAGCGGTTTCGAAACCGCTCCACCCATTGCGGCGGAGGCAGGAGGGGTGTCCAGCGAGAATGGACGGGAGGCCTCAACACCCCCAACCAGTCCCAGGGGCAAGCCCCTGGAGACTGCCCCTGCGTTGCGGCTGGGCGTGTTGAGACCTACTCGTGTGTGCCTGGAGCGGACCCTGGTGGCCCCAACCAATCTCGGAGGGGGGCCTTAAGGCCCCTCCTCGATTGCGGTTGGGAGCACTAGGGCCAAGTATGAATGTGTTTGTATCAAATTTTTTTTTGCCTAGCCTATTGCCTTCTAATGATGGGATGTCAGCGTTCCCATCACCACCTACATTGTTCATATAAAATTTGTATATAACTAACCGTTTTCTTTTCAGCTTTTGAATTTTTTTTCTATTTTGGTGCGATCACTGATAAATGATTGCATTAATTCTCGCACAATTTTTTTATATAGATATATAAATTTTTTTTCCCCTTTCAACAAACCATCTTCTGGGAACAGAAGTTTTTTTCGAATACTAGGATTTGACAAAGAATTTTTTTTCTAACGGATTATGTCGCGTAACCAGTCCTACGGGCAAACGGGCCGGAACACTCCGTTCGAGAGTGCGGGCAGTTTACGAGGGAACCAGCACCGGGGCGGTGCTAATAGGGGGGCTTTTTCGAAAGCTAGGCGTCCTTTGGTGGTGCATACCCCAGTAGGAGGGTCCTACGGAAATCCCGCGGGGACTCATATAGGCCCAAACCGGAACGACGACCGCGACAAATTGGACATACCTGTAAGCACCAGCAATTTGAATGCATCGCTGCTAAACACACACAACATCTCGGGGATAATGACCAATGTGTCGAACTATGCACCAGATGGAGCGGGTGCCTTACCACCAAATCAAGAGGTTGGAAATTTTGGGGACGCTACCAGTGATCAGGCGAACCCCCTAGGAATGCAGGACGAAGCCACTCGTGGAGGCTCGTGGGTGGACGTGCTACACCAACTGTTCCAGGCTTCGCAGGAGGAAATGCGGAGAGAGATGGGCTCAATTAGAGCCAACATGGCCCAGCTCAACGCCGCTCTCGAATCCACGCAGCAAGCACACCAGCAACACAGGAACGCAAGCAGGATGGACCGTAACCCATTGCCATCGGTAGTACCGCCAATGTACCCGACTCCAAGCAGCATAGCAGTAAAACCGCAGGAGTGGAAAATCGCATTCGACGGCACTGGGAGTGTAGCCGATTTCCTCTTCAAATTAAACACCTTGTGTGAGCGCACACAATGCCCTGACGAACAAATAATGGCCAGTTTCCACTTATTCCTTTCGGGACGAGCCGAAGAATGGTACTGGCTGTTCACAAAACAAAACCCAAATGCGACATATGCCTTTTTGTGCTACTCCTTAAAAAGAGTTTGGCACCTTGAAAACGGACCACGAGATCATGATGGAGATCTCCATGCGCAAGCAAAAGGCAAGTGAGTGTTATGACGTGTTTCACGCGGACATAATCTCCTTGAACGCGCGCTTAAGGGAGCCGATGTCAGAGCTTCTACTGATTGACATAATAAAAAGGAACGTCAACAGTAGCCTTAAGCTAATGCTTTTTAATGCGGACGTAAGGAACTTCCATGATCTGCGCGATGTAGCACGCCGAGATGAACAAGTGCTGAAAGAGAGCAAGCTGCTGGGAGCCATTTACCCAGGACGGCATGTAAGCGAAGCACGCGTGACAACCCCGGACGCGAAGATGGACGGCGAGGACGGCGAGATAGATCCCCAGATAGAGGCGCTGGAATATAGACGCAGCAGAAGACCGGACTACTCGGGAATCCAGTGTTGGAATTGCCAGGGAATGGGGCACTCCTATATATATTGCGAGGAACCCATAAAAAGTCCTTTTTGTTTTAAATGTGGGTATAAGGGTGTATTCACTCCTAAATGCCCTAGGGACCATCGCAGGCAGGGAAACCAGTACCCGAGCGAGAAGGCGGGGGAACCTCGTTCGGCTTCATAGCTCCCACATCAGCCAGTGCTCGAGGCGTCGTCCCGTGCGCTGAATCAGAGGGCAAATCTCTGCATGGAGGTGGTGAGCTTCCGAGGTGCAGTAGTACCCTGGCAGAAGAGCCCTCAAAAGTAATAATAACTTACCCTGACAGTACAGACAGTTCTGAAGCCGAGAGTCAAACGTCTTCATCCGCGATGAGCGAGCCGATTAGAATTCTGCGACGCCAGCATAGGGATGTCGCTTGCCAGACGCAACTTTCACCAGACCTAGAAGAAAGGGAACATAGGTACGAACACATAAGACATACCATTTTTGAACTCTACCCGGTATCGGAAAATATTTTGAAATGTAGGAAGAGATACCACAGGAGAGTACAGGAGCGTAGACTGCTGCAAGCCACCACGTTAACGCTTACAGAGGACGAAAGGCCTTTAGTAAAGGCTAGAATTAAAAATAGTTTTCTTGTAGGGTTGTTAGACTCGGGAGCCAACGTCTCCATCTTAGGGAAAAATGGAGTAGAATTCCTAGAGGATAACGGCTTCGAATATCAGCCCTTACATGCGTTCGTATATACCGCGGGCGGCAACAAGCAAAAAATTTTAGGCTCAGTATCCCTACCGGTCACTTTTAAAAATATCACAAAGGTTATTCGTTTTTACCTTGTTCCCTCATTGCTCCAAGAAGCATACTTCGGGGTAGATTTTTGGAGAGCATTTGCGTTAGCTCCCGAAATATTCCCAAGCGTAGAGTGCCTTGAGGTTAGACTTGAAAAGGAAGAGGAACCGAACCTCCATGAATTGTCACCAAACCAGAAATCAGAATTGCGAAAAGTCATCGAGACGTTTCCTTCGTACGAGAAGTTAGGCCTAGGGCAAACTAAATTAGTGGAGCATCACATCGACACCGGTGATGCTGTGCCTATAAAAAGCAAGCATTTTCCTCTTTCGCCGCCGAGGCAAGCCGAAGCTTTTAGAGAACTAGACAGGTTACTACAGTTAGGAGTTATAGAAGAATCCAACTCCCCGTGGTGTAGTCCTGTAGTACTGGTCCGGAAACCAGGCAAAGTCAGGCTGTGTATAGATTCGAGAAAGGTCAACGCGGTGACTAAGAAGGATTCGTACCCCCTGCCTCATATCAACGGCTTATTGAGCAGACTGAAAGATACGCATTTTATTAGTGGCATTGATCTGAAAGACGCGTTCTTCCAGATCAAATTGACAGAGTCCTCGAAGGAAAAAACAGCATTCGCAGTTCCGGGGAGGCCTCTGTACCACTTCAAGGTGATGCCATTTGGTCTGTGCAATGGACCGCAGACTATGAGTAGGCTGATGGACAAGGCGATCCCTTCGCGTCTGCGAGAGAACGTCTTTGTCTACCTGGACGATCTGATGGTATGTAGCACTAATTTTGAGGATCATCTAAAATTGCTAGCGGAAGTGGCGAACTGTTTGAGAGATGCAGGTCTGACAATAAATGTGGAAAAAAGTAAATTTTGTCAGAAGGAAATACGCTACTTAGGGTATTTGATAGGCAGCGGGTGTCTGAAAGTGGATCCGGGAAAAGTAGAAGCAATACAAAACTTCCCGATCCCTAAATCCCCTCGGCAAGTGCGTAGGTTTGTGGGCATGGCGAATTGGTACCGAGCATTTATTACCAATTTTGCTGACTTGGCAGGTCCCTTGACCGACTGTCTCCGCAAGTCAGCAGGCCCGTTTAAACTCACTCCTGAAGCTATAGAGGCGTTCGAAAAACTAAAAGTAGCCTTAAGTTCGGCGCCTGTCTTGGCCCAACCAGACTTTTCCAAAGAATTCGTAATACAATGCGACGCTTCCAAAATAGGTGTTGGCGGAGTGTTGTTCCAGATCGATGATGACGGCGCTGAGCATCCAATCGCATTCGTGTCGAAAAAGCTGAATAATGCTCAACGCAATTATACAGTAACCGAGCTGGAATGTCTTGCAGCCATAATCAGCGTGAAGCGTTTCCGACCCTATGTCGAAGTATTACCTTTTCGGATTGTTACGGACCACTCCAGTCTCAAGTGGTTGATGACACAAAAAGACTTGAGCGGGAGGTTGGCGAGATGGTCACTCTTACTGCAAAGATACGATTTTAGAATGGAACATCGTAAGGGCACCCTGAATGTAGTACCGGACGCGCTGTCGCGTTTTGATGTTGACGAGTTAACTTTCACTACCACGCCCGGAGAAATAGATTTAGTCTCTCCCGAATTTTGCAGCAACGAATATTTAGACTTAATTCGGACCGTCACCGAAAACGAGGAATCACTTCCGGATTTACGAGTGGTAGACGGTGTAATCTTCAAAAGAGTTAAGTTTCGTAAGGGGTTGGAAGGGGAAGAAGACTCGCTGTGGCGTTTATGGTTGCCAAAAGGGTTGACTGAGGAAGCAGTGAGATTAGCACATGACGCTAACCGGAGTTACCATGGCGGATGGCTGAAAACCTTAGAACGTGTTAGGCAGAAGTACTTCTGGCCGCAGCAGGCTAAGGACGTCAGGGACTACGTCCAGCGTTGTGACACCTGCAAAACGGTAAAACCCACCAATCAGCAGTCGAGACCACCTATAGGGAGTACCTTTGAATACGAAAGGCCATTTCAGCGGTTGTATTGCGACTTTCTAGGGCCGTATCCGAGATCTAAGCGGCGAAATCAATTTCTTTTCATAGTACTAGAACATTTTTCAAAATACGTTTGGCTAAAGCCCATGCAGAGAGCTACCACTGTTAACGTTATAAATTACTTCGCTTCAGAAATTTTTCCGGCTGTAGGGGTCCCTGAGTTTATTCCCAGTGACAATGGTAAACAGTTTATCTCGAAGGAAATGAACCAATTTTTTGCAAACTACGGGGTGACGCACGTGAGGACGGGGCTATATTCTCCCCAAGCGAACGCATCCGAACGCGTCAACAGAGAAATTGTTTCTAAGATTAGGATTTTCCTAAAAGATAAACCTGACCATACTGATTGGGATAAGCATATACCCGAGATTTTATCCGTTTTGAGAAGTGATTTTCATACGGCGATTCAGTGTTCTCCATACTTTGCATTATATGGCCAAAACATGGTCCAGCATGCCTCAACGTACAACATTTTAGGGAAACTCGGCAGCCTTCGGGAAGACCAAGTTACGGTAGTAAGCCGAGCTGACAAGTTGACTAATATTCGCGAGCAGATCCGTAGAAATTTAGATCAGGCCAAGGATAGGGGAGTAACCACCTATAACAAGCGCTCTAGACAGGTCAACTACAAGGAAGGTCAGGAAGTTTTCCGAAAAAACTTTGCCTTAAGTAACTTCAAACAGGGCATTAACGCCAAATTCCTACCCAAATACCTGAAATGTCGCGTGCTTCGAAAGATAGGCAATGCATTGTATGATCTCGAGGACCTAAACGGGAAATTGATAGGTCGCTTCCATGCTTCGGATATTCGTCCGCAATGAACCAACAAGGGCGTTTCCTTTGTCAATTTACAATTTGATTTTTTTTATATACCCACCAATTGGACCTTTTTTGTCTGGGCGTTTTGGCGGTCGGGGACATCTCGCCCAGTATTCTCCCCGAGCAATGACCTCATAGGTTGTTCACAAGCGTACTCACCGAGGACCGTGAACACCCTGGCAGTCCACGCTTAGGTCGGACTAGCCTTTCGGAGTTTTGACGAGTTCTCCATAACAAATGTCTAATTGCCGCAAAGCCCTTATAACTAGGAAACAGAAATTATTCCCAACTTGACTTAATTTTTTTTTGACAGACCTATGTTGCCCGGCTAGCTTCGTAGTAGGACTTTGAGACTCTTATCTCAGGGGTGAGTCGTGCCCCACGTTGCTTGTCGTCGAAGATTCCTGGCAGTAGCTTCACACAGATGTTCCGGTTTCCTGTTCGCTTCATCGTCAGGTCTTCAAAGCGAAGCAGGTTTGTTACGGTCCGCTGCTACGGTCTACGGCTACGACCCACTTGGGAGCGTGTTCACGCGAACACACCTAGCGATGTGGCGAATGTTGCGATAAAAAGATATCAAAAAGGAAGGGAACACACAGACCTGCCATCACGAGCACAAGAAAATGGATGGAGTTTTTTTTGCCAGCAGATAGGCACGAGGAAAAAGAAAAAGGAAGAAAAATTTGGCCTTTTAGCACGAGGTTCCGGCCATGAAAGTTCAGCTAGATTGGAGCGAAAAGAAAAAAGAAAAATCTCCCAAAATTGGACAACAATAAGCGATTGTTTTCCCGCTATTTGTATTGCACATAATACACTACGATTATTATAAAAAAATTTTGTAGAACAGCGACAAGAAAGTCGCTTATCAATTAAGTTCATACGCTAATGGCCGAAAATGAAATTTTAACGAAAAGCACAAACAAAAAAATGCTGCTAATTTATGTGTGACCGAATCTAACAACACTCAATTGTGTGGAGAAAATTTAAAAAGGTTACAGCACTTTTCTTTGACTGGGTAATACATCGATTCCCACACGCTCGGGTGAATTGTTGAAAGCAGTGGAAAAGATCAGTCTCCGGTAACAATATCATATTATCGCCACCAAGCATAAAACACCCATATATGAAGCAAATAACATAAGGACAATTGAGAGACGGCGGCAGCACGCGGCAGCGTAACCCAACGAACGTCAAAATTAGCACCAAGTCATCAAGTTCGTGAAGGTCATCACGAAGTCTATTGCCACCAGGTTCACTCGATCACCTCGGGCCAGAGCGCAACAACCACCAACAGTACCAACACCAACTACAACAACAACGTTTGAAACTGGGTGAGTCCGTTCCAACTCGGTGAAATTATATTATGTATTTATATGAAGTGATAAAATTCGTCACTTACAGATTATCGTTTCAAATTTTTGTAATTCATTCCAAGCACGCTTAATGAACCTAAAGACCCCTTTTTGTAACTCGATTCGAACATACGGTATATGAATTCGGACACTTTGGTGCTCTTAACTCTGTTGACCCGTCGGATAAGTGCAATGTAAAACCCGTTCTGTAATCTTGCGAGTAAGAAACATTGTTCTGTAAAGCTTGTGAAAGGTCAACACAGCCAAGAAATAGAAAACCTAAATTATAAACGTTTGAGTTCTGCAAATAATTTTATTCCAGTCAAGTTACAGAATAGTGTCACTAGTACATATAGTATCTTACATTTTTGAATGTGTCACTCGGAACCATATTTTTTTTTATATACATACATGCGAAAGCCATGCGGATGGGTAATGCATTACACATTAGCGACATATGCCTTTCCGCGAGAAATTAGAATCTAGTCGCAACAAGAAATAGAGGATCTACGTCTTGGTGATCAGGAACAAATAAACTCTTTCTATAATTTTTTTTTTGAAATATTTTTTTTACTGCTCCACTATGCTGTTGCGACTGAAACGTCACCTGAAAGTTCATAAATAATTTTTCTCTATATGATCACACGGCACAAGTTAGTATGTGTCAACGAAGACTAAAGCTATAAAAGCTTATTAAATTGTTACGAGGGTTTTGCCGACCATATCCATTGGTGTGGCAATCAAATTTCCATAGACTCGAGATAAGACAAACGAAATGAATTTAATATAATTGAACTTGCTGATATGAGAAAAGTATAATTAACGTAATTGGATACAATCGAATGCAATTATCATAAATTGGAACTTAGAAAAAAAAATAAAAATTTTTACTAAATACAATCCAAAAGTAAATTTGAAGTTTGGAAAACTATAATTTAAAAGAGATGTGAAATAAGAAAATCTAATTAAATCCTAACAAAAGGAACATTCTAAGTTAGAAATAAGAAAATGTAAATGTTAAGAAGTCTGCAGACTCTGTAAGGCGGTCTACGATTTACTATAGGAATTTTGAGCCAAATAACTACATTTTTCTTAAGGTATTTTTTTTACTCCAGTGTGCTTCGCTTGGTTTCCACGTTATTTGCTATGTACAAGCATACCTATGAAATTAAAATCTATTCAGCAGTATGGAAATAGATTCGAAGGAGCATTTAGATGAATTCCACATTATTTTCAGCAAATGACCTGTAAACCAGAGCAACAACCGCAACAATGTTATCAAACTTAGTTATAATAAGAAGGAATACAACTTCCTGTATAATTTTTTTTTACCACAAAAAAAAAATGTTATATGTACATACAGCTGCGAACAAAAGAGTAGCAGTCGAAGATATTAAACACCTTTTATTAGTAAAAGAAGGATCATTTATTTGATAAGCTGCAATAAACTTGCAACCAAACTTATTTTAGAACCATCTAAAAACGTTTAAAGCCCCTAAAAGGAGTTATTACTTTGGCTTTACAAAGTAATATTTACTATTCATGTTTCTTAATACCGGGATCGTAATGAATTATGTCAATTAGATACTTATGTACAATTTCTTTGTTCGAAATTATTTCTTTTACTTCTTAAACAAGCATTTTATTCACCGCTTCCTCTGTAACTTAATGCGTACAACTTATTTTGAAGAAAGCAAATTTAGATAAAACTCAGGATTGATTAGTATATACATTTACTTATTAATTTTTTTTAAATGATGGATTATAAATAAAAATTGTAATTAAAAATGGGAATGTTGGCATCTTCATTCTTTTAGAAGGCACGTAGGGTATACAGGTAAGGGGCCACCGAAATTTAGGTGCGTCGGTGGCCATGGTTATTTGAGGGTGGGACTAAGCACCGGGCGTCGCAACAACACCCGCGGCGCCCTTCTGTGTATTCGGCCTTTTATTTTCCTTTCAGTTTTGTTATTTTACTTTTCAGCCTTATTGATATTTGATTTCAGAGTAGTAACCGGTCATGTCCGGTTCGGTAATTTTTTCTTGCGTCAGTTTTTTTTTATTTTTTTTGAATTTGAATTTAAATTTTGGAATGTTAACGGTCTGTCCGTGACATCCGGTTCAGCCGGATGTTGTTTTATTTTGTATTGATAAGCGTTTTGAGTCGGTCTCTGCGCTTCTGCCAGGTTTTTTGAATTTGACAGCTGCTCGTTTTGATAGGCATGATAGGAACATTTTTCTGCTTATGGCGCAGGAACAGTAAGGTTGGCAAGGACCCGCCCCAGCCGACAATGACTAGCCACTGTGCACCACTACATCATGCCGACCGCCTTCCTTACTGCTTCCATCGTAAATGCGATTCCATAACAATCTGAAATGTCGGCACAAATTTCGGAACAGGTATCATCGCAGCTCTTTGTCAAACTGGAAGAGCAGGATGCAAAAATTTTACAACTCGAGGACAAAATTGATGCCAAAATAGAAGCGTTAAAAGGTCGTATGGAGCAGTTACAACTAAACCGCCCAGCTGTTTCAGCAAGCAATCCAAAGGTAAAAACACCATCATTTGACGGTTCTGTTCCTTTCCAGGTCTTCAAGCTACAGTTTGAGAAGACCGCAGCAATGAGCAACCGGAATGCGGAAGATAAAGTTGCTGCACTGTTCGTGGCATTGAAAGGGCCTGCAGCGGAAATCTTACAGACGATTCCAGAGTACGAACGGCACAGTTATGAAGCATTGATGGCTGCTGTAGAACGACGTTATGGAAGCGAGCATAGAAAACAGATATTCCAAATTGATTTGCAAAACCGCTACCAAAAAGCAAATGAGACATTGTAGGAGTTTGCTTCAGATATTGAAAGATTGGCTCATCTTGCAAATGCGGACGCACCCGTGGAATACACTGAGAGGGTAAAGATTCAGAGCTTCATAAACGGCATACGGGACGTAGAAACGAAGCGAGCGACATATGCAAACCCAAAACCCACATTCGCAGAAACGGTATCCCATGCACTGACTCAAGAAACAGCATTGCTTCTGTGTAAGCCAGTTTTCAAAGCACGCCGTGTGGAGGTAGAAAGGCCAGAGTAGGTAGACGCAATATTGGAGACGCTGAAAGGATCGCAAAAGCGGAGTGAAAAAGTTATCAAATGTTTTAAATGCGGGAAGCCTGGTCACATTGCACGTCATTGCGATCTTGGTCCTGGTAGTTCCAACTTGGGTGGCCGTAAACGCAAAGCTGGAGGAGATGAGCAAGAGCGTGCCAGATGGAAAAATCGAGGGCTAGCTCCAGCTATTGAATGTCCTGTGATATCTGTGTAATTGGAAGGAAATCAAGCAGTTTTACCGTCAGAGGGAATGTAGATGGCAAGGAGCGTGTACTGACTGTAGATACGGGCGCATCTCATTCCTTGATTCGATCTGATTTAGTCAACAGGAGAGTAAAACCGTTACCTGGAGCAAGGTTGCGTACGGTCACAGGCGAGTATAACCAAGTGCAGGGAGAAGTGATATGTGAAGTCCTAATTGGGAAGGTCACGGTTCTACGCAAATTCGTTGTGGCGAAGATCGTTGAAGAAGTCATATTGGGAGTGGACTTCTTGGTTGACCAAGACGTCAAGATCGATATGCAGAAAAGGGTGATGCGTTATAAGAACCAGGATATACCACTTAACTTCAGTTTGCAGAAAGGATTCAGTAGTAATCGAGTACTGGTGGAGAAGACTCGACAAAAACCACGGAAGTCAAATGCAAGGGTTAATAGGTCGAATGGGCCAAATAAATCAAAATCAAAAGTACCTGCGAGAGAAACACTGGCATTGACAAAACCTAAAAGACGCAGGAAAACGAAGCAACGAATTTCCGAGAAAGAATGCGAAGGTAGTTTCAATCTGGAGCGCACTACTGTTGTGAAACGTGGGAACGATACTGATTATGCGAAGCCAATCCGTCAAGCGCAAGCTCTACGAAGTAGTTCATTGGCCAAGCAACAGAGTGCGAGGGAACAATCCAGGATAATGAGTAGTAAGATGAAACACAGGTACGACAAGGAAAATAATTTGAAAGGTTTCCGGGAGGGAGATTTGGTACTGCTATACAACCCTCACCGGCGGAAAGGTGTTCCATCCAAATATCGGTGCAGTTGGGAAGGCCCGTACAAAGTTGTGAAGAAGATCAGTGATACTATCTACGGCATACAAACCACTGGGAAACCACGGAGTAGAAGAGTGGTACATCTGGAGATGCTAGCAACGTTTAGATCGGCAGATGTGTCTAATCGGGACGATCAGACTTAGGTGGAGGGCAGTGTTACGAATATTAGCAAAACTAAGGGGTGCTGCTATCTCTAAGCCGATGCTAAACAGTGATATCATGCACATCCATAGATCAATCATTATGTATCTACATAAACGAAACAATAATTGCGTCTACACATATGTACCGTATACGCATACGAGCAGCGGAGAATCAATGCACAAACACATGCACATATCTGAGATACTCCTGAAAGTATGCAATGAGAGAAGCTATAAACTCGTGCAATTGTAGTTACAGCTGAGAAGTTTGAGAGCTGATGGCAACTAGTAGATTCTGGAAGCGCCTAGAAGATGCGAACGTTGAAATCAGAGAGTATAAAAGGCAGCAAATGTAGATGAGCTGGAATTCAGTTTGATTTGAGCTATCAAGCAGTTTCGATTAAGACGCTATCTAGCGAGCCATAGCAGTATTATTTTGAAAGTCAGTTTCATTTAAGCTATCAGTTTGGTTACTAAGCCAGCTAGTTGCAAAGTATAAGTGTTATTGTTAAGTACTTTAATAAACGCCATTTTTCCATTATTCAATATTGGAGTTATTTATTCAACAGTTTAGTGATACGAACTTAGCAAAAGGGCAAATAAGAGGATTTGCAAGTAAATTCGTATGTCAATATAGATGCGTTTAACACAAGCTTATGCATTCCAATAACATCGCCACAATCAACCAAGATGTTGCGTTTGTAAATACGAAGGAACTTCAGACTTGGCAATTGAAGTTTATTTCGCCTTGCCCAATCACATACAAAATTTCGCGAAGCACTGTTATAAACATTTTCCCTATACAACAAAAATGCTTGCCAACATATTTTGTGTCGTATTCGATTGTTATATTAGCCATCATCCGGTGGCAAAAGCATGTGCCAGATAAATAATTTTGCATGTAAATGCAACAACAACGATTTGAGCCAGATAAATCCAGATAGAAATCTGGTTCAATTTGTGAGCCAGATAATTTGTTAACTACTTGTCTTTACTTTGGCAACGCTGCTTTTAATAAACCTACTTTTTCAAAAAAAGATGTCGCTGCTTAGCCTTTCGCCGTATGAGTTATATGAAAAACAGCGGCGACATTTGCCTATCACATTTCACGTGTGCGAAAATATCACGACATCTGCTTCTCAAGTCTCTCAATGATCCAGATCATTACCGCGAGAATTGAGCGTGAGCCGGAGCTGTAAAACTCATTGGATGACGGCAGTTGCAGTTTTTAATTGCGAAAAATGTTAGGAATGTTGCCAACCAGTGGGAAAAATAATTTCACTTGAAAAATGTGCCAACGCCTTTAGCCAAAGCAAATGTCAATTCTACTTCTAAGGGTTCATGGCTCAATTATATGGTTGGCTCATCTCATCAGCTGATTTTAATTATTTCATTGCATGGTCGATGGGATTGTCAAAAGGAGATGGCAAACTCAAAATGAAAGCAACATATTGGCTACATTTTCTTACACATACAAAAACTGATAAGTTTTATGTTTCCATTCCATATCATTCGCACCAACACCAATACACAGATTTTTACAATTTGAACAGACATATTTTGTTATTGTGCAGCAGAACCATGTAATGGTTTGTTTGCAAAAAAATTTGGGAATTGACTACTTTTCCATATCAGATGGCGCCAGTGTCGCTCAATCTACCGTTCTCCATAAAAATACGTGCAATCTCTTTATAATAATTCATAAGCTTGTGTTAAACTCATCTATATGAAAAACTGCTTATGTGACGGAGCTATAAAGTTAATGTTTGAACTGAATACACTGGCAGCACGGCGTATAACAGCTGTCTCTCTTGGGAACAGATATACTTAGCTTTACCCATGTTACAAAAAAGAAGGTAGAGTCCACTCAAAATTTTTTGACGTGTTTGTGGATTTTTGTGGTTTCACAATAGGGGGACTCATGATAGCATATAAACTTATAAGGTGTAAAATTATATCCATTTACACACGCGGTTATATGAACGCACCTAGTAATACTCTTGATAAACTTGATTGTTTTTCAGCTGTATTATTTCCAAAAAAATTTTTTTGATTGTTATACAAATTTAAAAATACCAAGATTAAGTGAAAAATCAAAACTAAAATGCCTTTACTTGCTGATGTTGGAGATTTTTGATGAAAATTCCGTCTGTAATGTCTGCAAGGTTGCATTCCTTTGAGTTTACCGCGTTTACACAATGAAATGTGCGCGTAAATTTATACAAATTGTGTAAATGATTTTTCATACAAAATTTGACAGCTCGTGCGTAAACTAGATAAATTTATACGTTTACACACTTTATAAGGCATTTATACGGTTACATGAGTCCCCCTAATGTTTGTTGTTTGCCCAGAAGCGTTGCCATAGCGTTACTGTTTAAGGCGAAATTGTGGTTTTTCAAGACGGAAATTTCCTTTAGGAGGAAAACGCAATGGTGATCTTAGACAATAATAATATGCTTTAGCACGATTTATGTGCATAGATATCAATTGAGAATACAGTAAGCCATTAAATTTTACTGAAAAATAGTGGATAATGACTCATATCTTTATGGCAACTTGACCCCTAGACAGAAAAAATGCACGAAAAATCCTGTTGTTCTAGCATGACACTATTATCATGCCCCCACAGTGAATATTTCTCAAGTCATGTTGAGAAAAAGTGTACCTCCAAAGTCTGCACATCTATGTCAATGCTAAAAAGGCACAGAATGGGTATAGGCGGGGCTGCCCCAAGGTACAACGGGCAAAAACTCTCATAACTAGTGGCTAACTTGCAGAGCTACAGGGTAATGTTCTCGCTATAAAATGCTTTAACAATTCCCTCCTAAACCGCAACGGTTGAATTATACAATAAATAAAAAATGTGGACATGTAGACAGTTTATCAAGGAATTGCGTTGTCGGTATATAAGGACCTCCTTTGAGCAAGCAATTGACAAACGTGTATGTTTTTTTAAAATGTTCCGTGCAAACGTCCCTTGCTTTGCATACTTCGATCCATGTTTCTTCCACCAAAACAATTTTCGCGAGCTCGAAAAACTTATTAAAACCCTTCTTTTCTAGGCTGATATTTCGTATTAAAATATTTCATTGTTTTTTCTTTTTTATTTAAAATAACTATGAAAGTAATTTAGTCGTACTCGTTAATATAAAATCCACCAAAATTAGAAAAATTCGTAACATTTTTCAATCTAGTAGCTTGTTTTTGGTGAAATTGTCAAACGCCATGAAAACAAAAAAAGTTATTCTGCAACAGTGCGTATGAGTTTTGAATGTCAGAATAGTGTACACCATTGTTTACTATATAGTTTGGCAGCTTAAGTAGAGGTTATGTTGCGAATAGAGTGGAAGGCAGTGGACTAGGCAGTCGAATGTCATATAATGAAGGAATGGTGTTCGGAGTTTTTTCAAAGTTAAAAAAAAAATGATAAAAGCTTTAATATAAATAAAACTATTGTTTCAATAACAACAAAAACGCCATATATATTCTGTATACATTAATTGGTAAGGATTATCTCACTTTAAAATTTGAATTAAATAATCTAAAGTGTTTTTTTGAAACTGAGTCGAGAACTGTGCGTGTGAATGTGCGAATTTTCACCGATCAGCTGTTAGTTGCGCTACTTGGTAAAATTTACAATGGTGTACACTGGCTGCCAAGAAAACTCACGAAGTTTTTATCAGTGAGTTTTTTTGTTCACAGTTTTGCTTTAAGAATCAGAATTTCAAAGTTTACACAATTTCTTGTGTACATTTTAAAACTCACAGTTAGCGAATAAGGCCCCAGGTCTTTGTTAAAACAAACTATTTGAATTCGCGTCATATCCCACAAGGATCTTCGCCTGTGCAGTGCTACTGCAGACTTTCGAGAAATGTGCAAGAACACCAAAACTGTCGTATTACACCTTATTTATGTAAACACTTCGCTAAAACAATGGATTTCTAAATACAGTTACAAAAAATTGTTACTCACTGTTGTTGTTTGGCCTAAAAATTATACCACCAAGATAAGAGGAATGTTACAGTTATGGATTGTAATTTAGGATATATGAATCCGGTTCGATCGGTTTAGCACCTTCTAGTTCTAGGCCGACTCCTATAATATCCGCTGACATATTTTAGTAAATAATAACTTGGAAACATTAGTAATACATCATGGATTAACTGTCAAGAGCTTATGGGAGATCTTCTGATCAAGTTTGTATGATATATTAGAAGGTCATATGTTTTACTTCCGACTCTTAATGTCAAATCAACAGAGCAGATGGAAAGAACAATGTATTTTTAGAGATCGAAACACATTTAAAAGTATTACGATCACTTCCAAGTGTGACTGTAAAACTTTTCATCAAACCCGAAACCCATTTAAGTGCGCAAAGTTCCTACAGTTCAACTATATAATGGATAACACCTCTCCCACCTATGTCCGGTTTTTCGATAAAAGCTTCAACTGCAGTTGAAGTTGAGGTCAGTTTACTTTAGACGCATTTATTTTTCTACTCCTACTTTTCCAAAGCGGGTAAACATTTTACCCTCTCCTGACCGTTGAAAATACATCCCTACCGTTTCAGATAGCATACATCTTCTATCTCTTTTTATTTACTTCACCTGGTGATTCCACCATGAGCTTTAAGCTGGAGACATTGGTGCTTTATCGGTAACCGTATCGGAAACTTCCCTGCAAAAACGCTCTCGTCATTCCACTTCATTTGACTAGTCATTTTACGGTCATAGGTTATATTCATAGTCACATTTGCATGGGCGTGATTAGGTTTTGTGACCAAATTTTTTGTAGGGTTATAACGGCTGATTCGACCAACCTTAAGCGCCAAATACACGTAACGAACATTTCCGCGAACATTCCGCAATCTTGTTCGCAGCTTTGGCCATACACCATACGAACTTTTGGCCGAACATTAGTTCTCTTTCAGACAGCGATGAATACGGACAACAATTGTGCTGCAGCAATATTGCTCGCTGTGGGAATTAAAGTCGCATAATCATTATTCTTTTTAATTCTATTACAATAATCTTTGCTTTTTACTTGCCACAATTATGGCAAAGATTTATACATTTCAACAGTCGCTCAACCACACTCAGAAATTTTTTATTGTCCATTTTACTTTTCCGCGCACGTCTGTTCCGTTCAGAAATTACTACGATTATGAGCTATTTCGCCACACACGCACGAACAGTTCGCGCAAATGTTCGCCAAAAATTAAAATATTTTGATTTTTGGCGAACATTTGCGTGAACTGGCAAACACCACCATACACGACAGAAAAGGTCGCAGAAACATGACATAACGGGAATGTTCGCGGAAATGTTCGTATCGTGTATTTGGCGCTTTATGAGAATCAATGCAATCGATTATTGGTGCCGCTACGGTCGTAACCGTATCCGTAGCCAACCAATTGGGGTTTGGTTTACCGTCGTAACGATAAACAGCTGATTGCGTTAGGGATACGGATACAGTGATACGACATAAGGCACCAATGACTCCGGCTTTACCCCATTGTGCAAATTATTATGTTGCAATTAAAAATATAGCGAGTGCATTTAGAATATGCAAATAGTAGTAATATTAACTTGGCACGAAACACCTCCGAAGTGAATAAAGCAGGGGATCCCGCTTTATTAAATATCTGGTGCTTTTAATTTTTCCTGCAATATGAACGTTTCTGGGACATTTTTCATGTGGAAAATATACTTGGAGATATTGTCCAACTACAGCAAAGAGGTGACCACGCTTTAAAAAATATTTTCCTTAAATATTTTGACGTCGGTTATCTTCTACTTGCCGGCGCGGATCGACGCCGTCCCGCCCCCTCAAAAAAGGTCGAGAAATCCGAATTTGGTTCAGAAATTAAAATAGGTATACACCTATTGAAATCATTCTACGTTCGGAAATTGTTCATGTCTGTTATCTATTTTCAATTAGATTACGATGATTTTGCTGGTTGGGAAGACATTTGGGATTACATCTTATTTTGTAAGTAGTGTGTATTAAACAACATGTTGTAAACCCACGCCTTTGCATTTTTCTTGAGCATGAAAATAGCAGTAGGCACAACATTTTGGCATTTCACGATACATGGCAATATATACATGAATACCGCTTTTATAAAAATAAAACACAATTTATGAAACTTTTTGATACCATTTAGTCCCCACAGCCAAGCTCACGATCCGCCACTGCTACTTGAGATAGGAACCATAGTGTACAAGTACAAGTGTGTTGACTTATCTGTCAAGCATTCTGACAGGCACTCGCTGGATTCGGAATGACAGCGAATTCAAAATGGATACCATTACCGAATGCTCCGAATGATTGAAAAATTGAAAAAGTCCATACGATTGGTAGTCAAAAATGTTGTCGTTGAGACCAAAAATGCGACTCTAGACCTGAGATTTCCATCAGGTGAGCGAGGCTGTTTGTAGTTTTGACGTTTATCGCTTAGTGAACACACTTGGTATAGGTACACTATGATAGGAACCTTAAGCTACATAGTCGGCCACCGCATGTTCTAGTACAAATCACTGATGCCGTGATATCGTGATATGAACCTTCTCGCTCTCTGAGAGCGCGTGAAATGTGCATTTTTTGTAATATTGGCCATAGATGCCATCATGCTCAAAATCAAATTTGAGCATTTCAGAATAACGTTCGGGTATTTTAAATGGTAAAGGTTTAATTTATGATTTAAAATTGTCAATTGGGATATCAAAAAACTTGAATTGATGTCAGGATTACAAACCCGAAGAAAAAAGTAACTCATTTTCACCCGTGGAAAATTTATCTGTGACAACACCTTTCATTGTGACTTGGTAGTGACTTTCAGTTGGTGAAAAAGTTGGCTTCTGTTCTGGCATGTTTTTGTGGCGCGTTGCGACATTCCATTTTTGACAGCTGAGATAAATTGTAGGTATACGTATAGGTTAACGCAACATATTTAATTAACAGCCTTTTGCGGACGACAACGCAGGTACTTCACCAATTGATCTAATTTCGTAATTTCTCATACATTTTTTGCTTTTTTTTTTGTATGTGGATATACATATGTATGTACATTCACGTTTTGGTCGCATCAAAGTAAAAAACTAAATGCATAGTGTACCTATACCAAGTGTGTTCACTAAGCGATAAACGTCAAAACTACAAACAGCCTCGCTCACCTGATGGAAATCTCAGGTCTAGAGTCGCATTTTTGGTCTCAACGACAACATTTTTGACTACCAATCGTATCGACTTTTTCAATTTTTCAATCATTCGGCGCACTCGGTAATGGTATCCATTTTGAATTCGCTGTCATTCCGAATCCAGCGAGTGCCTGTCAGAATGCTTGACAGATAAGTCAACACACTTGTACTTGTACACTATGACTAAATGCATCAAAATTATGCTAGTTTTATATGCAGCTAAGTTTACATTTGTTCCAAGAAATGGTATTTGCATACAGTTTGGCGTAGTAAATCAATTCATTGAAGTTAGTATAGCTCGGCCTAACTTTCGCTGTTTCAATAACTAGTGGGTAAATTTCGAGCAATCCCCGTCACTTGACGATAATGTATTACAAAATTAATATGCAACTTTTTTTGTGAATAAAGTTTTCTATTGAGATATTTTTACTCAAATTCTCTTCAATCGCACAATTACTTAGCAACATTGAATTCCACCAAAATTCCATACTTATTTTGAATATGGCATCACTAATCTCTCCCCACAATTTTACGATTTCTTCTCTAAAAAAATTCTTTGCTCTCTATTTTGTAAACTAGTGTTTTTATGAACGGGCGAGTTGTGGAAAATTCCATGGCGGAACGATACAAGGTGGCAGCATGGTGGCATACCTATAAGCATAAATAAAAATTCCATGTATTTTGTTTTTGTAAATTCGATGGACAAATGTCAAGATCGTACTGCGCAGGAAGTTGATGTATCAAATCAAATAAAAAAAGTTTATAACCAGCTGTATATGCTACCACCTTGTATCGTTCCGCCAATGAAAGTTCAAGAAACGTTAAGAAATGTGTTCTCGGGTTTTCTCCCATTGTTAATTTTTGTATAAATACCGGCCGCAAATTTCTCTTCCGCATAGTTGAATTTTAAAAATTAAAGCGTATACGTCGTGGGAAGAGTTCGCTAAAGTTGTTTTGCAAAACAAAAGTGCAAATAATAACAAAAAAAATATTTGAATTAAAGTTGAGTAATATTACAAACAAAAATGGTAGCAATTGGAATTGACTTGGGTACAACGTACTCCTGCGTTGGAGTTTTCCAGCATGGTAAAGTGGAGATTATTGCAAATGACCAAGGCAATCGCACAACGCCCAGCTATGTGGCATTCACAGATTCTGAGCGACTAATTGGCGATGCAGCGAAGAACCAAGTGGCCATGAATCCAAAGAACACAGTCTTCGATGCAAAACGATTGATTGGACGAAAGTTTGATGATGAAAAAATTCAGGCTGATATGAAGCATTGGCCATTCACTGTTGTCAACGATTGTGGCAAACCAAAGATTAGTGTCGAATTCAAAGGTGAACAGAAGCGGTTTGCACCCGAAGAAATCAGTTCAATGGTGCTGACAAAAATGAAGGAGACCGCTGAAGGATATTTGGGTAAATCAATAAGAGATGCAGTCATCACAGTTCCTGCTTACTTCAACGATTCTCAACGACAAGCCACAAAAGATGCTGGTGCCATAGCTGGTTTAAATGTTCTACGTATTATAAATGAACCAACGGCGGCAGCACTAGCGTACGGTCTAGACAAGAATTTGAAAGGTGAACGCAATGTGCTTATCTTCGATTTGGGCGGAGGAACCTTCGATGTGTCAATATTAACTATAGATGAAGGTTCGTTATTCGAAGTGCGTGCAACTGCTGGTGATACACATTTGGGTGGAGAGGACTTCGACAACCGTCTTGTTAATCATTTTGCTGAAGAATTTAAACGAAAGTATAAAAAAGATTTGCGTGTGAATCCCAGAGCGTTGCGTCGTTTACGAACAGCAGCTGAGCGAGCAAAACGCACATTGTCATCGAGCACGGAAGCCAGCATCGAAATTGATGCATTGTATGAAGGTGTTGATTTCTACACGAAAATAAGTCGAGCGAGATTTGAGGAGCTATGTAGTGATTTATTTAGAAGCACTTTGGATCCCGTGGAGAAAGCTCTGAACGATGCCAAAATGGATAAAGGTCAAATACACGATATTGTGCTCGTTGGTGGTTCAACTCGCATTCCCAAAGTACAAAGCTTGTTGCAATCATTCTTTAATGGAAAGAGTTTGAATCTTTCTATAAATCCAGACGAAGCAGTGGCATATGGTGCAGCAATTCAGGCAGCCATATTAAGCGGTGATAAGAGTAGCGAAATCCAGGATGTGCTTTTAGTTGATGTGGCGCCTTTGTCACTTGGTATTGAAACTGCTGGTGGAGTTATGACCAAATTGATTGAGCGAAATAGTCGAATACCATGCAAACAATCGAAAACATTCACAACCTATGCGGACAACCAACCAGCTGTTACCATTCAAGTATTTGAGGGTGAACGTGCCATGACCAAAGACAACAATCTACTGGGTACATTCAATTTGACCGGTATTCCACCAGCGCCTAGAGGTGTGCCCAAGGTAGATGTCACATTCGATTTGGATGCAAATGGTATTTTGAATGTAACTGCGAAGGAGATGAGCACTGGTAATGCCAAAAATATTACTATAAAGAATGACAAAGGACGTCTATCTCAGGCCGATATAGATCGTATGGTAAATGAAGCTGAAAAATATGCTGAGGAAGATGAGAAGTATCGTCAACGCATAGCTGCTCGTAATCAATTGGAGACTTACGTGTTTGGCGTAAAGCAAGCAGCCGAGGAAGCTGGTACTAAAATAAGTCAGTCGGATAAGGACAAAGTATTGGAGAAGTGTGGCGAGGCAATTAAATGGCTAGATGGTAATACCACAGCTGAAAAGGAAGAGTTTGAATACAAATTAGAAGAATTAACAAAGATCTGCAGTCCGATCATGACAAAGATGCATCAGCAAGCGAGCGGCGGTGGTCCACAAACTGGTAGTAATTGTGGTCAACAATCTGGTGGTTTTGGTGGTGGCAATCGTGGTGGAAATCGTGGTGGACCAACTGTAGAAGAAGTTGACTAAGGGACATGGTCAGTATTAAAATCACAATTACTAGAGCTTTGTTAAGAATTGTTGAATATAAAAGCGTACCTATATTTGAGTATTTAAAAATAACATATTTGTGTTTTTTCTTTAATTTGTTTTAGTAGTTTGTGCTGAACTTTATATGGTTTTGTGAAGATAGGTTAATTTTGCATTGCCTGAATCATGATCTCCATAGCTGCCGTACTCCAACTCTCTCTAGGTGTCACCTTGCTTGGTCTTTCTAATATTGTGATTTAGTGACTAAAAGGCGAGGTTGAAGAGCGGTGGTGCGTTGAAGCGCTACGGAAACGGGCAATGCTTTAATGGATATGAGCTTGTTTTTCATCGCTACTAGAACCGTCTGATACTAGTCCAACCTTCGTGGGAATGATTTCTTTAATCTTACGGCAGGCTGGCAATACCAGTGGAATGGGGCCAACAATGCTACCTAACATAAAGAAAACAATTCAATAATATGATATGATCCTTTGACGAATTTTGCTGAGCACTGTTGCGCCTAATAGTTGGTTAAGATGCTGACCCAAGTGAGGGGGCGATCCGACGCTTCCCAAGGCAGTCGGTTCTATGTACCGGAGCGATTCGGGATTTTTCCCGACCAAGGACTGTCATTTCAGTGTAACCCCATTTAATTTGTTTCGTCCCTCCCACAAATTGTCATCCTCCCAGCAGCTCCTTGCAGCAGGACTGCTCCATATTCTCTTGCTCCGGGAAGGTATCGAATCCAATCCGGGTCCGTCTCCTGACCCCGGTCCTGAGAAATGGTTTTGCTGCATCTGCCGGAAAAGAATATTTTTAGGACGGTCATACTCTGTTCAGTGTGTCTCGTGTAAGGGATGGTTGCATCGGACAGGTTGTTCTGGGCTTGATCCCAAAACCCGACGTCCACGTAACTTTTATAAATCTTTTGTGGCTCCTTGCTGTTCACGCCCAAGGGGCGCCCCGTAGTCTACGTCTAAGCGCCCCCCCCCCCCCCCCCCCCCATTACCTTCCAGCAGCCCCACTGCTCAGCAAGCCACAGCAAGTACCCGCTGCTGCTCGCGCCTTACGGCGCCAACAACTCAAACAGCTGCTACCACTCATAACTACAATCTTCGTAGTAGAGTCGGAAGCAATGCTGAGCAACAGCCCCTGCACCGTCTTCTCCCCCCCCCCCCCCCTCCCCCCTCTTTTCCGGCAGCAATCGTGTAGGTCAGGGAAACAGACTCTTAGTCCCTACCTCCGTTTGCACCGTTTGCCAGCACAGAATATATATGTTTGCGACATCCGCCCAATGCAGCTCCTGCCTTGGGTGGTGCCACTTTCCTAGATGTTCTGGTCTCCGCGACGGCAACCCCTCGACGGGTTTCATCGCGCCATGTTGCCAGGTCGCAAACCCAAATCATCCGGGTACCCCAATGCTTGCCCAAGGACGCCCAGTCCCAGGGCCACAACAGCAATTGCGTCCTAGCCTTCCTCAACCCAGGCGTAGTCACCCGTCACTTACCCCCAGAGTGGCGACGTCTCCCCTCATGCACTTCAGAATTCTGTAGTTAAACTGTAATGGACTAACTGGGAAGATTACGGAGATAGTCAATTTCATGAAGCGGCACAACATCCGCATTGCTGCGATTCAAGAGACTAAACCCACAGCACGATCTGCATTGCAGACCTGCTCTGGGTATAATGTCCACAGAAAAGATCGCGAGAGCGGAAATGGAGGCGGCCTCGCCTTTATAATACACCACTCTGTGCAATATCACATATTTGATCCTGGCATCGACCGCAGGGACAACGTCTTAGAACGTCAAGGCCTATCTGTCCGGTCAGGCGATGCAAACCTAGAAATCATCAACATCTACATCCCCCCTGCCACCTGTTGCCCCGGTGGATACCGCCCTAATATCAGAGCCTTACTCACTGGAAACAATCGCATTATTTTAGGCGACTTCAATGCCCATCATGATCTATGGCATTCAAATTTGCGGGCGGACAGTAGGGGCGAGATGTTGGCGGATCAAATAGAAGAAACGACGTTCTGCACAATAAACGGAGACGCCCCCACACGTATGGTAGGAAGCTGTCACAGTTCGCCAGATATCTCAATCGTGAGCGCAGAACTCGTAAACTGCGTCAACTGGCAGCCGATGGTATCATTGGCATCCGACCACCTGCCTATACTTGTTTCGCTCGAGCGTACCGCCGACTTCATCGTCACCGAAAAACGCACTTTCATAAACTTTAAAAAAGGAAAGTGGGAAGAATATAAATCCTTTACAGACAACCTCTTTGCTGCCCTCCCTATCCCGACTGATGCCCGCCAAGGGGAGCGTGCCTTCCGCAAGTTCATTGAATCTGCCTCGGCACGTTTCATTCCCGCCGGGAGAATTCCCGAAATCCGGCCCACTTCCCGGCGGAGGCCACAAACTTAGCGAGAGAACGTGACCTTATAAGGCAGCTTGATCCAGGCGACCCCCAAATAAGGGATATAAACCAACGCATCAGATTGCTTGTGGATGAACACAAGCGGGCGAAATGGGAGGAGCACCTAAGAGGTTGTAACCTCTCTACCGGTGTGGGTAAACTTTGGTGCACCGTAAAGTCCCTATCGAATCCGACTAAGCACAAAGACAAAGTTTCCATCGCCTTTGGCGACAAAGTGCTGTCGGATGCGAAAAAATGCGCGAGCGCTTTCTGCCGACAATATATAATGCATTCTACGGTCGACAAAGTTAGACGGAGGGCCAACAGACACGCACATAAACACAAATTCAGCGCGTCACCAATCACCATCACCGCTAAAGAGGTTGAGGACGCCATTGGTCGCGCTAAACCATCCAAAGCAGTGGGCCCAGACGGCATAGCCATGCCGATGCTTAAAAGCCTAGGGAAAGAGGGTTTCAAATATTTAGCGCAGGTCTTCAACCTGTCTCTCCACCTTTGTCGTACCCGAGAAATGGAGAATGGCCAAGGTGGTCCCGCTACTAAAGCCTGGTAAACCAGCTAACATAGGAGAGTCGTATCGTCCGATATCTCTCCTATCGCCAGTAGCAAAGACGCTCGAAGCCATTTTGCTCCCTTATTTCCAAGCAAATTTGCAACTAGCCTCCCATCAGCATGGCTTCAGAAAACTCCATAGCACTACCTCCGCGCTAAATGCCATTAGCACCCAGATAAATTGCGGTTTAAATCAAAACCCCCACCATAGAACAGTACTCGTAGCGCTAGACCTATCAAAAGCTTTTGATACGGTCAACCATGGCTCGTTACTGCAAGCCCTGGAAGGGTCTACCCTTCCCCCATGTCTTAAAAGGTGGACCGCAAATTATCTGGGTGGTCGGCAGGCATCGGTGCTATTCTCTATTTCTACATATCTAAGCTACCTTCACCACCGGAAGGAGTCACAATCGTTTCCTACGCCGATGACTGCACAGTAATGGCCACAGGCCCAGGCCCACAGATCGATGAGCTATGCAATAAAATAAACGGCTACCTCCCTGATCTCTCCAGTTTTTTCGCCTCGCGAAACCTGGCATTATCACCGACTAAATCTTCCGCGACCTTATTTACAACATGGACGTCCCAAATGTCGACCATTTTGAACATCCACGTCGATGGCTCTACGCTACCGACTGTCCTACACCCCAAAATCTTGGGTGTGACGTTTGATCAGGATCTACATTTTGGTGAGCACGCAGCCGCAATTGTTCCGAGAATTCAGAGCCGTAACAAAATCCTCAAATCCCTTGCTGGCAGTACCTGGGGAAAAGATAAAGAAACGCTCATGACTACATACAAAGCAATTAGCCAGCCGATTACGTGCTACGCGTCACCCATATGGTCGCCAAGCCTAAAAATTACCCACTGGAAGAAGCTACAGGCCTGCCAAAATACTGCTCTCAGAATTGCCACGGGCTGTCTTCTTATGTCCCCAGAACACCATCTACATAATGAGGCGAGAATACTCCCCATCAGGGAAAGAAACGAGATGCTGACCAAACAGTTCCTGTTGAATACCCAGAAACCTGGGCATCCCAACAGACATCTGATTGACGAGCCAGCACCGCCTAGGGGCTTAAGGAGTCATCTCCGTAAGTATTTTGAGGAAATACGGCATCTGAGAACACAGCCGTATGAAGCGAAAAAGCACAGCAGGTCCTTGGTGAACTCCACAAACAGGCGTCGGACCTTTATGCCGGGAATTGCCCGGTGAACCCAGTACTCAAAGTAAAGTATCCAAAACTTGCGGAAGAGGAACGCATACTCCCCAGGGAAACGCGTGCACTCTGGCTCAACTTCGTTCTGGATACTGTAACAGGTTAAACTCTTACCTATCCAGAATCAACCCTGACATACAAAATGTATGCCCCGCTTGCAATGTGTCCCCACATGACACCAACCATCTCTTTAATTGTAATGTGGAACCAACGCCTCTAACACCCCTTTCCCTATGGTCCACCCCTGTTGAAACAGCAAGTTTCCTTGTACTCCCGTTAGAGGATATTGATGACAGTTTGTGATCGGTCGCTTCTGTTAGGTGGGGCGAAGCACTGCTACAACAACAACAACAACAACAACAAGGGGGCGATCCGAGGGACGTTCTTGTGCATGCGTATACCATGGATCCCGAAACAGTCCGTTTTGTTTTAAAAATCATTTGTCTGAAACAAGTTGATATGATTGTGAACTTTAAGAGCGCATGCGCAAAGAAGGTGAATACGTCTTGATACTGAAACAACAGCCCTTGCTCCATTAAAGTCTTGGTAATTCATAATAGACCGACCATTATTGGAACGATGTGATGGAACGACGTCGAGTCTTCTAGGTCTGGAATTTAATCGCCTCTTGTAACAGGCACGCTTAACGCGGGAGTATTATATTCCCCTATCCGCTCGGCCATGGTCAATATAGGTAAAGGTTCAATCCAACTTAAACTACATTGATGACTTCACTCTTTTCAAACTAAATATTCGTTTATATTTATGATTTGTATCTCGATATGTTGCTTTAATATTTTAACTGATCTTATCTGATAAATTTGTATAAGGATGCATCCTTCGATTTGATAACTGCATTTTTGTGGTCTGAAGAATAAAAAAGTTTGATAATTATAAATTTATGGTATTTAGTACGATTTTATACGACAATAGTAACATTTCGGTTACGTAGCTTTTTAGAAGGGTCCACCATTTGCAGGAAACGCATCCTATCAGATGTAAAAAAAATCGTATCTACCAAATCTCAACGCTTCCCAAGGCAGTCGGTTCTATATACCGGAGCGACTCGAGATTTTTCCCGACCAAGGACTGTCATTTCAGTGTAACCCCATTTAATTCGTTGCGTCCCTCCCACAAATTCATCCTCCCAGCAGCTCCTTTGTTATGTATGAAACGAAGTGGTAACACCACAAACTGAAATAATTTACTATCATTTTGGCAACTCTGTTTTGCTTATTCTTTTTCGTTCTTTTTTATTCTTTAGTATTAACTCAACACATTTTATATTGAAATGTTCATATCCACTCATATTAAATAAACTGAGTAAATATACATATACAAAAGTGGTGTCAAAAGTGGGATTAAAAAGATGAGCCTCACACCGGAAGATTTGAAGAGGGTGATGGATGCATTGGCAGGGGCAATTCGCGAGGCTGTAGAGGGGGCGTCCCACAGTGCTGGGGCAAATGCAAATCAGCGGGCAGCAACCAAACCGCCACCGTTTAGTATTGCAGAATACAAGTCAGAAGACAAATCCTCAGTGCAGGATTTTTTCACACGCGTAGATCGGGCCTTACAGCTGAGCAAAGTTCCAGAAAAGGAACAACACAAATTCGTACTCGTGCATATGGGGGCAGAGCTGAACGCCGCACTAAAAATACTTGTTAGCCCAAAGACGCCTGACTCGCTGAAATATAATGAAATAAAAACCGTGTTAATTCGCCATTTTGATGGCTCACGGAACAAGTATGCTGAAAGTATCAAATTTAGACAAAGTAAGCAAGAAAAAGGCGAATCCATTGCCGAGTACGCACTTCGTTTAAAAAAGGGCGCTGCATATTGTGAATATAGCGACTTTTTGGATAGGATGTTAACAGAGCAGTTACTGTATGGCGTGGAGTCATGCTATATTTGCAATGAGGTTATAAGTAAAAAACCAAACAATTTTAAACTAACACAAATTGCAACAACAGATCTGAAGTGTACAGAGTGGGAACAACCAAGTGAACCAACGTTTAAACTGGGATACGAACCAGTCAAAACAAAAAGAAATGCAAATGCTGAAAAGTTGACCAAGATGCCAAAAGAAAAATCCGAAAATTGTTACGGATGTGGGGGCCAACACAGCAGAAAAGACTGCAAATTCAGTAGCTCCAAATGTTTTTCGTGCGGAAAATTGAGCCACATTGCAAAAGTGTGCAAGGCAAAACTAGATCAGATTTCAGAGGATGAGCTCGAACCAGTTCAGCAGCTGAACAGCATTAATGTATGTAAAGCAGTAGACAGAAAAATGCTTCACGTAAATATCCATAGAAAGCAAATACAGATGGAGCTTGATACGGGTGCCCCATGCGCCATTATTAATTATAAAACTCTTCGCACTATAAAACCGAATTTTAGAGTATTAAAAACAGATAGACGATTTACAAGCTACACGGGGCATAGAGTGAATTGCATGGGTAGGGTTGTAGTAACCGCATCAATGGGGAGGACTAAGCGGCGCCTGAATCTGTATGTTGTCCAAGAATATTGCCATACACTTTGCGGCAGAGAATGGATCTCACAATTCGCACGTGAAATTAACTTTTCGGAGCTATTTTCGTCAGCCAGGCAAATTACCTCTATAAGTTCAACCGCGCCAAAACTTTCAGAAAACCAACGAGAACGGCTGCAACATCTTGCAAGTTACGAAGAAGTCTTTGACACGACAGCGGGTAAGTTGAGAGGGCCGCCTGCAAAAGTGAAGCTGAAGGCGGGAGCCACACCAGTGTTCGCACGAGAACGCGAAATACCAATGGCATTGAGAGAGGCGTATGCCAAGGAAATAGATCGCAAAATCCAGTCTGGCTTTTACGTGAGAGTAGAGCATTCGGAATGGGCTTCAGCAACACATGTAGTCGCGAAAAAAATGGAGATATTCGCATCACTGGCAATTACAAGCCAACGGTTAATCCAAGAATGATTATTGACGAATATCCGATTCCTAAAGCGGAAGACTTGTTCAATAAAATGAAAAAAGCGGCGATATTTTGTGACTTGGATATAACCGACGCATATACACATCTTACGATCGACGATGATTTCGCACATGTTTTGACATTAAACACAGCTACACACGGACTAGTACGACCGACTCGTGCGGTATATGGGGCAGCAAATATTCCAGCTATTTGGCAAAGAAAAATGGAGACGCGCCTGCAAGGAGTGCCAAACGTTTTAAATTTCTTTGATGACATCTTGGTGTTCGCGGAAAATTTTGAAGAGCTGCTGAGGGTTTTGGCGACAACGCTAAATCGCATCAAATGCAATGGTCTACGCTTAAATAAGTCAAAGTGTGTTTTTGCTACTCCATCGGTGGAGTTTTTAGGCCATCGCATCGACGCACAGGGGGTGCATAAATCTGACAAACACATTGAAGCTGTACTGAATAGCCCCAAACCAACGAATGTGGAGGAGCTACAGCTGTTTTTAGGAAAAGCTACTTACTATAGTGCATTTATCCCAGACCTGGCGACGAGAGCGCGACCATTGCGCGATATGCTGAAAAGCGAAAAATTTCACTGGTCCAAAGAGGCAAACTCAGCCTTTAAGTATCTAAAACAGGCGCTGGTTTCTCCACAAGTCTTGATACCCTACAACCCGGCACTACCGGTTCTACTAGCGACGGACGCGAGTCAAACAGGGTTGGGAGCGGTGCTATCACATCGCTTAGAGAACGGAACTGAACGACCCATTGCATACGCAAGTCGAACACTGAATACTGCAGAACAGCGATACCCACAGATGGACAAAGAGGCACTGGCAATAGTATGGGCAGTTCAGAAATTTTTCAAATATTTGTACGCGCGTCATTTCACGCTAATCACATATCATAAACCGTTGTCACAAATTTTACAACCCGACAAGTCTCTACCAGTACTTTGCATTAGCAGAATGGCTAATTGCGCAGACTTTCTGAGTAGATTTGATTTCGAAGTGGTGTATAAAAATTCAAAGGCAAACGCTAACGCCGACTATCTTTCACGGGCCCACCCTCTACGACAGCAACCATTACAGGTGGGACATGTGCGGCAGGCACATACGGATAATCCAGACGAATACGACGAGTTCGACAACTTTGTGATTCGCCAAATCAACCAATTACCATTAAGATCCGACAAAATTGCAAACGAATCCAGAAAAGACGAGCGACTGGGTAAAACAATTAAACTGCTGGAAACAGGTCAATGCTTGAAGAGGACAGGATACAAGTCCCCAGAAGTGAGTTACAAGATATCGTCAGGATGTTTGATGTTCGAGCATCGCGTCGTCATTTCACCAAAGTACAGAGCCAAACTGCTTGACAATTTACACACATCACACCTAGGGATTGTCAAGATGAAAGGAATCGCCCGCTCATTCATATACTGGCCGGGCATTGACAATGATATCGAGAACATGGCGAACAAATGCGAATCATGTGCAAAACAGGCAAACAAACCCGGGAAAAGTGGCGATCATCATTGGGAGTATCCCAAGGGACCGTGGGAACGCATTCATATTGACTATGCGGGGCCGTTCGAATGAGCAATGCTACTGATAATCTCGGATGCGTATAGCAAGTGGTTAGAGGTGAAAATCACTAAATCAATTACGGCGGCCGCGACAATTACTTTGCTGGACGACGTATTTGCGGCTTATGGCGTTCCTCAAACGGTTGTATCTGATAATGGAACAAGTTTCACGTCCGCGGAATTTAACAACTTCCTGACTACAGTCAGTGTTAAATATCAGAAATACTCAGCACCGTATCACCCGGCAACTAATGGACAAGCAGAGCGAAGCGTACAGACGGTCAAGAACGCATTGAAAGCAATGGGTACCACGAATAGTTCTTTGCAGGAAAACATAAACGAATTCTTGAGACAGTACAAAAATGCACCACATTCGACAACAGGCACCTCGCCAGCACTATTGTTTTTGGGGCGGCAGCTACGAACACGATTGGAATTGATTCGACCAGAGGAAATCTCGAGGAAAGTAGAGGAAAAACAATACATGCATCTCAAGAAAAAGGGAAGAGAGTTCAAGCTAAATCAAAACGTATACTTCCTGTCGGGTAACCCGCGAATTTGTAAGTGGCTCAAAGGAACAATACACGCCCGTCTAGGGGATCTTCACTATCAAATACAATTCAATGGGAAAATGATAAAAAGACATGTAGACCAAATACGGAAGTCACACGCGGGGCCCGATAAAGCAACACCGGAAGTGAATCATCATGAAACGAGAGTTGCAGCTAAAGAGAACGGCACATCTGCATCGGGTATAGTAGAAAACCACGAAGAAGTCGAAGCACCCATAGAATCACCACAAAATTTATCATTGGGATCAGAAGAAGATTTAGAAGGGTTCTCTACTCCCAACACGACAATAATACAGGACGATACACCGCCATCGCATTCAACACCAGCACGGCAGGCGACACCGGAAAGAGATCCGGAACTAAGCGAGACGCCGGCAGCCCCTCGGCGGTCGACCAGACAAAGGAAACCGAGAGTTCCATTCTCACCTTAACTCCTGCAGAGGAGGGAAACATGTTATGTATGAAACGAAGTGGTAACGCCACACACTGAATTAATTTACTATCATTTTGGCAACTCTGTTTTGCTTATTCATTTTCGTTCTTTTTTATTCTTTAGTATTAACTCAACACATTTTATAATGTAATATTCATATCCACTCATATTAAATAAACTGAGTAAATATACATATACAAAACTCATCTAGATGCTGCCTGGACATTTAACACTGTTGTGAAGTAAATAGTCACCTATGTTTGCTTAGTTTGGTGGCCGAACACCACGCAAAGAAAAGCAATAACAAAATTAGGCAACTACGTGATCCAATGGCCCCTTCGCTCAGAATCTCACGGGATTTCGAGGTGTCCAGTGTGGACACAACTCTGGCTCAGAGATATGGTTCATGGATGGATCAAAATTTGATGACGAAAAACCGGAGCTGGCATGTATGTGCCGAACTACAAGAAATTCACACCAATCGGATGCTACTGCACAACTTTAGTCTACGATGTCATCTAAGTAAGTTAAATATATCCTGCACACAAATCTGTCGTTTATGGGAGATGAAGGATGAAACGCCAGGTGGCATTCTCTGCGAATGCTTCGATCTGGCAAAGCAGGACTCTCCCATTTAGGTGGTGTGGCTTTTAGTATCTTCGTGATATGAAGTGAAGAGCCTGAAGTGGTACTTAAATATATTAAAAACCTACAAACAAGTAAAGGGGCGCAGCGGATCGAGGCCTTATCATGATAATAATTAATTTGGGGAAAACAAAGATGCAAAGTTTGAAGAGGTAAGTACTTCAAAAGCTGGAGATAGCCGAAAGCTTCGGCTGCCTGACCACTGCAGCGTCTCCGAAGCGGATGTCGCGCTAGCAAAGAAAAGGTGGACGGGATGCTGTCAAATGAGTCATGTGTCAAGGAGTTAAACATCTACTCGGAGAGTCAGACGCCTATCAAAAAGCTGAGCTCTAAAACTGTGCGGCCGAGTGTAGTCAACGAATTCCTGAAATCGCTCGCTCTATAACGATTATTTGAGTTGCTGGTTGCTAGATGGCAATTTTCAAGCGGACTCCTAGCTGGAGCTGAGAACACAATTTCTTTAAATCATTTGTCGCTCCTTGGCGGTCACGCATAAAGGCGACTTAGGGTTGCTATTAATGGTCTATTAATACTCATGACTCTCGAGGCACAGGGCGCCTCCAGTTTTTTCAGCTGTTTTTAAGAGCTACAATTCCCGATGTGCGAACAGTAGGAATCCCGACCACCAGTCGCTACCACGCCTCCTTACCTTCACACCATATGCCAGTACAGAATCTATAGGACTGCGACTTCGAACTCATACCTTCGTCGACGTCACTTTCCTAGAAGCTTTAGGTGTAGCTCCGAAGACTTTCTAACGGATGTTTTTGTCGCGCTATGCTGCCGAGCTACACCAGAGAAACACCTTGAAACGTTAGCGAGTGACTGACTATTCGGCCAACGATGCCGCCCTCGAAATCATAAGCAGTCTAAGTGGATGTCATTGCGTCATGAGTAAAAATCGTATAATCCTCGGCGCATCTATATAATTAAAATTTTACAAGGACCCTGGATAAAATTTTTAAAATATAGACCAAAGATTGCAGAGGTTTGTGTTGACAACATTGATTTCAATAGCCTTCCTTAAATCAAATTTAGAATGAAAGTCGACGGATTTTAAGTTGAAAGTTGTTAACTACTGTTTTCCGGCCTTACGATATAGGCGCTCATTATGGATGACCGCATAGCTTCAGTTTTAAGACAAGTTCGACTGTCCACTACGTTAGGGTATTATCACACACGGTCATTAGTTCCACTGCCTTGGGAAAGCTTTTGCTTCACGACTTTGAGTGTTGTTGCGAAGGACAAAGCCTCACCTGGTAGATATATGTGCCTACGTGTTCACATTTGTAAAAGGAGCCGGAACGTGTAGGTGATATTTAAACTTGGTTGATAGGCTATAATCAATGTGATTCACTCCAAGGGACTAGTTTTGGATAGGGCCGCCAACTTTAGGAAATATCAAATCGGGAGACTTGGGTGTTGAAGGATGAAGTGTGAAAATCAAAATTAAGATTTCAGACGCTATTGTATAGTTTCGCAAATAAACAACAGATGTTTGAATGCAAGACTTAGTGATTTTTCAAACCGTTCTTATAAGTACATATATCCTCAACTTAAGTATGAGGTAAGAATAATTTCAAAGGAGTGTTATGCCCCTAGAACCTACTAAAGGATTTTGAATCACTGATTTCGCTTATTCTTGAGGACAATTTAACATGTTCGCCTTGGGTTATTTTATTTGAATTAATTGTTCATTATTAATTTTTTCAAAAATGCAAAGTGAGCATATAAATTTATTATATAACTTTTCTTTTAGTGTTTTGTTTTAATAACTTGCTGAATTGGGTGATGCAAAGTCCGTGTTGACATCGAATAGTTATAAAGAGTTAAATTTCGCAATTAGTTTCTTATAACTGGCAGTGATGTGCATCCGTTGATACCACTTTCGACCATATCCGACCAATTTTCGACATGAACAATAAATGGCCTAAACAGTCTTAAACGAGTAGAAAATATAGTAACGCGCCGGACGCTGCGCCGCCGCGCCGACAAAATCGGCGGCGGCGTTTATCGGCGGCGTATATCTCTAGTATGGGTTCGCCTTATCCCTCCTAGCTAGCAATGAGGAGAAGTGCTCCCTCCACAACTTAAGTACACTCTGTACGTCAGTTATCAGGTCGTCATTATTATAAATTTCACTCTCCTTCATGGATAGGGTAACGGTAAGCTCAGTTTTGACATCAAGAGAAACTTCAATAATCTGTATTTTAATCAAATGTGAAAACCTCATAAAGACAATGAAATTACCCTTTTTCTTATGCCATGTAAGCAAATAATCGTTGTTAGCAATTTTGAATGTTGCTGCTATTTATTCACCTGCCACTGTAGGCATATATACAGTTAACAATTTATTTATGTATATATATCTGTTTTAAATATAAAGAAAATCATTTAAGCAAAACGCTTCAATACCAATTTACGGCTACAGATATACAGTGCGCCTTTAAAGTGTCCTTAACTTGGGTAAATATTCTTTAAGTACGAGTGGACGAAGCTGTCCACGTGAATGAATACAATAATAATTTTAATGTCAAAAAACACATTTATTAATAGTAGTGTTTGTTAAAGGCAAATGCAATTTAACATTAAAGTGAAAAATATGTAACAGTGTTATGTGATTGTGAGTAAAAAGATTGTAACAATGTTATGTGAATTGTGTAATATTAAATAATACATATATGTAATACTCCTATATTGCAAATAGAAAATGCTCGCAATGACCCAACAGGCATTCCTGTAAATGTTTTTTTGAAAGTAAACTTGCTGTGTTAAACGATATATAAGCGTTTTCAATATTAAATATATTTTAATGTTTTTCAGGAAACATTTTGTAAGCGTTGAGGGCAAATGTTTATAAATATTTTAACTGTGAAAGTAAATTGTAGACGTTTTTTTTTGTTTTATCGGCCTATTATTAAATGATTCAAGGTTCGATTCGAGCTAAAGGCCAGAAAAATAATTTTTTTCTAATGATAATTATTGTTTTTTTTTTTTGATTTTTCTATAATTGAAAAATTGTATTTTGTTTTGGAATACTATGTCATGTAATAATGGCAAACAAAGTAATTGACAATCCAGCATTATCAGTGATTTGCAACAGATGGCGCAACGCTGATTAAATATAGTTGGTAAGGAGGAATAGAAGCAGCAATTTATCAGTCAAACAAACCACCGCTGTATAGCTAAATGGTTAGCGCAGCGTGCCTAAAGCGTACTGGTGATGAAGGCTTAGCACCCTTCGAAATGGATCTATCTGCGCAGCTATGGCAGGTTGTCTGAAAAAATTGTCTATTTACTATTCCAAAAACAAAATACAATTTTTCAAGTATAGCAAAATTAAAAAAACAATAATTATCATTATACCGTTTTCACACAGAAACTTAATCGAATCACAATTCTATTTAATGAAATAATTATGTTTGCGTTTTCATACAGAGCCTTTTGCTTCATTAAGCGAACATCTGTCAGCAGCCCCAAACAAATATTTCGTTAAAATAGTTAAAATGGAAATCAGCCGTTTCCTTCTTAACTATAAATACAATCATAGATGATATACCAAGGTTAGGTTAGGTTAGGTTGAACTGGCCGGTCCATGAGGACCTCACATAGACTGATTGAGTCCGTAGTGTTACCAGAAGTTTGTTTGATGATGTACCTAAAAAAGCCATATTATCTTTTGCAGCAAATGCAGCAAAAATTAAATTTTGATTTTTTCGTGCTTTTCTATTTTTCGTAAATTATTAAAAATAATTTATTTTTGATTGTCAGTTGTTACATTGGCAATAAAATTCGAAGCACCAAGCAAAACCGACTGGATTTTGCACTCGATTTTAATTAAGAATTTGTATTTTGTATGGAAAATTTAATTCAATTAGGGCTTTAATATAGAAAACTTGACTAATTATTTCATTGAGCCTCTGTGTCAAATCGGCATTAGAACGATTTTGTTGTTCCGGCCTTGAGCTCGAATTGAACCTTGAATCGTAAATTGTAAATGTTTACAAAAAAAACACGAAACACGAAACACGAAAAACATTTGTCAACATGGATACTTTTAAATTATTTTCATAAACGTTTGTATATGTAAGACCGCTTCTTGAAATCTCCAAGAATGCTTTAGAATTGCAGCTAAACTTGATTTAATGTATATATGAAAATAGGAAAATATACATATGCGCACGTGTATTATACGTATAAATTATTGAAATAATTGATTGAAATAAGAACTATCGTTTAAAAAAGCATTGGAAAAATATTTATAAAAAACTTTATTTTAGCAATTTTTTATATGCTTACATTTAAAAGCTTAAAAGCAAGGAACCGTTTCGATTATTTGACGCTAATTTCTAAACGATTTATAAACAAAAAAATCAAGGTTTTGTAAGCTTAATGTTTTTTGAGAAAACTTATTCAAACTTACATTACGTTTCCTTTGCTTGTTGGGTAATTTCAATATTATATATGTACACACAATAATGTATGTATTTATATACAAACATAAATTCCTAATTTCAAACATTCATTAAAGTATAGCTGCAATTCTAACGAGTTCTTGGACAATGCAGCTATTCTCTTCCATGTACAAACGTTTTCGAAAATAATTTGAAATTTTCAAGTAAAAACACGTTTGCAAATAGTTTTTTAATGTTTTTTGTAAACATTTACAGTTTGCTTTCAGAATTCAATTATTTATAAACTTTTGCCTTCAGCGCTTATAAAAATTTTCTGAAAGAAGTTAACAAATATTTAATAGGCTCATTTCATTTCTAGACAACCGGTCCGCGCGGGACATGATTTTTGATTTCGATGAAATTTTAATATGTTGTTCTTTGGTCAAAATAATGAAACACGTGTTTTTTTTTTTTTTTTTTTGCCTCATTCAAATTTTTTTCGGATTTATCGGAAGTTGAATTCGATAAAATGCAATCGATATTTTATTCACCTATTTTTTCAGCTGTCAATAACTTTGTCAAAAATTAACCGGTTCTTATGTTTTTTCTTTGAAATTTTCGATATTACATTTACTTTTATATAAATTTATAAACAATAGCGTATAGTTTAAAAACTATTTTTTTTAGTATTTAGTAAAATATTATGACTTTTTTCAAAAATTAGTCTCTCAAAAAAGGTAATTTTTTTTGTTTAAACTTTTTCTATATTGAGTGAACGGTTTATATTTCAACTTGGCTAAATGCATTAGCCAAAACTTGTTGTTTTCGAGATATGAATTTTTGAATATTAAAATTTTTTTCCCCCTATATTTATGCAATACATATCAGCATAAGTGTGACAAGAAAAAAATTTAAATTTAGATACATTTGATTATTGAATACAAAAACAAAAACACTTAGGCCCGGTTTTTCAGTACAAGTTTAACTCAGTTTGTCAATTAAACTACCCTTAAACTTATTCTGCAGTTTTTCAGTGTACTTTAAATGAAGTTTAAGCTGAGCTCAAGCGGCTGATCTGGCAGAATTAAACTCTAGTTAGCTTATCAGTTATTTGCGTTCGTTCGAAATGGCGTCGAATATAACCAATAAGCATTTGGGCTTGAGTACCATTAGAGCTCGCTAGGCATACTTCTAAAATCTCAAGAGTTGTTTCGAAACAGTAGCTTAACTCGAGAATCATAGCGTACTCAGTAAAATGCTATTACTTAAGTTGAAAAAATTTAATTCCCAAGTTGTGGTTCTCTAACTGGACTCAAATATAAGATTCCATACTACAGTATTTTCACGAAAATAAATAAAATATATATAATTTATTTTTGATTAATTGCGGTTCATTACTTATATCAACCAGGTGTTTATATCTCACAATAATAATATAAATAATATAATAAACAGCTGCTGGTGTTGGTGGTACCACCTTGGAGATTTTTTTTTTCAACTCCACCTCAACTCGATATCCAATGTAGGATATTAACTGGGGAAATGTGTTGGATATTCATTTGAGAACTGTACATTTCCCAAAATCTCTCAAAGGTTGGATAATAATTTGATAACCATAATAACGTTGGAGATCAACTCGAGAACTCTAAGTTTTACAAAATTTCTCAAAGGTAGGATAGTGATTGTTGAACGAAATTGGATATCAACTCGAGAACTATCTGGTTTAAGAATAATTAAATAATGATATTGGATATCGCTTCTCCGGGACTAGATATATATTTCGCTGGAGAAATATTTTTTCCATATTTGTTGGGTAAACAAAATCCAGCTGTTGCCGTATCAACAAATTATATAGATAATAAAATTTTGCCGTACAAAAAAGTGTACCCCAAAGGCGGGCTTAAACTGTGACTGAAAAACTGCGCAGTAGTTTAAGTGGAGTTTGAATTTGACTAGAGTTTAAGCAAACTTAGTATAAGCTTAGGTTAACCAACTACTGAAAACCGTGCCTTAAACAGATATATTGGCAATCTGATGTTTGTGATTGTACCTAGCCTATAGGAATATTATATATATGAAATAATATATTTGCTTTGTTAAATTTTATGTCAAATTATGCAGCCTGTCTCATAAAGATAAAAAAATATTTCAACGCACAAAGGAGAAGTAAAACTATTTTGTATTAATTTTTTCAGCCGAAATTTATTATTAGGCTAACTTTGCTGGATTATATGCCCATTAACCGGATGCTTAGATCCCATAAATCTAATTTGTTTATGTCCCTTAAAGTTATGAAATTAATTTTATTTTAGTAAATATGTTTGCGTGAACAATATCAATGTTGTTTCTTTTTCTTTTCTTTCTAATTTATTCTGCTTTGTTATATCTTAGTATTATATCGTTCACAGACGATATTTTATGGTAGATATGGTCATATATATTCATGAAATGGAGTGTTTACAAATTTAATACAAATTAATTACGTACATAGATCTCAATGGGAATCCCAAAGTTAAATATCTGAACATTAGAATCTTCATATTTCCACAATAATAACATTAAAACCCGGAAAAAAGTCTAAGTGCACTTACTGCGTTTTTATATGGAACAGTTTATTCACTTCAGTTAATTTTTTCGCACTTTAAGTACTTTATTTTTTTCTTTCATTTAAACATTTTTTAGTAAACTCTGCCTTATTTTTCATTACATAAATTTTTTTATATTTTTATTTTATTTTTTATGAAGGTATCCTCTATTCTATACGAAATTTTCGTTTTGTGTCACACTTACATATTACATATGCCACCGTGGTGTGATGGTAGCGTGCTCCGCCTATCACACCGTATGCCCTGGGTTCAACTCCCGGGCAAAGCAACATCAAAATTTTAGAAATAAGGTTTTTCAATTAGAAGAAAATTTTTCTAAGCGGGGTCGCCCCTCGGCAGTGTTTGGCAAGCGCTCCGGGTGTATTTCTGCCATGAAAAGCTCTCAGTGAAAACTCATCTGCCTTGCAGATGCCGTTCGGAGTCGGCATAAAACATGTAGGTCCCCTCCGGCCAATTTGTAGGGAAAATCAAGAGGAGCACGACGCAAATTGGAAGAGAAGCTCGGCCTTAGATCTCTTCGGAGGTTAGCGCGCCTTACAGTTATTTTTTTTTTTAAAGCGCCAATTGCATACCTAACGGGTGGCGTGAAATAGGCTAAATTCCTTTAGCACATTCTTCGTTTTTAACTAAAAGTTCGTGTTTTTTGAATTATGACACTATTGAAGTAAATGGGCGATATATGTATATTAGGGCGGGTCGATTTAAAAATCGCTCATTGCTCTGTGAAAATCGTATTCTAGGGATCAAAATAAGAAACTTTGCCGAAGGAACCATATCTCTAAAACGAATTCTGATGTCCCCCCCCCCCCCCCCCCCCCTTTGGGTCGAACTTTTGGGTAGGGGCAATTTCAATTATACCTTTTGTGTCTTGTGGTGGCTTAAAAAAAACAACACAAGCAATTTTACGATCTGCAATTGTGTCACAGTGATATCTTCATTTTTTAAAACGGTTGAACAAAAAACCCACACAACTATGTTTACGACATGCAAATGCATCACAGTGATGCCTTGGTTTTAAAAGGGGGTTGTAAAAACGCTAATTTCTAATAAATTTTTTTAACTTCTTTTCTATTACTAAGTTAAATTCATTTTTCATTTTCATATGTTCTGACTAAATAAATTTCTAAAGAGAAAAATAAACTCCAAAAAGAAAAAACATAGGCATTTCAAAGTGGGATTTTTCAAAATTTGCCCCTACGACCCAAAGGGGCGGACATCAGAATTCGTTTTAGAGGTATGGTTCCTTCGGCAAAGTTTCTTATTTTGATCCCTAGAATATGATTTTCATAGAGCAATGGGCGATTTTTTTGCCTCCCACAAATCGACCCGGCTTAATGTGTATGGTGATATAGGCCTACTGGGGAACCGAGCACCCAAAACTAATTTGGGCAGCGCGCCGACGGGGACCTTCCGGGTGGTGTGGAGAAAGCTATTTTTCAATTCAATTTCAAGTAATTTAACCATAGTTCTATATCAATTTCATTTGATTTTACATTTGAAAAGTTTGTAGAAAATTTAAGAAAATACAATCAAAAAGTACAACGTCTTAGATCAAATTCAAAATTTTAGTGAAAAGTTTAAGTAAGTTAGACCAGTTTGCTATATTTCCAACACTGGACGCATAGACTCAGTTGAAAAAAAAATACAAGTTGGTCCAATTTCGACCACAGGCGATACTAGTGTAATTAAATAAGTATACGCATGTAAAAAGTATGAATATGGCCGCTATAAATTTAGTACTTACTATAATAAATGAGTCTTTAAAGTAGTTAGCTTGACTTATATACATTGGAATGGGTCGATGGGTCGATTTGTATGGACGAAAGTTAAAGTCCAAATCCTATCGAAAAATCGATGGCGCGATATCGTTTAATAAATCGACCCAGTCTAATATACATACATACATACATACATACAAACATACGCTAAGTTGTATAAGCCATTTTAGTAAGCCCTCGTAAAATAAAAGAACACCCATTTATAGTATACATGTACATATAACTACCGATGACTGAATTGCACTTGTCTTATTTGTATTTGTTCTTTCTGCGGCAGAACTAAACCATGTCATTTATTTTTCTTTTGATGCCCATTTTGTTTTTGTTGCTTAGTCTTGCCATTAACAATTACTTTCTGCGGTTTTTTTGGCAGATCACTAAATATATTATTGACATACTCATTACCCTCTGCTTCGCCTCCTTCTGACTCATCTGTATCATTTGAATTGTTAAGTTCCTCCGGCTGATTTAATTCAATCGCACAACGACGTGGGAACCAGCCACGTATTGGACCTTTACGTTGTAATTTCGGATTTTGTAACTCCATCTCAGATAAAATGCGTTCCCCAAAGAGCCAATGCTGACGCAGACGTGTAACTCTAATTATATCGCCAGGTTCGAGACGTATACGTGCTTCGTCAGTACATGGCGGTGAAAGGCAAACGCGGAAACCTTGTGAGAAAATTGGCAGGTAATGACCCGTGGCTGGACGTATACATCGAAATATTTTGGTACGTGCGCGTTTCTCGGCTTTTTGGGCGATTTGTTCGAGCTGAAAATAGAAAATTAACAGTAATTTAATTATTTGTCTATTTTAAAGGTTGCTTAAATAATATGTGTTTAATGTAATAATTTTCCACGGTATGCCCCGCTTTAAAACGGGTTTGAAAGCTTAGCTATGTAATGCATGCTACTCTGCACATCACACCCATAAACCTAGCGCCCAAGAACATGTCGTTAACAAACGCAAAGAGACTTAATGCCACAGAACAGTGTAAGTGCAGGCTGTACGTCCATAGTAGCGTAGCGTCATACTGGAACGACTACATGATTTTAAGTCTTCGCTTCGATGGAGGTCTTCGAAATTAATGGATGGGCAGTGTCTGCACATTCAGTATAAGCAAATGCCACATACAATATCAATGTAGTGCCTTTCAGATGGAAATAGTAGCCACGACCAATGTATTACAAATACTTGAGGAAAACAGCATAAACTGTCGCCATGACAACTTTTTAATTGACAGCCAAGTGACTATCATGGAGCATATGCAAAGATTTGCACCCGATCAACCAGGCAGGAAAGGCGTGACAATTAGCGCGAGCTAATGCAAGTGTTTTACGAAAATAGAAAAACAAACTTAGTCTTATCAATAAAAAGAGTGAACTGTGCGATAATGATAGGTTTACTTACCAGCTAGCGCCTTGTGCCTATAAATTAAGCTTCATCAGTGATAGCAGAAACGGTTGAGCACCTATTGTATTAGTGGCCCGCGCTCGCCAGATTAAAGCTCTAACTATTAGGTGCAACACACATCTTTCAGATCAGGAAGCAGCAAGCAAGAACGGTCCCAGAAAGCTTCTCGTATTAGGCAAAAAGACGTATTTATTGTAACCCTAGTTCTGGATAAGGTTATGCAGATTGTGCGTCAACAATAAAATACTAGTAACACCATAGACATTCAGCCTATGCGAGGCCCCAACTGGCGTACAAGTGAAAAAATCAGTCTACAATATTTTACATTTTGCGTAAGCCTAATGTGAGTTTACAATAAATATTTCGACTGATCGACTTCTGCAATACATCCGTTTTGAAACAGTCGGAACCGAAATCGGAAGTCTAAATCAATCGGAACTTCCGACGCACTGGAAACAGAATCGAAGCTATATTACATCCCATTATGTATGTATTCGAGATTTAAGGGCAGCCAGTTACCTGAACGGATTCGGAACATACTAAATTTTGCTTTATCGGAATCCGAACCGAACTGGGAAGATTCGACATATCAGAAACGGAATCGAAGCTTTGTTACATCCCTAGTAAGAATTATCTTTTAATTTAGAAAGATGCTCTTTTCTTTCAAATATGTTAGATATTTGTTTGAAGAAGAAGAGCAGGGACCGGATCTATTCAAAAATATTTATGGCTGCTAAAAGTTTTGATTGAGAAAACGATAGGGAGCAAAAATGGTAGATGGAGAGCGAGGGATAGAGACAGTGGAAGAGGAAGACGGAGAGAGTGATAGAGGGAGTGTGGGCGGGACAAGCGAAAATAGTTTGGAAGTAGAGTTTACTAAGAGGACCCTAAGTGGGTTAGGGGGTTAGAATATACCCGCGGTAGGTATGTCTGTCGTAAGAGGCGACTAAATACCAGATTCAAGGGGTTGTGTAGCGCAACCCTTTCAGGTTGCCAGCACAATGTATAGCTTCTCCAAACCCAATTGTCAACTTCACCTATCCATGGCGAATCCTGTTTCATTAACAGCCGAGGCTCTGGCGACCCGAACTCCTCACGGATCTAGGGAGTGGGAGGGCGGTATGGCCAAGAAACCCCACGTGGTCATAACAAATCGTTCCCGAGATGGTCGAGCTTGGAACCGGAACGTACCGGATCTGCATCCGGCGAACGACCATCAACATCGATAACACTCACCAAGACCTTCGGGGTGTCCTTATCGCTACAGCAACAACAACAACAACGGTTTACTAAGAGGTTTATCCTCGAGCAGTAACCTTATTATGTGAGACAACAAGGCAGCTTACGTGCCTTGCAGTCCTATGCAATTACTTTTAAGCTAGAGAATAAAAACCTTGGCGTCGTAAATGGTCTAGAAAGCAAAATCAAGGTTTTATTTGGACTCAAGGGCACACACTAGGGAATCCATAAGTATCTGGGAGACAGAGCAATTCAGAACACACTTGATTGAATTTCCAGGGCAAAGACAAGCCAATTAATTGATTATATTCCCAGCAACGAGAATATCAGCCAACTTATTAATTTAAGAAGAGAGGGCCTTTGAACTATCACTGGTTACCATACGGGACACTTTAGTGTCCGCTATCATCTCAATAGGTCAAATCTATCTGATGGACAAATCTGTCGCTTTTGTGAGCTGGAGGATTAAACGTCGGCTCACATTCTCTGTCAATGCATCGCTCTGGCAAGGCAGAGACTTTCCCATCTAGGTGACTTGACTCTTAGTCCCTTCGTAATCGGGAGTAAAAAGCCGGAAGAGGTACCTAAATACATTAAAAGCCTCCACATACACTAATAGGCTGAAAGGTCAAGCACAATAGAACTAAATAAAGGTCGCAGTGCATCGAAGCCTATTAATAAAAATAATAATAAAGTAAATATTATAATAAGTATTTAACATACCGTTAAAGTGTATTGATCGCAGCCATCTATAACGGGCCATACAATGCCATCACCCTGCATAAGATTTTTTCGATTGAAGACTTGGCTCAAATTTCGTTTCCAACCTAAGTCGTAGGGATAATAAAAGTCTTCTTCTTCTGAATTGCAATAACGTCGATACATCGCTTTCTCCAAAATCCACATTTCAATGCTAGTTTGATTCTTTAAAATTGATTTTATCTGTAAAAATGTCAATCACAAAAGACATAAACATACTATATAGAATTACATCAATCAACACAGTTATAAAATAGAGCAGCACGTTAAAATTAATACGAAGCAACGAATTTATTACTTTAATGGGTTTTAAAAAGTAAGACGACGATCTAAGCTTTTTTTGCAAGTGGGATATGTGTACATCCCTTTTCTTCCAGAATAATGCCGAGGTATTTATATGTATGGACGATGTCTATACTTATGTTACAGTCGCTGGTTTTTGTGCAAGCAATCCTAAAAATTGAGCGGGAAATATGCGGAGGCCTTATGTACATTGCTTTGTTTTAGAGACGTTTATTGCCAGACCACTATCATGTGCCCATTTAGTTATTATACTGTAACGAATTTAGTGCAATTCCGCTTATTTGCAACCTTCTACTAACGTTCGTATCGCTAAACTGTTGAATAAATAGTTCCAATATTCAATAATGCGAAATGACCTTTATTAAAGTACTTCACAATAACACTTACACTTCGCAACCAATAGCGTGCTTAAATCAAACTGATTGCTCATACCTCAGCTGGTGCTGCTTTTATTCTCTTCGGTTTCCTCGTTCGCTGAAGATTGCATACTTTTGTGAGTAAGTCAGAAATATGCATGTTTGTGTGTGAGAACTACTTTTCTGATGATTGCATACTTTTGTGAGTATCTCTCCGCTGCTGTATGTACATATGTGTAGACATACTGATTGATTTGTTTATGTAGATACAAGTAACTGCTTAGTATCTGCTTAGAGATGATAGTATCCCTTACAGTTGCTAATATTCGTCACAATATCTAGCTTTCTTTGCATTATGCTTATTGCGGTTTGTAGTTCCCTATGTGGTACAACTATTGCTATATCATCTGCGTATGGAAAGACCTCACAGTTTGTTAGGAGCCCTAAACATACTATTTGCGTTAATTATATAGAGGATTGGTCCTAATTTTGACCCCTGCGGGACTCCGTAAGATAGTGTTGTTTTATTGCTATATTCATTTTCTATTTTTACACTATATCTCCGTAGTTCTACGTAACTTGCAAACCATTTAAGGCAATCCCCACTTACTCCGGCAGTATCTAATGCTTCGGGCAATTTTTGATGTGATAATGTATCAAATGCTTTGCTGAAGTATATAAATAGAGCAATGACGTGATAATTTTTCCCGATGTTGTAATTAATTTTGCTGGAAAATTTACCCCATAACTGGTCTATGTTTTTAATTTTTTGAAATCAATATTGTCGGTGATCAATTACTTTATACTTAACTATAAAGCCTGTCAACCTACTCACAATGATGTAGTGCCAAAGTAAAATGCATTAAAATAAATTGTAGATGGCAACCCTCTTTAGAAATGTGCAAGATGCAACCATACATCAGATGCACTTGGCATCACTAAAATTGTTAGAGTCGAGCAATTTGGAGAGTTTCTGATTGGTTGAAACTGCCGTTGTTCGACGCCATGATTTTATTTTGGATGCCATCATTAATTTCGTTGCTAAGCAACGAAGAGAAAAACTGCCGAGCTACAGGTTGGCGTTAGCGGCAGTTTTCAGTTTGAAGTGAACCGGCCGCCGCGTAAGTTGTAATAAAAATTAAAATACACTTACGCACTTAGCGTAACAGAAAAACTTAAACTAAAGCCAAGTGACAATAAAAGAAACAAAGTGTTAGAGAACTGATTAGAGTGTTAAAGGACTAATTAGAATAAAAGTTTCAAGGAACTGAGAGTTTAAATAAAAGAAAAATATTTTTAAAAACTAAACAAATTTTTATTAATTTAAAAGGGAAAAGTGTGAGTGCGTAGCTCTGTGTGTGCGCGCAGAACATTTTTTACAGATCCGTAAAATGGATCTTTTACATGGCGACCGTGGGCCGAAGCCCTGGAAATGCGGCGAGTGGCCGGAAGGAGGTAAGCCTCCCAACAGGCGTGGGCATTAAAAAAAAATACCCACTTAAAATTTAAAATTTAAATTCAAAAAAAATATAAAAATTTGAAAAATTACAAAATATACAAAAACCCTACAAAAAATTTTAAAAAACATCAAAAATCTTCAAAAAAACTACAAAAATTAAAAAAAAAAAAACATTTACAAAAAAAATATAAAACATTTAAAAATTCTTACAAAAAAAATACAAAACATTTAAAAATTCTTACAAAAAAAATATAAAACATTAAAAAACTATTACAAAAAAATATATAAAAATTTGAAAAAAAAGATACAAAAAAAATTAAAAAAAAAAAAAAAAAAAATTTACATGAAATACAAGTTTAAAATTCTACAAATATATAAAATCAAAAATAGCACAAAAACTTTAAAATCAAAAATTACAAAAAAAGTACAAAAGATTAAAAACCAATACAAAAAAAAAAAATTTTTTAAAAATTTGGAAAATCTACAAAAAAATACAAAAATTACAAAAACCTTTTCACAAAATTATAATACTTAAAATCATTACAAACAAAAACATATAAAACTGAGGAAAATATACAAAAAATTTAAAATCATTAAAAACCAAAAATATGTAAAAATTAACAAAAACCCACAATTTGAAATGGTAAAAGAGAAAAAACTTACGAAATTAACAAATAAGGCAGTGGTGGTGGATTTTTTTGTTGGTCGTGGCTAGTGGTAGGAAAAAAAAGCGGTTGGAAAAATATACATATACACATAATATCAAGACCTAATAAAAATCAGAAATAATACGAAAATTCAAAGCTTATAAAACAACAAACTAATCGGCAGCATAAATAATAAAAGAAATTAGAAAAAAGTGGGGAAAAAAAGTTTGAACTATAAAATCAAAACCGAAGCTGTACCAAAAAACTAGTGCAAAAACGGCATTAGCCACACCATTTCAATAACGGAACTAGCCACGCCACCGTCATAACGGCAAACCACCGTACACCATTAAATAGCGGAAAACAAGCGACGCCATCAGCAGCAGAACACCAAGCAGTAGCAGCAGAAAAGGAAGCGCAGCAGCAGAACATACAGCGGTAAATCAAACAAGCAGCATTGGTATGGCGAAATAAAACTTTTGATACATATTTTCATATTTAATAAATACATTTAAAAATTACATTTTTCAAATTTCATATCGAAGTTAAAATATATTTCATTCATTTTCAAAATTATTATAAAAATATTTTGCTTTATAGTCAAAATTAAATTGTCTACAAAATATTTTATTAAAACTCACATACTCATACATACATATATGTGTAAAACCATGTGTAAAACCATAGGTAGGCACTGTAGAACAGGGTCGGACAAAAACTGAAGAAAAAATTTTTTTTAATCCATTCGACCTTTTCGTTATTCAAACAATGGTGGTTCAATAAATTTTCATAAAAGTTTTCATTAGTTTAATCCCACTCTGCCCTACAGTGGGCTCCATCAACACAAAAATACAAAAAAAATTTTTCTTTTCGTAAGCGGTGCGTCCGCGTAAAAATATGACATAAATTTTTTTTCAAACCCCGGTGCGTCCGAGGACATTTTTAATACAATTTTGGAAAGATGCGGTGCGCCCGTATCTATAAAAATAAAAACAAGACAATTTTGATAAAAGAGGTGCGTCCGTTTAAGCCTGTACAAAAATATTTGCCATTCTATAATCTTTGCATTTAAATTCAAATAAAATTATAACTTTGCCATACATTTCAATAAATATATTCGTAAACAATCAACATCTTTCAAATTGCATGTGAATCCCAATTCCCATTCCCGTTTTACATGAAAAATTTTTAGCTAATTTCAATCATTGGATTTGGATTTGCGGACAACAAAGGCGTAAAGTATTTCTTTAATCTTCCTTTTCATTAACTAATCACTAACGTTAGTATTTCAATAAAATTCACTAACTAAAGTTTTTTGCTATAAGTATTCGCTAACCAATTATATAATTATAACTAACATCTAAAAGCTTTCAAAACTACATACTTTCACAAATTTCTTTTAAAATATTTTCATAAATTTCCTTTAAGAATACTTTCATAATTTTCTTTTGAGCTCAACTCAACTCGTTCCAATTTAATTTCCTTTAAATTTCTATTCAATCTTCATAAACAAATACCACATATCTTGCAACAAAATTTTTTAATATTTCGTCCATTCGTTTCAACACGTATGGACCTAAGAAGCGGAAAGGTTATTTCTAAAAATTCCAATCCAGATTCAAGTCCCGAAAATTCAGAGCAAAATTTAGATGCCACAAACTTAGAGCAAGATATAGATTCCAATAACTCAGATTCTGATTCATCTTCGAGTTCATCGTCAACTAATACCTTAACAAGTGAACATAATTATAAATTATCCCTGAGTGCAGACTTTTTAGGATTTGCTGATCAGCCTGTAACTCCAAATTCTAGTTTCTCTATTCTAACTCCGATTCTTAACGTTACAACCATGGCCACAATCGAGGAGAAAAAATCGTTTATTAGTACTTGTGCCTCGATTATGCGAGACAACTACAGTGGAGACCCGTTAGCACTTGGCTCGTTTATAAATAAAGTTGAATTAATGGAAGTATTCTCTAACGAAAACTTAACTCCTACTTTAATTGCATTTTTAAAATCCAAGCTCGAAGGCAAAGCTCGCGAAGCACTACCAACGCATATAGAATCAGTCAGCCAAATTAAAGAAGCGCTATGTAGTGAAATTAGGCCAGACAACTCGAAAGTTGTCGCGGGAAAAATTGCAGCCTTAAGAGTAACCAATAACAATTTTTCAGAATTTTCAAAGCAGGTAGAAGAGCTTTCTGACTCGTTAGAGCGCTGTCTAATCATTGAAGGTATGACGAAGGCAAAAGCCCATGAGATGGCGGTTGAACAAACCATTAGCGTTTGTAGATTAAATAGTAGGTCAGACATGGTGAAATCGATCCTTGCGTCAACAACCTTCAAAGATTCAAAGGACGTAGTAGCGAAAATGATTATAGAGCGAGAACAGGAAGTTAAAGAACGGCAAGTGTTAGCGTTTCGGTCACATCCGATAAGATATAGTAATTTCCGTGGAAATTCTAGAGGTAACAGCAATTTCAGATATAACAACAATAGTAATTTTCGATTTAACGGTAATGCAAATAGGCAACACACTAATACAAATTTCCGAAATAACAACTATAACAGAGGCAATAATCACAATTATAACAGAGGCTATAATCGCAATTATAATAGAGGCAATAGCAATTCCAACAATAACAATAATAATCGGTCTGGAAATAACAGAAATTCCAATAATCAGGGTTCAAATTCTAGAAATTCAGCCAATGTTCGTTCTTTAAATGCCGAAGCCCCTCAGGCGCGAACACTGAGGGAGCAGGAGCATTTCGACTAAATACTTCTCAATCAATATATTGTCTAAATTTAAATTTTTCCGATTTCGTCGAAGTCGCTTGTAGCGATTCTCATAAAATATGTTCCTTTCTAGTAGATTCACAGGCAGACATTTCACTAATAAAAATTTCCAGTTTGGCAAACGATGTAGAAGTAGACGATAGTAACGTAATAAATATTACAGGCGTAACAACAGACACGGTAACGACAATAGGAACAGTTAATACAAGTATAATCGCATCAAATAAATTTTTTCCTCTGACTCTTCATGTTGTCAATGACAACTTTAATATTCCTTCGGACGGTATAATAGGGAAAGATTTTCTAAAAACGAACAAATGCATAATCAATTATGCTAATGACACAATTACATTCGGACAAGGGACAGAAAAGGTAAATGTTTCAATTTTGCATAGCACTTCAACAAATACTCTTGTAATTCCACCAAGATGCGAAGTTTTTCGTGTTTTTAGTTTGGAAAATTCGACAAGTCCAGTTTTTGTCGATTCTCAGGAACTTAGTAACGGTGTCTTCACAGCAAAATGTATCGTTGATACAAAAAACCCAATAATAAAAGTTATCAACACCACCGACGAGGTCAAGTATGTAAAAGATTTCAATATTCAAACTGAAGACATTAAAAACTTCAATGTCTATCGAATAAATGATACACCTATCGATTCAAAACGTATAGAAGAGCTTAAATCAATTTTGGCAAAACAAATGCCTTCTTACGCTAAAAAGAAATTACTTGATTTATGTTTGAAATATTCTGATATTTTTGCATTAAAAACCGACTTAATGACGCTTAATAATTTCTACGAACAAAAACTTAGACTAACTGACAAAACTCCTGTCTATATTAAAAATTACCGTTTGCCATACACACAACGCGAAGAAATCAATAAACAAGTCGAAAACCTACTACAGAATGATTTAATCGAACCTAGTTTTTCAAATTATAACAGTCCTTTAATTCTGGTACCGAAAAAAGATCCAACAGGCAAAAAGTCGTATCGTATGTGCGTAGATTTCAGAGCAGTCAATAAAAAGCTCATAGCCGACAAATTTCCACTAGCACGCGTTGATGACATACTCGATAATCTTGGCAGAGCCAAATACTTTTCAACTTTAGATCTTTTTTCTGGTTTTCACCAAATACCCCTTCACCCTAAATCTAGAGACGTAACTTCTTTCAGTACAGATCGAGGAGCTTTTCGGTGGAAAGTTTTACCTTTCGGGTTAAACATTGCACCAAACTCATTTTCTCGTATGATGTCAATAGCATTTTCAGGCATTTCGCCAAATCAGGCTTTTATGTATATTGACGACGTTATCGTCATTGGTTGTAGTGAGACACACCACCTTAAAAATTTGGAAAAAGTTTTCGAAACCTGTAGAAAGTTTAATTTAAAGCTGAACCCAATCAAATGCAATTTCCTTCGTTCTGAAGTAACTTTTCTAGGCCATAAATGTACGTCAAAAGGTTTGCTGCCAGACGATTCAAAAATAGACGCTATTAAAAGGTATACTAAGCCAAAAGACAAAGATGCGGTTAGGCGATTTGTCGCATTTGCAAATTATTACAGGCGATTTATACCGAATTTTGCGTCACTGGCAGCGCCTTTAAATCGTTTAAATAGGAAAAAAGTTGAATTTGTTTGGGACGAAGCGTGCGAAAACGCTTTCGAAAAACTAAAACAAGCATTAATGTCCCCTCAACTACTACAATACCCTGACTTCACAAAAGAATTTATAATTACAGTAGATGCTTCTAAGAGTGGGTGTGGCGCTATATTAAGCCAAAAGCACGGTGATAACGATTTACCAATTTGTTTCGCGTCAAAATCTTTTAATAAAGCAGAACAGAAAAAAGCAATTATCGAATTAGAACTCCTAGCAATACATTTCGCTATAAAGCATTTTCGTCCATATGTTTACGGTACAAATTTCACAGTAAAATCTGATCATAGACCACTAGTTTATCTTTTTAACATGAAAGACCCTTCGTCTAAACTTTCTAGAATTCGATTAGAACTATCAGAATATAAATTTACGATTGAATATATAAAAGGAAAATCTAACGTTGTGGCTGATGCTCTTTCACGCATTAGTATAGACGAAATAAAAGAATCTACAAAGCATGTTTTAGCAGTCCAAACGCGATCACAAACCAAACAAAAGGAATTACAAAATAAAGACGATAATTTTACTGATACTTTTTGCGAAACGCCTAAAGTACAAGTTTATGACAAATTTTCATACAATTTTTCAAAAAAGATACCGCGAATAAAATCGACTATACAATTTAATAAAAATAATGAGATCTCTAATATACAAATTTATGCGCATTTAAAACATAAAAAATTAAATTTACTTAATTTTGTGAATGCTAACGGAAAAACAAATTTAGATGAGTTATTTTCGAGGCTTGAAAAAGCAGCCGGCAGTCACAATATTAAGCAGTTAGAATGGCCAAAGAATGATATATTTTTCAAAGAATTTTCGATTACAAATTTTAAAATCAGTGGTAATAAAATTTTAAAATCATTGCAAATAATATTAACAGACTCTGTAGAAACTGTAACAGAAACAGAGCAAAAACAAAAACTTATGACAATTTATCATGAGGACCCTTTGTTAGGCGGTCATTGCGGTACAAAACGATTATATTCCAAATTAAGAACAAAATACTATTGGAAAAATATGACAAGAGACATTGCGAAATTTGTCAAAAATTGCAATAAATGCCTTTTAAATAAAGTAAAACCAAAAACAAAGGAAAATCTTGTTTTGACTCCAACCCCCTGCAAACCCTTTGACATAATAATTGTCGATACAATAGGTCCACTTCCGGAATCCAAATATGGTAACAAGTTCGCTGTTACTATGATTTGTGACTTTTCTAAATACCTGGTAACAGTAGCTGTACCAGATAAATCAGCAAAAACTATTGCTTGCGCTATTTTTGAAACCTTTATATTAACATATGGTACAATGAAAGCTATTAGATCCGATTTAGGAACGGAATATAAAAACGAATTATTCTCTGAATTGACGAAACTTTTAAAGATTGATCATGATTTCTCAACAGCTTACCACCACGAAACTGTTGGTACTGTTGAAAGAAATCATAGAGCCTTTAACGAATACTTACGTGCGTATCTGAATGAAACGTATTCAGATTGGGATACATATTTAAAATACTTTACATTTTTACACAATACTACAAGTAGTTCGGTTTTTGATAATAAATTCACTCCGTTTGAATTAATATTTGGCAGAAAAACTACAATGCCACATGAATTGCAAAAAGAGCAAATTGATCCGATCTATAACGTAGAAAATTACGCAAAAGAGCTTAAGTTTAGAATGCAAAAATCGCATAAAATGGCAAAAAATTTGATTAATAAGCATAAGATTAGAAATAAAGATTTATACGATAAAACGGCTAAGCCTTTAGATATTAAAATTAACGATAGAGTTTTAGTACAAACAGAACCTAGGAATAAACATAAAAATATATATCAAGGTCCCTACATAGTAAAGAATATTGATGGGCCAAATGTAACTATTTGTGAGATAAGTAAAGAAAACGAAAAAATTGTACACAAAAATCGAGTACAAAAAATTAATTAATCTAATAATCTATTATTAATCATATAAATATATTTTAAAACCGCCAATGAAGGCAAAAAAAAAAAAAAAATGTAACAAACAAATATACATTTAATTAGGTAGATTTTACAATAAGAAAAAAAACCGGTTTACTTCAAAACATCAAATTCAATATTTTAAACTAACTTTTATATATTTCACTTTATTCAAAATATTACTTTCATTTTTAATCATCTTTTTAGAAGTTGCACTGCGATGAACGAATGAGTCCCGGGTTAGAGCACCCTAATGCTAGCAAACTCCTTCGTTCATAACATTACAACAACATATTAAAGCCTAAAGAAGAATGTGGCAAGATTAATTACTAATCTTACCAAATTCTTCTTTTCTAAAGGGGGAAGATGTAGTGCCAAAGTAAAATGCATTAAAATAAATTGTAGATGGCAACCCTCTTTAGAAATGTGCAAGATGCAACCATACATCAGATGCACTTGGCATCACTAAAATTGTTAGAGTCGAGCAATTTGGAGAGTTTCTGATTGGTTGAAACTGCCGTTGTTCGACGCCATGATTTTATTTTGGATGCCATCATTAATTTCGTTGCTAAGCAACGAAGAGAAAAACTGCCGAGCTACAGGTTGGCGTTAGCGGCAGTTTTCAGTTTGAAGTGAACCGGCCGCCGCGTAAGTTGTAATAAAAATTAAAATACACTTACGCACTTAGCGTAACAGAAAAACTTAAACTAAAGCCAAGTGACAATAAAAGAAACAAAGTGTTAGAGAACTGATTAGAGTGTTAAAGGACTAATTAGAATAAAAGTTTCAAGGAACTGAGAGTTTAAATAAAAGAAAAATATTTTTAAAAACTAAACAAATTTTTATTAATTTAAAAGGGAAAAGTGTGAGTGCGTAGCTCTGTGTGTGCGCGCAGAACATTTTTTACAGATCCGTAAAATGGATCTTTTACAATGACTTCTTCCATGATTTTTTCGATATTCGATAGTTACGTATATCAAACTTAGTCCCGGCTTTGAAAATGGGTTTTACAATAGAAATTTTTAAGGCTTTGGGCACTGTGCACTGGGTTATACTCAGGTTAATAAGTTTTGCTATTATAGGGACTACAATAGGTGCAAGAACTTTGAGATCTTAATCGAATACCATCTGATCCGGGACCCTTCTTCGTATCAAGTTTTTGTATAATATTCATTACCTCAGTTTCGCTAGTTTCTAGCATGAACATTGAGTTGGTTATCTTATTTTGTGGTGCAATGAGAGATGTAATGCGACATTCATGAACTGCTCTATTTACATCCTCATTAAATGTTGTGGCGAAGTCATTACAGATGGTCTTGGTATTAATATTATTAAAATTTTTCATAATTTGCTCATCTGTACAGACACTCTTTCGGCCAAAAATCTCGTTAACCAACTGCGAAGTTTTCTTTATGTCATATCTAAATTCAGCGAATTTATTTTGGTAATAACTATTACGGGTTCTTTGTATTTCTTTACTTACATAGTTTCTGAATCTTTTGTATTCTAACTCTACTTTTTTGTCCTTTGGCTTTCCTTTCCACCTTCAATATAGAATATCCCTACTTTTACATTAAACTTTTACGGCATTTGTGATCCGTACATTCGTTTTTCTAAGTGATAGATATGTCTGAAATTACGTTGTATTGATTCATACATCTCGTCTACGTTAGTTGAGCTAAGCGTTTCATTTCAGTTTACCTTCATCATCTCTTCATAAAATTTTTGTTGTTGTTTATTATGCTAATAAATTTGGGTTTTTCTATCGGATGCATATTACGCTTACTGGAAGAGAAACCACATATCAAAGAGTAATGGTCTGTTATATTTGTTTGTATAACACCTGACATGATATCAGTGGGCCTACTCCTAACAAATATGTGATCAATGCACGTATGAGAGTCTATATTAATATCAATTCGAGTATGCGCATTAATTAGATTTTGCATACCATATGAACAGAGCATATCAATATAGAGATTTGCATTGTTATTATCAGCGTCAAGTATGTTTATGTTTATGTCGCCTATTACAACAATACATTCCTCTTTATTCGCCTTTTTAAGAGTACTGTCAAGCTCTTCAGCGAAAGAACGAACAATGTTTTGCGGAGGTCTGTATATAGCATGTAGTGTGCATGGAATGTGTTTGTTGCCAAGAGTTAGCTTAAGTTCAATGGTCTCAAAAGAATTTGTACAGCATTTGATTCGTTGGTAAAATAAATTGTCTCTCACATACACCGCTACCCCTCCCCCACTGGACAATCAAAAGTGCAGGCTTCACAGCATGCTTCCCAAGTTTGGTGACCGAAGACCACGCAAAGGACATCAATATTAAAATTAAGCAAACTGCATCGAATAGTTTGTGTTGGCATAAGGGATGCGATGAAAACGTCCCCTGCTGGTGCACTTAGTAGGTATACCTCCCTTCCTAATTCTAATAGAGAAGAGGCAACACTTGCTGCACTAAGACAAAATATATCTCCGAGCTAAATATTTAATGAAACAAAGGAAAGGAAGATGTCCATAGTTTAGGTCACTTGAACAACAGTAATAAGAAAATTCATAGGAAATCGCGTATTGCAACTACGTGATGCAATGACCCCTACGCTTAGAATCTTAAAGAATTTTGAAGTGTTCATTGTGGGCAGAACTCTTTGTGAAATAGGGAATCCATATACTGGCCCTGACTCATAGGTTTGTTGCACGGATGGATCAAAATTTGATGAGGGAAAACGAGAGCTGGCATCTATGGGCCGAACTTCAATAAATCGATACAAATAGGATGATATCCCACTATTTTTCGGTCAGAAATCCATGCAATAGAAATTTGCGGTAGAGAATGCCTACGAACAGGCTTATCCTCGCGCCTTGCAGTCTTACGCAACTACTTGTAAGCTAGTGGATGGATGCCTAAATGACATGGAAGCAAAAAACAAGCGTTTGTGTGGATGGATTCCCCGGCATCAGGGACATGAAGGTAATGAAGGGCGACTACCAAGCCAAGTAGGGTGCTATAGCCGTATTCTACGGTCCAGTGCCCTTCTGTGGACTCACAAAGGAACACACTACGGAAACCATAAGTAACTGAGAAACAAAGCAGTTAAGACGAGACTGGATTGAATGCCTAGGGCAAAGGCAGGCCAAATTGTTTGTACTCCCAGCAAAGAGAGTTTCAGCAAAACTGATTAATCTAAGCAGAGAAGACCTAAGAACTCTCACTGGGTACTATACGGGGCACTGTAGGCTACGATATCAACTAAGTAAGTTTAACCTATTCGATACACAATCTTCTATGAGCTGGGGATGAAACGCCGGTTCACATTCTCTGTGAATGCATCGCTCCTAAGTTTGGGAAGACAGGTTGCATGTCGCCCAACCCCTTCGTGATATGGGGTTATAAGCCTGAACAGGTCTTAAACGAAAGATAGATCTAAATAAAGGGTAAAGTGCATCGTGGTCTAATAATAATATTTTACTAAATGGTGCGATTTCTGCTAAGCTAAGTAAATTTTATCGCCCCTTAACGGCAGTGGCGTATTTTGTTGGCACAAATGACCTTGAGCGGGTAATAATGCAGTTTTCTTTCAGACGTGGGGATTTTCCTACTGTTTATTTTAAAATAAAGATACAAGAGAACAATAAAAATACGATTGGTACAAAACTATTTTTCGCTAAGATTTAACTTATTATTTTTGCCTACGACCTTTTTAAAGTCATTTATATAAAAGTGGGCGTGGTACCTAACCAATCTTATCCATTTTTACTAAAAATATTTCCTGTTATAAGGAAAGTGTGTTTTCCCAAATTTTTTACGATATGTAAATTTTTCTTCGAGTTATGGCTCCCGAAACATTGAAAATCGCTTAGACAAAACGGGGGCGGTGCCACACCCATTTCCAAAAAGTTTAGTGTTTTCTAATTTAATGTTATAATTCAATTCAGAAACTAAAATATGGGCGTGGTCTTTTACCGATCTCGTCCTTTTTTCTGGAAATACTTCCTGCTATAGGGAAAATTTGTGTACCCAATTTTATTAGGATCCGTTAATTTTTCTTAGAGTTATGGCTCCCAAAACATAGAAAATTACTTAGTCATAAAAGAGGCGGTGCCACGCCCATTTTTTTAAATTTGAAGTTCTTCCTATTTATTGTTATAAATACACTTGGGAAATGAAATACCATTGATATAAAGCCCTTTTTTGCAAAGATATAGCTTATTTTATTCGTCCACGACCCTTTTAAAAATCTTTTATATAAAAGTGGGCGTGGTCCTTAACCGATTTCATACATTTTTCTTCAAAGCATTCCTTATAGTAAAGGCAACATCTCTGCCGAATTTTGTTACGATAGGTTTAACGATTTTTGATTTATGATTAATAATATTTGTTAAATTGATTTTATCACAAGTGGGCGGTGCCAAGCCCATTTAAAAAAAATTAAAATTTGTATCTAGAGTCTCAATATCAGTCCACATGTCAAATTTCAACATTCAAGGTGTATTATTTACTAGATATTCAGGTTTTTGTGTTTTCAAAAATGTTATATATATAAAAAGGGGGCGTGGTTATCATCCGATTCGCTCATTTTCAATACCAATCTATTCTGGGTCCAGATAAGCTCGTGTACCAAATTTGGTGAAGATATCTCAATATTTACTCAAGTTATCATGCTAACGGACAGACGGACGGACGGACACGGCTCTATCAAATTTTTTTCCGATACTGATGATTTTGATATATGGAAGTCTATATCTCGATTCCTGTACAACCAACCGTTATCCAATCAAAGTTACAGCGGGTATAAAAAGGCATTTATTATTTAAAGGAGAAAATCGGTATTAATCTACGTTCTAAAATCGAACTTTTAAGTAATTTCAAATCGTCCTGAAATAAAAATTGTTCTGCACTTGAAAATATTGAAATTAAAACGGTTTTATATAAATAGTCCGTAAGACCATTGTAAAGGTCTACAAGTAGGATATGTAGCAGCACGCACATACACAGCCACGCTCACCTGATAAAATGCTTGTTCTTGTTCCTTTTTTTTTGTGGATGCTATTTGGCACTATTGTACTTCTTAGGTCCAAAAAAAGTGTAGTAGCTGCTAACGAAAACTGGGTAAAATTTTTATTGTTATATTACAAAGAAATATCCTTATTTACTTTCAAACGAGCATTTAATTACATTTCTCTTTAAAATCCATATGCTTTGGACAATTTTAATTAACAAATTGTGATACTTTATTACCGGGGACGATTGCTAAAACACGACCAAAACCGTCGGGGGGTATTAATAGACGCGTTTTTTCCTCGCTTCTAATAATTCGAATACTTTTTGTCTTTGAACTATTGATAACAGGACAAAACGCGTCTTTTATTTTCTCTTTCCACATTTTTGGACGGGTTATTGCAGTCGTCCTCGGTTTCAAACTGTTTTTCGCGGAGAACTTTTGAACAATTTTTTCGAGAAATCAGTTATAATAAAACTACAAATTATCCACGAAGTTCTGCTTTGCGAACCATTTGCCGCCCCCTGTGAGTAGCGCCCGGGGTAAGAGACCCCCGCCCCTCCCCTAACTTCGGCACTGCTTAACGGTCGTAATTTTAAACTTCTTCGCCTGAAACATTGTAGAACCTTTCATCCATATTTATATGTATTGTAACGAATTTACTTGCAAATCCTCTTATTTGCAATCTTCTGCTAAGTTCGTATCGCTAAACTGTTGAATAAATAACTCCAATATGTAATAATGCAAAATGGCATTTATTCAAGTACTTCAGAATAACACTTGTACTTTGCAACGAATAGCTTAGGTTAGGTTAGGTTAGAGTGGCTGCCTCCGCTGTCCGAGCGGAGACTCACGTAGGCCGTTGTGGCCCGTTGTGCTACCACGCAGGGGGCCCCTATTTCCTATTACCCTACTTTCGAAGAAGAGGAGAGTTTAGACCCCAGTGAGGCCAAACCAGCGCGTTTGCCTAATGAAACGCAAGATATCGTTTGGGTTTATAGATTCAAGCTCCGCAAGGCACCCAAAAGAGTGTCTGTGGAGGCATTGGTACCTGGTTTTTGACAGTGCGGGACAGTGGCACAGATAGTGCTCAACGCTTTCTATCTCCTCCTCGTCCCTACAGCTGCGGCAGAAGTCATTTGTCTGCAGGCCCATATAGGCACCGTAAGTGCCCATGAGACAGTGACCTGTAAGAAGGCCCACTAGTGGGCTTATAGAGATACGGTTTAATAATATAACCGATCGCGATCTCTTTTCATCCAGCTTAGGCCAGATTTGCTTGGATATACTACATGTAGGTTCCCTCGCCCATTTGGCGTTTGCCTGATCCGTGAAAAGAGATCGCAGGTGGTATTTGCAAGTGTTTAGAGGAGGGCTGGCCCAATCAGCGGAGGTTGTTGTTTGCAAGTTGGTGCCTTCCCTAGCTAGCTCATCCGCAGCGCAGTTTCCTGAGATGTCACAGTGGCCAGGAACCCATATTATGCTTAGGTTGCAATTTTCAGCTAGTTTGTTGAGGTTTTCTCTGCACTTCAATGCCACTAGTGACGAGGTGTTACTGCATTGCAGGGATTTTATGGCAGCTTGGCTGTCAGAGAAAATTGAAATAGAATTGGTTACCTGTAGGTTAGCCAGATAGCGGGCTGCTTCCCAGATAGCTATGAGTTCAGCCTGAAAAACACTGCAGTGATCAGGTAGGCGAAAGCTCTCGCTTAGATTGAGCTTCTCCGAGAATATCCCGCTGCCGACTCTGTTGTTTAGTTTAGAGCCATCTGTAAAAACGGAGATTTCGTGTGATCCCGGCTCTACGCCGTTTGCCCACTCGTTCCTCTCTGGGATTCTTGTGGAAAATTTGTAGTCCCAGCAAGGGGGCGATGTTGTATGGTCCAATTTCAAGAAGGTTTCAGGGACTGGCTTCAGGATCCGGGTGTGACCAAACCTGCAATCCCTCCATGGTTCGATAGCGTTGAGCCTCGCCGCGTTGCAGGAGGCACAGTATCTGCCATATAGATCAGTTGGGAGAAGGAATAATATGGTTTCAAGAGCTTTGGTGGGAGTGGAGGGAAGGGCACCGCTGGTGAGCATTGCCGCCATCCTCTGCACTCTCGTTACTTTACTCCTGTTAGATTCGATATCGAGTGCCGTCCACCATACGGTGACGGCGTAGAAGAGTATGGGTCTCACCACTGCCGTATAGATCCAATGGACTATGCGTGGCTGGAGACCCCACCTTTTTCCGATTGCCGACTTACAAGCGTAGAGAGCCATTGTGGCTTTCCTGGATCGTTCCTCCACATTTCGCTTCCAGTCAAGCCTCCTGTCTAGAATAACTCCGAGATATTTAACCTCGGTAGAGAGTTTGATTTCCTTCCCGTTTAGGGATGGGAGGGTAAATTCCGGTATACTGCGTTTGCGGGTAAAAAGCACCATCTCAGTTTTTTCACTGCTGATGCTGAGTCCGCATTCCATAGACCATGTGTTTGTTAGATTAAGAGCATTTTGCAGGAGTTCGCCAAGCACCGGAAGGTGTTTGCCGGTAACTGTCAAGGCTATGTCGTCGGCATATGCAATGACTTGGCATCCGGTGGGCCGTAGTATAGATAACAGAGCGTTCACCGTCAGGTTCCGAATAGCTTATTTAATACCAAACTGATTGACAGCTCAAATGAAACTCTACTATTCAAAATAATACTGCTATAGCTCGCTAGATAGCGCTTAATCCAAATCTCAAATCAAACTGAATTCCTTCTTACTCGCTTGCCCCGCTTTTATAGTTTACGCTGCATACTTCTAGGCTCTTCGATTTCCAGAACTTACTAGTTGTTTCGGCTACAAAATCGCCAGCCACAACTACGTGCACAAATTATTGCCCTCTCTTGTGACCACTGAGATAAGATATATGCATGCGTTTGTGCATTGCCGCTCCGCTGCTCGTATACGTACATATGTGTAGACGCAATTATTTATTCGTTTATGTAGATACATAAAGATTGAATTATTGATGTGAATGTTTGTAGTTTACAGTCTCTCGCGCGCACATAGGCGTATAAGTAAATGCATCTGTGTGTGACATCTCTCTGGGCTGCCTTATATATGTGTATACTTGATTTGATTATTAACGTAAATACTGCTTGGCATGGCCTTAGCATCGCCTTAGTGATGGGATAACTTAGTGATGGTAATATCCGTGACAGTATGTATTTCTATTAAGTATATATTTTCCGTAGTTGATGAGTTTTCCTATGCAGCAGGGAGATCCGAAGTACTTTCGCCTAGTTCTGGCAAAAGCTGGGCAATCAGGCATAGTGATTTGGTGACTCCACCTCATCATCCTCCATACAGCTGCAGGAGGATGGAATTTCCAGTATATTGAAACGTACCGCATGGATGCCCATGGGACAGTGCCCTGTCAAAACCCCAATGACCATTGATAGGTGAGCCTTAGTGAACCCAATTATTTGAGTAGACCTCTTGCCATCCATTTCCGGCCAGAAAGATCTTGCTAACCTGCAAGAGGTGGTGACCGCCAAACGATTTCTGAGCTGACTCGAGGCCCAGCTATGGCGGAATCCCGAAATGCCTACAGCCATCTTCATCGGGTTCAGTTGTACCGATGCGGGCTAAGAGATCCGATTGACAGTTACCCGGGATATCACTATGGCCCGGGACCCAGATAATCTTAATTGTAAAATAATTCGATGCAATCGCAAGCGAGGTCAGGCACTTCCAGACCACCCTCGATCGGACTGTAGTTGAGCTCAAGGCCTTGATAGCTGCTTGGCTATCAGAGTAGATGTTAAATTCCCTAACCGTAGTAGCACTGGATAGCATTTTATCCACCGCATCCTTTATCGCAGCGACTTCCACTTGGAATGCACTGCAGTGATCAGCCAACTTAAACTTGCGGCTTACATATAGCTCTTGACAAAAGACCCCCCACCAACCTTTCCGTACAACTTCGACCCATCCGTGAACAAATTAAGCGGTCCCCTGCTCCAGATGATTCCTCTTCCCCACTCTTCTCTCGGTGGAATGACTGGGGTGAAGGTGGTATAGGGAGCAGTTATCGGCATACAAAGTCGGTACAATCCGTTCTTGACGTGTTTTTTCTTAAACTCCTTAATGTATCTTACTGTGCAGCCCTATTTTAATAACATATGTCTTACCTGAATATAGAGCAACATGCCCAAAGCAATAACAACACCAATTGCTAAACCCATTGCTATGATGGTCATTATAATGCTGATCATTGTAAATTGCACGGTAGCTAAATGTCTATAGCCGTGTGTCAAATACCAATAGCGATGAACACCACGATAAAAGGCAAAACCTAAAATAATGGACGCTTGAAAGCTGCCCAAAATTGAGAATGTGAGAAAATAGGTGAAATAAGCATGATTCGCCCAGCCAACACAATGATTTATCCACGGGCAATGATGATCCATTTTTTTTACGCAACGATCGCCTAAAATAAAATTAAAATTTAAACTATATTTTTTATATTCAATTTCAAATATGTACTTACATTTGCGACAATGGTGCGAACGCGGGGCTTTATAGCCTTCACATATTTTGCAGAACTGCAATTTACCAGCATCATTGGGATTCTATAATGAACGTTTTGTAAATTTATAAATATAAGGAAAACAAATAATTACGATCACTATGAATAATAAAGGTGGTAATTCCGATTTTCGATGTTGTTGTTGTATGTGTGATGATTAGTATTTCCGGAAAAGATTAAATAACGAAACGACAATCACGCCGAGAAAAGCTCTGTGAAGTTGGCACCTACATGCGGGAGTAATTAAAAAAACCATATTCATTCGTTTGTCCAGGAAAAATTTTTGTTTGTCCACCTTTTGTTAAAAAGTTATAACAAAAAAAAATTTTTTTTTCGAAAACCCAAACATTTTTTTTTAGCTTTATTGTGCTAAATCGTATGTCCGTCGTTTTTCCATTTTATAAAGCGAAAAAAATCGTTGGGGTTTAAACTACAGTTTGAGAAGACTGCAACAGTGAACAACTGGAATGTGGAAGATAAAGTTGCTGCACTGTTCATGGCGTTGAAAGGGCCTGCAGCTGAGATTTTACAAACCATTCCAGAGGGCGAACGGAACTGTTATGAAGCATTGATGGGCGCTCTAGAGAGACGATACGGAACTGAGCATAGGAGACAGATATACCAAATGGAGTTGCTGAACCGCTTCCAGAGGCATGGTGAAACATTGCAAGAGTTTGCGTCGGATATTGAAAGGCTAGCACAGTTAGCGAATGCGGATGCACCCGTGGAATACACAGAAAGGGTAAAGATTCAGAGCTTTATAAATGGCATACGAGATGTGGAAACGAAGCGGGCTACATATGCGAATCCAAAACTAACATTTGCTGAAACGGTATCGCATGCTCTGATTCAGGAAACAGCGTCGCTTCTGTGTAAGCCAGTTTTCAAAGCACGCCGTGTGGAAGTAGAAAGGCCAGAGTGGGTAGACACAATTTTGGAAGCACTGAAGGGATCTCAACAGAAGAATGCCGGAGTTATTAAATGTTTCAAGTGCGGCAACCCAGGTCACATTGCACGTCATTGCGATCTTGGTCCTAATAGTTCCAACAATGTGGGTGGCCGTAAACGCAAAGCTGGCGGAAATGAGCAAGAGCGTGTCGGATGTAAAGAACGAAAACTTGCCCCGGCTATTGAATGTCCTGTGATATCTGTGTCGCAGATTGGAAGGAAATCAAGCAGTCTTACCATCAGAGGGAATGTGGATGGTAAAGAGCGTGTACTGACTGTAGATACGGGGGCATCTCATTCCTTGATTCGATCTGATTTGGTCTACAGGAGAGTAAAGTCATTACCTGGGCAAGGTTGCGTACGGTCACAGGCGAGTATAATCAAGTCCAGGGAGAAGAGATATGTGAAGTCCTAATTGGAAAAGTCATGGTTCTACACAAATTCGTTGTGGCGGAGATCGTTGATGAAGTCATATTGGGAGTGGACTTCTTGGTTGACCATGACATCAGGATCGATATACGGAGAAAAATTATGCGCTATAAGAACCAGGACATACCACTTAACTTTAGTTTGGAAAAAGGGTTCAGCAGTAATCGGGTACTGGTGGAAAAGACTCGACAAAGACCACGAAAGTCAAAGGCAAAGGTTGATAGATCGAATGGGCCAAATAAATCAAAATCAAAAGTACCTGCGAGAGAAACACTGGCATTGACAAAACCTAAAAGACGCAGGAAAACGAAGCGGGAAACGGGGAACGATACTGATTATGCAAAGCAAATCCGTCCAGCGCAAGCTCTACGAAGTAGTTCATCGGCCAAACAACAGAGTGTGAAGGAACGAACCAGGGTATTGAGTAGTACGATGAAACACAGGTACCATGAGAACAATAATTCGAAAGGTTTCTTGGCGGGAGATTTGGTACTGTTATACAACCCTCACCGGCGGAAAGGTGTTCCATCCAAATTTCGGTGCAGTTGGGAAGGCCCGTACAAGGTTGTGAAGAAGATCAGTGATACCATCTACCGCATACAAAGCATTGAGAAACCACGGAGTAGAAGAGTGGTACATTTGGCGATGCTAGCAGCGTTTAGATCGAGAGATTTGTCTGATCGGGACGACAGAGACCGTCACAACTTAGCCTTGTTTAGTGAATATTGCATTGATGCGTTCTCTTCAAGCCATCATGTAGATTGCATTTATACCTCACAATATGCTACTACGTAAACTCACTTCCCTCGGTTTTCACTCTGTATTTCTCAAGTGTCTGTATTCCTACCTAAGTAGCAGACGCTGCATGGTCTCTATTGAGGGTGTATCTTCCAACTCTTTTACTGCCACCTCTGGGGTACCCCAAAGGAGCATCTTAGGTCCTATTCTTTTCATTTTATTCATCAATGATATAGGAAATTGTTTTGTGTCATCGGAGTTCTTACTTTACGCTGATGACCTAAAAGTTTTCTACATTATTAAAAATAGTGATGATGCTCAGCGTCTCCAAGAAGGCTTAGATAGATTAGCAATCTGGTGCCGTAATTCGCATCTATCTCTCAATCTAAACAAGTGCTTTCATGTCACATTTTCCAAAATTCGCAATGTTTTACCAACGACATATACTATCTCGGGTACTCCCCTTCACTTCCTTGATGAGATTAAAGACTTAGGGGTTATCTTTGACTCCTCGTTCTCTTTCAATAACCATATTAACTATGTAATTTCAAGCGCATATGCTTCCTTACGTTTCGTGAGGCGTAATAGCAACAACTTCTCAGATCCCTATACCTTGACATTGCTATACACATCGTTTGTTCGTCAGGATTGAGCAAGTACAAAAGATCTTCCTAAAATTCTGCCTAAGATCCTTACATTTCTCAGACCAGTCCCTTCTTATCATTCCCGCTTGCTGCTAATTAATTTGAAACCATTAGAACTCAGAAGGTCAAACCTTTCCTTGTCTTTCATTTTCGGAGTTGTTAATGGAGATATTGATTGCTCCTCTTTACTGCACGCAATTAATTTTCTTATTCCAACGAGGTCTCTTCGTTCTCATAACCCCATTTATATTAAACATAAGTCTACTAACTATGCGATAAATGCTCCATTGTCACGCTCTCTACGTAATAACATCTATAATTCTATTATGCTTGAGTTTTCTTATCCAAAGTCTATTTTTCTTAATTTACCGATCTCTGTTTTGTAGCTAGGCTTAGTTATTCGTTTTATTCAGTAAGGACCATTGTTGTTTTTGACTTTTCGAAAAAATAAGACTAAAATAAAATAAAAGTGATATAATCGCGGAGTATAGAGGGACTAAAAGAAGAAATTCCCCTTATCCAGCTTCCAACGAAGATGATTAGGTTTAAAAAGCGTATCCGAATAGAGCTGTGGAGTAAAGGAACGTGGAAGACTTCTAGACGAGAAGCGCGCCGTTTGAAGATACCAGAGGGCTTCGGAACTGGGATATTCAGAGCCAAAACCAAAATGTCTATACCACTAGAGAGATTTCCGAGCATTTTCCAGGCCGAAATTATCGCCATAAACCGGTATGCGAACTGTAACGACGCTACACTAATAAGGGAATCGTTATACTCAGCGATAGTCAGGCCGTTCTCAAGGCAATATCTTCAGTTGAGATTAAATCATCAACAGTACTTGAGTGCGTGGAGAGGTTTAATCGTATAGAGGCTAATAACACAGGCACTAATAAGAGGATACAAAACACAAGCGTTATAAAACTATGATTAATCTTCCAAAAAGCACCTTCGAATTTTAACAGGCATACTCACAGGTCCCTGCAGACTAAGAGATGCACAAACTAACAGCCTCTGTCAGTACCCTGACAGAGGGTGGGACTGCAGAACACATCCTTCTCGAACGCGGTGCAGTCGCTATAAAAAGACTAAGAATCCTTGGATCGCTAAAATTATGAGGTAGACAAATATTCTCTCTAAAGCCGAGCACAATTCTGGATTTCCTCATGAAGCTCACCCTGGATGAGGTGCTGTGAAGAGAATCAGGGAACAATAGACGTCGCGGTCCCTAGTCACACAACAATATATCTAGGCAGGATCGTCTTACATCATTTGCATAGCATCTTCAGGATTTTTGGTATGGAATTCGTCATCTTATTCGTTATCTGTCAATGAGAAGAAGTGTTTTCTTCCAAATTTAAGTACACTTTGTTCGTTGGTTACCAGGTCATCGTTATCATTCTGCCAGAGTCTTGAAACCTTTCGTCATCCGCCTGATTTTCTGATACAATTTTCGTCATTAAATAAATAAATAAATTTTATATTGAAACCGCTCGCCGAGAAACGCTCGTTCATGACATTACTTGCCGGCTATGTATTTTTTTCACCACAAAACAATATTATGGCTGCATATTACGCTTTACCCTGCTACTGTGGCAGATTTCGTGAGATTTAATTGTCATTTTGCCTGCCGCGTTCCATCGCATTTCGAGTATAGTGGTGATGTCAACCTTTGCTTTCAACAGGACATCAAACAGTGGCGCAGCGGTACCTTTCTTTAAATCATCACATCATAATCCTCATAGTCCTTAAAATGTTTTCCATGGTCGTTCCCAGAAGAGAGTTCCCCCCGATTCGATTCATCTAAAGCATACGACGCTACAAACCACGATGAACCTTTAAGCAGAGTATGGCGAAGTGCCTTGGTTTTGGAACACTGCCCTCCCACAAGTTTACAAGTTCTATTCATTTATAGGAAAAAACCACAAGTAAAGCTCAGGTGGGAGCAAAGGTTATTCAAAGTTAAAATACAGACGAATTTAATTCATAAAATATGCCACCAACTTAGTTGTATGAACCAACCTTCTCATCACGCATTTGGCATTTGTAACTAAGCTTTTCATTCAGTTTTATAAGAATTTCCGTCAATAATGTAAACAAAAATACGTGCTAAGATCTCACATACATACAAAAAAACATATTTATGTTTAATGGGGTTTTCCTTGTAATAACAGCAGCTATTTTTTACAATGGTAAGTGTTGGAAGTTATTGTGGTCGCGTGTGAATAAGAAATAATTACCATCAAATTGAGATGACAAACTTGAAAGGCGCAAACTGAAAACATATTGCACAGCCGTTACGATGTCTACTTTCCTTCTAGATTTCAATCGAATGTTACATAGGGTGGGTTTGTTGTTCCAATACAATTAATATGACCGAACCAAATGGTGGCGTGTTTTGTTTAAGCTAAACTGCGACGTTTATTGTGAACATATTTGCACGCGACTTCCTGTAAGTAGGCGTGTAGGTCAAATGGTGGCGTTGCAAGTCGCCTAAATAGTTATAAAATGCTATGGTACAAACAGCCAGAGTTGTTACTAAATTCAAGAATGTCCGAAATCGCTATTTCAAAAACGTTTTTTCTAATGCGCAATAAGGCTGGTATAGAGCAGGGCGTTTGAACCTGCACTGAAAGAAATGGTGCTAGTAAAATCAACAAATCGGTTCGGTTGTTCTTGACTCTACGGAGATTCGGTGAAATTGATCGAATTATGGTTAATTCGACCGAGTTCTTTGTCAAGCGAACAAATTAGTTTAGTCATTTCAACAGAAGAGAAATTGTCGCTCTAACTAATTTTTCTGTTAGCACAACTAATCTCACTGGTCATTTCAACAACGAACAACAGTCAATGCATAAGCAAATTTCAAAGAGAATTTTACGGTCACTGCGCTCTCTACTTTGTACTTATGACGATGGTCCGACAGCATAAAAGTTGGAGTTGTTTTGGAATCGTTTCCAAATAAAGTGTTACGAGAATTAAACTTGCCGAATTACATGTAAAGTTACTCCAGTGGTAATTACCTTCCCGCGATTTGATTCTTTACTTCTCTATAACTTACAAGTTCTCTATTTTAAATTTTACGTCAAACATTTATACTACAAGTTTTGTTCGAAACAATCAAGTGGGGCAACTCTACATGCGAGAGAAGAAATTGAGAATGAGCTGCAACAGAAAGAATTGAGAATCAGTTTCGTGACTACTATTTTCGTTTCTATTTGAGAAGTGAAGTGACGAGCGGCGAAGTTCAAAACTAAATTAAATAAATTATAAAAACTAAAATTTGGTGAACGTGCGTTTAATAAAAGTGTATAATGTTTAATGTGTGCCAGCATATTTGATGTCCGCCCAATTGAAGTTCGGTTAGTAAGTACATACATATGTACTTATTTGTCCGATTTTGGTTTTAAATTCAAAGAAAATGGAAACATTTTATATCAAATGTGCGTACACAAATATAATTATAATTATAATATAACAATATGGTGAACATTTTTTAAGAAAAAGTTGAAATAAAGTTTTTGAAACCGACGTCAATGTGGTTCGCTAGAGCATGTACTAACGCGTGTGTGAATATGTATGTAGCAAATATATATGTAGCAATCATGCGTATTTATGTATTCACATATTTACGTATATATATGGCAACATACTTTCGTACAAAGCTGTGGATGGTGATTCGAAACAAGTTTTATTTATTTGAATTCAGATTTAAATTATTATTTTAACTAATGTTACTAAATATAGCAATAAACTCATTAGAAATTAAATGTACTTATGTGTAATTTATACAAATAAAAAAACTACATAAGTTTAAATATATATTTATACGGCTTTTATTTTTTCCACAGGTATTAATGTCATATGAACAGAAGACCCTGTTGATGTAAAAGTTTGCGCTATTAATCTAAAAAAAAAACAGAAATACCTGTTATTTCAATAGATTTCACTGGTAGTGTCATTTCGACAATAAACTCTGTTAATTTCAAAAGAACAGAAATCCCTTTCAGAAATATCTGTTATTTCAATAGATTTCACTGGTAGTGTCATTTCGACAATAAACTCTGTAAATTTCAAAAGAACAGAAATCCCATTCATATTAACAGTTTTGATTGGTATTCCTAGAGCGACAGTAATAATTGTTAATTTAACAAAACTATGGGTAAAGTATGATGAAAGAACTTTTTTGATTATTTGACCACTAAAACGGTCAATTACGAATCAACGATTTGTGCGCAGTTGATTCAACATCTTGTTGCGATGGATAAAAAATAATTTAAAAAAATTTTTAAGTTAAACGGTTTTATTGAAAACAATACTTACATGAAATAATAATAATAATAAAAGCTTGAAAATAATTAGGTAGGTCCTAGGTACTAGTCATCACACTCCTCATCAATCTAGGGCGTTGATCAGACAATTAAATAAAAGCATTGGGCGCGTGAAATTTCTAAAAATGTGAAGCGTATCATAACCTGATTAAGGTGCAGTTGGTCTTATATATGACTATCAATAGAAATTTGACGCATCCAACTCTTTTATTTAATTGTCTGATCAACGCCCTAGATTGATGAGTAGTGTGATGACTAGTACCTAGGACCTACCTAATTATTTTCAAGCCTTTAGTATTATTATTATTTCATGTAAGTATTGTTTTCAATAAAACCGTTAAACTTAAACATTTTTTTAAATTATTTTTTATCCATCGCAACAAGATGTTGAACCAACTGCGCTTAAATCGTTGATTCGTAATTGACCGTTTTAGTGGTCAAATAATCAAAAAAGTTCTTTCATTATAATATCACCTAGGACCTACCTAATTATTTTCAAGCTTTTAGTATTATTATTCCATGTAAGTATTGTTTTCAATAAAATCATTTAACTTAAAATTTTTTTTTTAAATTATTTTATTTTCAAGTTTTAGATCTTTATTTAATAGCCTATTATTTATCATTCTATTTAGTTCATTTAGTGACTCATTATTACAAGGACTTTCCTGACAATTTGTTACAATCTAAGTCCTCAATACATAATCCTTCCAAAGACTTTACTCGACTCTGCGCCACTTATGCTTGCCCTCCTCCAACTCCAAAATATTTTGATGTCACTTCTACCGGACTGTATGTAATTTCGATCTTTGCGCCACCTAGCGGCGATTTTTTTCATAGGTCGGTTTCTATTCTTGTATGTATTATGTGTTCCAAATATGAGCCAAATCGGACCACAAATACGATTTTTGTGAACATCTCGATCCTTGCGCCACCTAGCGGCAATTTTTTTCATAGGTCGCTTTCTATTCTTGTATGTATTATGAGTTCCAAATATGAGCCAAATCGGACCACAAATACGATTTTTGTGAATATATCGATCCTTGCGCCACCTAGCGACGATATTTTTTTCTTATTATTGCATAGTCATCGGGTTCTGAACTATATTCCAAGTTTCAAGCTTGTAGCTTATCGGGAAGTTACTTAAATTTTAATTACAAAATTCGTTCACAACGGCCGTGCAGCCGTGCAGCCTGTCAAGTCAACCTAAATAAAACCGTTTAAAAATTGACAGGAATTTCGGTTGAATTTACCCGTATTTCGGTTGATTTTACCAGTCTTTTTCTTTCAGTGTGCTCAGTCCCTCCGCCAGCTATGTCTTGCGAGCTTCGGCAGTAGTAATTATGCGAAATTAATTTTTATACTTAGCTGTACATATACACGGGTTGCAAATTTAAGCTGGTAAAGTGTTTCCTAATGTATAGCAGAAATCGAGATGGATATAGGCATCCTTACATCAAAATTTTCAGCATCATACAAGAGTTTGATTGAGCACCATATCCGCCCGTCCGTTAACACGATAAGTTGTGAAAAAATGGGGATATCTTCAACAAACTTTGTGCACGATCTTAACTGAACCCAGGCTAATATCCTGGCATCCTGCTTTAAGGCGCATACTGCGGAGGCATCGCCGGGGGAGTGTAAGGGCTTGTCATAGGGTTTGTCATAGACAGGGATGCAAATGCGCATAGCGATGCTTGAAGAGCGGATGTTACAAATGATAAAGGAGAGTCTCCATTTCATTACATTTTGCAAAGCCATTTGTAGATAACCGAAAGGAGTAGTGTCCCTACATATGTATGTTGGTGAAACATCCAGCAATGTCCTTGATATTACATTGAGCTCTGAATGTGATATATGTATAAATGTATGACTGCATGGTCCATGATAGACCATCCTTCGACCATGCATATATCAGCTGCAGAGAAGGGAGGAACCATTAGAAACCCTAAGCGAAGCATGTCGGGTCGAGTAGAGGGACCCGGGAAATTTCCCGGGAGAAGAGGATCTCATGGAGAAATATCTTTGTCGACATCTAGTGCGTCAACGAAACAGCGCGGTTGAGAAATGATAGTTCAAGAACTAATCAAGAAAGAGAAAAGGACATACATTTCCCATCGGGATATGCACCAGAAAAGCCAGCAGTTGTGCCGGACGTGGTGCCCGAAACCAAGATCGAATGCGATGAAGACTTTTTCAATGTTTAAATCGCCGGGTCTAGATGGTACATATATTCCATGCCATGCTAGAAATTTCGAGTAGAGCGATGATGGAATGGCTCGCATAGTTCTACTACCAAAGGCGGGGAAGATCAGTTATATGTATCTCAAAGGCTACAGGCGTATTAGCTTAACATTATTTCTGCTCAAAACTTTTGAGAAGCTCATAGACGTATACATGAAGTCCAACATGGATGAGAAACTATTCTCCACAACATGCGTACACCAAAGACAAGTCGGTAGACATGGCAATATATAGGATGGTTATATACATAGAGAAATCCTTTGAATATAAGGAGTACGCCTTAGGAGTCTTCTTACACATTGCCGGGATTTCAACAATGTATTTTAACAGGCAATCATGGAGGTCTTCATTAAATTGAAGAACATCCAGCAATGGTGGCTAGTGGACGGGGGCACGACACAGGGAGGGGATTATCACCTCTACTGTAGACGCTGGTTATCAACCAACTGCTCAGACGGTGGGACCAGTCAAAACTACGGCGTACGCAGATGACGTTGCAGTTTTCGTATGTGGAAAGTACCTTCCGACAATTAGCTCTTTGATGGATCGGATGCTTCGGGATATACATATGGTCTTGTTTACTAAGAGATACAAGGTCCTAAACTGGACTAGGCCTAAGCTAGGGAGTGAACTTGCATAAAACGTCTAGGAATCACTAGCTAGTAAGTTGACGTGGAAGCTCAATTTGGAAGAGACTGTGAGCCTCTACGGCACTGAATGCACGTAAACGAATGCTGGGGTGTACGTGGGGTACATCGCCCTCTTTCTCTCATTAGGTATTTACAGCGTCCCGGTCAAAGCAACATCGAAAATTAAAAAAAAAAAAGTTTTTTCGAATAGAAAGCAGTTTTTCTAAGCGGGGTCACCCCTTGGCAGTGATTTGGCAGCCACTCTGAGTGTGTTTCTGCCATGAAAAGCTTCTCAGTGAAAATTCATATGCCTAACAGATGCCGTTCGGAGTCGCCATAAATCATGTAGGTCCCGTCTCGCCAAATTGTTGGAAGAATAAAAAGGAGCACGACGCAAAGTGCCACACAAAAAAGAGCGTACCTCACAAAGTTAGACGGGGTATGAGGCTATCGATGCTTAGCGTAAAGGGAGCCCTAAAAAGAACTCCGACGGCTGCACTGTATGCTATTCTGCACTTTCCACCTGTAGACCTGGTGGCGAAGAACATAGCGTTTATACATGCAAAGAGGTCCAGTGCCGCGGGGCAGCTTGAGTGCAGACCATACGACCATAGTAGTATAGAGTCATCAATTACTGGACGAACACACGTTTGATAGACCTATTATTTTGACACGAAAATGTTTTATTATGATACAATTTTCTGTTAAATGAGTGAACTATTATGATTTCTAAATATTTAGTATAAGTAACTAAAATTATTAATATTACCACACAAAATTTGTTTTCTTTTGCAAAATCTTATAATAATAGAGAACAAAAGCTGTGCACGCCTATTATTTTGTCCATGAGCGTGGGTCTTGGTTTTGATAGAGTTTTTCAGCTTGGTCGTTAAACAAACTGCAAGGGAGCACTATGGACTCATTTAGTCTATGTGAGGTCCTCACGTATCGGTCAGTTCAACCTAACCTAACCTTTCTGGCTCAATTATATGTACCATGCACAATTTTTCGATATGAAAAATTTCGATCTTTAACAATAAGTTAGATTTGTGCACGACCTTATCTGAACCCATAATATTTTGATTGTGAAATCATGCACAATTTTTGATTTCGAAACTTTTTTGTACGCTGTAGGATTGGATTTGAAACCATTAAATATTTCTTCATTTATTGTTGAGCTCTAGCTCTATAAACCAATAAGAAATCTGATTCAATTATTACACCGAAATTGAAATTAAATATAGTCTATTTAATAGAAATATTCATTGGTTCCAAATCGTAGATAAACTATGTTTTTCATAAAAAATGTGTTACGTTACCATAAACACAACGTAGTATACAATAAGTAGAGATAGGCACCGATAATTATCTTCAACTAAATGCAAGTCAAAAATTGTTGGCGTGACAGATAATAGTTACGTTCATTACGACAGCTTAAGGCCCGGTTTTTCAGTAGTTGGTTAAGCCAAGCTTAAACTAAGTTTGCTTAAACTCTAGTCAAATTTAAACTCCAGTTAAACTATTGAGCAGTTTTTCAGTCAGAGTTTAAGTCTGCCTTTGCGGTAGTCTTTTTTGTGCGGCAACATTGGTTTTTTTATTATCTAGATAATTGGTATATACTTGCCGTAGCTGGATTTTGTTTCCCAACAAACATGGAAAAAATACTTCTCCAGCGAAATATATATCTAGTTCCGGAGCTGATATTCAACATCATTATTTAATTATTCTTAAATCAGATAGTTCTCCAATCACTATCCAACCTTTGGGAAATTTTGTAAAATTAAAAGTTTTCGAGTTGATCTCCAACGTCATTAATATTTTCCAATTAATATCCTAATTTCGAGAGATCTTGAGAAATGTACAGTTCTCAAATCAATATTCAACAAGTTTCTCCGGTTGATATCCTACATTGGATATCGAGTTAAGGTGAAGTTGAATAAAAATGTTCAAGGTAGTACCACCAAAGCAAATAGCTATTTATTGTGAGAAATAAACACCTAATTGATAGCAGTAATGAGGCGTAAGTAATCAAAAATAAATTATGGTAGGATGGTAGCGTGCTCCGCCTACCACACCGAAGATCACGCCCCGGGCAAAGCAACATCAAAATTTTAGAAACAAGGTTTTTCAATTAGAACCCACTTTTTCTAAGCGGGATTGTCCATCGGCAGTGTTTCGCAAGTACTTCGTTTGTATTTCTGCCATGAAAAGCTCTCAGTGCAAACTAATCTGCCTTGCAGATGCCGTGCGGAGTCGGCATAAAACAAGTCCGACCAATTTGTAGGATAAATTAAAAGGAGCACAACGCAAATTGGAAGACAAACTCTGCCTGAAATCTCTTCGGAGGTTAGCATGTCACATTTATTTATTTTTTAAATCATTTATATTTCATTTTATTTTCGTGAAAAAACTGTAGTATGGAATCTTACATTTGAGTCCAGTTAGAGAACCACAACTTGTTAATTAAATTTGTCCAACTTAAGTAATAACATTTTTTGCTTTATAAAAAATTACCCCTTTTACTGAGTACGCTATGATTATCGAGTTGAGCCACTGTTTCGAAACAACTCTTGAGATTTTAGAAGTATGCCTAGTTATCAACATGAGCTCTAATGGTACTCAAGTCCAAATGCTTGTTGAGTATATTCGACGCCATTTCGAATGAACGCAAATATCTGATGGGTTAACTAGAGTTTAACCCTGCCAGATCGGCCGCTTAAGCTCAGCTTAAACTTCGGTTAAAGTAGACTGAAAAACTGCAGAATAAGTTTAAGCGTAGTTTAACTGTTACTGTCACCAACTGGGAGTACTATAGCGCAGAAAATCTTTTAAATCTGCTGCGAACGTGCGACTTTAGCTCTGTGTCTCATGTAGGCATAGAACGTAGAACTGAGATCCTGAACAATATTTTAACTGAAGCTATGCAAGCATTGACGTATGAGAAGAGGATCCAAATACAACTGAGGAATAAGTGGTTGTTATGTGGGTGCGTGTTTCTATCAAGGTGTGGTGGTGAACAGGCATGCTGGCGAGCCCGGGCTAGCTCGTCGGTGGGGGGGCCCTTTCCACCCTCCTTGATAGCACCAACATTAACAAAATTTTTATTTATCATGCCTGGTTATGTTTGTTTCATCAGGGAGGAAATCAAATAGGATTGGGTAAGGATGGGGCGGGGTCAAAAGGTGATGGATGCCGGGACAGAAAGTAAAAGGGCGAGAAAATAGGAATTGGGTGCAGGGAAGATGAAAAAAGAAAAGTCCTGTCCTGTCCGTTGGAGTCGGCCCTCCCCTCCTGCGGCGTTTCTTGCGCAGCCTTGGGCGTCGCCTTGACTCCAGTGTGCAACGCCCCCTTGTCCGAATACTAGATAATCCGTCCCTAATGCAAGTGTGGTCTAGTCATTTCTTCCTTGCTCCCACGGCCCCTTTCCTACCCTAGCGTAACACCCACACCAAAGATATATGCTTAGCACTCCATCATCCAATCTTTAAGGGCAAAAGACTGAAGTATATTTCAAGGTACCAACATTAAATTTTATTGTACTCCTCTACTATCTACCCTATCATAACTACATTATAGTTCAATATTCTAAGGATTAGGTAATTCATTAAATAAAAAAATGTTACCAAGACAAGGCAAATAAGAAGTTTTGGGTATAACTAATACTATGAGATATATATATATGGAAATTCAAGAAATATCAAGTTTATTCTAAAAAAAAATAAATCATAATTAGTTTTTTTTTTTTTTTCTTTTTTTTTTTCTTGTAACCTAACAGCCTAGCTGTCTACGAACTAATGTCACGCGTATCCGTGTAAAAAAACTTAAAAAGGAAATACACGAGAAACCTTAGGTTTATAGAAAGTTAATCCAACGCAACTTCAGGTTGCTACCGAAAGATTCAAAGCTAGAATTTAAAACAACAGATAGATTTGGGGTATGTATTTGGTCATATGTTATCCATGTACATATTTATGTCCACATAATTATACGCACATACATATGATATAAAAGAAGCAAAACTTCATAGTAAACAATTGGAATATATATATGTGTATATGTATATGTGATCTCACTCACCTCAGTTTTCCAGCGTTATGGTACCAGAGCGCGGATTCTGCTAAAGAGTGGGAGAGATAGACATACGTGGTTACATCCATACATAAGTTTGTAGATGGTTGCTCAGTGGTCTCTTAGATTTTCTTTTTCTAGTGCCTGGTCACTCGCTCGTGTTTGGGAGCAGCGAGCGGGTCAACCATGCGTTAGTTGTTTATTTATTGCGTTGAATAGAGCAACCCGGCCATGTTCGCAGATCAAAATTAATATAAAAAAACATAAAAAAGAACTTGCAAGAGTCGTTGCGTTCAAAAGTGAAATTTCGCATAAATAATAGGTACTAGCAAATCCCTGGCGGGATCAAAATAAAATTACCTTAAATCACATCAGCAAATTTGTTAATTTCGGAAGCGAGCGGGAAACGGTAGGAATCAATAAAAAAAAAGAAAAAAAAACAAAAAAGGAAGAGCAAGAAAAGTGTAATTGATAGTGAATTGAACTAAAAAAAACTGAGGCCGAATATGAGTTTTTTTTTTTTCTTCTACTCCTTGGGTTATTCCGATAATGGATAACTAGTGTCACCTGGGCTGCCTTCCGATGTTACGTGCAAAAAAAAAAAACCGGCAGATCTATATTTCTATTTTTTTTTCTTTCTTTTTCTGTTTTCCTTTGCCTTTCGCTACCTTGATCGTTATTTATTACGCTTGACATACAATACGACATCAAGAAGAATTTCGTTCTCGGGTATGAGCCTTTTCCCTTTTTTTTTTTTCTTTCTCACCTAGAAAATTGCTCAAACGAAATCAAACTTCGAAATATCTATGCAACATCCTTTAATTTCGAATTTTGATCTCCTCGAAATAGATTTTCCTCTTGAGGTTTCCTTGCTTTCAATAAGACCAAAATTTGAGTTTATAATGTCGTGCTGGCCTAATGAAATGATATCTAAGGAAACGAAACGCAAAGGGAACAAGAAACAAAGCAAAGCATACCTAACTAGTTACGTGTCCTACAAAGCTTGAGAGCATACATTTACAAGAACCTTACAAACAAAGCAAATCAAAAATATATACATATAGAGAGAACTCGAATCTGATCTTCTTGCTGGCTGCTGCGCTGGGACCTTCTCGTTGATATTTTCTCCGCATGGCGCGGGCGCACTCGCTCTTCGTCTCCTGGTTACACAGCTCTCACGCTCTCTGGTTTTCCATGGGGTATTGTTAGGTGGCCGCTGGAGATCTTGCAGCGGTCAATGACTTTCTTTAGCTTTCCACTTACTTGATCAGCTGTGTTAGCATATAATAACCTGTGGTGGTTGTTGATATCCTTCACCTGTCACCGCTTACAATCTCGCGGATACTTTTCTTGCTGTTGATGTTGGCGTGTGATTGGCGGGTGATTGCGGGCATATACAATATTAGTGTGCGTGTGTGATTGTGTGTATGCGTAGGTGATTGTGTGTATGCACGAAGATCAGGGTGCTTGGTGGCGGTTTGCCTTATTGTTGGTAGCCTTCAGGCGTCCTTACTCGATCGACCCAGGGGTTTCGCTCCTGCATCGGGTTCTAGGTTTGCCCGCACCTACTTCGTCCACTCAAAGTTTTCAGTGATTTATTAGTTTTTTTTTTTTTTTGCACTCACTCCACTATTCACCCACTCGCGACTTATACTTTCGCTTGAAAATATACTTCAGCACACTTCACCAAACATAGAAAAATTTTATTTTATTATTTTTTTCTCTAATGCCAATTTTGTTGGCTGCCGATCGCACTTTGCAAAAGAAACGCCCCGTAATGCGGAGTTTACCGCCGTTATGACCCTTTTATACCCTACGGTTCCTGTTCTTGGCCTAACTGACTAGTTTCATGTGTATATGTATCTCATTGTATCTAATCGCTGAATTTCTCCTACTTTTGCTTAGCAACCGATACGCACACATACGCATAGTGAACTGCCTTATAGTCCCGCAAAGTGCATTTCTAACATACGATATTGTATTCACGAAAGTACTTGCCCACACACACACACACATAGGTAATGATACAGGGGCCGGATTCAGAACAAATAGGGCCAGGCTGGCGTTACAGGCTCGCATCCGCCGATGTTGCCTGCAGCATGGAGCGTGTGCGTAAAGGATTCCTAACGCCGCCTGACGTCTAGGATTAGCCCAACGTGTGGCTTCGACCCACGACCTGTAGCCGGGTATTAACGCATGTGCAGATTGCAATTACTAAAACAAAACATCGGTACATACATACATGGACTTCTATGGCTATATCACAACTATGGGAACTTAAAGTCTATATCACATATTTTACAGCCTAAATTGTATATCACAGAACATGCCCAAATAAGCCCTAAAACAGTCAATAAAAAGGTAAAATAGCCAGTCAAATAATAGTAAAAAAAATAAATAATCGCAAGAATAATCAAAACAAATAAAAATATTAGCGGTTAAGTCAAAAGGAATACTACCACGGTCAAGAAAATCACAGATGGGCGGAATTGTGGTCAAGTACTTTCACTGGTCCAGCTTTTGCGTTAAGAAAAATTACGTCACTACGTCAACACACGTACACGTGACTTTACTCATGAAGTGACAGACAGAGACATTCACGGAGTTCACAGGTGCAATACTACACACGGCCCACATATTACGCCACAAAGATATCTTTAGCATGGTATACCCCCGCCTTCATCCCACTCATGTCCCCAAGTTCATACATAGAGTTCCCGATTACTTTTAATACAATACATTTAACTTGTTTTGGTGCTAATTTCGGGTTGTAGTTTTCCACTTGGGAACTTTGCTTGAAGTTGCGGCGGTATACCAATTGTCCGACTTTGAAGATCACTTCTCTGCTTCGTGTATTGTAAACCTTTTTGCTCCGCTCATGTGCCAACTTAAGTTCTTTTAGGATTTTGTCCCTAATGAGCTGGGCTTTGTCTCCTATCGCATCTACCTCACAATCCATATCCTTTAAGGCGCCAAGTCTTCGATATATCTCGTATGATGCAGCATGCTGTATCATCGGCATACCGAAGATTGCGTAATATGGCGAACAGTCTATTGCAGTGTGCTCCACACTCCTGAGTGCGAACGCTGCGTCGCTGACGTGCTTATCCCAGTTCTTCTGATTGCCATCGATATACGACCTCACCATTTGAAGCACCGACCGATTTACTCTTTCCGCGGCGTTAGCTTGTGGAGAGTAAAACGCTGTTCTCACATGCTGGGTACCATATTTCTTTAAAAGTGAACTGAACACTTCGGAGATGAATTGCCTTCCATTGTCGGAGTGTACATACTCTGGTACACCGAATATATGGAATATTTCGTTTTCTAGATACTTAACAATTTCTGCCGCGGTAGCTTTACGCATTGGCCTCAAGAACACGAATTTGGAGAAGTGATCCAAACACACGAATATATAAACATTGCCACTACATGTACGTGGGTATGGACCCATAAAGTCTATAAATAAACGCTGAAAGGGTCTTTCAGTTATGCGCTGTTTTCCCATTAAAGGCTTATGGTATGAATTTTGTGTTTTGTTGCCTTTGCAGACTTGGCACTCCTTTACGTACCTCTGTACGTCTGTCACCATGCCGGGCCAATAATATCTTTCGCGGAGCCTAGTTAGGGTTTTGTGCATACCGCCATGTCCTGCCGATGGCGAGTCGTGAGAGGATTCCACCAACCCCGGACGAAGCCCTGACGGTACCCAGAGTTTCCAGGCGTAGGTCTGCTGATGTTCGTCCCCCCTATTAAATTGCGTTCGCTTGTACACGTACCCGTCAGATATACACAGTTCCGGTAGTTTGTCCTGGTTGTCTGTCACGGTCTTTTTCAAAGTTTCATACTCTTCGCTTTTGAAAAATGGTGAGTCCAAACATATGTCTAAGGTCCGGTCATCAATTTTTATCTCATCCATATTCATGCGTGACAAGGCATCGGGTACAATATTTTGGGCTCCCTTCCGGTGTTGGATGTCGAAGTCATAGGCCTGCAGTTTTAGACTCCATCTTGCGAGTCTACCAGACAGGTCTTTCTGGTTCATTAGCCACTTCAAACTCGCATGATCCGTAATCACCGTGAAGGGAAGTCCTTCTACATAGGGCCTAAACCTCTTAACACTTAAAACTGCTGCGTAACATTCTAGCTCCGTGATGCTGTAGTTGCGTTGCGCTTTGTTTAACTTCGCCGAAACGTATGCGATTGGGCGCTCATTATTTTCATCGTCTAGCTGAAATAATACCCCTCCCACTCCGTCCGTTGAGGCGTCGCATTGTATATAAAAGTGTCTATTGAAGTCTGGGTGTATCAGTACGGGGGCAGAGATTAGACTCTGTTTCAAGCGTTCAAAGGCTAGTCTAGCTTCGTCAGTCATCGTAAATTTCTTAATCTTGTCTTTTGCCAGGCAGTCGTGCAGCGGTGCTGCGATGGTCGCGTAGTCCTGTATGAATCTGCGGTACCAGCCTGACATATCTAGAAACCGCCTGAGCTGCTTCGGGGTACGGGGTTCGGGGAAGTCTCTCACGGCTGCCACCTTGTTGGCATCTGTGCGTATACATCCGTCTCCTACCACGTAGCCAAGGTACCTAACCTCTCTAAAACAAAATTTACTCTTTTCAACGTTTATTGTTAGATTGGCATCCCACAGACATTTAGCAACTTTTCCAAGAAGACACATATGAGACACAAAATCCTCTGAACAAACTAGCAAATCGTCCAGATACACAAACACAGACTCTCGTAATGAAGCGGGTATAACCTTGTCCATCAATCTGCACATGCGTTGCGCGGCATTACACAACCCGAAAGGCATGACGGTGAACTGGTACAGGGGCCTGCCGGGTACTGTGAATGCCGTTTTTTCTCGAGATCTCTTTTCTAAGGGTATTTGCCAGAAGGCATCTTTCAAATCTATGGCTGATATGAAACGCGTATTTTGTAGACGACTTAGTATGCCGTCAATGTGCGGGAGTGGGTATGCATCTTTAATAGTTCTCTCGTTAACCTTTCGTGCATCTAAACAAAGTCTATTTTTGGTGCCCTTTACAACCAGGGACACTGGCGAATTCCAACTACTACCACTCTCTTCTATTACCCCCATGGCCAGCATTCGGTCCAGCTCGCCATATATGAGCTTTTGGATAGCTGGGGATATGGGGTAGTGTCTTTGTTTGACAGGTAGGTTCTCGTTTGTTACCTCGATCACGTGTTCTTCGAGATTTGTTTTTCCTAAACCTAATACGGCAAATGAAGGAAATCTGGCTTTAACTTGCTCTAATATTACGCTTTGTTCGGGGGACAGATCGTGGGGAACGGCGTCAAAGGACAGGTCTCCTTCGGCGGGCGCGAGCTCTGCTACTGAAACCTCATTCACACTGGCACGGACACCTTTACTCACGACACTCATATCAAACGCCTGCCAAAAATCAACCCCCAAGTAAACCTCCTGCTGTAGAGCTGGCACTATTAAAAACTCTATATCCTTCGTGACATTATCCCACAACACTGGCAAGGTGACTATTCCCACTACCGCTGTTTCTTCTCCATTGGCTGTGCGAATGTTTTGCCCTTTGATGGGTTTCACCAACGCTTCCTTGCCTCTTAATAAAAGCTCTGCATTTTTCCCTATACAGCATGCGCCTGCTCCTGAATCCAGCAGCGCTAGCACCTCCACACCTCCTATTTTTGTCTGGGCGAAGAACCTGTTGTCGCCTCTAACTGTCACTATGGTAGACACTATCTTCTTCGCTATCCTCTTGAACTCCTTCCTCTTTGCTCTTAACTTCCCTATTTTCCTATAGTTCCTACTTGTTTTCCTCTTTATAATTTCTTCACAAAATATTCGCTTCCTCGCTTCCTCATATTCTACTTTCCGCTGATGTAAACTTTTACTCTCCCTACTCATACTTTCTCTTTTGTTCCCTTTAATTTCTTCTTTACTTTCCCTCCTTAACAACCTTACTGGCTCGAGGCTTCCGGGTACTTCTTTTCCTGGCAGGAGCTCCCGGACATCTCTGCCAGCCTCGGATTTCCCTGACTTGGCTTGAAGACACAGAACGAAGAATCACCGCCACAAGAAAAACAAACCATGTTATGAAAAGACGACTTACACTTATTTTCCTTTTTAGCTTCCAGAGGATTCTTTACAAAAAAGTCTACTGGCATCCCACATGAAAAACATAACATTAAGTGGAACGGGGACGGACAAAAAGACTTTATCGTGGACTTCAACGCATCAGGACCCATGGACGGAGACGCCATATTTTGGGATGTAGTCGGTTGTTGTGACTTACTAAAAGGGGCTCTCCCCAGGGCTTCTATCCTTTTTTCTTCCTGCCCCTCAGTTCCCACATACTCCAACTCGTTAACTAACTTTGGCCTATTTTTGTTCTCTTTCATTACCTTTTCCGCTCGTTTACACTCTGCCTTAAGTTCCGCGAGGGTTTGTATTTTGGCCGCGAATGTTAGATTAGCCAGGTATGGCTTCAGATTACCCCTAATTATCCCTACTAATTCCTGCTCCGGGATCCGCTTTCTCAGTCGGAAGGTAAGATTATGAACATCACCATAAAACTCCTCGAAAGTCTCCTGTGCGTGCTGCTTCCGCTCCATTATCTCCCTTATGACCTCATAGTCCGTCTCTGCTGTCTTGAAATGGGTGAGTAGTTCGGTCTTCAGCCTGAAGTATCCGAAGTCGAGCTCGTCGGCATGGTCCTCCAAGACTTGCCAGTACCATTTCAAGGCACTACCGGTTACTAAGCAATGAAAATCTGTGAATAACTGGTGATATGAAATGTCATATTGTTCCCTCATCTTTTCTATTCGAAAAATAAAACTCTCTACTGTCATTCCTTTGCTAGAACCATCGAATTTAACATGCCATTTATCGAGATCTACTTTCTTCCTGGTCCTGCCCTCCCCTTTCGACTGAGGTTGGCTGCTTGTAGTACCTCCTCCAATGCTCTGGTCGGGTCCAGACTTCTCCCGTCTCGTTTCAGGAGTTGAAGACCTAGCTGGGGTGTTTCTTGGTGTTCCCGCTGACGTTTCCACTTCCGCCACTCTATTGCTCAGGTTCCTAACATTTTCTTTCATCAGTCGGACCTCGTTCATCGTCTGGGCGACCATGTCATTCTGCTGGGCAACCATCGCCATCAATCTACTCAGCTGTTCGACAGTAGTCGGTGGCAAACTTGATTCTCCACCACTTCCCTTCGAGCCTCCTGCCCCGTCGTCGTTGACGGGCATCCCTACTCCGTCTGGTACGACTCCTGGTACGGTTTTTATTTGCTGGTCCTCTCCTTCCGACATCTCCATCACTTCGTCAAGCTTCCTAGAGAAACTCAAACTGCTGTCGGAGGTATTAAAGGTCACCTCTTTTGTGATTCGGATCGTTGGTTGCCGAGGTACGCCGGGAATCGTAGTTCCAAAAACGCGTGCGGTACACCGGGTCAGGAGTTCAGTGGGAACAAAATCTTCTGGAAGCGGAATACCAGTATCAATCTGGGTAAAAAGCGACCCTGCTATCTGGTTCTCTATTTGCCTCGCTAAATTACGCGTAACTCTGCGGTTCGACGCTAACAACTCTAGACCTCCTGCAACGGCTCTATCCTCTTCTTCCTTATCTTCCATTCACGCCGAAGTGCGAATTCGAAATGGCCGAGATACTCCGTTAAAAGACAAAACAGGACAAAAAAAAATTATAAAAATATTCAATTTATATGTGCGCTTCCGACTTTTAGTTTTTTTTTTTCTTGATACGCAAGAAACATGGAAGCAGACTCCCCACCTTAGAAATAAAAACTGGAAAAATTCAAATTTTCAATGAATAACTCAACCAGTAAACTTTGGAAATAAACCACAGTTTTAAAGTTAATTTCAATTCAATTGTTGTACACCCAAAAATTCAAAAACGTGTATGCAATTCAATAAAAATCATTCAAAAATGTGTTAAAGGATACCTATTATAACAAAATATTAATTACAATATTCACTAATGTTATGAATTCAAATATTTATATTCGTTTGTGTATCAATTGCGTAATTCGTTTTAGAATGCACTATCGAGATTTCAATGACTTGGCCTCACTACAAGATCTTTAATAGGCACGAATAAAAAAGGAAAAACCAAGAAGAGAAAAACTCAGTGAGTATTACAAAAGTGCACTACCTCCAAAACTTAAACAAATTCTGCTGAAGGAAGATAAATCTGTTATCTAGCAAAAAAAATGTATCGTTATATCTGAAAATTATAAACCTCCTGTTGTAATTACTTTGGTGCTTACTTGGTGTTACTGCTAGGCAGGGTTATGGTGGGAATCTCACGTCCGTGCGTCTTCCGTCCGGCGTCTAGGTCATCTAAATCTGTTAAGTTTCTGGTAGGGTCCAGCACAACAGTAGCGAGTGCTGTAACACGCAGCGTGGATGCTACACCTCACCGCGAAACCCCTATCTACCCCTGGTAAGACGCCAAAACCTCACTCATACGCTGTACTGGACTGCATAAGAGGCAGCTTAAATGGCTGAGTCTTACACGAAATTTTATTGCGATTCACTCAATATCAAACACCACTTTCACGTGTGCTGACCTTATGAAAGGCTTGTCGACATTGTGTTATTCACACCCCCCTTAAATAAAGTGATTTATCTATATTTCAATCAAGCACTAATCCCTTCCAGAAAGCTGGACGGATGCTGCCTTCATGATCCTAACCAGTCCGAAAAGATAAGTAGAAAAAGACAAATAAGATGTGGAGGGGGGAAACGGAGTCGGGGAATAACAAGAACTTGGACTCATTACCTCCAGGCACGTACGTTGGGCGCCATTGTTATGTGGGTGCGTGTTTCTATCAAGGTGTGGTGGTGAACAGGCATGCTGGCGAGCCCGGGCTAGCTCGTCGGTGGTGGGGCCCTTTCCACCCTCCTTGATAGCACCAACATTAACAAAATTTTTATTTATCATGCCTGGTTATGTTTGTTTCATCAGGGAGGAAATCAAATAGGATTGGGTAAGGATGGGGCGGGGTCAAAAGGTGATGGATGCCGGGACAGAAAGTAAAAGGGCGAGAAAATAGGAATTGGGTGCAGGGAAGATGAAAAAAGAAAAGTCCTGTCCTGTCCGTTGGAGTCGGCCCTCCCCTCCTGCGGCGTTTCTTGCGCAGCCTTGGGCGTCGCCTTGACTCCAGTGTGCAACGCCCCCTTGTCCGAATACTAGATAATCCGTCCCTAATGCAAGTGTGGTCTAGTCATTTCTTCCTTGCTCCCACGGCCCCTTTCCTACCCTAGCGTAACACCCACACCAAATATATATGCTTAGCACTCCATCATCCAATCTTTAAGGGCAAAATACTGAAGTATATTTCAAGGTACCAACATTAAATTTTATTGTACTCCTCTACTATCTACCCTATCATAACTACATTATAGTTCAATATTCTAAGGATTAGGTAATTCATTAAATAAAAAAATGTTACCAAGACAAAGCAAATAAGAAGTTTTGGGTATAACTAATACTATGAGATATATATATATGGAAATTCAAGAAATATCAAGTTTATTCTAAAAAAAAATAAATCATAATTAGTTTTTTTTTTTTTTTTTCTTTTTTTTTTTCTTGTAACCTAACAGCCTAGCTGTCTACGAACTAATGTCACGCGTATCCGTGTAAAAAAACTTAAAAAGGAAATACACGAGAAACCTTATGTTTATAGAAAGTTAATCCAACGCAACTTCAGGTTGCTACCGAAAGATTCAAAGCTAGAATTTAAAACAACAGATAGATTTGGGGTATGTATTTGGTCATATGTTATCCATGTACATATTTATGTCCACATAATTATACGCACATACATATGATATAAAAGAAGCAAAACTTCATAGTAAACAATTGGAATATATATATGTGTATATGTATATGTGATCTCACTCACCTCAGTTTTCCAGCGTTATGGTACCAGAGCGCGGATTCTGCTAAAGAGTGGGAGAGATAGACATACGTGGTTACATCCATACATAAGTTTGTAGATGGTTGCTCAGTGGTCTCTTAGATTTTCTTTTTCTAGTGCCTGGTCACTCGCTCGTGTTTGGGAGCAGCGAGCGGGTCAACCATGCGTTAGTTGTTTATTTATTGCGTTGAATAGAGCAACCCGGCCATGTTCGCAGATCAAAATTAATATAAAAAAACATAAAAAAGAACTTGCAAGAGTTGTTGCGTTCAAAAGTGAAATTTCGCATAAATAATAGGTACTAGCAAATCCCTGGCGGGATCAAAATAAAATTACCTTAAATCACATCAGCAAATTTGTTAATTTCGGAAGCGAGCGGGAAACGGTAGGAATCAATAAAAAAAAGAAAAAAAAAAACAAAAAAGGAAGAGCAAGAAAAGTGTAATTGATAGTGAATTGAACTAAAAAAAACTGAGGCCGAATATGAGTTTTTTTTTTTTCTTCTACTCCTTGGGTTATTCCGATAATGGATAACTAGTGTCACCTGGGCTGCCTTCCGATGTTACGTGCAAAAAAAAAAAACCGGCAGATCTATATTTCTATTTTTTTTTCTTTCTTTTTCTGTTTTCCTTTGCCTTTCGCTACCTTGATCGTTATTTATTACGCTTGACATACAATACGACATCAAGAAGAATTTCGTTCTCGGGTATGAGCCTTTTCCCTTTTTTTTTTTTTCTTTCTCACCTAGAAAATTGCTCAAACGAAATCAAACTTCGAAATATCTATGCAACATCCTTTAATTTCGAATTTTGATCTCCTCGAAATAGATTTTCCTCTTGAGGTTTCCTTGCTTTCAATAAGACCAAAATTTGAGTTTATAATGTCGTGCTGGCCTAATGAAATGATATCTAAGGAAACGAAACGCAAAGGGAACAAGAAACAAAGCAAAGCATACCTAACTAGTTACGTGTCCTACAAAGCTTGAGAGCATACATTTACAAGAACCTTACAAACAAAGCAAATCAAAAATATATACATATAGAGAGAACTCGAATCTGATCTTCTTGCTGGCTGCTGCGCTGGGACCTTCTCGTTGATATTTTCTCCGCATGGCGCGGGCGCACTCGCTCTTCGTCTCCTGGTTACACAGCTCTCACGCTCTCTGGTTTTCCATGGGGTATTGTTAGGTGGCCGCTGGAGATCTTGCAGCGGTCAATGACTTTCTTTAGCTTTCCACTTACTTGATCAGCTGTGTTAGCATATAATAACCTGTGGTGGTTGTTGATATCCTTCACCTGTCACCGCTTACAATCTCGCGGATACTTTTCTTGCTGTTGATGTTGGCGTGTGATTGGCGGGTGATTGCGGGCATATACAATATTAGTGTGCGTGTGTGATTGTGTGTATGCGTAGGTGATTGTGTGTATGCACGAAGATCAGGGTGCTTGGTGGCGGTTTGCCTTATTGTTGGTAGCCTTCAGGCGTCCTTACTCGATCGACCAAGGGGTTTCGCTCCTGCATCGGGTTCTAGGTTTGCCCGCACCTACTTCGTCCACTCAAAGTTTTCAGTGATTTATTAGTTTTTTTTTTTTTTTGCACTCACTCCACTATTCACCCACTCGAGACTTATACTTTCGCTTGAAAATATACTTCAGCACACTTCACCAAACATAGAAAAATTTTATTTTATTATTTTTTTCTCTAATGCCAATTTTGTTGGCTGCCGATCGCACTTTGCAAAAGAAACGCCCCGTAATGCGGAGTTTACCGCCGTTATGACCCTTTTATACCCTACGGTTCCTGTTCTTGGCCTAACTGACTAGTTTCATGTGTATATGTATCTCATTGTATCTAATCGCTGAATTTCTCCTACTTTTGCTTAGCAACCGATACGCACACATACGCATAGTGAACTGCCTTATAGTCCCGCAAAGTGCATTTCTAACATACGATATTGTATTCACGAAAGTACTTGCCCACACACACACACACATAGGTAATGATACAGGGGCCGGATTCAGAACAAATAGGGCCAGGCTGGCGTTACATGGTATGACCGTGAGCTAAAGGAACTGCACAAAAGAAAATTTGAATTCTATAATACTGCTAGAAATACTGGCAACTGGGTGGATTATAATGGCATAAAAAAAAATATATAAAAAAACTGTTATGTATAAAAAGAAGAAATATATGGAAGATAAAGTGCTCGATAGTGCAGGAGACATGAAGCGGATGTGGAAGTCTTTAAAACATCTTGCTGAGCTCACCGATGACAGAAAGGTCGTTAGCAAAATAGTAATTAACGGTGAATGCCTCGAGAAGGAATACGATATAGCCAATGCCCTAAATACATTTTTTGTACAGAGCATAGCTGAAATTAATGATAGCATTGAAATAATTCCAATTGCGGCAGAAACAAGTGTAAATAATGCAATTGAAAATTTTCAATTCACCGACGTAGAGTTAGATGATATAATGAACATTACTAAATCTTTTAGAAACAAATATGGTGGAAAAAAGCTTTTGTCGGAGGGGGTATTTAAAGATGCCATGATTTACATTGCTCACTTCTACAAAGATATAATAAATGAATCAATAAACAGTAGCATTGTTCCAAATTGCTGGAAAGTATCAACTATAGTACCTGCGGAAAAAGTCAAAAATACAGTAAGGCCAGAGGAACTGCGCCCAATTAATACGCTACCCGCAGATGAAAAAATTATGGAAACGGTGGTTAAAAATCAATTAGTGGCATATCTAGATAAATACCAAATTATTATACCTGAACAATCTGGGTTTAGGAAAAGCCATTCTTGCGAAACCGCACTGAATATGGTTATTGCGGAATGGAAAGAGGATATAACTGATAAGAAAGTTGTGATCTCAGTCTTTTTAGACTTAAAACGTGGTTTTGAAACTGTGGATAGAGAGGAACTGCTGAATGTTATGTTTAATAATGGGATAAGAGGAAAATCCTTGGAATGGTTCAGAAGCTATTTGAGTAATAGAAAACAGAAGACGATAATTGGAAGTGCAGTTTCACCGGTTGCTGATGTACATATTGGGCTACCGCAAGGTTCAGTATTGGCACCGCTATTGTTTACAATATATATTAACGATACTAAAGAATGCTTGAAATATTGCAATATTCGACTATTTGCGGATGATGCATTGATAACCATTAGTGAAAGAAGTGCGGGCTTTGCGGTATCGAAAATGCAAGAAGACTTAGACTCCCTCTACAAATGGCTATGCCATAGAAAGTTGAAAGTGAACGTGGATAAAACCAAAAGTATGATATTTTGCAAAAATCAAAGCATTATGGGTGCCAATAACCTTAGCAATATTACTCTGAAGATAAGAAATGTTGAAATTCAGCAAGTAGACAAGATCAAATACCTAGGAGTCTGGATCGACAAAAACCTTAGATTTGGAGAACACATAAGTTATTTAGAAAACAAAATTGCAAAAAAAATTGGTTTTATGTACAGAACTTGTAAATATATTAGTCAACGACACAAATTATTAGTGTATCGATCAATTATTGAACCGCACTTTATCTATTGTCCAACAATCCTGCTATTAGCAAATGACACACAAATAAAAAAACTGCAGATACAACAAAACAAGGCAATGCGATTAGTTTTAAAATGTTCGCTTAGAACACCAAAAACTACAATGCTAAATATGTTAAACTGGCTCAGTGTAAAACAGTCGATATATTATTTCACATTGAAATTTATACATCATATGAAATTAGGAATAACACCGAATTATCTCAACGGGAGAATACATTTTAATCATGAAATACATAACTATGGAACTAGAAGCAGCGGAAATATAAGACTGCCTAGAGTAAGAACGGAGTTCGCGAAGAAGACTTTAGAATATATAGGTTATAAAATGTACAATGAATTACCAAATGCGATAAAAGACTGTGAAAATATTAATAAGTTTAAAGCAAAATTATTTTTATACTGTAAGTCATTAAGCATGAAATGTATACAATTTATTTATATATATATATTTTTTTTTTTTTACCTTGAACTAGGTCTTAAAGACCGTAAATAAATAAATTATTATTATTATATTAACTGACTAACTGAGTTAAACTTGTACTGAAAAACCGGGTCTAAGTAGATTCAACTGTTTCTAAATTTTGAGAAGTTTGCTTGTGGATATGAAAAAATATTGCATACTTTTAGGCATAACAGCAATGTGTAATAATTTCATTGCATTCGAAAGCCACCGCGTATATATTTACTAGCCTTTACCCGCGGCCCCGTCCGCAAGGAGTTATTTAAATATATGGGCTCTTCGCATTACCCTGCTTATCAAGTTATCTGTTTAAAATTTTGTTTTCTGTCTAATGCATTTTATTTTTGAAATTGAGTAAAAAAAAGAACTAAATGAGCTGATAACCTGATAGGATCACAAATGATCCCGAAATTGTCCAGAAAAAGCTACGAAATGACCCCCACGCTATAGCGGACGGATCCCGAAAACCATCCAGAAATGCCCCGGAAGGGTCTCCAAAAGTTCCCGGAAAAGTCCCAAAAAACCCAAAATGACAACGACACGATTCCAGACGTATCCAGAGAACCACACAGAAATAATCCCTGAAGGTGTTCCAAAATGATCCCGAAAAGGTTCCGAAATGACCCTGACGGGCTCCAGGGCGGATCTCAAAAACCATTCCGAAAATATTCAGGAAGGGTCCCTAAATTATCCCGACATACTCCAGAAAAAGTTCCGAAATGGCTCCGAGGGGATCCACGATGGATCGCGAAAACCATACAGAAATGATCTTGGGAGGGTCCCAAAATGATCCCGAAATAGTCTCGGAAAAGTCCAGGAATTACCCTGACAGGATCCCGGACGAATCCTGAAAACCAATCTTAAATGATGCCGAAAAAGTCCCGAAATGACCCTGATGGGACCCGAAAGTATCCCGAAAACTATCCAGAAATGATGCCGGAAAGGTCCTCAAATGATCTCCTAATAGTTACGAAAAGACCCTGACGGGATCCAGAACGGATCCCGACAACTATCCAGAAATGATAACGAAAGGAACCGCAAATGATCCCGTATTAGACGAGAAAAAGTCCTGAAATGACCCCGACGGGATGCCGGACGAATCCCAAAAACCATCCAGAAATGATGCCGGAAGGGACCCAAAATGATCCCGAAAAAGTCACGCAATTATTCCGACGGGATCCTGAACGGATACCGAAAACCATCCAGAAGTGATGCCGGAAAGGTCCTCAAATGATCACATAATAGTCCCAAAATGACCCTGACGGCATCCCGGACAGATCCCGAAATCCATCCAGAAATGATCTTGGGAAGGTCCCAAAATGATCCCGAAAGTCTCGGAAAAGTCCAGAAATTACCCTGACGGGTTCCCGGACGAATCCTGAAAGCCATCCTTAAATGATCCCGGAAAAGTCCCGAAATGACCCTGACGGGATCCCGAAAGGATTCCGAAAACTATCCAGAAATGATTCCGGAAGGTCCTCAAATGATCCCCTAATAGTCACGAAATGACCGTGATGGGATCCCGAACGGATCCCGACAACTATCCAGAAATGATGCCGAAAGGGTCCGCAAATGATCCCGTATTAGTCGAGAAAAAGTCCCGAAATGACCCCGACGGGATCCCGGACGAATCCCAAAAACCATCCAGAAATGATGCCGGTAGGTATCCCAAATGATCCCGAAATATTCCCGAAATGACCTCGTCGGCATCCCGGACGGATCCCGAAAATTATCCAGAAATGATGCCGGAAAGGTCCCCAAATGGTCCCCTAATAGTCCCGAAATTACCCCGACGGGATCCCGGACGGATCCCGAAAACCATCCAGAAATGATGCCGGAAGAGCCCCCAAATGATCCCGAAAAGGTTCCCAAATGACCCCGACGAGATCCCGGACGGATACCGAAAACCATCCAGAAATGATGACGGTAGGTACCCCAAATGATCCCGAAAAAGTCCCCAAATGACCCCGACATACTCCAGAAAAAGTTCCGAAATGGCTCCGAGGGGATCCACGACGGATCGCGAAAACCATACAGAAATGATTCCGGAAGGATCCCAAAATGATCCCGAAATAGTGCGGAAATGACCCAGATGGGATCCCGCACAGATCCAGAAATGATTCCGGAAGGGTCCAAAAACTATCCCGTAAAAGTAACAAAAAATGCCGAAATGGCTCCTACGGCATCCCGGACGGATCCAGAAATGATCTCGGAAGGGTCCCTAAACGATCCCAAAATGGTCCCGAAATGACCCTGATGGATCCGGCAAACCATCAAGAAATTATGCCGGAAGGGTCCCCAAATGATCCCGAAATAATACAGAAAGTCACGAAACGACCCCTAGAGGATCCCCAAATGATCCCGTAATAGCCCCGAAAAGGTCCCGAAATAACCCCGACGGGATCCCGGACAAATCCCGAAAACCATCCAGAAATGATGCCGGAAGGGATCCCAAATGATTCCGAAAAAGTACCGCAATGATTCCGACGGGATCCCGAACGGATACCGAAAATCATCCAGAAGTGATGCCGGAAAGGTCCTCAAATGATCACCTAATAGTCCCGAAATGACCCTTAAGGGATCCTGGACGGATCCCGTAAACCATCCAGAAATGATCCCGATATAGTCCCGAAGAAGTCCTGAAATGACCCTGAGGGATCTTGAAAGCATCCCTAAATGACCCTGACGGGATCCCGGACAGATCCCGAAATCCATCCAGAAATGACCTTGGGAGGGACCCCAAATGATCCCGAAAAAGTCCCGTAATGATTCCGACGGGATCCTGAACGGATACCGAAAACCATCCGGAAGTGATGCCGGAAAGGTCCACAAATGATCACCTAATAGTCCCAAAATGATCCTGATGGCATCCCGGACTGATCCCGAAATCCATCTAGAAATGATCTTGGGAAGGTCCCAAAATGATCCAGAAATAGTCTCAGAAAAGTCCAGAAATTACCCTGACGGGATCCCGGACGAATCCTGAAAGCCATCCTTAAATGATCCCGGAAAAGTCCCGAAATGACCCTGACGGGATCCCGAAAGGATCCCGAAAACTACCCAGAAATGATGCCAGAAAGGTCCTCAAATGGTCTCCTAATAGTTCCGAAAAGACCCTGACGGGAAACCGAACGTATCCCGACAACTATCCAGAAATGATACCGAAAGGGCCCGCAAATGATCATGTATTAGTCGAGAAAAAGTCCCGAAATGACCCCGACGGGATGCCGGACGAATCCCAAGAACCATCCAGAAATGATGCCGGAAGGGACCCCAAATGATCCCGAAAAAGTCCCGCAATTATTCCGACGGGATCCTGAAAAGATACCGAAAACCATCCAGAAGTGATGCCGGAAAGGTCCTCAAATGATCACCTAATAGTCCCAAAATGACCCTGACGGCATCCCGGACAGATCCCGAAATCCATCCAGAAATGATCTTGGAAAGGTCCCAAAATGATCCCGAAATAGTCTCAGAAAAGTCCAGAAATTACCCTGACGGGATCCCGGACGAATCCTGAAAGCCATCTTTAAATGATCCCGGAAAAGTCCCGAAATGACCCTGACGGGATCCCGAAAGGATCCCGAAAACTACCCAGAAATGATGCCAGAAAGGTCCTCAAATGGTCTCCTAATAGCTCCGAAAAGACCCTGACGGGATCCCGAACGTATCCCGACAACTATCCAGAAATGATACCGAAAGGGCCCGCAAACGATCCCGTATTAGTCGAGAAAAAGTCCCGAAATGACCCCGACGGGATGCCGGACGAATCCCAAGAACCATCCAGAAATGATGCCGGAAGGGACCCCAAATGATCCCGAAAAAGTCCCGCAATTATTCCGACGGGATCCTGAAAGGATCCCGAAAACTATCCAGAAATGATTCCGGAAGGTCCTCAAATGATCCCCTAATAGTCCCGAAATGACCGTGATGGGATCCCGGACGGATCCCGAAAACCATCCAGAAATGATACCGAAAGGGTTCCCAATTGATCCCGTATTAGTCGCGAAAAAGTCCCGAAATGACCCCGACGGGATCCCGGACGGATCCCGAAAACCATCCAGAAATGATGCCGGAAGAGCCCCCAAATGATCCCGAAAAAGTCCCCAAATGACCCCGACGAGATCCCGGACGGATCCCGAAAACCATTCAGAAATGATGCCGTAAGAGCCCCCAAATGATTCCGAAAAAGTCCCCAAATGACACCGACGAGATCCGGGACGGATCCCGAAAACCATACAGAAATGATGGCGAAAGGGTTCCCAAATGATCCCGTATTAGTCGCGAAAAAGTCCCGAAATGACCCCGACGGGATCCCGGACGGATCCCGAAAACCATCCAGAAATGATGCCGGAAGAGCCCCCAAATGACCCCGAAAAAGTCCCCAAATGACCCCGACGAGATCCCGGACGGATCCCGAAAACCATCAAGAAATGATGCCGGAAGAGCCCCCAAATGATCCCGAAAAAGTCCCCAAATTACCCCGACAAGATCTCGGACGGATCCCGAAAACCATCCAGAAATGATGCCAAAAGGGTCCCCAAATGTTCCGTATTAGTCGCGAAAAAGTCCCGAAATGACCCCGACGGGATGCCGGACGAATCCCGAAGACCATCCAGAAATGATGCCTAAAGGGACCCAAAATAACCCCGAAAAAGTCCCGTAATGATCCCGGCAACCATCAAGAACTTATCTCTCGAAGGTACTCAAATGATCCCGAAAGTACCCCGACGGGATCCCGGACGGATCCCGAAAATCATCCAGAAATGATGCCGGAAAGGTCCCCAAATGATCGCGAAATAGTCCCGAAATGATTCCGGAATAGTCCCGAAATTGTCCCAAAATAACCCCGACGGGATCCCGGACGGATCCCGAAAACTATACAGAAATGATCCCGGAAGGGTCCCAAAATGATCCCGAAATAGTCCCGAAAAAGTCCCGAAATTACCCCGGCGTAATCCCGGACCGATCCCGAAAACCATCCAGAAATGATCCCATAAGGGTCTCGATATGACCCTTACGGGATTACAAATAAGGTGAAGCTAATTATAAAACCATGTTAATAAGGCAGCAGGCGCATTGGAGCGAATAAAAGGTTACATAGAAACATACAGGTAAAGCTAATAAAAGCGTGCTAATAAAAACAATTGATGGAGGGCGGATGGCGGGAGTAGAGGAGAGGACCACTGATCGTTCCTCCAAAATTGTCTAGATCTCGTTCTGTATGTACCAGATACCAAAAACTATTGATTTAGGAGAAAATTTATATTGAGTTATAACAATTTATAGATTTTACACCAGAGGGGTAGATAAAGGGGGCGGGCGGAGGGTGTCACTGCTTACTTTGTAATCCCTCGACTTATTTGACCCCTTGAGTCTGTGGTATTGGTGAAGGCCAGTATACGTAAAGTTATAATGTGTAAAGATTATTAAAAAGTAATTGCTCGAAAGGGTCGTGGGACCCCCACCCCTCTTTCCATGTTCGAAAAAAATTTCGCTAGTAGACTACTGTCTGTGTCCCAAATTTCATCAAAATCCTTGTAGCCATTCTGGCGTTATTCAGTCGCAAAGACGAAAAAATATAATAATTAAATTATAACTGTTCCTAGGGGGCGGGGACCACGCCCCTTTTGAAAAATATATAGCTAGTAGATCCTTCTAGACTATTGGCTATATGTGTGCAAAATTTCATCCAAATCGGTCCAGCCGTTCTTGCGTTATTGAGTCACAAAGACAAACGTCTGGACAAACATCCAAACATCCAAACATCCAAACATCTTCACATCCAAACTTTCCCATTTATAATATATATATTAGATATGCTTTGCATACTTGAAATTGAATATTGTAGTTGAAGTCTACAAACAAAATCTTTGTGAATTTTTAATTGTACAATTTAAAGCAAATTCTTATAAAGCTTGTGTCTGCAAACAAACCTCTATTTGTAAAAAAATATATGTATATAGAAATTCACTTACGTTTGGCTTCCATTGTTTCGGCAAAAAACTAGGACCTGTCAGTGTCGCCATAACGTAGTTAAATGTGGCCACTGAAGAGAGTAGTAGAAAGAGTCCTTGGTGAAGGAAACCACCAAAAGTTGCATTCGGGGGCCACCACATTGAGTTCATATATAATGTAGTTAAAGTAATTACTTTTATTATGCCTGAAATATAAAGAAATGCAGATGAGCTAATTTCTTAAACATATACATTGTATGTAAGTAAGTGGTTGCAACTATGCAAGAGCAGAGCTAAATATGTATGTTTATAAATTGCTGAAGAAAGTAACTAGAACTCGAATCTGTCTTTTAGTAGAGCAAACCTGCTTCAACCAAAATTGAGTTTTGGGTACAAAACATTGCGGCAATACTTTATTATTATGGGGAATATCTTTCATTAATAGTTAGTTAGCTTTGAAATCACACTACCTCTGGGCTTTAGAAATTTTCTACGGTGAGGCATGCCTGTCGTAGGAGGCGACTAAAGTCTAAAGATGGTATGCTGGATTCAACATTGTTATATTAGAACAAATTTCCGAATTTCATAATAAGAAGTAAAAGTAATATTAAGATCTTATACTGGCGGAATGCATGTGACTCCGCTCAGCATGCTTTCGGATTGCACAGGATTCCGATCGACTTCCGTCGGAATGCTGCAAAACGCCCATTAGTATAGAGTGGTATGCCATCAGAATGCATAAAAAGGTAACGTTGTTGTTGTTGTTGTATCGATAAGGTCACTCCCCGAAGGCCTTGGGCGTGTTATCGATGTTGATGGTCCTTTGCCGAATGCAGATCCGGTACGTTCCGGTACTAAGCCTGACCATCTCGGGAACGATTTGTTATGACCACATGCGACCTTCTTGGCCATACCTCCCTCCCACCCCTTAGATCCATGAGGAGTTCGCGGTCGCCAGAGCCTCGGCTGTTGATGAAACAGGATTCGCCAAGGATAGGTGAGGTTGACAATTGGGTTTGGAGAAGCTATATATTGCGCTGGCAACCTGAAAGGGTTGCGCTACACAACCCCTTGTATCTGGTATTTTAGTCGCCTCTTACGACAGACATACCTACCGCGGGTATATTCTGATCCCCTAAACCGCTGGGGGTAACATGCCTTGCGTTGTTGTAATGTATATGTAATATATATATGTAGATAGAGCTTTAAGTGTATATCTATCGTTCACGAGATGGTCGGGCTAGTACCTTAATGGTGCTTTGTTACCGGAACGTACCGGATCTATATCCGGCAAAGGACCATCAACATCGATAACACTCCCCAAAGCCTTCGGGGTGTGTCTTTATCGTTAATACAGCAACAACAACAACGTGATAGATATGCGCGTCGCATGTTTCAAAAATCTCAACCTAAACCATAAATGGATTTCATCTATTAAATGCTAGTGATTCATGCAAAAGATAATTTATTGCGCGTCCTCCAGTACAGGAAGTCCTTAATGAATTTATATAACAGTCAACAATGATGAGCCACGAGTTCTTTCTATGAGGACAGCATGTTTTTCCGCCTCTATCCAAGTAAGGGAAGGTAGAACTTAGCGCATTCAAATTTGGTTGAACAGGCCAGTCAATAAAGATCCGAAATAGACTGAATGTGCCCATAGTATGTACATTCAAATTAGATTTAAAAAAATATTATGTGCTTGTATACTGTATGAGTTCGAAGGGTAATAATGTAAAGGGAGGAAACGAAATCATAAGCGAAAATTAAAAAAATTTGTGCGTTATTTGTTTTTCTATTTCCTTGAGCATATCTAATGTCCTGCACGCAACGCACATTGGGGAATTGTGGTAAGAACTTTTAATTCCTTACTGGTGGATTAACGCGGCAAAACTATGGAGGCAATTATGGCTCAATTATATAATCATCATAGCAATAATAAGTAATATTTCATATGCAAAAATATGTAAATAATAAGCAAAAGAAAATGTGCGTATTTAATTTCAACTCAACAAATCGACAGTTGTTGTTGTTGTAGCAGTGCTTCGTCCCATCCAATAGGTGCGACCGATCACATCAACAACAACAAATTGTCATCAATATCCTCTAACGGGAGTCCAAGGAAACTTGCAGTTTCAACAGGGGGGACCATAATGAGAGGGGTGTTAGAGGCGTTGGTTCCACATTACAATTAAAGAGATGGTTGGTGTGGTGTGGGGACACATGGCAAGCGGGGCATACATATTGTATGTCGTGGTTGATTATGGATAGGTAAGAGTTTAACCTGTTACAGTATCCAGATCCAAGTTGAACTAGAGTGACTCCCGTTTCCCTAGGGAGTACGCGGTCCTCTTCCGCAAGTTTTAGGTACTGTTCTTTAAGTACTGGATTCGCCGGGAAATTCCTGGCATAGAGGTCCGACGCCTGTTTGTGGAGTTCGCTGAGGACCAAGCGAGTGCGCCAAAATTAAACACAATTCATACAAAAAATATGGTACAATTAACATTGTGATGTCCTAGGACTGGGCCATATACTCCAGTTCCGCATTACATCAGAGTAATCCGTGGAGTACCCACAGTCCAATAAACATCGTGTAGTGATTACAATCGTTAAAAACGAGCAATGATCGGCTTACAATATGTTCGTGTAGAAACATGAGTTGGTCCATTGCTGCATTACAGCGGAGTATAATGGTATGTACTCCAGTGGACCACATGATCCAACGATTTTTGCAGGGTAGTTCTGCAGGTCTGCCACTAGGCATGAAAATTCGTATACCCGTTGTAGCGATGGCAACCCCAGCCTATACATATTTCACTTTCATTTCATTTCATTACGTAGCAAACGAAGGATCTTGCGAAATATCACAGCTTTGCCTTTACAGCAAGAACGTTGTACCATACACTGCAGACTTTAGGGTCCACTTTTTCTCAAAATACCGAATATTTTTAACTAAATGACTTGTGAAATATCCACTCAATATGCTTTATAATAGGTATGGTAATAGGGATATGAGAAAGTGCTTGCCCAAATGGGTATCCCGTCACTATCAGGCAGCTATCAACACGGCAACTGAATTTATACATAACAAGTAAAAGTGTCTAAGTTCAGGTGTAACCGAACATTATATACTCAGCGTGAGCTTCAATTGCACATTTCATTTCAGATAAATTACTTTTCTACATAACACGAGGTACCGCCCGTTAAAAAAAAAATATCTCCCCATTTCCTCTTACAATAAAACTTGATAAGTGACTTGTTTTATATCTAAGTTGCCGTGACCTTTAACCAATCCCGTCCATTTTTACTAGAAATATTTTCTGCTATAAGGAAAATATGTGTACACAATTTCATTAAGATATGTTAATTTTTCTTCTAGTGCCACACCCATTTTCAAAAATTTTAGTGTTTTCCAATTTAATGTTATAATTCAATTTAGAAAGTAAAATTCTATTGATGCAAAGCTCTTTTTGCAAAGATATAGCTTATTTTATTCGTCCACGACCCTTTTAAAAATCTTTTATATAAAAGTGGACGTGGTCCTTAACCGATTTCGTTAATTTTTCTTGAAAGCATTCCTTATAGTAAAGGCAACCTCTCTGCCGAATTTTGTTACGATAGGTTTAACAATTTTTGAGTTATGATTAAAAATATTTGTAAAATTGATTTTATCACAAGTGGGCTGTGCTACGCTCATTTTAAAATTTTTTTCAAATTTTTATCAAGAGTTTCAATATCAGTCCACATGTCAAATTTCAATATTCTAGGTGTATTATTTACTAAATAATCAATTTTTTTTTTTCCAAAATGTTATATATACATATATAAAGTGGGTGTGGTTATCATCCGATTTCGGTCATTTTCAATACCAATCTATTATGGGTCCAGATAAGCTTGTGTACCGAATTTGGTGAAGATATTTCAATATTTACTCAAGTTATCGTGTTAACGGACGGACAGAAATGGCTCAATCAAATTTTTTTTCGATACTGATGATTTTTATATATGGAAGTCTATATCTATCTCGATTCCTTTATACCTGTACAACCAACCGTTATCCAATCAAAGTTAATATACTCTGTGTGCAAAGCACGCTGAGTATAAAAATACAAATGTAAAACCGCCTGCAATTGGTCAAAGGTATATTTGCTCGTTCCCCTTTATTTATTGTACGGTTTGGAAAGTCATACTTTCAAACTGCTCCTCTTCAACTAGTTATATCGATAGTGGCTGATACCTAAATCCACCAACTGAATTTAGCAAATGTACTCGTGGAAGTTTATGTCCAGTTTGAAATTTACCAACTTTTATTGGAAAATGTGCGTGCGTAGATTCAACAAACGCACATTGGCCCAAATCACTCTTAAAAGATTGGCCAATCTGCTTTTTATCAAAATGGTTATTATGCAAATATAAATTATGTATATATTCTTACTCAGCGCTGTTACAGGTCCCCAATGCAAAAATCTTCGCATTTCTGATAACGTTGAAGTCATCGTGCAAACACTTTTTTCTAATTTAACTTTTTGTTTATTTATTTATTTACGCAGCCGAAAACAAAATAATCCAAGCGAATGTACCCAAAAAATTAAGAATGTCATTCAAAACAAACAAAAACAAAACAGTTCGAAACCGCAGTGCTGCTACACGGCGAGAAACTTTAACATTATTACCTATGTAAATACAAGAGCTCTGTTGAAATAACATTATTACCAAAGAATTTGAAATTTATAAGAAGGTTGAACAACGCCAGTATACGAATTTTTTTTTTGGCGAGTTGAGTCCAGAAGAACAAATTAGTGGAGTTCACCACATGCCACAACTATTTTTCGTGTTTGCCAAGTTCACCAAATGCAAGCCGCGGCGAGCATATATTCGCCGCGTGAAATAACAGAAATGTCAAAAATACAAACAAATAGAATGAATAAAATTGATCTTGTCTAAGATTTTGTCTACTTTGTTTCTCTTTGGGTAAACTCTATACCGAAATTGGGGTGCTTTTTGGCAAACAATTATTGTACTTGTTCACTTCCACCAATTGATTTTAACCGCAGCGGCCTTTAATCCTTATACTATGTTCAAACAGAACAATAAATTGAGGCAATTTCGATTTAAATTGAGTGGTGTTCATACAACTCAATTTAGCTTACATAATAGTAATTTGATAGCTGGTTGGCTCATCTCTACAGCAACAACATACCTTTGTTCAGACTGTCAAAAATATGCGTGTTGGTATTAGGCGAATGGAATGGAATGAAAACAAAACTTTGAAATTTTTGTGGGTTGTAAGAAAATGTGTTCAATGTTTTGATTTTATTTTTAATTTCGCAACTTCTTTTGACAATCCCTAATTCAGTGAAATGACAAAAATTAAATCAGCTGATGAAATGAGGCAACGATATAGTTGAGCCATGCGTAACTGACGTTTAAATCTACTCAATAAACACACTTTACAAGGTTGAATTTGCAGTTTGAAACAATTTATTACGCAATTTTTTTTATATTGGCAATTTATTATATGACAAATTGCGTAATAAATTTCCCAAATGGTATAAATAGCCAATTTGGTGTGTGTTTGTACATAGTATTAGGTGTGAGGCAATTAACAAACTTTCATTCATAATTCATAATGTCCTCGCCCCGCTACGCCCACAACTTTTGATGATTCTTCGTGGTTCAAATACCAACATTTTATTTATTTTTATATTTTTTCTTCTTTAAATCATTCAAAATCAAGCAATCCAACAACCAAAATCATCAAAAGTTGTTTCACAAGTGTCGACGACGATGAATAAAAGGCGAGAGGTTTTTAATATGTATATAAATTATATTTAATTAAACACGATAAAATTTAAAATAACATACAACAAATTTAAAGGTAAATTAATTGACATGACGCGTTAAAAAAATTGCTGCCCTTGCTGGCCACTCGATTCGTCTTCTTTTCGATAACTGTGCTGGCTGTTCAATTTGGTCCCTGTATAAATACAAATGTGTGCGCAATGAAAGAACAGCAAAATCATACGATTATGCCGCTATGTATTGAAATTGCAGTATGGTTCAAAGCAATAAACAACATTAGCATGTATTTGTTATTGTATGGTTTCTATGTTGCAAAGTGCACCGTAACTTGTATTAAAATAACTGAGCAAACCCAGCAGACAATTAGATTAGCTCAGTAGCCCAGTAATATATTTTAATTTGCGTTGTTTGCTAATTTATTATGAAATGACAACAAGGCCACAGAGGAAGCCCGAAAATGTATAAAAGAGCCCAACACCCCAGGCCATCAGAAAAATATGTAGGGTTACTGGAGTATGTTAGAAAAATAAAAGTTAAAATACTCATCCATAAATGAATGCTGCAAAGGAAAAAGTAATATACAAACCAAAGGATAATTGAGCTATCTTCTTTGTACAACATATACATTTCAAGACCATCGAAAGCTGGCATGGCAATAGGCGACCATATAAAATAGCAAATGTCGCTAAAAATATGCAAACATTTCTCCTAAAGCTGGAGTCATTGGTGCCGTTTGTCGTATCGCTGTAGTCGTATCCCTGACGTAATCAGCTGTTTATCGTTACGACGGTAAACCAAAACCCAATTGGTTGGCTACGATACGGTTACGACCTTAGCCGCACCAATAATCCATTGCATTGATTCTCATAAGGTTGGTCGAATCAGCTGTTAAAAGGTTACCAATACGGTTACCGATAAAGCACCAATGTCTCCAGCTTAACTTCCACAAGCACAAAAAACTAACACAATCTTATAACTTAGGCGAGGAAACCTTCCATTCCCTCCTACTTCTCATCGTAAAGCAAATTTCTCTAATTTATTTTGCCAGAGATTTTGTAGAAAAGAAATCCTATCTTATCCATCCATCATCCATCCCATCCTCTTTTAAAGTTTTAAGGAAGAATAATCATTTGTAGAGAAATTTTTACTTCACCAGGCGCTCATAAAAATTAGCGCGTGTCCGTCAAAAATATGAAACAAATTTTTTGGTGTTCGTACGGACACATGTATGCAACTCCTTTTACGCAAAGAATTTTACGCATGAGGGTGAGTATAGCCATCTCATATTTCGCACTTTAGAAATAGTAGAAAACATCTTTCGTTCCCGCCCTCATCTGATCAACAAACAAGTTACAAAAACCCATTGATGCAACCAACATATTTGCTTATTTATATATTTTTGCACAGCTTTCATATGCAACTAATGCAAACAAAGTATAATTAAACACTTGTTTTGGCAATTGCTGTTAGTTTTCAAACACCAAAAACTCGTCCTTGTTTTGGTATCTTTGTTTACTTTTTAATTTTATCACACAATGCTTCACTATATATGTACATACATATGTACACAGTTCATTAACTTCACCTTTATTTTGATTTGATGGAAACCAAAATATTTGCTTTCTTCTTCCATATTTTTGTTTTGATACTTCCACTTCTTCCAAGCACTTTTCTATTTCTTTGTATCACTTTTAAACTACAATTTTAAGTTTTCTATCACTTCCCGCGCAATTTATTGAAAAAAACTTTAACACGTTAAATTTCATTCAATTATTAAACATTTTTATCACTGAAACGAAAACAAAATTACGCGACCGACACTGCTTGACATCAAAACAAACTTCACGAAAGTCACGAAAATTCAATTAGAATTCGTTTTCGCCGCGCGGTGCGAAAGACGAGCCAAAGAGTATGGTGAACTCCACTAACCAAGGCGAATCTATAACAGGTGGTGGCAAAGCGAATTCAATCAATTCGCCGTGCAGATGAATGTCAAGTCAAAAGAAAATTTTCATAGATTTCGATTAACTGACATTTTGTTGTACAAGGCTTTGTATGGAAAATTATCAAGAAGAAGCAATCAGCTGATGGGATAACACCACCTGTAATGAATTCGCCTTGCCACTAACCTGCTCTTTCAGAAAGTTTTTTTTTGCTCGCTGAATTTTGAAGCAGCGAGTTCAACCTTCTTATAATTTCAACTTCTTTGGTTGAAATAACTTTTTACCTCTGTCAATACAAGAACTCTGTTGAAATAACACTATCCCTCTGCACTGCGTACCATTTTCATTGTGATTGATAAGGTATAAGAAGAAGCAAGGTCACAAATCAGCTGGAAAGCAATTTTAGCAGTATGCCCTTTTCAATTTGCACATCCATTCAAGAATTTCGCATAATGGATTAAACAGTCATCTGCATTTATTTGTTTTTGTTTTAGTAGCGAGCCTAATTTACTTCGTATCATCAATTAACCCTTTTTATAATTTTATGCTTTCTATAAATGCAACCAAAGGGGATAAATACAATAAGAGCCGTCACTCTTTTTTTTGTGGCGAGAATCTCTCTGGAAATTGGAAAAATTGATGCCGAATGTTTTCTGAGAGGGACATTTTTAATTGTCTCGCATTTATCCATGCCGTGTAGGCCCCTTGTGCAACTGTGATCTATGGAAAGAGAATTAAATAAATTAATTAAATACAGTCGACAAATAAACACAAATACCCCACGAAAATGTATAGAAGACATTTATAAACATCTCGCCCAAAAAAAAGTAGCGACTACCTCTCAGTATACATAGAGTAAATGGCAAAAAAATAACGAGTGACGCCTCATATTGTATTTACAAGGGCCTGATTCTGTACCACAGTAGATGGTATCGTTTTATTTTTTATTAAATATTTTCAATCTTCTATATTTTTTAATCTTTTTTCTTGTAATTATGTTTTATTTCTTTAATTTAATGCCGTAATTCAAATGTAAGTGAAAATTTGAAAACTTATAAATCAATGTTAAATGTTAATATGTGTAATTGTGATAATTTCAAATTAATGTTGTTGTTTTTGTGTTTTTATTGTTAATAAATACAGAATTGCTCCAGAAGAAGCCAAGGAAATTTGGCGAAACGTCGAGCTGTAAGGTGAAATAAACTGTTTTATTTGCACTAGTTCAGAATAGATCGGAAAAGCTTAACAAAAATATATCTTTTTATCTTGGTAGAACATTATAAGGTGGTGGCACGTCGGCATAAATGCAAACAAGCATACACTATCAATGTATTTTGTTTTGTAATTCTCTGAATAACTTGAAATTAATGTATTTAATTGGAACAAGTGCAGAATACATACATTTGTCAAAAATAAAAATAAAAAATCGGACTTTATAGAGATTTTTATTCTAATTCCAATGGTAATTCTGCGTAGAACACCTTTCTGCATAGGCGGCCTTCGGCCGCGCTTATAAAAAGTAACCCTGGGCTACGCCATGCCAAGTCCCGGTGTGTGGTATAACCGTGGCTACCGCCACGGTGATGTCTTTCTGCGTAGTACACCCTTCTGCGCAGCATTCCAAATAATATTAGACTACAAATTATTAAGTGTTTTACACAAACAAAATACATTGATAGTGTATGTTTGTTTGCATTTATGTCGACGTGCCACCACCTTATAATGTTCTACCAAGATAAAAAGATATTGTTGCGGAGCTGGCAACACTATTTTTTGTTTTCGTTTGTTTAATTGCAACAACGAAAAAAGCATTGTTTACTATATAGTTTGGCAGCTTAAGTAGAGGTTATGTTGCGAATAGAGTGGAAGGCAGTGGACTAGGCAGTCGAATGTCATATAATGAAGGAATGGTGTTCGGAGATTTTTCGAAGTTAAAAAAAAAAATGATAAAAGCTTTAATATAAATAAAACTATTGTTTTAATAACAACAAAAACGCCATATATATTCTGTATACATAAATATGTAAGGATTATCTCACTTTAAAATTTGAATTAAATAATCTAAAGTTTTGTTTTGAAACTGAGTCGAGAACTGTGCGTGTGAATGTGCGAAGTTTCACCGATCAGCTGTTAGTTGCGCTACTTGGTAAAATTTACAATGGAAAAAAGCGACAATAGTACCGACGTGTTTTCCGCGAATAACTTTTAAACGATATAAAAAAATATTGTAACGATTTTACTGCAAATCCTCTTATTTGCCCTTCTGCTAAGTTCGAATCACTAAACTGTTGAATAAATAACTCCAATATTGAATAATAGAAAAATGGCCTTTATTAAAGTACTTCGCAATAACACTTATACTTTGCAACTAGCTGACTTAATAACCAAGTTGATTGATAGCTCAAATGAAACTGACTTTCAAAATAATACTGCTATTGCTCGCTAGATATCGTCTTAATCGAAACTGCTTGACAACTTGAATCAAACTGAATTTCAGCGCCTCTACAATTGTCGCCTTTTATGCTCTTTGATTTCAACCTTCGCATCTTCTAGGCGCTTCCAGAATCTACTAGTCCAGCAGCTCTCAAACTTCTCAGCTGTAACAAGAATTGTACAATTTTATACATCTTTTAGGCGCTTCCAGAATCTACTAGTCCAGTAGCTCTCAAACTTCTCAGTTGTAACTACAATTGCACATTTTTATAGTTTTTCTCATTGCATGCTTATAGGAGTATCTCAGATATATGCATGTGTTAGTGCATTGACTCTCCGCTGCTCGTATACGTACATGGTACATATATGTAGACGCAGTTATTGTTTCGTTTATGTAGATACATAATGATTTAATTATTGATGTGCATTCACGTCACTGCTTAGCATCGGCTTAGAGACGGCAGCACTCCTTAGTTTTGCTAATATTCGTAACACTGCCCTCCACCTAAGTCTGAGCGTCCCGATTAGACAAATCTCTCGATTTAACCGCTGCTAGCCTCTCCAAATGAACCACTTTCATTTTGGTTCATGGTTTGCCAATGGTTTGTATGCGGTACACTACATCGTTGATCCGTTTTACAACTTTGTATGGGCCTTCCCAGTTACACTGCAATTTCGGGGACAAACCTTTTTTTCGTTGTGGGTTGTATAGTAGCACCAAATCTCCTTCCTGAAACCCTTCCAAATTAATTGCTTTATCGTACCTCGCTTTCATCTTGTCACTCATAATCTTTGCTCGTTGCCTTACCAGATCGTGTATCTCTCTCAGCTCTTCTTCCAAGACACCAGTGGATTTCTTGACATTCCTCTCCGCATCGGCATCTATCCCATACTTCAAATCAGCTGGCAGTCGAAGGTCATTGCCAAAAATTACCTTTGCGGGAGTTTGGCCCGTTGCGTCATGTACTGCCGATCGGTAGGCCATCAAGAATAATGATATGTGTGTATCCCAGTCCTTATGGTACTTGTCTACTACTTACCTTAAATGCTCCTCCAATGTTCTATTGAAGCGTTCCACCATACCATCGGACTGAGGATGCAATGCAGTTGTCCGTGTTTTTCGAATGCCCAACTTCTTGCACATTTCTTGGAACACAGCTGATTCGAAATTCCTGCCTTGGTCAGAGTGTAACTCCATTGGTACACCATACCTTGCAACCCATTCGTTTTTAACCACTTCTGCTACTGTTTCTGCTTCTTGGTTTGGGATTGGGTATACCTCTGGCCATTTATTGAAATAATCCATAACCACCAGTACGTTTTTGTTTCCGCGGTTGCTAGTAGGAAATGGACCTGCGACATCCATGGCGATCCTTTCAAATGGTGCACCTGAAATATACTGCTTCATCTGGCCATGACTTCGGGTTTTGGGCCCTTTCGCTCTGTTGCATACCTCGCACTTGGCAATCCACTCGGTGACCGACTGACGGCAACCAACCCAATAGAATCTCTGCTTAATTTTCTCGAGTGTCTTCGTGATTCCAAGATGACCTCCACTTGGACCATTGTGCAGCTCGCTGAGCACGTCAGGAATCCTCTTCCTGGGAACAACTATCAGTTTCCTCCTGCATTGACCATCCTCACTCTCCCATACTCGATGCAAGCAACCGGATATCAATTCTCAACTGTTCCACTGTGCCCAATATGACTTCGCAATGGGACTCTCTGCTGACATCTCCTCTCTGCTTGGTCTTTCGTTTCGTTCGAGCCCTTGCATAACATGTGACAGATCTGTATCTTCTAGCTGACACTTTCTTAGTTGTTCCTTGTCTCATTCATCCGTACACGTTATAGTCATTAGCCGGACATCTATAATGTCTTCTTTAGCCTCGGCATTTGAGCAGTGCTTGCATTCCAGACTACATGGTCTTCGTGACATTGCATCAGCATTTCCATGGGTACTACCTTTTCGATGCTCAATGGAAAAGTCATAGCTTTGTAGTCGCTCGATCCACCGTGCCAATTGTCCTTCCAGATTACGGAACTGTAGAAGCCATTTCAACGCTGCGTGATCTGTCCTAACACGGAATCGCTGGCCGTAGAGGTACTTGTGAAAATGTTTAATGCACTCTACCAATGCCAACAGCTCTCTCCGTGTAACGCAATAGTTCCTCTCTGGTTTTCCAATTGAACGGCTGTAATATGCAACTACCTTCTCTTGTCCATCGACCAGTTGTGATAAAACGCCTCCTATAGCATATCCGCTCGCATCTGTATCTAGAATAAACGTTGCTCCTGGAATCGGATATGCCAACATTGGGACAGTGCACAACCGCTCTTTCAATGTTTGGAAAGCTACTTCTTGCTCCTTCTTCCATTCAAAAGCTTTATTTTTTCTTGTTAGCTCGTGGAGACTATGGGCTACGCTGGCAAAATTTGGTACAAATCGGCGGTAATATGTGCACAACCCAAGGAAACTTCTCAATTCATGCAAATTCTGTGGTCTTGGCCAATCCTTTACTGCCTCTATCTTTTCATTCGCTGTACAGACACCTTCTGTCGTTACCTTGTGGCCCAAATAATTTACTTCCTTTTTAAACAGCGTACACTTTTTGGGACTTAACTTCAGACCAGCGCCAGCTATTCTCTGGAAAACTTCCTCCAAGTTCTTAAGATGTTCATCAAAATTCTTGCCCAATACGATGATGTCGTCCAGGTACACCAAGCATGTTTTCCAATGTAGTCCTTTCAGTACCTGGTCCATGAATCTCTCAAAAGTAGCTGATGCATTACAAAGTCCAAAAGGCATCACTGTAAATTGCCAAAGACCATCACCGACACTGAAGGCTGTTTTCTCTTTATCTTCCTCCTTCACCTCAACTTGCCAGTAGCCGCTTTTCAAGTCCAGTGTGGAAAACCATTTCGTACCAGATAGCGAGTCCAGAGTGTCGTCAATTCTTGGCAATGGGTAGCTATCCTTTTTCGTAACGTCATTCAACTTCCGGTAGTCCACGCAAAACCTCATTTTTCCACCCTTCTTCTTTACAAGTAATACCGGTGAGCTCCATGGACTAGCTGACGGTTCGATGACGCCGCTGTGGCTCATTTCTTGTATGATTTGACTCACAACTTCCCGCTTCGCCAGTGGAACACCACGTGGAGCTTGACGGATCGGCCTCGCATCTCCCGTGTCAATTTGATGTTTCACAACATTCGTGCGGCCTGGTTTGGAACCATCCTGGTCAAATATGTTCGCGTACTTTAGGAGCAGTTGTTTTGCCTTACTCTGATAGGCTTCCTCTAGCCCCTGCGTCCATGCCGTGATGTCATTTGAAAGATCAGTATTACAAGATGAAACGTGTTCCTGGAGCCGTTCACAGTTAATAACTATTTCGGCCTCTTGGCATCTTCCCAAAATAGATCCTTTGGTCAAATTGAATGGTGACTTGAACTCATTGAGTACTCTTACCGGAATACGTCCATCTTGTTTTGTTATAGCCAGGGGTTTTCCTACAAGTATGTTCAGTGCTGATTTATTTGCTGCTTCGACAACCCACAATTTGTTTGTCCCAAAATCTCCATCAACCTTTGCCCAGATGACTGCTTCCACCAGCACTCGTTTACTGCTGTAGCCTCTCTTGTAGCCGAAATTAAGTAGCACAACCATGTTCTTATATCGCATCGTCTTGCTTTGCATATCGATTTTGATGCCTTGGTTGATTAAGAAGTCCACTCCAATTATGATTTCATCAACAATACCTGCCACTATAAAATTGTGTAGTACCGTGACGTTCCCAATTGCTACTTCACATTCTACTTCTCCAATTACCGTCCTCTCCCGTGGCTGTACGTAATCTTGCTCCAAGCAATGGTCTTATCTTCTTGTTGACTAAATCTGATCGAATGATGGAATGGGATGCACCCGTAGCTACAGTCAGTAAACGTTCCTTTCCATCCACATGTCCTCCGACAGTAGGATTGCTTGACCTTCTTCCAATTTGCGAGATAGAGATTATCGGGCATTCATCTGTCGCCCCTTGCGGCTGACTCGCTTTAGTTTAACGATTGAGTGGATTTGGAGATTTGCTCGTCCCCTTCAGCTCTACGTTTACGGCCACCCACATTGCTGGAATTGTTAGGATTGGTACTGAAATAACGTGCAATGTGCCCTGGCTTCCCACACTTAAAGCATTTGACGGCACCATCATTTTTCTGCTGCGTTCCTTTTAATGCTTCCAAAATTGTGCCTACCCAGGCTGGCCTTTCCACTTCCACGCGATGAGCTTTCTATGCGAGATTACTCAAAAGTGACGCTGTTTCCTGAGTCAGTGCGTGGGATACCGTTTCAGCAAATGTTAGTTTTGGATTCGCATATGTAGCCCGCTTCGTTTCCACATCTCGTATGCCATTTATGAAGCTCTGGATTTTTACCCTTTCAGTGTATTCCACGGGTGCGTCCGCATTTGCCAAATGAGCCAACCTTTCAACATCCGAAGCAAACTCTTGCAAAGTCTCATTAGCTTTTTGGTAACGGTTTTGCAATTCTATTTGAAATATCTGTTTCTTGTGTTCGCTTCCGTATCGCCGTTCTACAGCAGCCATCAATGCGTCATAACTGTTCCGTTCGTACTCTGGAATAGTCTCTAAGATTTCGGCAGCTGGTCCTTTAGGTTGGATTTTATATAAGGTGCCACGATTTTCAAACTTTTGCTGATTTGTAGGGGTAGAGGGGGTCCTAAAAATCACAAAATTATCATCCGCAATTCTAGGAAACTCTTATTTTATCAAATATAAACTTTTTAATTTCCAAATTTAGTAAAATTTCAACTTAAGTCCTGCACTTAAAGTTCGGGTCGCACATGTCGATAGCGGTATCGAAGGACGCGTATTTGCGTCAAGATTCAGAATCCGGAAGCAGAAACTACATTTTTTATCTCGTTTAAAAGTTATTCGCGGAAAACCCGCCGGTACTATTGTCGCTTTTTTCGTTGTTGCAATTAAACAAATGACGGTGGTGAATAGTGTTGCCAGCTCCGCAACAATATCTTTTTATCTTGGTAGAACATTATAAGGTGGTGGCACGTCGACATAAATGCAAACACACATACACTATTAATGTATTTTGTTTTTGTAAAACACTTTTAATAATTTTAGTCTAATATTATTTGGGGTGCTGCGCAGAAGGGTGTACTACGCAGAAGGACATCACCGTGGCGGTAGCCACGGTTATACCACACACCCGGACTTGGCATGGCGTAGCCCAGGGTTATTTTTTATAAGCTCGGCCGAAGGCCGCCTATGCAGAAAGGTGTTCTACGCAGAATTACCGTTGGAATCAGCATACTAATCTCTATGAAGTCCAATTTTTCATTTTTTTTCTTGACAAATGTATGTATTCTGCACTTGTTCCAATTAAATACATTGATTTCAAATTATTCAGAGAATTACAAAGCAAAATACATCGATATTGTATGTTTGTTTGCATTTATGTCGACGTGTCACCACCTTATAATCTTCTACCAAGTTAAAAAGATATTGTTGCGGAGCTGGCAACACTGTTCACCACCTTCATTTGTTTTCGTTTGTTTAATTGCAACAACGAAAAAGCGACAATAGTACCGACGGGCATAGATTAGATTGATACGAATCTTTTGCTTACGCTCTCATATTTTCGCTCTCACGAGGGATTTATCTTCTAGTTGTTGCTGACAACAATCACAGATAAATCCCTCACGGCAGCTGAAGCGGGTGCCAGAACAAAAAATGTGCCAGCCAAAACGAAAAACGTGCCAAAAATTTTGGTAAACTTTAGTTTGACCTACAACTGTAGAATAGCGTTCAAAAGTTATGGGAAAAAGGATAAAAATACATGTTTTAGTGTAAGTATTATTAGTTCGAAGGCGGAGGGTAAGTATTATTTCCCATTCAAAAGTTATCACTAAAAACAAGTTTTGTAAATATGAAGTCCCCATGCAACCAGTCCATTTTGATCACAGAACCTGGAACGTCAGAATGTAGGATAAGCCCTATCCATTAAATGATGTTAACTATTATATCATGGGTCCGATTTACTGAAATTTGAAAAGAATTTACTGAAATTTGAAAAGAATATATGGTTTTCACTGTGAGTTAAATGCGTTACAATATTTGACTAATTAGTTTAATCAAAATGTAAATTTTTCTTATATTTGTTTATATTTGACTCTAACTAGTCTTATTATTGTAAAATAAGTTTAAAGAAATGAATATTTTACGACTATCATTTTATTAAATGATTGAAACTATAATCGCCGAAATGTATGTCAAAAATCCCTATATTCAGATCTATTCATTTTTGTTTGGAGTGGCATCATTGACAAATGTTATAAAAAATGTGCATTTTGACAGCGCTCTCTCGAAACAAAGAGTTGCAAATCCATTCATCTATGCCGACGGGTTTTCCGCGAATAACTTTTAAACGAGATAAAAAATGTAGTTTCTGCTTTCGGATTCTGAATCTTGGCGCAAATACGCGTCTTCTGGTATCGCTATCGACATGTGCGACCCGAATTTTAAGTGCAGGACTTAAGTTGATATTTTACTGAATTTGGAAATTAAAAGGCTTATATTTTATAAACTAAGAGTTTCCTAGAGTTAGATAATTTTGTGATTTTTAGGACCCCCGCCACCCCTCGAAAAAAAAAAAAAAATGGAAAATCGTGGCACCTTTTTCTAAATATTCCCCGGTCCTTTCAATGCTACGAAGAGTGCGGCAACTTTATCTTCCACATTGTTAACTGCTGCGGTCTTCTCAAACTGTAGCTTAAAGACCTGGAAAGGAACAGAACCGTCAAAGGATGGTGTTTTTACCTTCGTATTGCTTGCTGAAATAACTGGGCGATTTAGTTGCAGCTCCTGTATACGACTACTACCTCAGCCTCGATTATGTTCTCAAACTGCATTATTTTTTCGTCCATACGGGCTTCTAGTTGTACAGAGATCTGCGATGATACCTGTGCTGAAATTTGTCCCGACATTTCGGATATAATTGCCTCCTGTGCTTCAATCCTGGATGCTATTTGTGACGACATTTCGGATATACGTGCCTCCTGTGTTTCAATCCTGGATGTTATTTGTGACGACATTTCGGATATACGTGTCTCCTGTGATTCCATTTGGGATACCATATATGTCTTCTGTTCTGCCAGTAGAGTTTCCATCTTGGATGTAATACGTGTCTCCTGTGACTCCAGTTGGGATGCTATACGTGATTCCAGTTGGGATGTTATATTTGTCTTTTGTTCTTCCAGTTGGGATGTTATATTTGTCTTTTGTTCTCCCAGTTGTGATGACATGTTGGTGGATATTTGTGATGACATTTCGGATATTTGTGCCGATATTGCAGCCAATATCATGTTTCTCCTCCATACTCTTCCACGTCAATTTCTTCTAATTCCATTGCCTCTCGTAGTCGTGCCTGAAGTTCGAGTTTAATGCCGGTTGTATTCAATCCACGGCTCTCCAACTCCTTCTTCAGTTGCGGGATCTTCAATTCACATAACTTTGCCATGTCCAAGTTGTATTCGAAGTCTTCGGAATTTATTCAACAATTCCTCTTCTGACACCAATTGTAACGATTTTACTGCAAATCCTCTTATTTGCCCTTCTGCTAAGTTCGAATCACTAAACTGTTGAATAAATAACTCCAATATTGAATAATGGAAAAATGGCATTTATTAAAGTAATTCACAATAACACTTATACTTTGCAACTAGCTGGCTTAATAACCAAACTGATTGATAGCTCAAATGAAACTGACTTTCAAAATAATACTGCTATTGCTCGCTAGATATCGTCTTAATCGAAACTGCTTGACAACTCGAATCAAACTGAATTTCAGCGCCTCTATAATTGTCGCCTTTTATACTGTTTGATTTCAACCTTCGCATCTTCTAGGCGCTTCCAGAATCTACTAGTCCAGCAGCTCTCAAACTTCTCAGCTGTAACTACAATTGCACAATTTTATACATCTTCTAGGCGCTTCCAGAATCTACTAGTCCAGTAGCTCTCAAACTTCTCTGCTGTAACTACAATTGCACAATTTTATAGTTTTTCTCATTGCATACTTATAGGAGTATCTCAGATATATGCATGTGTTAGTGCATTGACTCTCCGCTGCTCGTATACGTACATGGTACATATATGTAGACGCAGTTATTGTTTCGTTTATGTAGATACATAATGATTGAATTATTGATGTGCATTCACGTCACTGCTTAGCATCGGCTTAGAGACGGCAGCACTCCTTAGTTTTGCTAATATTCGTAACAATATAGTTTCTGCTTTCGGATTCTGAATCTTGACGCAAATGCGCGTCTTTTGATAACGCTATCAACATGTGCGACCCGAATTTTAAGTGCAGGACTTAAGTTGAAATTTTACTAAATTTGGAAATTAAAAAGCTTATATTTCATAAACTAAGAGTTTCCTAGAGTTGCGGATGATAATTTTGTAATTTTTAGGACCCCCTCTACCCTACAAATCAACAAAAGTTTGAAAATCGTGGCGCCTTATATAAAATCCAACCCGTTGGTCGGGCTAGCACCTTAATTGTGCTGTGTTACCGGAGCGTACCGGGTCTGTTTCAGGCAAAGGACCATCACATCGATAACACTGCCCAAAGCCTTCGGGAAGTAACCTTATGGCTACAACAACAACAACAAGAATATTTACGCAGAACGCTTTGTGGAGTTGCACCCCGACGGATGAAATTAATTGTACGACTATAGGGTATACATATCTATCTACCCCGGTCTGTTCTTGTACGGAAGTTATTAGGAGCTTTTTTTTATCTTCGTTAAACGATGGCAACACCAAAAAATACCATTGCATTTGGTGTGAAGTTGTGGAATTCGTTTTCATTGTATAAAATTAGGTAAATTTCCTAATAATTATCTATTTAAAAATGACGTGTACTAATTCATTTAAAAACTGTACAATAAGAGTATTGTTGAATTGTATATAAAATTTGTCTGCATAAATATTTATAGAGTTAAACATGCCCACCGAAAAGTTGGAAAAAATCGTAGGGACAATGTTGTAAGCAATATTATATCAACATTTATTTGTAGAAAGACCAATTATTTACGCAACTGTGGACACGAAAGACGTTAATAGTAAGAAGTGTTTTAACTATTTAATAAATACATGATCCCAAGTTTAGTAATAAATAAATATGGTAAATATTTAGCTAATTGTTTTACAATCCACTAATTTTTCTGACATTCTTTTGCTTATATACTTGTTGCATTCGCTCTGTTGCTGATATTGGAACGTGGGTGTGGGTATGTTCATTTGATTGAATTTGTGATGTTCGGTATTAAGCGCCCCAAGATCGTTTTGCTTTCATAAAATTGTAAAATTGTGGTACGTAGTAAACTGCTTCTAGGCGTGCTGACGTATGCATTTATCATATTGCCTTTTTCGTAATTACACAGTGCCTAAAACTTTGTTACAATTTTATATAACTTTTTTAAATTACATTCACATGTACAAGGCCAATTAAAGATAGATACACAGTTCCGCCATAGAAAATTCATAGAGGTGAGGATTTACTACGGTACAAATGAAGAGCAACCTCAAATATCAAAAAAATTATAAAAATCTGATTAATACTTATCGCAGTGATCATAATATAATTTTGGGTTGCCTACACAAGTGAAACTTAACTAAGTCGAAACTTGATTCTTCATTTTGGTAGTACTATATTCCCCAACACCTGTCCCTATTTTGTTATTATTATTATTATTGGTAAATCTATACGACAGCATGACATTGCCAATACGCGTCCAAAAATATCAAGAGAGGTGTCAAAAGACGCGTATTGGCATCAGTATTAAAAAAATTGTATCTCTGTCCGGAGATATTTGCAGTTGAAGTTGGGGATTTGGTAATAGTGCAGTTTATGGTACCCACCGAAATTTGGGCCAAAATTTTCGAGTGAGGTATCAAAAGATGCGTATTCACGTCTAGATCAAGAACACCTTTCTGCGTTGGCAGCCTACGGCCGCGCTTAGGTAATAGTCTAGTTGAGGGGTCGACTGCTAATACGCTACCAAAAATATCGAGAGATGTGTCAAACGACGCGTCTTGACATCAGTATTAATAATCCGAAGGCGGAAAACGCGTTCAAAAGATAAACCGAAAAAGACCCGCGGGTACCTCCGAAACCGGGGGTCGGATCCATAGTATTTTTGCGCAGAACACCTTCGGCCGCGCTTATAAAAAATAACCCTGGGCTACGCCATGCCAAGTCCGGGTGTGTGGTATAACCGTGGCTACCGCCACGGTGATGCACAATTTTTTTTGGGGGTACAAACACAACAACAACCACATGGAAATCGCCAACTTCAACTGCAAATATTTCCGGATATAGATAAAATTTTTCTTTTCCGCCATCGGATTATTGGTCTCGAGATTAATACGCGTCTTTTGACGCCTCTCTCGACATTTTTGGTAGCGTATTAGCAGTCGACCTCTCAACTAGACTATTACCCGCGCTTATAAAAAATAACCCTGGGCTACGCCATGCCAAGGCCAGGTGTGTGGTATAACCGTGGCTACCGCCACGGTGATGCACAATTTTTTTTGTGGGTACGACACAACAACAACCACATGAAAATCGCCAACTTCAACTGCAAATATCTGCAGAGATAACATTTTTCTTTTCCGCCTTCGGATTATTGTTCTCGAGATTAATACGCGTCTTTTGATACCTCACTCGAAAATCTTGGCCCAACTTTAGGGTGGGTACCGTAAACTGCACTACTACCGAGGATTTTCATGTAGTTTGTGTAATGTTGGCAGCAGATGAAGCGGCTTTGTGAGTGTTCGAGAGTAAAGTTCTTCGAAAGATTTCCGGCCAAGAAAGTGTTGCTATCGGAACCCGCCTATGGAAGCAGAGGTAGAGGGCGGCCCCCGCTCCGTTGGAAGGACCAGGTGGAAAACGATTTAAACTCCCTTGGTGTGATCAATTGGCGCCGGTCGGCGGAGCGAAGGAGCGACTGGCGCGGCTTGTTGGACGGCCATAACCGTTTAGACTGTTAAGCGCCAACTAAGTAAGTAAGTAAGTTGTAATGTTGGCGTACCCACAAAAAAAATTGTGAACCTGATTGTTTTGTGCGGATATAGTTTTGGTCTCCAAACCGGTGTGCTGTGGATCCCACCCCCGGTTTCGGAGGGACCCGTGGGTAATTTTTAGGGTTTTTGTTAATATCTTTTGAACGACTTAAAATTTTCTTTTCCGCTTTCGGATTATTAATACTGAGGTCAAGACGCGTCGTTCGACACCTCTCGTCATTTTTGGACGCGTATTAGCAGTGTCATGCTGTCGTATAGAATTACCTTATTATTATTTATTATTACGGCGTTTTAAGCCTAAAACTTTGACAATTACAATTTGTAAGTACATTTTAATAGTAATAGGATTTCTATAATTTGGGCCGTCGGAATGCATGCGATTCCGATCAGCACGGGAACCGGCGATCCCAACGGGCGAATCCTGTAGTCATCTTATTTGGAGTTTGGAAAGAACGTGTTAGCAATCCTGCCCTACTCCAAGACATAGGAATACATAGTTTAATTATTTATGTTGTCGGAATGCAATAGATTCCGATCAACACATATGATTCGGATCTCAGAGTTATAAGGCACTTTTATTGGGAGGTTGAAAAGAACGTATTTCCAATCCTGTCCTGTTCCAAAACTTAAGATTATACAGTTTTGTTATTTATGCTGTCGGAATGCTTTTGATTTCGCTCAACACAAAAGCTAGCAGCTCAGCGGAATGAGCCACTTTTATCGGATGGTTGGAAAGGACGTGCAGCAGGTTTTTATATACCTAAACATAATTAATCATAACATATTATTGTTTTATTATTTCTGTTGGAATAGACGTGACTATCATGAACCCTCCAACTGTTTGTCTGAGACGATGTTTTCGGGAACTCTTCCCCAATTTGATTGCGAGCGATATATTTGACCTGACGCATAAGGTTCCTCTGTGTCTGTTTGGATTGCCCATGTACGCTCAAGGATCAGTAACATGAAATACAGATACAAAGTATTTTATCTTATGGGAATGGTTTTGCAATATAACTTTTTTTGAAAGTGTTTACGTTTTCACAATTTTTAACATGATTGGGATGTTTATTAAAGCATTTCATGCCTTTGTAAAATATATTTTGCTTGTCCATTTCTGTTTTGAAAAGAGGTCTAAAATTTTTATTTTCCCTAATCATGTAAGAGTCGGTTTCATTCACATACACACGTTTTTCACTTAGGTAGGCTGGTAATTTACCATGCTTGATATAAAATACCAATTTCATACTATGCTAAAATATCAACTGTTTCACACTCAACCAGTTTAGTGCCGTACCTCATTTTCAATATAAATCTCATAGCTTTGTTTTGCACAATTTGTAACCTGTCTAGTGTTTCATTGGCAATAAAGAATATTGTAGGGCAATATGAGAAGTGCGGTTCTATGATGGATCTATAAACTTTCAATTCATATTTCTTACTTAAGTTTACATGATCTCTTCCAAAATCCAATTTTTTCCCCATTTTGGCAACAGTATAATCAATGTGATCCGTAAACCTCAGTTTATTGTCAATCAGGATCCCTAAGTACTTAAATATATTAACTTCCTCAATGCTCGTATTCATTATTTTTAGATCTAAATTAAATGATTCTTTATTGGTCGTCCTAGATAAAACCATGAACTTAGTTTTGGTAACGTTAAGCTTGAGTTTATTCATTCTGTTGATCTGGTTTTTTTTAACGCTAAAAAGTATACCGATTCATTTCCCTGCTTTCTGTCAATATTTCCATATATGTATGTATGTATCAATCGCTGTGGGAACATATACTAAATTCAGGTCCCCCATTAGTTTCAAATCTGCCATGAGTTGAAAGCATTGTGTAGAGGAAAATAGTAGAAAACAATGAATTGGGCATCGAATGGGTACCGGATCATCTAGTTACCTTTTTGATACTGAAATTTATGTGCATTTTAATTTTTTTATTCCAGACAATATGGCTGATACCAATATCAAGACTAGCCCGAAATCTAAGGAGCTGTTGAACAAAACAAGCCCTGGTAATACGAAAAAAATTTTAAATCAACGTGCCTCGAAACGTCCAAAACAAGCTACTACCTCACCAAACAGCGCGTTCAAGCATGTGAAACTTTCTATAAATAATAAGAACACTAGTCCTGAAAGTGCTGTAGACATGGATCACTATGTGCTACAAACTATAAAAGATGAAAGTAGCGGTGCTGGTGAAGAAACAATAGCTTTCGTTTTATCTGATCTTAATGAGAAACAAAAAGGGGTACAAACTAACACTGAGGAAACAGCAGAGGAGCTAAAACTCACAGAAGACGAAGACGCCGGAGATGGTGATGATAAAAATGAGACTTCGGAGCATGTTTGTGGCAAGTGTTATAAAACGTTTAGGCGACTTAGTGTGAGTAAGCTTAAATATATATTTTTTAAATTGCCTTATGAACGAAAGCACATCGCTCGAAGATGCCATGTTTTATGAAAAATAAAGCAGGAATTTTTATATTGTTGGATTCAAGGTGTCAGATTGAGGCCCGGTTTCTTAGTGCTACTTTAAGTTAGATGTTGTTAAACTTGTGACTTTGGGCGGTTGAACTAAATTGAGTAGTGACAAGGTTAAGCTGACTGAGCTCAACTTTAACTGTTCTTTCCACTGGCGCTGATAATCGAGCCCGGACCTAATGTTGAAGTATGATTTCTTGCTATAAGCTGTGTTAGGAGTGAAGCGGTATTTGTTTGCATATATTTTACAAGACTGAAAGTGGTTAACACTCTCCCAACTTACAGAGTTTTCCATAAATAATGTTCACAGATTTCTATGACGCGCTTCTACCCTGTCTTCACTCTAAGAGGTAACAAGGCTTAAAAAAGGGACTGATCTAGCAATTGACCAAGTTTATAGAATACACACGTTAATCTGGGCAAAAAATTGCAAAAGATCACCACTAAGTCACGGAACAAAAACATTTTTATTATGTTGGCTTTTAAGTATTTTTTTGTTTCCACATTATTTTGCCTACTAACCGAGTTCACGCACCTAAAAGTATGCTTTTCTTTTCTGCAAGTTGTGATAAAATGGCTATAGCAAAACGACCGGAGTGTTCAAAAGGATGTTCGATGAATTCATGCATTATGTGCAAAGTGAGGCGAACATTTGTAATGATTCAGATTCAGGCTCTCAGAACAAATCCAAGAGGACGCCGTCGGCAAAATCCAAATATAGTCGGTAAACTGATTTGGTGAGTCACGTGAGATAAAATCTTTTCGCAAAGTCAAATGACCAATTCTTGGAGAATAGAAAGGGAGGCTACTCAGTAGGGAGTAGGGATTCATTTGGCTCACGTCGAATATGGATAGGGCCCAGGTTGAAGTCCTACATATCCCCAGCAACTCCAAAACCAAATTTTTAATGTAGTGTGAAACCCATGCATCTAACATTAAGTTCTATTTGGTCTAACTCTCTTGGAATAGCCAGTTTCCGTGGACTCGCTCTTACTCTTCAGATGGGGGCGATCCACTGCTGGAGCAACAATAGTAAGCAGGCGAAAAAGCATAGCCTACCCCCGGCGGGTTAGGGGGCTTAGAATATACCCGCGGTAGGTATGCTTGTCGTAAGAGGCGACTAAAATACGAACCTGATTCAAGGGGTTTGTAGCGCAACCCTCTTATGGGGTTGCCAGCGCAATATATAACATCTTAAAACCCAATTGTCAACCTCGCCTATCCGTGGCGAATCCTGTTTCATTAACAGCCGAGGCTCTGGTGACCCCGAACTCCTCATGGATCTAGGGGGTGGGGGGGGGGGGGCGGATTTTGACCTAAAAGGTTTCAGATGGTGCTTGTTACTGGAACTTACCGGATCTGCATCCGAAAGGAATAATCGTAAGAGGCGACTAAAATACCAAATAGATTCAAGGGATTGTGTAGCGCAACCCTTTCAGGTTGCCAGCGCAATATATTTCTCCAAACCCAATTGTCAACCTCACCTATCCGTGGCAAACCCTGTTTCATTAACAACCGAGGCTCTGGCGACCCCGAACTCCTGCTGGATCTAGGGGGTGGGAGGGCGGATTTTGACCTAGAAGGTTTCATGTGGTTGTTGTTGTTGGGTCATGTGGTCATACCAAATCGTTCACGAGATGGTGCTTGTTACCGGAACGTACCGGATCTGCATCCGGCAAAGGACCATCAACATCGATACCACTCCCCAAGGCCTTCGGAGAGTGTCCTTATCGCTACAACAACAACAACAACAACAACAGAGCCTACAAAGCCACTGAGACCTGAACGGAAACTTCGGATATAGTATTCGAGTCACAACAGCTAAATATGGCTTCTTCAAATACTGTGTGCCGCTCAACCTTTTGGCGCATATTCAGAGTCAAAATAAATACGTTACAAAATTAGTTGCAGCTATTTGTACAGCTAGCTCATAGGAAATTATGTCGAAAAGTTGCAACTAATCAACCTATTTATTTTGACAAAAACTATGCGCATTTATTTTTAAATCCTCGTTTATTGTTTGTTTTAGGGGCTCAAAAATCACATGGAATATTGTCGTTTTGACAGCGGTTATCATTTGCGTAGAGATGAAATGCAAAAAAACCTAGACAAAATAGAGAAGGATGCTGTTACTATGGAAAACAAAGATATTTGCTTTTGTTGTGGCGAAAGTTACGACACATTCCATGTATGTATCCAAATATTGCATAGTTTGCCCAAAAACATGAATGTGTAATTATTAAAATAATGTAAAATCAAGCGAAAAGTTTAGATGCGTAACGGAATGAATTAAATTTTTCCCCCGGGGGGAATTTTTCCAAGTGGTAAATTTAAATTGTAACTGAGTAGTAAATAGTGTAATGCATTTGAAAAATTTACAATTTCATGTTTCTGATGAGTATATGTACATATTTATATTATATATTTATATTCTTTGATATGTGATTTAATCAAAGATTAACTTAATCACTTGTTTTGCTTCTGTTAGTTGGGTCACATTAATTGTCCAGATTGTCCCAAATCATTCAAATCACAAACGAGTTATGAGCGTCATATATTCATTACGCACTCCGAATTCGATCACTATTCATGCTCGATATGCAATGCGAAATTGCGCAGTGAAAATTTATTGAAATTACATGAAGATCAACATAAAAATCGTGGCAAGCCATTTGCTTGTAAAATATGTGGAAAAGATTTCACACGTCCATATCATCTTAAACGTCACCAAAAGTACTCATCATGCTCAGGCAATGACGCAGACGCCATGAAATGCAAAGTATGTGATAAATCATTCATTCGTTTGGATAACTTACGTGTGCATTTACGGAAACATTTAGGTACACATCTAACAAAGAAATCTGAATATAAATGTCCACAATGTAAAAACTGTTTTTACAGTCTATCAACTTTAAAGTAAGTAATTAATTGATATATATTGAAGAAATAAGTAAATAAAGTTAGGATATATATTTGTGAGCGGAATGACTTTCTGACACGTATTTGCATTCTGACCTAAAATATTATACTCAGCTGAGCAGAGCTCACAGAGTATATTAATTTTGTTCGCATAACGGTACCCCGAAACGACATAAACTAATCGAGATAGATATAGACTTCTATATATCAAAATGATGTGGGCGAAAAAAGAAATTCATTTAGCCATGTCCGTCTGTCCGTCTGTCCGTCTGTCCGTCCGTAAACAAGACAATTTGAGTAAATTTTGAGGTATCTTAATGAAACTTGGTATTTAAGTTTCTGGGCACACTTTTTCGATATCGAAAATTTCGAAAAAAACGAAAAAGTGCGGTAATTCATTACTAAAGGCGGATAAAGCGATGAAACTAGGTAGATGGGTTGACCTTATGACGCAGAAAGAAAATTAGTAAAATTTTGGACAATGGGCGTGGCACCGTCCATTGTTAAAATACGGTTCTTTAAAAGTTTAGCAAGCTGTAACTTGGCAGTCGTTCAAGATATCATGATGACATTTGGCAGGAACGTTACTCCTATTACTATATAAATGCTAAATAAAAATTAACAAAATCGGATGACGAACACCCCCACTTTTTAAACATATTTTTTTAAGTCAAATTTTAACTAAAATTTGAATATCTTCACAGTATATAAGTAAATTATGTCAACATTCAACTCCAGTAATGATATGGTGCAACAAAATATCAAAATAAAAGAAAATTTCCGTTCTTTTTCATTTAATTTGTCTAGGATACTTTTAATGCCATAAGTCGAACAAAAATTTACCAATTCTTGTGAAATTTGGTAGGGGCATAGATTCTATGACTATACCTGTTTTCTGTGAAAATGGGCGAAATCGGTTGAAGCCACGCCCCGTTTATATACACAGTCGGCCGTCTGTCCTTCCGCTCGGCCGTTAACACGATAACTTGAGCAAAAATCGACATATCTTTACTAAACTTAGTTCACGTACTTATCTGAACTCACTTTATCTTGGTATTAAAAATGGGCGAAATCCGACTATGACCACGCCCACTTTCGATATCGAAAAATGAAAAAAATGCTATAATTCTATACGCAATGCGAAAAAGGGTATGAAACATGGTGACTGGATTGGTTTTTGTCGCAAAATATAACTTTAGAAAAAATTTTGTGTGACACCTACCATATTAAGTAGAAGAAAATGAAAAAGTTCTGCAGGGCGAAATCAAAAGCCCTTGGAATCATGGCAGTAATACTGTTCGTGGTATTACATTAGCGGTATCCGACAGATGATGTTCTGGGTCACCCTGGTCCACATATTAGCCGATATATCGAAAACGCCTTCACATATACAACTAAGGGCCACTCCCTTTTAAAACCATCATTAATACCTTTAATTTGATACCCATGTCATACAAACACATTCCAGGGTTACCCTAGGTTCAATTTCCTACATGGTGATTTTCCGTTATTTGACAAAGGATGAAGGAAAATCGTTCCAAAAAACGTCACCCTTGGTCTACAATTTGGTCGATATTTCCCAAACGTTGTGATATGGAATTAAAAACCACTTATAAACCATCTACGAAACCAACGCATCTAAGCTCTCAGCTGAGTATGTAATGTTCGGTTACACCCGAACTTAGCCTTCCTTACTTGTTTTCCTTTAAAAGTTTATACTAAATATGGAAAATTAGTTTTAAAAACAATGTGCAGCGGACTTTTTGGGATGGTGATGGTTCCAACACTGATTGTAAGATCTGAGGGGCAATTTTTGTTCTGTGAAACGATGAAGTGAATCAAATTTCTAATAAATTTGAGTAAATTTTTTTCAACTTAATACAGTAAAAAAAAAAAATATTTATCCCTTCCCTTTTTATCGAAAGGCTTCTTTGTCAAAAGTTCAGATAAAGTGTCACCTTTGAAGCACCTGGAGGTAAAAATTTTCTAGAAATTATTTACCAAAAATTTCTTTAGGGATTGTCTCGGGGAACATCTTTGTACAAAGAACGCGAAAAGCAACAGATAATAAAAAAAAAGAAAATGTCCGCCTTTACATGATTTATTTAATCAGCATTTTCTGTGTAAGCGATCTTTGCTGCCAGGTATGTTAGTAATATCTAATTAGTATAGGCCTTTGTAAGAAACAATAAGTCAACGCTAGGATAAAAAAGTCCTGCATATTTCAAGGCGTAAATTATGTTTTATAAAATCAAGTGTGCTTTTCTAAATCGAATTGCCTACTCCAAAATACAGTTTAAACTGAAAGCAGTCTATTTCGGGTTCGTTAAGTTAAATATTGAGAAATAAAATATGGGAAGCGTCTAGGATGCTTTTGAATTAGATTGTTTCTGTTGTTGTATTAACGATAAAGACACTGCCCCGAAGGGGAGTGTTATCGATTGTGAGCGGTCCTTTGCCGTATATAGATCCGGTACGTTCCGGTAACAAGGTACCATTAAGGTGCTAGCCCGGCCATCTCGATTAATATGACCACATTAAACCGTCTTTTTTTGAAACATGGTATCACGCAAATATATTTTTGTTAGGAACATTGAGGGGTAAATTGGAGCTATAGTGCATCGCCGTTACTCGTCTTACATAATGCCTCAAAAAGATATAGTCAAAAGATCGAGCAAAGTATTGTAACGAATTTACTGCAAATCCTCTTATTCCTAACGTTCGTATCGCTAAACTGTTGAATAAATAACTCCAATATTTAATAATGCAAAATGGCCTTTATTAAAGTACTTCACAATAACACTGATACTTCAGAACCAATAGCTTGCTTAAATGAAACTGATTCTCGTGCCTCTACTTTTGCTGCCTTTTATACTCTGTGATTTCTCGTTCGCATCTTCTAGGCGCTTCCATTTCCAGAATCTACTAGTTGGTCATCAGCTATAAAATTAATCAGCTGTAACTACAGATGCATGATTTTATAGCTTCTCTCAAACCCCATGTGCTTGTGTTTGTGAGCGACACTTGCACAACCATTGCATACTTTCAGGAGTATCTCAGATATATGCATGTGGTTGTGCGTTGCTTCTCCGCTACGTGTACGTACATACGTGTAGACATAATGATTAATTTGGTTATGTGTATACAAGTCACTCTTAGCATCGGCTTAGAGATGATAGTAAGGGGTACTAGTATTCGCTAGTATTCGTCACAATATATATAAATTGAGGTCGCAATGTTAAATATACATTTATTTCAACACTTCTGTACCGATTATATCGAAATTTTAACAAAATATGGAGATATATGCAGCTGTTAGCTATGTAACATTTGTAACATTATGTAACATTTTGATACAAGAGACCCGGTTTTGCAGATATCAGTAAAAATATAAAACCGAATAACCGCCAAATATTTTTTTACTGCAAAGTTTGCAACATATTTATTTTAACACCTTTCTAGCGATTCTTTTGAAACTTTGAAAACATATAGATATGTGAAGGAAGTATGTTTAGGTAAAAAAGTTTTAATATCCGAGATCCGGTTTTGGAGATATTGAAAAAAATATATACCCGGAAGACCTTAATTTTTTTTTACTTATTTAAACACTTCTTAACCGATTGTGTTGAAATTTTATCAGGATGTACATATCTATGTGGGGTATATTTAGGTAAAGTTTTGTTGATACCCGAAACCCGGTTTTAAAGATATCGGCAAAAATATGAAACCGGCTAACCGTCAAATATTTCATACCCTTTGCTAATTTTTTCTCTACACCACAGTAGTATACCATCAATTGCCTCATATTGGAATATTCTCGCAAGGAAAGGTATTGATGTTTGTATATGGGTTAAATATACAAAATTTTCGCCAAACATTGGCAATCGTCAAAAGGTGTAGAATTTTTTTTTTAATTTTTGTACCAAATTTGTATTTCTTTTCATTTACTTTTAAATGAAACCTCGTTTAAAAAAGAAAATTTCTACACTTTTTGACGATTGCCAATTTTTGTCGGAAATTTCGTATATTTGCCCCATATACAAACATCAATAACTTTCCTTGCGTGAATACTCCAAGATGAGGCAATTGATGTTATACTACTGTGGTGTAGAGAAAAAATTAACAAACGGTTATGAAGTGATAAAGTGATTAAAGTAAAATTGTAGCTGTGCCCACAAAAAAACATGCTCCTGAAAAAAATTTACGCAACCAAGTGCTTCCATTTTTCTGCCTCCACCTTCAAAACTGAAAGGGGCACATCGAATTTGAAGCCCCAGGCATTTTTAGTCCCTGACAGGCTATTACCGTGCATAATCCAAATTTCAATACTCAGTTGCCTCAAAACGCTATAAGCAAAAAAATGTCAATATTGAAAATGACAAAAAAAAAAAGTATCGCTACTTTGATTGATGATAGTTTTGAGTATTGGAGGGGCACATCAATTTTGCTCATACTTTTAGAATCTCCGTCTCAAAAACAACATTCAGTTCAAATTCCATAGCGTTTCAGCGATGCCTCAAAGTTTTATCGAAATAATTCAAAAAAAAAAAAAAAATCAAGGGTATCGTTTGAAAAAGTGTAAAAATCTACGTTTTTTACGTTTCGAAGTTCTGCATCAACTACTGTCAATCTTACTATCAACTTTCTCCATTTTTAAAATGTCCTTGTACTTTTTTCTGACCTTAAGTTTTTTGCCCGTGTGTAAAACCCGAGTATCCAAAAAAGTAAAAGTTTTTGGGATTTGCCCATATGCGCTAAGCCTTCAGAATATAAAGGCGATCTTGGAGGGTATACAATAATCGTTCCACCAAAATAAATTAACTCAAACATTTGTACAATGTAATACATGCAATTTTTTATATTGCACTACAGAAAGTATTAGGAAATTAAGGGATAATAAGATATTGAATATGACCAATTAAATCTATAAAATTTTTTTTAGTATACACACTCGTACACATACTGGAGAGCGTCCTTTCGATTGTGACTTGTGCGAAAAGAATTTTCCTTCCCTAATTTCGCTTAAGAAACATCGTCGTTATCATACTGGAGAGAAACCCTACACTTGTTCTTTGGTAAGCTTGATGATGAAACGTTTATTAAAAAGTTCAATTGAATGTCGCTTTATTTTTACAGTGCAATCAATCATTTGCAGTGAAAGAGGTGTTAAATCGGCATATGAAACGTCATACAGGTGAACGGCCACATCGTTGTATGGAGTGCAATAAAAGTTTTATACAAGCATCTCAATTACGTACTCATGCGGCGACTCATATTTTACCATTCGAATGTTCAGAATGCAATGAAAAATTTAAAAAACAAGCTCAGTAAGTTATCTCGATATTTAAAAAAAAATATTTTTTAAATATTAACTTTTTATTTAATATTTTTAATGCTTATATAGGCTTGAAAAGCACCAAAAGAGGCATAGATATGCATGTAATGAGTGTCGTCATGTATTTCCCACAATGTCTAAATTGGAAGAACATATGGCTGCTAATTCCCATAGAGGTGAGATTATTATATAATTTTTAGAAAATTTCATCAATTCTTTTATTGGAATTTTCAGAATTTTTTGTGCATGCTGATTTTTAGCCAAATTAACTTTAAACTGACAAAGTATCAGTTATAAGTCTCTCAAAACTCACATTTATTTTTAAAATAATTTCTTTCAAAACGGTGTTTTATTTTTCTTCCATTATTTTTCTTCCAAGGGCGCATAGTTCTATTTTTCATATAAAGAAATTTATAAACCTTTGGAAAAAACTTGTTAAGATTTTGATTTGGCCACAAAACAACATACTCCAAAAACTTCTGAAAATTCGATATAAAAACTTTTCCGAAAACGTTTTTTAATTTAATTTATTACTAGCGTACCCTCACCCGCTTCGCTAGGCGATAAATTCAATGATTTGCTGAAAGAGAATAAAATTAATACGAAACAAAGCAAATCCTTTGATACAATTTCATTCGAACTTTATTGTAACACTTTTTGGTAGACAACGTTTTTGGTTTTTCCATCTTTCGCGTAAATGAATAATGACGATGGTTTGCCTACTCGTGAGCAAGCTACATGCAATTGTCCATGAGAAAAAATTGGGTATTCTAAATTAATACCGCACATTTGTAGAGACTGTCCTTGCGCCTTATTAATTGTTATAGCGAAGGCAAGGCGAATAGGGAACTGCAAACTTTTGAAATCGAATGGTAAATCCGTCGGAATCAGTTCTGGGTATCAAAACGTCTTCTCCTTTGTACTTCCCTTTCAAAATTGTTGCTTCTATAACGTTACCCATTAGCTTCTTCACTGCGAGTCTGGTAGTCGTGGCACATTAATGCTGCGCAGCATAATAACCGGTGATCCAATTTTTAATCGTAAATTATGAGGTGGTAAGCCTAGCAAATCGAGTGGGTTTAAGAATTCAGTTGGATAATTTACGACATCTTGATCAGTAATAGTGTCCATTGACTTATATGCAATTATGTCACCAGGTTTTTGATCCAGTATAGCTGCATTTATATCATTGACATCCTTATTATTCCCAGCTAAAACTGCTCTTTCGCTGAGCCAATCATAGTTTTTGTAATGTTGAACTATGTTTGGAAATACACTCTGTATCAATGCCTCCTTAGACTGTGCAAAAGTGCTGAAATTGTTAGGCAATGTAATCATTCCTGCTGGATCGACAGACATGTGGCCATTTCCGATTTCAGTAATTGCTGTGAAAATTCAGCTGCTGACGGATCGTTTTGTAGTTGAACACGTACGTTTGTAGTAAGTGTAAGCGTGTTTACATGGCTCCACAAATATGATGATTTTAAACATGCATTGATTTCATCTGCAGTCGTGGATTTTGGGATCACAGGAAATGTTTGCCTGAAATCTCCAGCCAATAAAATCATGGCACCTCCAAAGACTGTTTGGCTTCCTCGTAGAACTTTCAAAGTTCTATCAAGTGCTTCCAATGATTTCTTCTGTGCCATAGTACACTCGTTCCATTCGATGAGCTTAATACTTTAAGAACTTTTGCCATTCCAGATGTTTTCGAAATATTACATGTTGGTGTTTCATGTACCTGCATATTCAGAGGCAACTTTAATGCAGAATGTGCTGTGCGACCGCCTTCCAGTAATGTAGCCGCAATTCCGGAAGAAGCGAGTGCCAATGCAACGTTATTATCTGATCGAGTTGTTGCTAATATCAATGAAATCAAATAGGTCTTGCCTATTCCCCCAGGAGCATTCAAGAAAAACAATCCACCAGTTCCATGGTTAACATTATTCATGATTGTATCAAAAACATGTTGCTGTTGGTCATTCAATTTCGTTAGATTTGATGTTACAAATGTGTTTAGTTCATTGCAATCATAATGGTATTCACGCTCCAGTTCTCGATTGAACATATCATGCATTGGACGATTTGCTGTTGGCATGCCCAATTGTACTAACGATTTGTTTGACATCGACAAACAAATGTCGTCAATCCTTATCAATGCTTCATTGTAAATTTCCAATGTGAATTCCTACTCATAATTTGCAGTATTCGACGCATTTGGTTTAAAATATCATCTTCCATATAATATTTGCAATTATTATCGAAAATAATGTTCGTATTTAATGTGGACTGGCTATTACAGCTGAAACGGCGTATCTTCCCAATGCTTATATCCTCCAACAAATTTAATTGTTGACATGCTTCACGATATGTAGCGCACAATTCACCATTAATTGTTCTTAAAGCTTGGAATGATGTTGGGCTACGAACATTAATTAAAAACAATCGCAAGTAAAAACGCTCAGCATTGTTTGAATGAATCTAATGCATCTAATGCGTCTAATACATCTGTTGAGAACACATGACCTTGAACTGGTTTTCCTTGTTTTCACCTTTGAAATGTTTTCCTGGATTTATCCCATGTGAAATATTGTGGCACTTCTGCATATAGCAATGTTCTTGCAAAATCGTCCGATTGACATAAAAAAGGCAGTCAAAGTTGTAGACGGTGCACTTGTTGCTCTAAGCGCTGCATTTTCAGGAGTAAAATAAACGCGTTGGCCATTTTCAAGGTGCGTTTGTGTATGTGTGCTGAAGCATCTCTCATAAACAGTGTACAAACCTCGGTGTTTATGTTTACTCTCCTTCGAAAAAATTTGCAACTTATCAGCACGACACAAATCGAAAAATTCGTATATTTATTCAAAAAGTGTTGTACACATGAAATGATCTCGAGACGGTCGTCACCCAGAGAAAAATTACCACTCATCAGCACAGCTTCCTTTTGATATCCATATTGAAGTACTCATTAACAGCTTCCATTTTATACCCATAATGTAAAAACTCATCCTAAGGTTATACTGATCCACGTTTTGGGCAATATCTCGAGACCCTAGTCACCCAGTTGTATGAAAATTACCCTCTGCTAAAGAACTCATCAACAGCTTTCATTTGATATCCATATTGTATAAACACATTCTAAGGGTATCTGGGTCCACGTGCACAAAAATTATGTACTAAACCACTCATCAACAGCTTTCATTTGATATCCATATTGTATAAACACATTCTTGGGGTACCCGGGTCCACACTTTGCCTATATCTCGAGACCCTAGTCACCTAGGGATACGAAAAGTACCCCACATTAAAGTACTCACCAGCAGCTTCCATTTGATACCCATATTATACAAACAAAACGTAGGGTTATCCGGGTCCACGTCTTGACCTATATCTCAAGACCCTAGAAATTAAAAAAAAAAATTTATTAAAAACATTCCCCTATTTGATCCCTATAATATGAAAAAAGAACGAATAAAATTGGCCTCGGATCGGCCCCAAAACATGGACAGGAACGAACATCATTTCATTTTTATATATATAGATTACGGCTGTTTAGGCTTAAAACCTAAACTACTAAATACAATTCATTATCACAATCACTTAGTTCTATTGAATATACTGTGGGAATACCAAAAATTTGGAACATATATTTTTCAATTATACATATTGGTATTTTAAGCTGTCGGAATGTATTAGTCTCCGATCAACACAGCTAAACATGTATTTGGATGTTGGAAATATCGTGTATCCAATCACCCCTCAACTTTGTTTAGTAATGACGCTGTCGGAACGCATGAAGATTCCGATCAGCACAGCTCAACATATAATGGGAGGTTGAAAAGAACATGTTTCCAATCCCCCTGTTTGGCCTTATTTTCGTTACACATCATATGATTTTATTGTTATACGAGGGTTGCTATTTATATCTTGAGCCTAATAATGAAGACAGTAATTTATTATCGAAAATGGCTTTATTGTTTTTCCAAGTATTCTCCATGATAATCAATACACTTTTGCATGCGTTCAAAGCAATTTTCGTAGCACTTTTTCCACTCCGATTGAGGCATCTCCAAAACATGGTTTTTGAATGCATCAACGTCTTCTTCGGGCGCCGAAAAACGTTGGCCACGCAATTTATTCTTGATTTGCGGAAATAAAAAGAAGTCATTTAGCGCCAAATCAGGGCAGTACGGAGGGTGACTCATTAATTCGACGATTTGGCCAGTCAAATAGACGGTTGTTTCAGCCGATGTGTGAGAGCTGGCATTGTCATGATGAAGAATGATCCTTCGTTGCTGTTTCTTCTTCCGTATTTCACCAAGCACTACTGGCAAACAAATGGTTGTATACCATTCGGAATTCTCCGTTCTTCGTTGCTCTAATGGCACGGTGTCCACATATCCAGTTATTCCGAAGAAACAGGCGATCATTTGCTTCGAAGAGCTTCGCCACGAATCACTTTTGTCGGAGTTGGCTTATCTTGGAAGACCCATACAGTGGATTGCTGTTTTGTTTCGGGCTCATACGCATAGATCCAAGATTCGTCACCTGTGTAGATGTTATATACAGCTTTTGATGCACTGTATTGTATTTCTTTGCACCAATTGACACGAGCAACTTTTTGAGCTTTTTTCAAATTATGCGGGATCCAACGCGAACAAATTTTTTTCACAGCTAAATGTTGATGCAATATCTTATTGATGCTCGTCATACTAATGCCCAGGGATGCCTCAATCTCACGATAAGTCGTATGACGATCAAGCAAAATAAGTTCGCGCACAGCGTCAATGTTTTGTGGCACAAAAACTGATTTTGGACGACCTTCACGAATTTCGTCCCTGAGCGAACGGCGGCCACGACGGAATTCGTTATACCAGCGTTTCACAGTGGCAAAGAATGGGGCTTCATCACCAAAAGTGGAAGTAAGTTGATCAAAGCACTCCTATCTTGATAGTCCACGGCGAAAGTCGTAAAAAATCATCGCACGAAAATTTTCACTAGTTAATTCCATTTTTTCGCTGATATACAATTTTTAAGTTACTGTAAACAACACAAGTTGTGCTCAAATGTCAAAATTTTCTAAAGAAGGTTATGCTTAAAAATGTCAAACTTTCAATTGAAAACGTCAGATGGCGCTGGCAAATTAGTGTTGCCAAGGCTCAAAATATAAATAGCAACCCTCGTATAAATGTTGTCGGAATGCAAGTGTTTCCGATCAGCAACAGTAAATATCGGCTGAAAGTACCAAACCCCAGCGAAATTAGTTGTTGGAACGGTCTCGAGTTACAGGTGGCGACCCGATTTTCTTTTCCTTAGAGCCGGATGCATAGTATTTTAATGCTTACAATATTACCATTCCATTTTCCCGCTCCAGTATAGGATATGTCATGTAAAAATAAAAATAAAAAAGTAAAGGTGTCTAAGTTCGGGTGTAACCGAACAGTATATACGCAGCGTGAACTTTAGTTGTACATTTCATTTGAGATAAATTACTTTTCTACATAACTCGTGGCACCACCCGTTTACAAAAAAAATTTCTCCCCATTTCCTCTTAGTATAAAACTTGATAAGTGAAATATCATTGATTCAAAACTATTTTTTGCTAAGTTATATCTTATTATTCTAGTCTACGACCCTTTAAGACTTAACCGATCCCGTCAATTTTTACTAGAAATATTTTCTGCTATAAGGAAAATATGTGTACACAATTTCATTACGATATGTTAATTTTTCTTCGAGTTATGGCTCCCGAAACATAGAAAATTGCTTAGTCATAAAAGGGACGGTGCTACACCCATTTTCAAAAATTTTAGAGTTTTCAAATTTAATGTTATAATTCAATTTAGAAAGTAAAATTATATTGATACAAAGCTCTTTTTCCCTAAGTTATATCTTATTATTTTCGTCTACGACCCTTTTAAAAATCTTTTATATAAAAGTGGGCGTGGTCTCTAACCGATCTCGTCCATTTTTTGTAGAAATATTTCCTGCTATAGGGACAATTTGCTTGAAAATTGCTTAGTCATAAAAGTGGCAGTGCCACGCCCATTTTTTAAAATTTTAAGTTTTTCCTATTTATTGTTATAAATCCACTTGGGAAATGAAATTCCATTGATATAAAGCTCTTTTTTGCAAAGATATAGCTTATTTTATTCGTCCACAACCCTTTTAGAAACCTTTTATATAAAAGTGAGCGTGGCCCTTAGCCGATTTCCTTAATTTTTCTCCAATGCATTCCCTATAGTAAAGGCAACCTCTCTGCCGAATTTTGTTACGATAGGTTTAACGATTTTTGATTTATGATTAATAATATTTGTAAAATTGATTTTATCATAAGTGGGCGGTGCCACGCCCATTTAAAAATTTTTTTTCAAATTTTTATCAAGAGTCTCAATATCAGTCCACACGTCAAAATCAACATTCTAGGTGTATTGTTTACTAAATAATCACGTTTTTTGTGTTTTCCAAAATGTTATATATATAAAAAGTGGACGTGGTTATCATCCGATTTCGCTCATTTTCAATACCAATCTATTCTGGGTCAAGATAAGCTCGTGCACCAAATTTGGTGAGGATATCTCAATATTTACTCTAGTTATCGTGTTAACGGACAGACGGACGGACATGGCTCAATCAAATGTTTTTTCGATACTGTTGATTTTGATATATGGAAGTCTCTATCTATCTCGATTCCATTATACCTGTACAACCAACCGTTATCCAATCAAAGTTAATATACTCTGTGTGCAAAGCACGCTTAGTATAAAACACGTATATCTTATTGGATGGATTCTCTGATTACGTATGAATGTGCATTATTTACATATATGTGACCCGGTCTATAAAAAGGTGGCTTATGACTAAAAAAAAAACAGCTGTTTACAGCAGTTTCTCGCAATTTCTTTTTTGAGTCATAAGCCACCTTTTCATAGACCGGGTCACATATAAGCTTTTCGCTGAGGCATCTCCAAAACATGGTTTTTGAATGCATCAACGTCTTCTTCGGGCGCCGAAAAACGTTGGCCACGCAATTTATTCTTGATTTGCGGAAATAAAAAGAAGTCATTTAGCGCCAAATCAGGGCAGTACGGAGGGTGACTCATTAATTCGACGATTTGGCCAGTCAAATAGACGGTTGTTTCAGCCGATGTGTGAGAGCTGGCATTGTCATGATGAAGAATGATCCTTCGTTGCTGTTTCTTCTTCCGTATTTCACCAAGCACTACTGGCAAACAAATGGTTGTATACCATTCGGAATTCTCCGTTCTTCGTTGCTCTAATGGCACGGTGTCCACATATCCAGTTATTCCGAAGAAACAGGCGATCATTTGCTTCGAAGAGCTTCGCCACGAATCACTTTTGTCGGAGTTGGCTTATCTTGGAAGACCCATACAGTGGATTGCTGTTTTGTTTCGGGCTCATACGCATAGATCCAAGATTCGTCACCTGTGTAGATGTTATATACAGCTTTTGATGCACTGTATTGTATTTCTTTGCACCAATTGACACGAGCAACTTTTTGAGCTTTTTTCAAATTATGCGGGATCCAACGCGAACAAATTTTTTTCACAGCTAAATGTTGATGCAATATCTTATTGATGCTCGTCATACTAATGCCCAGGGATGCCTCAATCTCACGATAAGTCGTATGACGATCAAGCAAAATAAGTTCGCGCACAGCGTCAATGTTTTGTGGCACAAAAACTGATTTTGGACGACCTTCACGACTTTCGTCCCTGAGCGAACGGCGGCCACGACGGAATTCGTTATACCAGCGTTTCACAGTGGCAAAGAATGGGGCTTCATCACCAAAAGTGGAAGTAAGTTGATCAAAGCACTCCTATCTTGATAGTCCACGGCGAAAGTCGTAAAAAATCATCGCACGAAAATTTTCACTAGTTAATTCCATTTTTTCGCTGATATACAATTTTTAAGTTACTGTAAACAACACAAGTTGTGCTCAAATGTCAAAATTTTCTAAAGAAGGTTATGCTTAAAAATGTCAAACTTTCAATTGAAAACGTCAGATGGCGCTGGCAAATTAGTGTTGCCAAGGCTCAAAATATAAATAGCAACCCTCGTATAAATGTTGTCGGAATGCAAGTGTTTCCGATCAGCAACAGTAAATATCGGCTGAAAGTACCAAACCCCAGCGAAATTAGTTGTTGGAACGGTCTCGAGTTACAGGTGGCGACCCGATTTTCTTTTCCTTAGAGCCGGATGCATAGTATTTTAATGCTTACAATATTACCATTCCATTTTCCCGCTCCAGTATAGGATATGTCATGTAAAAATAAAAATAAAAAAGTAAAGGTGTCTAAGTTCGGGTGTAACCGAACAGTATATACGCAGCGTGAACTTTAGTTGTACATTTCATTTGAGATAAATTACTTTTCTACATAACTCGTGGCACCACCCGTTTACAAAAAAAATTTCTCCCCATTTCCTCTTAGTATAAAACTTGATAAGTGAAATATCATTGATTCAAAACTATTTTTTGCTAAGTTATATCTTATTATTCTAGTCTACGACCCTTTAAGACTTAACCGATCCCGTCAATTTTTACTAGAAATATTTTCTGCTATAAGGAAAATATGTGTACACAATTTCATTACGATATGTTAATTTTTCTTCGAGTTATGGCTCCCGAAACATAGAAAATTGCTTAGTCATAAAAGGGACGGTGCTACACCCATTTTCAAAAATTTTAGAGTTTTCAAATTTAATGTTATAATTCAATTTAGAAAGTAAAATTATATTGATACAAAGCTCTTTTTCCCTAAGTTATATCTTATTATTTTCGTCTACGACCCTTTTAAAAATCTTTTATATAAAAGTGGGCGTGGTCTCTAACCGATCTCGTCCATTTTTTGTAGAAATATTTCCTGCTATAGGGACAATTTGCTTGAAAATTGCTTAGTCATAAAAGTGGCAGTGCCACGCCCATTTTTTAAAATTTTAAGTTTTTCCTATTTATTGTTATAAATCCACTTGGGAAATGAAATTCCATTGATATAAAGCTCTTTTTTGCAAAGATATAGCTTATTTTATTCGTCCACAACCCTTTTAGAAACCTTTTATATAAAAGTGAGCGTGGCCCTTAGCCGATTTCCTTAATTTTTCTCCAATGCATTCCCTATAGTAAAGGCAACCTCTCTGCCGAATTTTGTTACGATAGGTTTAACGATTTTTGATTTATGATTAATAATATTTGTAAAATTGATTTTATCATAAGTGGGCGGTGCCACGCCCATTTAAAAATTTTTTTTCAAATTTTTATCAAGAGTCTCAATATCAGTCCACACGTCAAAATCAACATTCTAGGTGTATTGTTTACTAAATAATCACGTTTTTTGTGTTTTCCAAAATGTTATATATATAAAAAGTGGACGTGGTTATCATCCGATTTCGCTCATTTTCAATACCAATCTATTCTGGGTCAAGATAAGCTCGTGCACCAAATTTGGTGAGGATATCTCAATATTTACTCTAGTTATCGTGTTAACGGACAGACGGACGGACATGGCTCAATCAAATGTTTTTTCGATACTGTTGATTTTGATATATGGAAGTCTCTATCTATCTCGATTCCATTATACCTGTACAACCAACCGTTATCCAATCAAAGTTAATATACTCTGTGTGCAAAGCACGCTTAGTATAAAACACGTATATCTTATTGGATGGATTCTCTGATTACGTATGAATGTGCATTATTTACATATATGTGACCCGGTCTATAAAAAGGTGGCTTATGACTAAAAAAAAAACAGCTGTTTACAGCAGTTTCTCGCAATTTCTTTTTTGAGTCATAAGCCACCTTTTCATAGACCGGGTCACATATAAGCTTTTCGCTGAGGTATGTTGGTAGTCTATCGTGCTTGATATTAAATACAAATTTGATGCTGTGGTAGAATATTTTTAAGGTTAGTTTACATAGTTATTCGGTTAAAGAAATAACACTTGAGAGTAGTCAAACGAGTTTGATTTACAATGCATTTTGCGACACAATAAATAAATTTTTTTTTTTTGTTGGTTTTTTGGCCTTTAGTTTGTAAAAATGTTTGTAAATTGTCGAGCTCGAGGCCATACAATATTAAATAACAAACAAAGAAAACTGTTTATTTGTATATGTTATATATTGTCGTTTTTTATTTATCGATATTTCGACTTCAATTAGAAGTCATCTTCAGGACTAGAAATACAAAAATACAAGTATTATAATAAAAAACATAAAAGTACATGTATACATTTGACTTACATCGTTGGATGTACCAGATCGACTAATTTAAAATTTGATATGACAAAAACGAAAATAAACATAAAAAGTAAACAAATAAAGAACCGTAATTATAAACAAAATTCTTAACTAACAACAATATAGCATAAAAAGTTAAACTGTGAGCGACACCCATAGCATAAGTATGTATTAAATTCCCACCAGATAAATGTTGTTGTATAACACTCTCAGCATTAATTTTTGCAATTTTGCTTTACCAATTGTCGGAATGCGTGAGCGCATTGGTCTGTGTCTGACTTAAAATTCATTCTTTTATCGTTGGGTGTGCTGATGATGTGAAGCATCTCCAAAATATAGCGTTTCGTATAATGTTTTTCTTGTTGTAGAATTTCTACCTCATCGAAATCCGGAGAGTGTCCAGTTGTTTTGCAATGCTGAGTGAGGGCCGTTTTGTTATCATTAGTGTGGTCCCTTTTTTTTATGTTTGATTTGTGAGCGGAAATCCTTGTCTTTAGTTTGGATTTAGTTGTCCCCACATATACCTTATTGCATACGTGGGACCCTTTGCCGTTGCATTTAATTTTATATATAACGTCAGATTTCTCATATTTTCCGATTTTGCTTTTTGTATTTGTAAATATTTTTTTGTAAAGTGTTGTTATATGTGAAGCCAATTTGAAATTTTTCCCTGTCGTACAAATTCGAATGCTTAATCCTATTCGACAAACCTGGTACAAAAGTGGTGGATTTATATATTTTATCTGGTTTGGCTTTCTTGTCTCTAGTCGTCTTGAAATGGCTATGTATGAATTGTTTTATAAGTTGAGCAGGGAAATTCATTATTTTCAAGAACTTTTTGAATTATTTCAATATTTTTCTTATGGTACATCGCGTCACTAATTGTGAGAACACGTCTTACGAAATTTTTGACCGTATTTACAATTGCAGACTTGTCGTATTTCGAATAAAAGTTTAATAATCTACCGGAGGCAGTAGGCTTTCTATACCAATCGAACGTGAGGTGGTTGTTGTTTTTTGTTACCAGAGTGTCCAGAAATGGCAATTTTCCATCTTTCTCAACTTCTAACGTAAATTTTATAGATCTGTTGTATTCATTTAAGTTAGCCAGCATTTTCTCAATATGGTCCGTTCTTGCAATGGCAAACAGATCGTCAAATGTATACATGTACTTTTATGTTTTTTATTATAATACTTGTATTTTTGTATTTCTAGTCCTGAAGATGACTTCTAATTGAAGTCGAAATATCGATAAATAAAAAACGACAATATATAACATATACAAATAAACAGTTTTCTTTGTTTGTTATTTAATATTGTATGGCCTCGAGCTCGACAATTTACAAACATTTTTAAATAAATAAATGTAAGGCGCGATAACCTCCAGAGAGATTTTAGGTTGAGCTTCTCTTCCAATTTGCGTCGTGCTCCTTTTAGGTTTCCCCACAAATTGGCGGGACGGGACCTACTTGTTTTATGCCGACTCCGAACGGCATCTGCCAGGCAGATGAGTTTTCACTGAGAAGCTTTTCATAGCAGAAATATACTCGGAGTGCTTGCCAAACACTGTCGAGGGGTGACCCCGCTTAGAAGATTTTCTTCTAATTGAAAAAACTTGTTTCTAAAATTTTGATGGTGCTTTGCTCGGGGCGTGAACCCAGGATATTCGGTGTGGTAGGCGGAGCACACTACCATCACACCATGGTGGCCACAATGCTTTGTCGAAATTAAACATATGAATTTGTGAGGGCTATATTTTGTAAAGTTACTTCTTGACTAACATTTTGAATTTCACCCCCACTAGTCGATTAGCCTGAAAGATGCTTCCTAACAACGTTGTTGCGCAATTCAATTAAACGCATTGCCCGAAGGTTTTGGGGAGTGTTATCGATGTTGATGGTTCTTTGCACGATATAGAACCGGTACGTTCCGGTAACAAAGTACCATTAAGGTACTAGCCCGACCATCGCGGCAACGATTTATATGACCACATTAAACCTTCTAGGCCATAACGCCCCCTTCCCCACCCAATAGTTCCAGGAGGAATGGGGTCGGCCAAACCTCGCCTGCTAAATATATGTATGATACACTCATATTTGTAACAGGATTCCCCTCGCGTAGGTGAGGTTGACAATTGGGTTGCGGAAGCTTTGAAGCTATACAGCTTTGTATTGCGCTTATCAACCACTTGAATCCCAGAAAGAAAAAGTCTTTCTTATTGAATAGTAGATACATATAGTAATTGAATTATTGTAAATTCTTTTCCATTTAAATAGATACAAAAGAACCAAAGGAACGTAAGGCACGTAAGCCACGTCAGGCATCCAATACACCAAAGCAACGATCTAGTACTCGCAAATCTAAAAAGCGCAATCAAACATTCTGTGCTGTATGTGATGAAGACTTTGGCACACCTAAGGATTTCCAGTTTCATATACTCAAATTACATGAGGTTGATCCTGAAGACTTTGTAAACGAAATACCGAAAGCTGACAATGTAATGAAAAAGGATGAAAACATATACAGCATTGAAGGTGAAGCGTTAAACGATATTGAAATTTTAAGCGAAACTGAAGGGAATGCAGCTATCATGAACGCTGACAGTGTTAGCACCAAACAGATTTACAATAATACGAACAATGGTAATGAAGGAGGTTTAGTTGTAAAGGAATTTATTGTCAGCGCTGTACCTGGCCGTGTGGATAGAGAACGTCCAACTATTCTACGTAACGAAGCTTTCACTGTTATACCTTTAGATGGTGACGGGCCGATTGAAACAGTTACTTGTTGTCCTGCTGATGTATTGCCTGAAGTTAAGAAAGAGCAACGTAAATCCTTAGCTGAATCACTTGCGGCCGCGGTTCAAAGTAATGCTATTATAGCTAGCGCTCCAATTGAATTGAACGAAGAGGATATGAAATTGAAAGAGAATGTTAGAAAACTTCTTGATATGCTGGTAGATAACAAGACGTTAAAGAAATTCGGCTGGCCAACCAACACTGAAGAGAATGTAAGTTCTGTGAATTGTTTATACTGTAATAAGAAGTATTATTATAAAATTGAGAACTACCAACACTTTACAACACTCGCGATTTCTTCGGCTTTCGAAGATAGCTTTCAAAGCATAGATATTCGTTTTCGTAGTTCGCAATTGGACCTATTCTAATATATTTTATTTATTTATTGTATTTAAAGTTTAAACAAATTAAAAAGTAAAAATGAAGGCGTGCTGGGTCTGTCTTCTTTTCATATTTGAATATATATATATATATATATATATATATATATATATATATATATATTAGGCCGGGTCGATTTGTGGGGAGGCAAAAAAATCGCCCATTGCTCTGTGAAAATCATATTCTAGGGATCAAAATAAGAAACTTTGCCCAAGGAACCATAACTCTAAAACGAATTCTGATGCTGATGATGATTTGGGTCGTAGGAGCAAATTTTGAAAAAATCCCACTTTGAAATGCCTATGTTTTTTTCTTTTTGGAGTTTATTTTTCTCTTTAGAAATTTATTTTGTCAGAACATATGTAAATGAAAAAATGAATTTAACTTAGTAATAGAAAAGAAATTAAAAAAAATTATTAGAAACATTATTAGAATCACTGTGATGCATTTGCATGTCGTAAACATAGTTGTGTGGGTTTTTTATTCAACCGTTTTAAAAAATGAAGGTATCACTGTGACACAATTGCAGATCGTAAAATTGCTTTTGTTGTTTTTTTTAAGCCACCACAAGACACAGCAGGTAGAATTGAAATTGCCCCTACCAAAAAGTTCGATCCAAAGGGGGGGCGGGGGGGGGGGGGGGGGGGGCATCAGAATTCGTTTTAGAGGTATGGTTCCTTCGGCAAAGTTTCTTATTTTGATCCCTAGAATACAATTTTCACAGAGCAATGAGCGATTTTTAAATCGACCCGCCCTAATATATATATATATATATATATATATATATATATGTGTAGATATATTTTTTTTCTCCAGTTAATACAGCATATATCATAAGGGGTCAAAAGAAAGATCTTCGACAAAAATTTAAAGCTATAAATTACGCAGCTAGAAAAAAGCGGATCTGGTAAAGCGTTACATATATTCCCATCCATTTTAATGCTAAATTGGCTTAACGGGTTGCGGGCCGGGCTAACCTCAAAACCATAAAAGAAAACACTGGCAATTGAGCGTTTTTAAATGGTTTTATTTAGTGATGTATATTGGAGAACGAAAATCGACACTGATGATGGCACAACGCCGAAACCGGTTTTTCTCGAAACCAAATTTGACAAGGGATGACGGAAAATCGTTCCAATATACATCATTTATCCACCCTGTCGGAAAATGAACAAAACAAAATAAGTGGGTTTTATTTAGCTTGACTTGGTTGGCTGGCTGGCTGGCACGAATTTTGTAATTGAAATTTAAGTAACTTCCCGATAAGCTACTAGCTTGAAACTTGGAATATAGTTCAGAACCCGATGACAATGCAATAATAAGAACAAACTCCGATAGGTGGCGCATGGATCGAAATATTTCGAAAAATCGTATTTGTGTTCCAATTTGGCTCATATTTGGAACACATAATACATACATGAATAGAAATGACCTATGAAAAAAAAACTCCGGTAGGTGGCGCAAGGATCCAGATATTAAAAAAGTCGTATTTGAGATCCGATTTGGTCCATATTTGGAACACATAATACATACATGAATAGAAAGCGACCTATGATGTCCGATTTGGCTCATATTTGGAACAAATATCACCAATTCTAAATATTCTTGCGGAATTTTGTTCCTGCGGATTTTATTATTCCCGCGGAAAAATTCCTCCAATTCTTTTCTCCTAGGGAGAAGAATAATTGGGGAATAGGAATTTCGAAGTTTCGAAGTCAGCTGTTTTGTCAATTGAAATTTCGTTGCGCATTTCTTATTTTGTTTAAAAAATAGAAAAGTTTAATTATTGTTGCGAATTTGTTTGAAATTAAGAAATAAAATATAAACAATGCATATTATTGCATTTCATGTGGTATTCACTGAAATGAGTAATGAATTGGTGCCACAGCAACATCAACAGAGGAGCATAAGAAGAAGAAGACGGTGGGATAACACAAATCCGCCGGAGTTGCCTGCTTTCATTCAGCAAAACTATTTTCTGGCGGCCAAGTCGAGTTGAATTAGTCTTTCATCATATGCCAAAATCTATTTAAGCCTTCTTAAAAATCCTTGCGCAATTTCTGGATGGCTGCATCAAATATACGAAGAGCTCTTCCGTTGCTTATGATATACTTTTCGACTTAAAATAAAGAATATTGTGGTTGTTGTTGTATTAACAGTGAGAATATGTTAGAATGTAAATACATATTTCAGAACAAATTTGTACAAATAAGTGTTCTTTCTTAAAAGAACCAATTTCCTCTATTTTTATACATTCCCTTTAATTTAACAAGTGAAAAAACTCCTATGAAATGGCAGAGAAATCTCCCTCTCCCTCACATTCATAATATCTACTTTTCTCCCATAACCGGTTCCGCTTTTTCGAACATTGTTCAGAATAGGAGGAAAGGGAGAAGTGAAGAAACTCATAAGGAATTTTTATTTAGAATACGAGGAATGGGAGAAGGGAAAAACATCGCACGGAATTTTCGTTTAGAATTGGGCTGATAGTCTAGTAGAAGTGAGACAAAATATTTTGGAGTTCGAGGAGGGATAAGCATACGTGGCGCAGAGTCGAGTAAAGTCTTTGGAAGATTATGTATTGAGGATTTAGATTGTAACAAATTGTCAAGAAATGGTCCGTGTAATAATGAGTCACTACGGCCCGGTTTTTCAGTATAAGTTCAACTCAGTTTGTCAGTTAAACTACGCTAAAGCTTATAGCATTTTCTTTTCTCTTTTTGTATGCCGCGCAAGGGTTGTTGTTCTATTCTAAAAAAACAGGCAACGCCTTTACGGGGTATTTCGTTCTGAAAATTGTTGCCTGCTCGCAACGCAAAAGCGTTACACTTTTACCCTGTATAAAATGGCGGTGTGGCAGTGCAACTCTGTGAAACTCTCAATTCGCTCTTAAGTTCCACATATACTCTGTTAAGGCTCCAGCCAAGTCAAGTCAAGTCTATGCTAAGTATCAGTAATGGGGGCTTTAATATGAGTGCACAAATCATCTACCCAGATTGCGCATTCACGAGTTCAAAATTGCTTCGTTCTGCGCATCTACGTCACAGTTGACTGTTTGAGAGAAAGAGAAAAAAACAAGAGCTAAAGGAAAATGACGTAAGAATTGCCCATAAAAAAGAGCTGATCTAAGGTTTACATACGCAATGCGCAATCTTGGGTGATTTGCGATATGAGTGAATATGGTGAGTTGAAATATTCTTTGTATGCACTATAAATGTTGAACATTTTCTGGGGTAGGAGTAACTCTATTAAGGCTTTACCATCTACTTAGGCAACAATTTATTTCAGAAAAGAAAACGCTATTATTCTGCAGTTTTTCAGTCTACTTTAACCGAAGTTTAAGCTAAGCTTAAGCGGCCGATCTGCCAGAGTTAAACTCTAGTTAACCTATCAGTTATTTGCGTTCCTACGAAATGGCGTCGAATATACCCAACAAGCATTTGGGCTTGAGCACCTTTAGAGCTCATGATGATAAGTAGGCAAACTTCTAAAATCTCAAGAGTCGTTTCGAAAGAATGGCTCAACTCGAGAATCATAGCGTACTCAGCAAAAGAGGGAATTTTTTATAAAGCAAAAAATGCTATTACTTAAGTTGAAAAAAATGTAATTAACAACTTTTGGTTGTCTAACTGGACTCTAATGTAAGATTCCATGATGTTGATGTTGGATCTTCGGTGTGGTAGGCGGAGCACGCTACCATCACACGGCGGCGGCCGCCTATATAATTTATTCTTGATTAATTACGCTTCATTACTGCTATCAACCAAGTGTTTATTTCTCACAATAAACAGCTGTTGAATTTGGTGGTACCACCTTGAAGATTTTTTTCAGCTCCACCTCAACTCGATATATGTGACCCGGTCTATGAAAAGGTAGCTTGTGACTCAAAAAAGAAATTGCGAGAAACAGCTGTTAAAGATAAACAATGCATTTCTTCAGTTTCTTAGTAGTTTTTATTTTGCATTATGAACAGTCATGCCCAAAAGGCAAAGCACAAACCAGTTTCTGACCCATATTTTGGCTCCATTGCCATCGAAAAAAATGCTATCAAAAAATCTGAGGATGCTTCACCAGCCACCAAAGTGGCATCGCAGGAACCAAAGGCTTCATCGTCTTTCATTTGTGCTCTTCTTTCTTTACATTTTTAGTACACTTCTAAGCAAGTTAGGACTTTCTAGTTTTCACCACGTGAAAGAGCGTCTAAAAACTATCGAACCAGAAAAAAAGTGGAAACATTTTTTTTTTAGTCATAAGCCACCTTTTCATAGACCGGGTCACATATAATGAAAGATATCAACTGGAGAAATGGGTTGAATATTCATTTGAGAATTGTAAATTTCTCAAAATCTCTCGAAATTAGGATAATAATTGGAAAATATGAATGGCGTTGGAAATCAACTAGAAAACTTTTAATTTTACAAAATTGCTCAAAGGTTGGATAGTGATTGGAGAATGAAGTTGGATATCAACGCGAGAATTATCTGGTTTAAGAATAATTAAATAATGATGTTGGATATCACTTCCGGAACTAGATATATATTTCGCCGGAAAATTTTTTTCCATGTTTGTTGGGTAAACAAAATTCACCTGTTGCCGTGTCTACAAATTATCTAGATAATAAAAAAACCAATGTTGGCGCACAAAACGCATACCCCAAAGGCGGCCTTAAACTGTGACTGAAAAACTTCTCAGTAGTTTAACTGGAGTTTAAATTTGACTAGAGTTTAAGCAAACTTAGTTTAAGCTTAGCTTAACCAACTACTGAAAAACCGGGCCTAAATGAACTAAATAGAATGAGAAATAATAGGCAATTAAATTACAACGGTTTTATTGAAAACGGTTTTATTGAAAACAATACTGACTGTGTCTAGTCATTACACTCCTCATCTATAAACAAATAAAAGCGTTGGGGGTGTGAAATTTGTAAAAATGTGAGGCATAGCATAACATAATTAAGGTTCAGTTGGTCTTATATATGACTCAATAGAAATTTGGCACGTCCAACGCTTTTATTTAATTGTCTGATCAACGCCCTAGATTGATGAGGAGTGTGGTGACTAGTACCTAGGAGACCTACCTAATTATTTTCCAGCTTTTAGTATTATTATTGCTTCATGTAAGTATTGTTTTCAATAAAACCGTTTAACTAAATTTTTTTTTTTAATTATTTTATTTGAAGTTATGGTCGAACAACTAGGACCCTGCATGCGAATATATGATCCGCATTACCAGATTCGCCAAATTTTTATTGTGTTTCTGTGAAAATTTTCACTTTTAATTTTGCGAGGATCTGCCTTTGGTTCTCTATAGAACCTGTCACATAAGCTCATTTAATTTTTTAAACAAAATAAATATAGGATGGGTACAATTTCGAACTTCGAATCAAATATTTATGTTTTGGAGGTTAACTTGGTTTGGTTCAATGTACGTCCAAGTGTTGTACAGTGTAGTTATCAACGCATTAAATAATAAATACTATTTAAATTTTAAGGTTTTATGTCGCGTTATTGAAAACTGTGGACACAATCTATCGAAGGATGCTGAAACCTATCGTGATTATGATTATGCAACTCGTATGCGTGAATATGTTAAACTGCTGTTCACGGTAGTAATACATAATGACTCCATAAAGGAATTGTTGAACAATTATCCCATCGATGAAGTTGTTGAATATGTGCTCGGTAACGATGATGACGAAGACGATGATGATATAGATAATGAAGACGAGGCGATAATATCAACATAAAAATTGCACAAAATCCATTAAAGCAGTAAAAGTTGCCTTTGGATATTTTTAAAATATAGTAATAATTAATGAAAACTAATGGTAGTGAAGAAGTTGCCTTCTAAAATCAAAAATTGTTGAATATTTGCCTTTGCTTATATGATAGTGTAACCATTCATGTAAAGTCTAGCATTTTCCACTTTTTGATGTTATGTACATATTTACGTACAAATATACAAATGTTAGAGCTTCCTAAGATTATGATTAGTTATGTATGTATATGCCGGCTTTAAATGTATGCATGTATGTTTTCAAGTTTTAGAGTGAAGAATAATTATTGTATTATAACAGATTTGGCCGGTTGAATTACATACATATTTATATTATTAAATATTTTTGTCGCTAAGCAATAAATACCAATTTAATTGAAGTTATAAAATAATAAAATATTGTAACAATTTAGGGAAATTCCGCTTATTCCAAACTCCTTCTGCTAACGTTCGAATCGCTAAACTGTTGAATAAATAACACCAATAATCAATAATGCAAAATGGTCTTTTTTAGGCGAGCGTGCTTCACAATAACACTTATACTTCACAACAAATAGCGTGCTTAAAGCAAAACTGCCTCTGACTATTCAGCTATCGCTGCTTTTATACTCTCTGTTGCCTCGTCCACCTATTTCTCCTAAGGCCTAGTAACTTCGCGAACTTCATGCTTGGTTACCAGCCATATATGTACATGTATATTTGTAGTTTATAGTCTCTCGCATAGCCATATGCGTGTGTATATGTGAGTACTACTTCGGCTGATGGTGAGTATCTCTCTGCTGCCTTGTATGTGCATGTGTAAATGATGATTGATTTGTTTACGTACATACAAGTGGCTGCTTAGTATCGGATTAGGGATGCTAGTGATGTGAATATTCGTCACAATATGCATTTTTGGTTATTGATGCTGCAAAACGCTGGGACTGAAAATTGTGCTGCTCTCAAGAGAGAATTAAAAGTAAACATTTATTAAGAATGAGAAAAAATGTACTTATGCTTCTTCTCTTTTAAATTGGAGCGTACATAGTAAATTTTTCAATTTCCCACCTTCAACTACCAGGAGATATGTATATTAGGGTGGGTCGATTTGTATGGACGAAAGTTAACCGATATCGCGCCATCGATTTTTCGATAGGATTTGGGCTCAGGAAAAAAAGTTCCACTACGCATACCCAAGAAAACAATTTTCGAGCCTGCGAAATTTAATTTTTATACTCAGCTGAGCAGAGCTCACAGAGTATATTAATTTTGTTCGCATAACGGTAATCCGTAACGGCATATACTAATCGAGATAGATATAGAGTTCTATATATCAAAATAATCTGGGTAAAAAAAGAAATTCATTTAGCCATGTCCGTCCGTCCGTCTGTAAACACGATAACTTGAGTAAATTTTGAGGTATCTTGATGAAATTTCGTATGTAGGTTCCTGGGCGCTCATTTCAGATCGCTATTTAAAATGAACAAAATCGGACTACAACCACGCCCACTGTTTCGATATCGAAAATTTCGAAAAACCGCAAAAGTGCGATAATTCATTACCAAAGACGGATAAAGCGATGAAATTTGGTAGGTGCGTTGACCTTATGACGACTTTTGGACAATGGGCGTGGCACCGCCCACTTTTAAAAAAAGGTAATTTAAAAGTTTTGCAAGCTGTAATTTGGCAGTCGTTGAAGATATCATGATGAAATTTGGTAGGCACGTTACTCCTATTACTATATGTGAGCTAAATAAAAATTTGCGAAATCGGATGACGAACACGCCCACTTTTAAACAAACATTTTTTTTTAGTAATTTGGCAGTCATTGAAGATATCATGATGAAATTTGGTAGGCACGTTACTCCTATTACTATATGTGTGCTAAATAAAAATTAGCGAAATCGGATGACGAACACGCCCACTTTTAAACAATAATTTTTTTTAAAGTCAAATTTTAACAAAAAATTTAATATCTTTACAGTATAAAAGTAAATTATGTCAACATTCGAATCCAGTAATGATATGGTGCAACAAAATACAAAGATAAAAGAAAATTTCAAAATGGGCGTAACTCCGCCCTTTTTTATTTAATTCGTCTAGAATACTTCTAATGCCATAAGTCGAACAAAAATTTCCCAATCCTTGTGATATTTGGTAGGGACATAGATTCTATGACGATAACTGTTTTCTGTGGAAATGGATGAAATCGGTTGAAGCCACGCCCAGTTTTTATACACAGTCGACTGTCTGTCCTTCCACTCGGCCGTTAACACGATAACTTGCGCAAAAAACGATATATCTTAACTAAACTTAGTTCACGTACTTATCTGAAGTCACTTTATCTTGGCTTAAAATATGGCCGAATTCCGACTATGACCACGCCCACCTTTCCGATATCGAAAATTACGAAAAATTAATAAAATGCCATAATTCTGTACCAAATATGAAAAAAGAGATGAAACATGGTAATTGGATTGCTTTATTGACGCAAAATATAACTTTAGAAAAAACTTTGTAAAATGGGTGTGACACCTACCATATTAAGTAGAAGAAAATGAAAAAGTTCTGCAGCGCGAAATCAAAAGCCCTTGGAATCTTGGCAGGAATACAGTTCGTGGTATGACATATATAAATAAATTAGCGGTACCCGACAGAAGATGTTCTGGGTCACCCTGGTCCACATTTTGGTCGATGTCTCGAAAACGCCTTCACATATGCAACTAAGGGCTACTCCCTTTTAAAACCCTCATTAATACTTTTAATTTGATACCCATATCGTACAAACACATTCTAGAGTCACCCCTGGTCCACCCTTATTGCGATATCTCGAAAAGGCGTCCACCTATAGAACTAAGGCCCACTACGTTTTAAATAATCATTAACACCTTTCATTTGATACACATGTCATACAAACACATTCCAGGGTTACCCTAGGTTCATTTTGCTAAATTGTGATTTTCTTTTATTTTGTCTCCAAAGCTCTCAGCTGAGTATGTAATGTTCGGTTACACCCGAACTTAGCCTTCCTTACTTGTTTTTGACTTCTTTCGACTTTGATTTTTAAGGTTTTTTCATGACCTACTGAAAAAATTTTCATATGTATACGCTGTCCGACCCAAAAATGTCCGCTAAAACGTTGTCGATAACAGTGTTTTGAAAAAAAAAAAAAATATTAATTATAATTAAATGAAAATTTTTTTAGTAGGTCATGAAAAAACCCTTAAAAATCAAAGTCGAAAAAAGTAAAAAAAAATGAGATTTCGCAGGCTCGACAACTATTTTTTTGGGTATGCGTAGTGGAACTTTTCCTGAGCCCAAATCTTATCGAAAAATCGATGGCGCGATATCGGTTAATAAATCGACCCAGTCTAATGTATGTATATAAGTTAAATTACTAAAAGTTATTTAGTTGAAAAAAAAATGTTTTTATTGGGAGCTATGGCTTCTTTATTATTCAATGTCAGAATTAGAACTAACTTTTACAAATATTATTTTCTTACAACTAACTTATTTTGTCGCCGCTCTACCGACTGCGCTGCTGTTGCCGCTTTGTGAATTCGCTGACGATGCGCTTCCCACCGCTTGCTGCATTCTTAATTATTTTCGTGGTGTTATGTTTCGTTATGGAATTTTGTTTACCAGCTTGTGCAACAAGTGTCTTCTTGCTTTACTATTTGGCGTGCGTCATGCTAACAGCTCCCCCCCTGAAATTCAAACGTCCGAGTTTGAGGTGCTGGGTTTTTGAAATATTTGATTTAGCCCCTCTATTGCAGCCTCTGTCAGTTCGATGGGCTGCTGCTGGTTGACCTTTTTGAGGGGTAATCTTGACCTTGTAATGGATATAATAATGATTATACCTACCAGTGCGATACTGATATTAGTAGCATAGTTGAAATGATTTGCAGATTTTGTGTATTCTATTAGTTTCGTGTTATTTATGTTTATCTGCTTTAGCATTTGTAGGGACAATATTTCTTCGGTTGTATTTGATTCTGAAAATGGCTGGAGTATAGCGGGTAGGGGCTTGCTTGTGCGCTTTTCTGTATTGGAAAATTTTTTCCCGTTGATTATAATTGTAGCGTTGTTGTAGTGTATTATAAATGTGCCGTTAAGGGATGTAGTATCTTCGTTTATTACGATTTCTCCTTTAAAGTCGTTCAAAAATAGGATGTCTGGTGAGAGTGCTTCAACTTCCGGTATGTGTTGACTGTTGGTCACTGTGCAGTTCGGCAATCGGCTGTTTAGGAGATTACTTATACAATAGTCCCTACTTAAATCTAACAAATTATTTTTTGAACATATTTGAATTGAGTTGTATTGTTTACATTCTCTTTGTATGCCATAAAGGTTTCTTTCACAGGTAAGTATTGATTCGAAATTTATTTTATTAATCTTATTGTTTTTCTTTATTGCTCTAATGTCTATTGTTTTACAAGTTTGTTCTTCTACCGTGGGTAGACTTATGATATAAATGATAATTTTGCCATTTGTTGCTATTTTAATTTGTGAAAATTCTAAAGCTTCATCCAAATTTATAAACGGAATATTATCTTTTTCGAAAATCTGTTTGGCAATGTCTACTTCTTCACTTGACATAATATATGAGTTTACTATATCGGCTTTAGCTCAATGAATTGCATATGCTATATTTATGATTTCTTCCTTTAAAATTTCTAATTTGTATTTTAATTTCAAAAATGCTTCTATTTCCCTGCTTTTGTCATTTTGTAATGCCTTGGTTATATTGTTTGTAATATTTGTAATTTCATTTATCTTTTTTATTGTTAGTTTGTTAATAATAACCTGATTGTTTTTATTTTCAAGGACGTTATTTAATTTATTCAAAACTATTTCATGATCCTCGTGGTCTGGATTTTCTGCGATCCATTTCCACGCACTACCTATGAAATTTAGTGACCTTTTCGATCTTCCTTCTATTTTTAGATTATTTAGATGAGCCTTAATTTGTGATATGAGAAGGGGTAAGAAGGGATAATTCGGATTTTTATAGAGTTCTTCTGCTTGTGTTTTCAGTTCTATATGCTCCAGGATTTCGTTGTATTTGTCAATGTCGATTTCGTGTATTATTCTAAATGTTCCGGTCTGTAGTTTGGCCGTTCCTTTTTCTATTGTTACAAGTTGGGAGTTAGAGTAGTCGAGTATTTGTACCTCTGCTAGGCAGAGCGGTATGAAAAATCTGCAAAGAAGAAGTTTTACACATCGTTTAATTAGTTGCGTATCCTACTTTTGTGTACTATTTGTCCTTTTTCGGTAATTACTGTACTATTTCGATCCTCCTTAACTATTTCCTTAGTATATGGCTTACTTAATTTAGTCCCTAACCACCTGTTTTTCTTGACGTAAATGATTTGACCTGGTAAATATGATTTTACGTTATGTTTATTTCTGTTGTGGTATTCTATGTCCTTTCTCTGTTTAAGTGCCAGTTTCTCTAAGTTACATTACCTACTTCTTTCTATATCTTCTGGAGTAAACGTAACGTTTCTACCGAAATATAAATCTACTGGCCTCTTTTTAGTCACAGAATGGATAGTATGATTGTATTCCGACACACCTCTTTCTAGGAGCTCGTCAAAGTTCCTGTGTCCTCCATTCTCTTTGAGGCAACGCATTATTTCCACCAGAGTAGAATGGAACCTTTTTACTTGCCCGTTTGCCTTGCTTTTGTATGGTGGTGTTGTAAAAACTTCTATTCCCAACTTGTCCGTCATCATAAATTTAATTGAACTAGAATTCAATGGAGGTTCGTTGTCGATTACAATCAGCTTTGGCACTCCGAAATAGAAAATCAAGTCTCTTAAAGGACCTCTCACGTCTACTATTGCCCTGCTTGAAAGCTTCCTTGTTTGTGCGTATTTCGTAAATTTGTCCAGGACAGTCATAATTACTTTACCTTCTGTTAAAAAAATGTCTATGTGGACCGTGTGTCCGGGATATGTGGGTAATGGCGTCTCACCAATTTTGGGTTGGTTGGGATGGCGTTCGTATTTGTTTTCTTTGCAAGTTGTGCAATTAGTTACAATTCTTTTTATTTTGCTGAGCATTCCTGGGAAATAGCTTTTTTCCAGAATCTGTACTTTGTTTTCAACTGCATTTCTGTGTGCGCGTTTATGGATGTCTAAAATGGTGTTTTCCTGGTCCTGTTCGTTGGTGATGTCGTCAACTAATTTTTGGGTATAGCGTATCTTATAGTTACTAAAATGTAGTGGATATATGTTTTGGATCATGCCCATTATCCTTTCATCTGTGTTGATTCAGTTGATGACGGAGGGGTTAAGGTATCGTTTTAGGTGCGTAGTGAGAATTTGATCGTCATATTGGGGTTCTGTAATTATGTGACGATGGATTGTTGGAAATATTATTTTAAATTGATATGAAGATGTTTCGTCTTGCTTGAAAAATATTTGATTTTTAAAAACGTTTATTGGGGCCTCTGTACATGGTATGAGGTTATGGCTTGAGCTCTCGTCACTGTGGATTGTGGGAGTGAGGGAATTTATTTGGGGAGGTATCCTTGATAAGGCGTCTGCGACCACGTTGGAGGTTTATACTTCAGTTCGTAATTATATTCCTCCAGGATTGCTTTCCATCGTTTCATTTTGCTATTCGTATTCTTTGGACTTAAAGCATATGTAAGTGGTTGGTGGTCGGTAAATATATTTACTTTTCTTGACCCGTACAAGTAGTTCCTCAAGGAGCTTAAGGACCATATAATGGCCAGCATCTCCTTCTCATTGGTTGCATAAGATTCTTCGGTTTTGTTGAGGGTCCTAGATATGTATGTTACGGGTTTTTTATTTTGTGATAGTACGGCGCCTATTGCGAAGTCGGATGCGTCCGTGGTCAGTTCGAAGTCCTTTTTAAAATTCGGATGGGACAGAACGATGTCCGGTGAAGTAAGGGTGTTTTTTATTTTGTCGAATGCATTTAATGCTTCCTGATCTAGGGTAATGAATTGCTTCCTTGATGCGTTTTTGGAAATATTTCCAAATTCGCCTCGCAAAATGGCTGTAAGTGGCTTAGCGATCTTGGCAAAGTCCTGAATAAATCTTCTATAATAGCCTGCCATGCCAAGGAACGAACGAAGTTCCTTAAGATTTTTAGGAGGAGGCATATTAACTATGGCTTCTACCTTTTTTGGGTTTGTTTTTATTCCTTCCGGAGTAACAACGTACCCCAGGAATTCTACTTCCTGTTTGGCAAAATCGCACTTGTCTAGCTGTATTTTCATGTTTGCTCTCTCTAGGGTTCTGAACACTAATTCAATATTTTTTAAGTGCTCCTCTTCGTTTTTCCCAAATATTATTACATCATCGATGTAGACGTAACATCTTACACCGATATGTTGCCGGAGGATATCATCCAGTGCACGTTGAAATGTGGAAGGGGCATTCTTCAGCCCAAATGGCAATCGGAGAAATTCGTACTTTGCGTTGTTCACGGAAAATGCCGTTTTCTCGATATCGGACTCACGGAGTCGTATCTGATGAAATCCGCTTTTAAGATCAACAACGGTAAATAGTGAATTGTTTCCGAGGTTTGCAAGAACCTCATTTATTTCTGGTATAGGGTACTTATCGGGGATTGTAACTGAATTGAGCTTTCGATAGTCTATCACCATCCGGTATTTCTTTTTACCAGAGGCGTCCAACTTTTTGTCGACTATCCAGACTGGTGAGTTATAGGGGGATTTTGATCTCCTAATTATCCCGTTATCTAGGAGTTCCTCTATTTGCCTTTCTATTTCTTCTTTAAGCGCCATTGGATAAGGATAAGGCTTGGAATATACGGGTGTGTCGCTGGTAGTGCGGATTTCGCCCTTCACTAAAGTAGTATATGTTAGTTTTTCGTCGGGATCCGAGAACAGATTGGGACATTTTCCAATTATGCCATTAATAATTTTTGATTGAATTTCGGCAGAAAGATGTGGTATTTTTATTCCTACATTATTCACTTCTTGTGACACCCTTTGTTTTAGAGGGATAACTATATTTTCGAAAATTGTTATCATATTTTTATCAGTGTGGATTGTTGCTTGCAGTTGTTTGAGCGTGTCGTTACCTATTATTCCATGAAAGGAGTTTAATGTTGGTAAAATATCCACGTACGTGTGGTGAGTGATCTCTATGTCTCCTGCGACAGAGTTAACTTTAAAAGTATGCTCATTAGGAATCGGATTTCTTATCCTAGAGGATAGTATGTAATTTTTATTCGAGCCGGTATCTATCAGAAAGTCTAGTCCATCTCCGCTCCTAGCAATGAACTCGTAATAGGGGAGTGAAGATGGGGTTAGTCTAAAAAATGAATAGTATCTAGTTCGGTGCAATCCTGCTCGTTCGGGCCGGGTTGTTGTTTGTGATTAAATTAAGGTTACTTTTTGGTACGTGGTCTAGTTGATTTTCATTTTCATAATTATTTAGGACGGGATTATCCTCGTAGATTTTGTGAGGATCTGCCTGATCGTAGTATTCATCCGGTTTAGTGTAGCCCGTATTGGCGTAAAAAGTTCTTTGCATTTTATTTGGTGCGTGAGGATGTTGGGTAGAAAGGGGACGCTTCTGCGCGAAATTGTTTTGGTTATTCTGCGGCCGGTTTTGATAGTTGACCTGCCTGGAATATCTATTTTGATTGTTGTATCCTGTTGGGTTCGAACGGAAATTTGGGTTATACTGGGGATAATTGGTTTGGCCGTAGAATTCCGTGCGGAATCCTTGGTCATATCCGGGGTAATTGTAGTTGCCAGGACGATTTGTCTGTGGAATGAATGGGTTATTTGGGTACCTATTTGGTTGTCGATTAAACTGTTGCGACCTCGGTGCAAAACTAGGGTTTGGTGCTGAGGAATAAGTCAGCTCGAGATAGAAGGGTCTGTTATTGTTATATTTTGTGGTATTTCGTGGTGGTCGTGGCGGTCCGTTGTTAATTTATCTATTCACAGTGTTCGCGTGGTTCATTCGGAAAGACATGTTATCAAGTTTTTGACACAGGTGCAATGCCTGTGTCAGGGTGGTTGGTTCACGGATACTGAGGAGACGGGGTAGGTCTCCATTAAGCCCGCGAATAAACGTATCCAGGGCTTTCTCTCTGTAGGAGTTTGTCATGGCTCTGATGAACTCTTCGCCCAAGTCGAGACAGGAAATTTTGTCAAGGATTAGTGAAAGATGTTGATAGACCTTCTGATAGAAGGTAGAAATATCATCGTGGCGCTGGGCCAGTGTGGTCATTTGGTATTCTAAAGTACCAATATCTCTCTTGTCGGAATAGTGCAACATAAGGCACTTTCTAATATGCGTCCAATCTAGTGGAGTACTATAGGATTCGAGAGCCGTGTCGGCATCGCCGACAATTTTGTGTCTGATTGTATGTAATATGGCGAAATATTTAGGTGTGTCTTTCAAAGATTCATATGCCTTTAGTATTCTGTCGACACTCTTTCTCCAGGAGCTAAATACCCTGGTCGTCCTGAGAATTCCCTCAGGCATTTTACCATATCTGGTACCCTATCTAGATCTTTTATATTTTGTGCATTTAATGTAACACTATGGTCTGGTGGCAAATCATTAAGGGAATTCCTATTCATTCTATCTAACGCTTCCATAGCTGCTGATTCTATTGCCGTCGTATTAGCGACGGGAGGATTTCCCTGACGGGTATTTCCGTATTCCAACCTAAGTTGGTTCAATTGATCAACGAGTTCCTCCGCGGATCCTGGCATTTTCCTAAAGATTTTTTTTGTTTTTTATATTTGTTTGCTAATTTCCTGTTAGTTCTTCTTTTATTTCACAAGGCACAACTCAGTTTACTTTTCACAATGATTTTTGTATAATATTTTCTTTAGATTTTATGGATTTGTTTCCTAATTTCTTGTTAATTTTTCTTTTGTTTCACATAAAGCAATTAAATTTACTTTTCAAAATAATTTCCTTTTCTTTTTTGTTTCACAAGCGCAACTCAATTTACTTTCTCGCAATGATTTCTGTATAAATTTTTATCTTAGATTTTATGGATTTGTATGCTAATTTCTCTTTTAATTTTTCTTTTCTTTCACGAAGCGCAATTAGATCTACTTTTCCTAATAATTTCCTTTTCCTAATAATTTCCTTTTCTCTTTTTTTTCAATTGTTATTATTATTTTTGTTTCCAATTATTTACTTATTACTAATCTTACGCTAGTATCATGTCCAACGCTGGATGTGGGGGTTTCGCCGCTTCGGTGTTCGTCCTTTTCCCTCCTGGTACTTGGGTACCTCGGTCGTACTGCTTATTCCACTTCCCGGTGCCGCTGTAGACGCGTGACCTTACTTGTTATTTTTCAGGCACTTTTAACGTTTTTTTTATATACGTCACTCGCGTGGCCTTAGTTTTTGATTTTCAGGCACTACTACTTTCCGACACTCGCGCTGGTGCCTGCTCGGGCGCCAGTTAAATTACTAAAAGTTATTTAGTTGAAAAAAAATGTTATTCAATGTCAGAATTAGAACTAACTTTTACAAATATTATTTTCTTACAACTAACTTATTTTGTCGCCGCTCTACCGACTGCGCTGCTGTTGCCGTTTTGTGAATTCGCTGATGATGCGCTTCCCACCGCTTGCTGCATTCTTAATTATTTTCGTGGTGTTATGTTTCGTTATGGAATTTTGTTTACCAGCTTGTGCAACAAGTGTCTTCTTGCTTTACTATTTGGCGTGCGTCGTGCTAACATATATACCTTCGGCCGTAGGGTGATCAAGTGTGCAGTCGACTTCACAAGAGAGATTATTGGCCAGATCAGCAATAAGTTGTATGGTATTTCATTGATCTCTGCAGAATCCAAGTATCATGTTGGACGTCTGGGCAGCTCTTAAGAAGAAGAACGCGAAAGAATAGCCAATGCGTGCAATTACTGATATACAATAAGTCAATGGGAAAAGTAGAGCAGAGAAAACAAATTCTAAGGATGTCATAAAGCCCGAATTGCGAATTAAGCGCTCAAAATATATATCAATTTACTAGTCTACAGACCAGAAGTTACAACCTATTATACACACATGGAGAAGTTTAACCGTTTTTATCTAATTTCTATACTTACAATGTTGTAGTGTTACTAGCGGAGGCACCAGAGCGGGTCAGCAGCGAGATAAATGAAAAAGATAAGTCTATCTTTGACTTAATAATATGTATTCATTATTAGGGTGATTAGATAGATTTATTTGCAGCAGCCAAAATCGCGTTGGACAATCTTATTGTCCTATTGATATCTGCCTTTTGCTGTCATTTCTAGAGTGGAGGGCATTGACAAAAGTTACAACCTGTTCTGCATACACGGAAAAGGCGAGTTGAGGGCTTGTATCTTTTTTAGGAATAATGGAAACGCTATCTTTTTATCTAATTTCAGTACTTCCTACGTTGAAGTGCTTAGAGCTACGAAACGGCAGAAGCTTAGCTATCGCCTCGGTGAACGAAATTCACTGCACCTCCGATAAGATGCAGCAACTTGCCAGCAGCCAGATAAGTGAACAAGGTGAGTTCTACCTTGACTTTATAATATCAATAAATTTCATCGTATTGAACGATTGCAATACCGCTACTTTTATCTTCACGAGCTCAAAGAACTTAACAGAATAAGAGGTCATCGTTATTACAATCGGAGTCCCCAGAGGGTTAGGGGGTAAGAGGCGACTAAAATACCAGATTCAAGGGGTTGTGTAGCGCAACTTTTTCAGGTTGCCAGCTCAATATATATATAGAACGTCGTATCTTCAAAGGGAAAGTCCCAAATTATATTATGCGTTGAAATTCAAAGTATTACTAGACGTTGGCTGTAGTTGCTAAAACTCAGCTGTTCTATGATGTTGCCACATATTGCGGCAGGGTTCGATTTGGGTAGTCACTACACCACCCCCTTTCCAGAAAATCCGCCGATGTGCTGGCATCAATACTTGTGTTATTGCTGCTAATTCATCTCAATCATTATCGTGTATGTCTTGGGGTATTTGTTAACAACTAGATATGGCCCGTCGTAACGTGCTTTCAACGGCTTTTTAATTGTATCGTCGCGTAGAAAAACATGGCTACAAAAGCGCAGGTCCTTGGGAACAAATACCGCAGGTTTACCATGCTGTGACGTTTGTGTTGTATTGGTCGAACGGTCTCGAAATGCCGTCGTAGTTCTCGTAAAAAATTATGTTGGTTGTTTGAAAATAATTCCTTGGTTTGTGTTTGCAATTTCGTTTGCGTATGCGTATGCATTATCGATTCTTTGCTTCGTTTTTTAAATCCACCAACACGTCGTAGTGTCTAGGAAATCCGCACCTATTATAGGATGCGCAACGTCGGCGATTATGAAACACCACTTGAATGGCCGTCGTAGGCCGAGATCTAATGTTATCTGTCGTTTACTTCAGTAAATATTGAGATATCATCACCTAATTTGGTACACGAGCTTATCTGGACCCAGAATATATTGGTATTGAAAATGAGCGAAATCGGATGATAACCACGCCCACTTTTTTATATATACGAGTATAACATTTTGGAAAACACAAAAAACCTAATTATTTAGTAAATGTTGAAGTTTGACGTGTGGACTGATATTGAGACTCTTGATAAAAATTTGAATTTTTTTTTTAAATGGGCGTGGCACCGCCCACTTATGATAAAATCAATTTTACAAATATTATTAATCATAAATCAAAAATCAGTGAACCTATCGTAACAAAATTCTGCAGAGAGGTTGCCTTTACTATAAGGTATGCTTTGAAGAAAAATTAACGAAATCGGGTAAAGACCACGCCCACTTTTATATAAACGATTTTTAAAAGGGTCGTGGACGAATAAAATAAGCTTTATCTTTGTAAAAAAGAGCTTTGTATCAATGGTATTTCATTTCCCGATTGGATTTATAACAATAAATAGGAGAAACTTCAAATTTAAAAATATGGGCGTGACACCACCCCTTTTATGACTAAGCAATTTTCTATGTTTCGGGAGACATAACTCGAAGAAAAATTAGTTCAGAATAGAACCCTATGTATATTATTATTGCGCAGCCTTGTAACACTATTAAGCACACAAAGCAAACAACAACAGCTTTTCAAGTGTACAGCTGGTTCGGTTTCACCCGAACTTAGGCTTCCTTACTTGTTTTGGTATAAGAACTTTTTTGTATAAAGTATGGGTTTGACAGGCGGCCACCGTGGTGTGATGGTAGCGTGCTCCGCCTATCACACCGTATGCCCTGTGTTCAACTCCCGGGCAAAGCAACATCAAAATTTTAGAAATAAGATTTTTCAATTAATTTTCAATTTTTCTAAGCGGGGTCGCCCCTCGGCAGTGTCTGGCAAGCGCTCCGATTGTATTTCTGCCATGAAAAGCTCTCAGTGAAAACTCATCTGCCTTGCAGATGCCGTTCAGAGTCGGCATAAAACATGTAGGTCCCGTCCGGCCAATTTGTAGGGAAAAATCAAGAGGAGCACGACGCAAATTGGAAGAGAAGCTCGGCCTTAGATCTCTTCGGAGGTTATCGCACCTTACATTTATTTTTTTTTATGGGTTTGACAACTGCCGTAAATACCCAATGAGAGAGTTTGGAGGATAAGCCACACGTGCATCCTAGCATTCTCTTGCATGCATACAGGGCCGCATAGTCTTTCTTCGCTCTCTCTTCCACGTGAAGTTTCCACGACAACTTACTCTCTAGGATGACTCTCTTGATATTTCGTGCTACATTTTTATTGTAGTCACCCCTCAAAGCTTAGGCTTTGTAAAAATAGGGACCTCCATCCCGCCAATTCATAGGAAAACTTAAAAGTAGTACGACGTAAATTCGAAGAGAAGCTCGACCTAAATCTCCTCGTTATATAACATTTAAATAGAGGGATAAGCTTTTGTCAATTTTGACGACCCATTCTTGAGGACACCCTACTGCTCATTTGCTTTTTATGGTCACAAATGTGACGTGAAGTACGCCTAATAAGAGCTCAGCTGTATAATTGACCCATTGAAATGAAACACGCGAGTAACCATGCCAACGTAAGCACATAACAATGCCCACGCATATGTTCTGGTCGAATTCATCATAGCGATGATAAGCAAAAAAGAAAACAACATTTCGCAATCAATAGAGTTTAAGTGAGTTTCCAAAAATATTTTGGAGTTTTACAAATTCAATACGGTAGCTTCAAGTGCTAAACACTAGCAATCTAGCAATGAGCGAGTTGGATTCGTCTGTGATAAAACGTACACAACAAACGTTGGGTAAATATGTGAAAAAGCCACCTTTAACGGAAAAGTTGTTAACAAAGCCACCATTTCGATTTCTTCACGATGTTTTTAATGCTGTAAGTATAAGAATTTTATAATATGTATTTAATATAAGGCGGCCGCAGTGGTGTGGTGGTAGCGTGCTCCGCTTACCACACTGAATCCAGGATGGCAAAGTAACATCAACATTTTAGAAACAGCTTTTTTCAATAAGAAAGTTTTTCTAAGCGCGGTCGCCCCTTGGCAGTGATTTCGCAAACACTCCGAGTGTATTTCTGCCATGAAAAGCTTCTCAGTGAAAACTCATTTGCCTTGCAGATGCCATTCGGCGTCGGCATAAAACATGTAGGTCCCGTACCGCCAATTTGTAAGAAAAATTAAAAAGAGCAAGAAGCAAATTGGAGAGCTGAGCAGAGCTCGCAGGGTATATTAATTTTGTTCGCATAACGGTAATACGTAACGGCATAAACTAATCAAGATAGATATAGACTTTTATATATCAAAATGATGCGGGTGAAAAAAGAAATTCATTTAGCCATGTCCGTCCGTCCGTCCGTAAACACGAAGTATGTAAGTTCCTGGGCACTCATCTCAGATCGCTATTTAAAATGAACGAAATCGGACTATAACCCACTTTTCGATATCGAAAATTTTGAAAAACGGGAAAAGTGCGATAATTCATTACCAGCAGGGCCAAGGAGAGGGGGGGGGGGGGAAGCCAGGGCAATTGCACTGGGGCCCGGAAGTGTTTTGGGGGCCCGGCAAGGCAAAGCAGTATTGACAGTACTCTAACTAGGATTTCATAGATACATACATATTTAGTTGCTATAAAAAATTGTTTTAAAATTGAAAATCACTAAACTAAAATCAAATACTATGGAGCATAGTCATAGTCGAAATAAAATGTGATTTTAAGTAAGATAAACGGTTTTGACACAATTTTATAAGCGCTATCTGTCAAAAATGCTTCAAATAACTTAAAATGACATTTTATTTCGATTATAACTATGCCCCTCAGTTTGGTCGTATTGCTTTTTCATTTTTGTAAAATTCAGCGACATCTGTAAATACAGGCTGTTAGTAAACTAGAGCGTTAATTTGAAAAAATTAGTACACTTGACTTGTTTTGCGAAGCGCAAATGTGTGCAAACATATGAGTATGCCGTGGATAAGCTTACATAGGTCAGTTTCGCGTTAATTGTTGCAAGCTTCGTATTTCTTTTGTCAGTGGTGCAATTATTGGTAAATTTTTTAATGTGCAGAAGTCATCACATTTGTCGATATTATGCAGAAATTGTATAATATCTTTAGCGCAAGCCCTCAGAGATGGGAAATTCTCAAGGAAAAATCTAATTGATCCTTGCACAGCATGCCACAAACACGATGGTCTGCTCGTGTGGATAGTGTGAAACCTTTCGCAACTCACATTCCCCAAATATTGAAACCTATTGATGAAATCAAGCTTTTAAATCTGAGTTCAGAAACGGTAACGGATTTTAAAGGTATTGAAGCATATATGGGGAAATTTGAGTGTATCCTCTTAGCCTCCATTTGGCTCAAAGTGTTGACGGTAATCAACCATCGAAATCTGGTAATGCAATCTAGAAATGCCACACTGGACGTGGAAACAGAAAATATACGTAGCCTGATTGATGAGTTGAGTTCAGGGATCAATGGTCGATCATACTTCAAGAATGTAAGGTTCTGGCAGGGAGTATAGGAGTTGTGAATACCTTCGCAGAGAAAGAAGGAAGATAAGAAAGCGCCAGTTCGATGAAGTAATTGGCGAATCACCTGAGTGTGATTCCGAAACTCAATTCAAACAGCAAGTTTTTTACGTTCTTTTGGACTGCTTGATTGGTAACATAACAAGACGTTTCGAAGCCGTAAATGACATTGCGATTAAATTTAGTTTTTTGTGGAAGTATTCTGACGGAAGAAGAGCTCAGAGAAAAGGCAGCGGCATTCTGCACGATTTATGGCATCCATATTTCTACGGATCTAATAGATGAAATCATTCATCTCAAAGCCATTCACTTAGCAAATATGCGATGTGATTCCCTGCCACCATTTCAACTTCTGAACAAATTTCATGACTTCAGGGTGGAAGTATTATTTCCTAACATCTGCATATCATTAAGAATATTTTGCACACTTCCAGTCAGTGTGGCTGAAGGGGAGCGTTCTTTTAGTCTATTGTCTCGCGTGAAAAATATTTTACGTTCTACTATGAGCCAAAATAGCTTGACAAGCCTTGGAACATTGGCGTTGGAGTCCAGCCTTGCTCGCAGCATTAGTTTTGAATCGGTAATTTCCATATTCGCAGTTCAAAAAGCACGGAAGGTTTTCTTTGGCTGATTCAAGCTGTTAAAATGTACATATTTAGAAAAAGTTAATGTAAGCAATCAAACAACGAAATCTAACATTTCATTTATGTAAGTGCTCCAGTAAATCTTATTTTATATGAAATAAAACTGACAATGTGAATTGAAAAATTTATGTATGTTATGTTATTTTTTTTACTGGATTGAATTTATTTTTTAGGGGGCCGTAAACGCGAACTGTCCCAGTAGCCCGGCTCGGCTCTCTGCGGCCCTGATTACCAGACATTCTAGAGTTACCCCTGGTCCACCTTTATGACGATATATCGAAAAAGCGTCCACCTATAGAACTATGGCCCACTCCCTTTTAAAATCCTCTTCAATACCTTCCATTTGATACCCATGTTATACAAACACATTCCGGGGTTACCCTAGGTTCACTTTTCCTACATGCTGATTTTCCCTTATTTTGTCTCTAAAGCGCTCAGCTGAGTATGTAATGTTCGGTTACACCCGAACTTAGTCTTCCTTACTTGTTATTTAATATAAGAAAGGTGCTAAATAAAAGTGATTAACAATATTTCAATTCGTTCAAGGTCATCAAAGAAACTGGTTGTTTTGTTGGTTTATATACGTCTGATGAATTGAATTCCGATAGCATTAAAGATCGTGATGGCAAAATGGCATTTCTGCAAAAAATGATTGATGTTATAAGTAAGTAAGACTTTATATGTATGTATGTAGAATATACTGTACATGGTAGTTCCGGAACTTGTTCCGAAGCATATCATATTTATCCGGCAAGGAAAATCGATATCACTCTCCAAAACTTCAGGGTAGTATTTTTAACGCTACTTAACAACAACCAACAAAGGACTGTTTTCCAAAGCAGCTCAAGCAGGAGAGTAAATTCAACTTCTACGACACTGTACTCCGTAGAGCTTGTTTGGTGGGCAGGCACACAAAACAGAACGTATACTAAACAAGTAAAGGTGTCTAAGTTCGGGTGTAACCGAACATTATATACTCAGCGTTAGCTTCAAGTGTACATTTCATTTCAGATAAATTACTTTTCTACAAAACATATGGCACCGCCTATATCAACATTCAGGTTGATATTTAAAAAAACTTTTATTTTCGGTTTGAAATATTTATTTTTATTTATTTTTGATTTTAAATATTTTCCAACTAATTGCAATTTTCTTTTTTTGAAGTTATTCAAAAATGTTTAGTTAACGCGAAAACTCAATTAAAAAATTATTTTAAAACAAGTAAGGAAGGTTAAGTTCGGGTGTAACCGAACATTACATACTCAGTTGAGAGCTATGGTGACAACATAAGGGAAAATAACCATGTAGGAAAATGAACCGAGGGTAATCCTGGAATGTGTTTGTATGACATGTGTATCAAATGAAAGGTATTAAAGAGTATTTTATGAGGTAGTGGGCCATAGTTCTATAGGTGGACGCCATTTAGGGATATCGCCATAAAGGTGGATCAGGGTTGACTCTAGAATTTGTTTGTACGATATGGGTATCAAATGAAAGGTGTTAATGAGTATTTTAAAAGGGAGTGATTCTTAGTTCCATAGGTGGACGCCGTTTCGAGATATCGCCATAAAGGTGGACCAGGGGTGAACCTAGAATTTGTTCGTACGATACGGGTATCAAATGAAAGGGGTTAATGAACATTTTAAAAGGGAGTGGGCCTTAGTTCTATAGGTGGACGCCTTTTCGAGATACCGCCAGAAATGTGGACCAGGTGTGACTCTAGAATGCGTTTGTACAATATGAGTATAAAACGAAAGTTGTTAATGAGTATTTCAAAAGGGCGTGGGGTTTAGTTCTATAGGTGGACGTCTTTTCGATATTTCGCCATTAAGGTGGCCAGGGGTGACTCTAGAATGTGTTTGTACGATATGGGTATCAAATTAAAGTTATTAATGAGGGTTTTAAAAGGGAGTGGTTGTAGTTGTATAGGTGGTCGCCTTTTCGAGATATCGGCATAAAGGTGGACCAGGGGTGACTCTAGAATGCGTTTGTTCAATATGGGTATCAAACGAAAGATGTTAATGAGTATTTTAAAAGGGCGGGGGTCTTAGTTCTATAGGTGGACGCCTTTTCGAGATATCGCCATAAAGGTGGACCAGGGGTGACTCTAGAATGTGTTTGTACGATATGGGTATCAAATTAAAGGTATTAATGAGTATTGTAAAGGGAGTGGGCCTTAGTTCTATAGGTGGACGCCTTTTCGAGATATCGCCATAAAGGTGGACCAGGGGTGACTCTAGAATGTGTTTGTACAATATGGGTATCAAACGAAAGGTGTTAATGAGTATTTTAAAATGGAGTGGGCCTTATTTCTATAGGTGGACGCCTTTTCGAAATATCGCCATAAAGGTGGACCAGGGGTGACTCTAGAATGTGTTTGTACGATATGGGTATCAAATTAAAGGTATTAATGAGTATTTTAAAGGGAGTGTGCCTTAGTTCTATAGGTGGACGCCTTTTCGAGATATCGCCATAAAGGTGGACCAGGGGTGACTCTAGAATGTGTTTGTACAATATGGGTATCACACGAAAGGTGTTAATGAGTATTTTAAAATGGAGTGGGCCTTATTTCTATAGGTGGACGCCGTTTCGATATTTCGCCATTAAGGTGGACCAGGGGTGACTCTAGAATGTGTTTGTATGATATGGGTATCAAATTAAAGGTATTAATGAGGGTTTTAAAAGGGAGTGGTGGTAGTTGTATACGTGGTCGCCTTTTCGAGATATCGGCATAAAGGTGGACCAGGGGTGATTCTAGAATGCGTTTGTACAATATGGGTATCAAACGAAAGGTGTTAATGAGTATTTTAAAAGGGCGTGGTGCTTAGTTCTATAGGTGGACGCCTTTTCGAGATATCGCCATAAAGGTGGACCAGGGGGGACTCTAGAATGTGTTTGTACGATATGGGTATCAAATTAAAGGTATTAATGAGGGTATTAAAAGGTAGTGGTGGTCGTTGTATAGGTGGTCGCCTTTTCGGGATATCGGCATAAAGGTGAACCAGGGGTGACTCTAGAATGCGTTTTGTACAATATGGCTATCAAACGAAATGTGTTAATGAGTACTTTAAAGGGAGTGGGCCTTAGTTCTATAGGTGGACGCCTTTTCGAGATATCGCCATAAAGGTGGACCAGGGGTGACTCTAGAATGTGTTTGCACGATATGGGTATCAAGTTAAAGGTATTAATGAGGGTTTTAAAAGGGAGTGGTGGTAGTTGTATAGGTGGTCGCCTTTTCGAGATATCGGCATAAAGGTGGACCAGGGGTGACTAGAATGCGTTTGTACAATATGGGTATCAAACGAAAGTTGTTAATGACAATTTTAAAAGGGAGTGGGCCTTAGTTCTATAGGTGGACGCCTTTCCGAGATATCGCCATAGAGGTGGACCATGGGTGAATCTAGAATGTGTTTGTACGATATGGGTATCAAATTAAAGGTATTAATGAGGGTTTTAAAAGGGAGTGGTGGTAGTTGTATAGGTGGTCGCCTTTTCAGAGATATCGCCATAAAGGTGGACCAGGGGTGACTCTAGAATGCGTTTGTACAATATGGGTATCAAACGAAAGTTGTTAATGAGTATTTTAAAAGGGAGTGGGCCTTAGTTCTATAGGTGGACGCCTTTTCGAGATATCGCCATAAAGGTGGGCCAGGGATGAATCTAGAATGTGTTTGTACGATATGGGTATCAAATTAAAGGTATTAATGAGGATTTTAAAAGGGAGTGGTGGCAGTTGTATAGGTGGTCGCCTTTTCGAGATATCGGCATAAAGGTGGACCAGGGGTGACTCTAGAATGCGTTTGTACAATATGGGTATCAAACGAAAGGTGTTAATGAGAATTTTAAAAGGGCGTGGGTCTTAGTTCTATAGGTGGACGCCTTTTCGAGATATCGCCATAAAGGTGGACCAGGGGTGACTCTAGAATGTGTTTGTATGATATGGGTATCAAATTAAAGGTATTGTTATATATGAAACGAAGTGGTAACGCCACACACTGAATTAATTTACTATCATTTTGGCAACTCTGTTTTGTTTATTCTTTTTTTATTCTTTAGTATTAACTCAACACATTTTATATTGAAATGTTCATATTCACTCATATTAAATAAACTGAGTAAATGTACATATACAAAAGTGGTGTCAAAAGTGGGATTAAAAAGATGAGCCTCACACCGGAGGATTTGAAGAGGGTGATGGATGCATTGGCAGGGGCAATTCGCGAGGCTGTAGATGGGGCGTCCCACAGTGCTGGGGCAAATGCAAATCAGCGGGCAGCAACCAAACCGCCACCGTTTAGTATTGCAGAATACAAGTCAGAAGACAAATCCTCAGTGCAGGATTTTTTCACACGCGTAGATCGGGCCTTACAGCTGAGCAAAGTTCCAGAAGAGGAACAACACAAATTCGTACTCGTGCATATGGGGGCAGAGCTGAACGCCGCACTAAAAATACTTGTTAGCCCAAAGACGCCTGAATCGCTGAAATACAATGAAATAAAAACCGTGTTAATTCGCCCTTTTGATGGCTCACGGAACAAGTATGCTGAAAGTATCAAATTTAGACAAAGTAAGCAAGAAAAAGGCGAATCGATTGCCGAGTACGCACTTCGTTTAAAAAAGGGCGCTGCATATTGTGAATATGGCGACTTTTTGGATATGATGTTAACAGAGCAGTTACTGTATGGCGTGGAGTCACGCTATATTTGCAATGAGGTTATGTAAAAAACCAAACAATTTTACTGAGGCATACGAAATTGCGCACACAATCGAACTAACACAAAGTGCAACAACAGATCTGAAGTGTACAGAGTGGGAACAACCAAGTGAACCAACGTTTAAACTGGGATACGAACCAGTCAAAACAAAAAGAAATGCAAATGCTGAAAAGTTGACCAAGAAGCCAAAAGAAAAATCCGCAAATTGTTACGGATGTGGGGGCCAACACAGCAGAAAAGACTGCAAATTCAGTAGCTCCAAATGTTTTTCGTGTGAAAATTGGGCCACATTGCAAAAGTGTGCAAGGCTAAACTAGATCAGATTTCAGAGGATGAGGTCGAACCAGTTCAGCAGCTGAACAGCATTAATGTATGTAAAGCAGTAGACAGAAAAATGCTTCACGTAAATATCGATGGAAAGCAAATACAGATGGAGCTTGATACGGGTGCCCCATGCGCTATTATTAATTATAAAACTCTTCGCACTATAAAACCGAATTTTAGAGTATTAAAAACAGATAGACGATTTACAAGCTACACGGTTCATAGAGTGAACTGCATGGGTAGGGTTGTAGTAACCGCATCAATGGGAAGGACTAAGCGGCGCCTGAATCTGTATGTTGTCCAAGAAGATTTCGATACACTTTGCGGCAGAGAATGGATCTCACAATTCGCACGTGAAATTAACTTTTCGGAGCTATTTTCGTCAGCCAGGCAAATTACCTCTATAAGTTCAACCGCGCCAAAACTTTCAGAAAACCAACGAGAACGGCTGCAACATCTCCTTGCAAGTTACGAAGAAGTCTTTGACACGACAGCGGGTAAGTTGAGAGGGCCGCCTGCAAAAGTGAAGCTGAAGGCGGGAGCCACACCAGTGTTCGCACGAGCACGCGAAATACCAATGGCATTGAGAGAGGCGTATGCCAAGGAAATAGATCGCAAAATCCAGTCTGGCTTTTACGTGAGAGTAGAGCATTCGGAATGGGCTTCAGCAACACATGTAGTCGCGAAAAAAATGGAGATATTCGCATCACTGGCAATTACAAGCCAACGGTTAATCCAAGAATGATTATTGACGAATATCCGATTCCTAAAGCGGAAGACTTGTTCAATAAAATGAAAAAGCGGCGATATTTTGTGACTTGGATATAACCGACGCATATACACATCTTACGATCGACGATGATTTCGCACATGTTTTGACATTAAACACAGCTACACACGGACTAGTACGACCGAATCGTGCGGTATATGGGGCAGCAAATATTCCAGCTATTTGGTAAAGAAAAATGGAGACGCTCCTGCAAGGAGTGCCAAACGTTTTAAATTTCTTTGATGACATCTTGGTGTTCGCGGAAAATTTTGAAGAGCTGCTGAGGGTTTTGGCGACAACGCTAAATCGCATCAAATGCAATGGTCTACGCTTAAATAAGTCAAAGTGTGTTTTTGCTACTCCATCGGTGGAGTTTTTAGGCCATCGCATCGACGCACAGGGGGTGCATAAATCTGACAAACACATTAAAGCTGTACTGAATAGCCAGCCCCAAACCAACGAATGTGGAGGAGCTACAGCTGTTTTTAGGAAAAGCTACTTACTATAGTGCATTTATCCCAGACCTGGCGACGAGAGCGCGACCATTGCGCGATATGCTGAAAAGCGAAATATTTCACTGGTCCAAAGAGGCAAACTCAGCCTTTGAGTATCTAAAACAGGCGCTGGTTTCTCCACAAGTCTTGATACCCTACAACCCGGCACTACCGGTTCTACTAGCGACGGACGCGAGTCAAACAGGGTTGGGAGCGGTGCTATCACATCGCTTAGAGAACGGAACTGAACGACCCATTGCATACGCAAGTCGAACACTGAATACTGCAGAACAGCGATACCCACAGATGGACAAAGAGGGCTGGCAATAGTATGGGCAGTTCAGAAATTTTTCAAATATTTGTACGCGCGTCATTTCACGCTAATCACATATCATAAACCGTTGTCACAAATTTTACAACCAGACAAGTCTCTACCAGTACTTTGCATTAGCAGAATGGCTAATTGCGCAGACTTTCTGAGTAGATTTGATTTCGAAGTGGTGTATAAAAATTCAAAGGCAAACGCTAACGCCGACTATCTTTCACGGGACCACCCTCTACGACAGCAACCATTACAGGTGGGACATGTGCGTCAGGCACATACGGATAATCCAGACGAATACGACGAGTTCGACAACTTTGTGATTCGCCAAATCAACCAATTACCATTAAGATCCGACAAAATTGCAAACGAATCCAGAAAAGACGAGCGACTGGGTAAAATAATTAAACTGCTGGAAACAGGTCAATGCTTGAAGAGGACAGGATACAAGTCCCCAGAAGTGAGTTACAAGATATCGTCAGGATTTTTGATGTTCGAGCATCGCGTCGTCATTTCACCAAAGTACAGAGCCAAACTGCTTGACAATTTACACACATCACACCTAGGGATTGTCAAGATGAAAGGAATCGCCCGCTCATTCATATACTGGCCGGGCATTGACAATGATATCGAGAACATGGCGAACAAATGCGAATCATGTGCAAAACAGGCAAACAAACCCGGGAAAAGTGGCGATCATCATTGGGAGTATCCCAAGGGACCGTGGGAACGCATTCATATTGACTATGCGGGGCCGTTCGAAGGAGCAATGCTACTGATAATCTCGGATGCGTATAGCAAGTGGTTAGAGGTGAAAATCACTAAATCAATTACGGCGGCCCCGACAATTACTTTGCTGGACGACGTATTTGCGGCTTATGGCGTTCCTCAAACGGTTGTATCTGATAATGGAACAAATTTCACGTCCGTGGAATTTAACAACTTCCTGACTACAGTCGGTGTTAAATATCACAAATACTCAGCACCGTATCACCCGGCAACTAATGGACAAGCAGAGCGGAGCGTACAGACGGTCAAGAACGCATTGAAAGCAATGGGTACCACGAATAGTTCTTTGCAGGAAAACATAAACGAATTCTTGAGACAGTACAAAAATGCACCACATTCGACAACAGGCACCTCACCAGCACTATTGTTTATGGGACGGCAGCTACGAACACGATTGGACTTGATTCGACCAGAGGAAATCTCGGGGAAAGTAGAGGAAAAACAATACATGCATCTCAAGAAAAAGGGAAGAGAGTTCAAGGTAAATCAAAACGTATACTTCCTGTCGGGTAACCCGCGAATTTGTAAGTGGCTCAAAGGAACAATACACGCCCGTCTAGGGGATCTTCACTATCAAATACAATTCAATGGGAAAATGATAAAAAGACATGTAGACCAAATACGGAAGTCACACGCGGGGCCCGATAAAGCAACACCGGAAGTGAATCATTATGAAACGAGGGTTGCAGCTAAAGAGAACGGCACAGCTGCATCGGGTATAGTAGAAAACCACGAAGAAGCCGAAGCACCCATAGAATCACCACAAAATATATCATTGGGATCAGAAGAAGATTTGGAAGGGTTCTCTACTCCCAACGCTACAATAATACAGGACGATACACCGCCATCGCATTCAACACCAGCACGGCAGGCGACACCGGAAAGAGATCCGGAACTAAGCGAGACGCCGGCAGCCCCTTGGCGGTCGACCAGACAAAGGAAACCGAGAGTTCCATTCTCACCTTAACTCCTGCAGAGGAAGGAAAAATGTTATGTATAAAACGAAGTGTTAACGCCACACACTGAATTAATTTACTATCATTTTGGCAACTCTGTTTTGCTTATTCTTTTTTGTTCTTTTTTATTCTTTAGTATTAACTCAACACATTTTATATTGAAATGTTCATATTCACTCATATTAAATAAACTGAGTAAATATACATATACAAAAGGTATTAATGAGTGGTGGTAGTTGTATAGGTGGTCGCCTTTTCGAGATATCGGCATAAAGGTGGACCAGGGGTGACTCTAGAATGCGTTTGTACAATATAGGTATCAAACGAAAGGTGTTAATGAGTATTTTAAAAGGGGGTGGGTATAAGTTCTATAGGTGGGCGCCTTTTCGAGATATCGCCATAAAGGTGGACCAGGGGTGACTCTAGAATGTGTTTGTACGATATGGGTATCAAATTAAAGGTATTAATGAGTATTTTAAAAGGGCGTGGGGCTTAGTTCTATAGGTTAACGCCTTTTCGAGATATCGCCATAAGGGTGGACCAGGGGTGACTCTAGAATGTGTTTGTAAGATATGGGTATCAAATTAGAGGTATTAATGAGGGCTTTAAAAGGGAGTGGTGGTAGTTGTATACGTGGTCGCCTTTTCGAGATATCGGCATAAAGGTGGACCAGGGGTGATTCTAGAATGCGTTTGTACAATATGGGTATCAAACGAAAGGTGTTAATGAGTATTTTAAAAGGGCGTGGGGCTTAGTTCTATAGGTGGACGCCTTTTCGAGATATCGCCATAAAGGTGGACCAGGAGTGACTCTAGAATGTGTTTGTAAGATATGGGTATCAAATTAGAGGTATTAATGAGGGCTTTAAAAGGGAGTGGTGGTAGTTGTATACGTGGTCGCCTTTTCGAGATATCGGCATAAAGGTGGACCAGGGGTGATTCTAGAATGCGTTTGTACAATATGGGTATCAAACGAAAGGTGTTAATGAGTATTTTAAAAGGGCGTGGGGCTTAGTTCTATAGGTTAACGCCTTTTCGAGATATCGCCATAAGGGTGGACCAGGGGTGACTCTAGAATGTGTTTGTAAGATATGGGTATCAAATTAGAGGTATTAATGAGGGCTTTAAAAGGGAGTGGTGGTAGTTGTATACGTGGTCGCCTTTTCGAGATATCAGCATAAAGGTGGACCAGGGGTGATTCTAGAATGCGTTTGTACAATATGGGTATCAAACGAAAGGTGTTAATGAGTATTTTAAAAGGGCGTGGGGCTTAGTTCTATAGGTGGACGCCTTTTCGAGATATCGCCATAAAGGTGGACCAGGGGTGACTCTAGAATGTGTTTGTACAATATGGGTATCAAACGAAAGGTGTTAATGAGTATTTTAAAACGGCGTAGGGCTTAGTTCTATAGGTTAACGACTTTTCGAGATATCGCCATAAGGGTGGACCAGGGGTGACTCTAGAATGTGTTTGTAAGATATGGGTATCAAATTAGAGATATTAATGAGGGTTTTAAAAGGGAGTGGTGGTAGTTGTATACGTGGTCGCCTTTTCGAGATATCGGCATAAAGGTGGACCAGGGGTGATTCTAGAATGCGTTTGTACAATATTAGTATCAAACGAAAGGTGTTAATGAGTATTTTGAAAGGGCGTGGGGCTTAGTTCTATAGGTGGACGCCTTTTCGAGATATCGCCATAAAGGTGGACCAGGGGTGACTCTAGAATGTGTTTGTAAGATATGGGTATCAAATTAAAGGTATTAATGAGGGTTTTAAAAGGGAGTGGTGGTCGTTGTATAGGTGGTCGCCTTTTCGGGATATCGGCATAAAGGTGGACCAGGGGTGACTCTAGAATTCGTTTTGTACAATATGGCTATCAAACGAAATGTGTTAATGAGTATTTTAAAGGGAGTGGGCCTTAGTTCTATAGGTGGACGCCTTTTCGAGATATCGCAATAAAGGTGGACCAGGGGTGACTCTAGAATGTGTTTGTACAATATGGGTATCAAACGAAAGGTGTTAATGAGTATTTTAAAACGGCGTGGGGCTTAGTTCTATAGGTTAACGCCTTTTCGAGATATCGCCATAAAGGTGGAACAGGGGTGACTCTAGAATGTGTTTGTACGATATGGGTATGAAATTAAAGGTATTAATGAGGGTTTTAAAAGAAAGTGGTGGTAGTTGTATAGGCCTTTTCGAGATATCGGCATAAAGGTGGACCAGGGGTGACTCAAGAATGCGTTTGTACAATATGGGTATCAAACGAAAGTTGTTAATGAGTATTTTAAAAGGGAGTGGGCCTTAGTTCTATAGGTGTACGCCTTTTCGAGATATCGCCATAAAGGTGGACCAGGGGTGACTCTAGAATGTGTTTGTACAATATGGGTATCAAACGAAAGTTGTTAATGAGTATTTTAAAAGGGAGTGGGCCTTAGTTCTATAGGTGGACGCCTTTTCGAGATATCGCCATAAAGGTGGACCATGGGTGAATCTAGAATGTGTTTGTACGATATGGGTATCAAACGAAAGGTGTTCATGAGTATTTTAAAAGGGCGTGGGGCTTAGTTCTATAGGTGGACGCCTTTTCGAGATATCGCCATAAAGGTGGACCAGGGGTGACTCTAGAATGTGTTTGTACAATATGGGTATCAAACGAAAGGTGTTAATGAGTATTTTAAAACGGCGTGGGGCTTAGTTCTATAGGTTAACTCCTTTTCGAGATATCGCCATAAGGGTGGACCAGGGGTGACTCTAGAATGTGTTTGTAAGATATGGGTATTAAATTAGAGGTATTAATGAGGGTTTTAAAAGGGAGTGGTGGTAGTTGTATACGTGGTCGCCTTTTCGAGATATCGGCATAAAGGTGGACCAGGGGTGATTCTAGAATGCGTTTGTACAATATGGGTATCAAACGAAAGGTGTTAATGAGTATTTTAAAAGGGCGTGGGGCTTAGTTCTATAGGTGGACGCCTTTTCGAGATATCGCCATAAAGGTGGACCAGGGGTGACTCTAGAATGTGTTTGTACAATATGGGTATCAAACGAAAGGTGTTAATGAGTATTTTAAAACGGCGTGGGGCTTAGTTCTATAGGTTAACGCATTTTCGAGATATCGCCATAAAGGTGGACCAGGGGTGACTCTAGAATGTGTTTGTACGATATGGGTATGAAATTAAAGGTATTAATGAGGGTTTTAAAAGGGAGTGGTGGTAGTTGTATAGGTGGTCGCCTTTTCGAGATATCGGCATAAAGGTGGACCAGGGGTGAGTCTAGAATGCGTTTGTAAAATATGGGTATCAAACGAAAGTTGTTAATGAGTATTTTAAAAGGGAGTGGGCCTTAGTTCTATAGGTGGACGGCTTTTCGAGATATCGCCATAAAGGTGGACCAGGGGTGACTCTAGAATGTGTTTGTACAATATGGGTATCAAACGAAAGGTGTTAATGAGTATTTTAAAACGGCGTGGGGCTTAGTTCTATAGGTTAACGCATTTTCGAGATATCGCCATAAAGGTGGACCATGGGTGAATCTAGAATGTGTTTGTACGATATGGGTATCAAATTAAAGGTATTAATGAGGGTTTTAAAAGGGAGTGGTGGTAGTTGTATATGTGGTCGCCTTTTCAGAGATATTGCCGTAAAGGTGGACCAGGGGTGACTCTAGAATGCGTTTGTACAATATGGGTATCAAATGAAAGGTGTTATTGAGTATTTTAAAGGGAGTGATCCTTAGTTCCATAGGTGGACGCCGTTTCGAGATATCGCCATAAAGGTGGACCAGGGGTGACCCTAGAATTTGTTTGTACGATATGGGTATCAAATTAAAGGTATTAATGACGGTTTTAAAAGGGAGTGTTGGTAGTTGTATAGATGGTCGCCTTTTCGCGATATCGCCATAAAGGTGGACCAGGGGTGACTCTAGAATTTGTTTGTACAATATGGGTATCAAATTAAAGGTATTAATGAGGGTTTTAAAAGGGAATGGTGGCAGTTGTATAGATGGTCGCCTTTCCGGGATATCGGCATAAAGGTGGACCAGGGGTGACTATAGAATTTGTTTGTACGATATGGGTATCAAATGAAAGGGGTTAATGAGCATTTTAAAAGGGAGTGATCCTTAGTTCCATAGGTGGACGCCGTTTCTAGATATCGCCATAAAGGTGGACCAGGGGTGACCCTAGAATTTGCTTGTACGATATGGGTATCAAATTAAAGGTATTAATTAGGGTTTTAAAAGGGAGTGGTGGTAGTTGTAGGCGTTTTCGAGATATCGACCAAAATGTGGACCAGGGTGACCCGGACCATGATCTGTCGGGTACCGCTTATTTATTTATATATGTAATACCACGAAAAGTATTCCTGCCAAGATTCCAAGGGCTTTTGATTTCGCCCTGCAGAAGTTTTTCATATTGTTCTACTAAATATGGTAAGTGTCACACCCATTTGACAAAGTTTTTTTCTAAAGTTATATTTTGCGTCAATAAACCAATCCAATTACCATGTTTCATCCCTTTTTTTCGTATTTGATATAGAATTATGGCATTTTTTTCATTTTTCGTAATTTTCGATATTGAAAAAGTGGGCGTGGTCATAGTCGGCTTTCGGCCATTTTTTATACCAATACAAAGTGAGTTCAGATAATTACGTGAACTGAGTTTAGTAAAGATATATCGATTTTTGTTCAAGTTATCGTGTTAACGGCCGAGCGGAAGGACAGACGGTCGACTGTGTATAAAAACTGGGCGCGGCTTCAGCCGATTTCACCCTTTTTCACACAAATAAGTTATTGTCCCAGAATCTAATCCCCTACCAAATTTCACAAGGATTGGTAAATTTTTGTTCGACTTATGGCATTAAAAGTATCCTAGACAAATTAATTGCAAAAGGGCGGATCCACGCCCATTTTGAAATTTTCTTTTATTTTTGCATTTTGTTGCACCATATCATTAATGGAGTTGAATATTGACATAATTTACTTATATACTGTAAAGATATTAAATTTTTTGTTAAAATTTGACTTAAAAAAAAATGTTTTTTAAAAGTGGGCGTGGTCGTTCTCCGATTTTGCTAATTTTTATTAAGCATACATATAGTAATAGAAGTAACCTTCCTGCCAAATTTCATCATGCTATCTTCAACGACTGCCAAATTACAGCTTGCAAAAGTTTTAAATTACCTTCTTTTTAAAGTGGGCGGTGCCCCGCCCATTGTCCAAAATTTTACTAATTTTCTATTCAGCGTCATCAGTTCAACTCACCTACCAAGTTTCATCGCTTTATCCGTCTTTGGTAATGAATTATCGCACTTTTTCGGTTTTTCGAAATTTTCGATATCGAAAAAGTGGGCGTGGTTATAGTCCGATATTGTTCATTTTAAATAGCGATCTGAGATGAGTTCTCAGGAATCTACATACCAAATTTCATCAAGATACCTCAAAATTTACTCAAGTTATCGTATTAACGGACAGACGGACGGGCGGACGGACGGAAATGGCTCAATCAAATTTTTTTCGATCCTGATGATTTTGATATATGGAAGTCTATATCTATCTCGATTGCTTTATACCTGTACAACCAACCGTTATCCAATCAAAGTTAATATACTCTGTGAGCTCTGCTCAACTGAGTATAATTAAAGTAAAGAATACAAAGTAGTTAACACTATATTTACTGATATTTAAAATTTATAAATTCACTGACACTGAAATTTTCTTTTTTGAAATCACATTCAAAAATAAAGTAATTCAAAAAATAAAATACAAAAATAAAGTATATTTAAATAAAGTAGATAACTCTACATTAAATAAAATATTTATTTTTATATAAAAAAAATAATAAATTTAAATAATTTATATTAAAATTGTTAAAATATAAGAGTAATCTTAAAATAAATTTGAAAATTTAAAAGTTTTAAAATTTTTATTTAAATTATAATAATAATAATAATAATAAACCCAACGGATTAATACCCTCCAAAGCCCGCCCAACCGACACGAGGGGCGCATCCGCATGACGCACGGATTTGTTTTTGTTTTTGCCGAGTTGTTGATAGGCGGAGGTTTGTTAAGCGTCGAGATCTAAAACTGCTCAGCTACAGAATAAAAATCATCAGCTGAGTATTATATACATAACAGTAGAAAATTATACATATAGTAAATTGTTAAATAAGTTAAGGATTTAGCATATAAAGATTTTTATTTTTATTTTTATTTTGTTACGAGTTAAGATAGGATAGGACAGTTTTCCTTATAGTAAAAAGTGAATCCGTTATATCAAATGAATTCGAGTGAGAGTTAAAATCATAACACAAACACCGGAAAGGTTCATTTAATTCGAAGTTAGTTCTACACTGCCTCAAAAGAAGAGGTTTGTAATGTCTTGACGCTCGTGATGGGATATTGAAGTTTACTTCGTTCAAAAGAAAGGGGCTAGAAATTAGTCCATTCAGTAGTTTAGCCATAAATAATACTCCTAGCATTTCTCTACGGCTAGCGAGAGTTGGAAGATTGATAAGCCTTAACCGACTAGTATAAGGTGGAAGATTATATGCAGAGTCCCAATGAAAATTCCTTAAAGAAAAAAGTAAAAATTGCTTCTGTATTGACTCAAGCCTATCTGCATGAACTTGATATCGCGGATTCCAGACTACTGATCCGTATTCTAGTATCGGCCTAACCAATGTGGTAAAAAGGGCTTTGGTTACATAAGGGTCACTAAATTCTTTAGACCATCTCTTCACGAATGATAGAACACCTCTAGCCTTATTGGCAGTAGTCATAATATGAAGGTTGAAACTAAGTTTAGCATCCATCGTAACTCCCAAGTCAACAAAATAATTTACTGATGCAAGACAAAAATTATCAATTACGTAAGAGGCTGCTGGCAAAGATTTCCGAGAGAAGCACATGAACTTACATTTATTGATGTTCAGCGGCATTGAATTCGCGTTGCACCAAGCAACTAAGCAGTTTAAATCCGCTTGAAGCAATGGACGTTCTTCAATAGACTCATAAGACCTAAAAAGTTTTACATCATCAGCATACATTAAAATTTTGGAATATTTTATTATGGTACAAATATCATTAATAAATAGCAAGAACAGAATTGGACCGAGATGACTGCCCTGTGGGACGCCAGAAGGAACTTTAATGACCTCTGAAAGAGTATTTTTAAAAATTACTTGTTGCGTTCTACCGCAGAGATAAGAAGATATCCACTGAGTGAGACCTGGTTGGAAACCAAGTCGATCTAGCTTGTGGATAAGCAATGAATGGGAAACTTTGTCAAATGCTTTACTGAAATCAGTGTAAATAACATCGGTGTGAAGATTTTCTCTAAATCCATTAGAAACATGCGTTGTGAATTCAAGTAGGTTGGTAATGGTAGATTTGCCTCTACAGAATCCATGTTGAGAGTTTGCAATCAATGCAGAAATGGAAAATGTTAGCTGATTAGTAACAATGGCTTCAAACACCTTTGGGATGGCAGACAATTTTGCAATTCCTCGATAATTTTCTACACATGACCTACTGCCGTTTTTGTGGAGGGGTATTAGAAAAGATTCCTTCCAAGCAAAAGGAAAAACTCCATGTTTTAGGGACATGTTGAATAAATCAGTTAGGGGCAGATAAATGTGTTCTGCACATCTTTTGAGAAAACATGTGGGAATTAGATCAGGACCGTATTTATAAGATTCCTTCAAAGAAGTTAAATATGTAAGAACCTCTTCTGGATATATTGATGGAATATTAATTGCGTTAAGTGAGTCAAGTTCATACGGGTATTCACTAGACAAAGAAATTAATTCAGCGGAATAGTTAGATTTGAAAAATTGTGCAAATAAATTAGCAATAACTTGGTCGTCGCTAGAGAAATCATCACGGTATTTCATACCAGAAGGAAAGCCTTTAACCCTACGTTTAGAGTTCACGAAATTATAGAAAGCTTTCGGATTGCAAGTTATTTTCTTTTTCATGGCACAGAGATAGGTATTGTAACACTTTTTATTTAATTCAAAATATTTATGACGCAATATAGAGTACTTCAAGTAGTCGGAGTGTGACCCCGTCTTCTTGTACAGCTTGAAGGAACGCGTTTTTTTGTTTTTTAAAGATTTCAGTTCTTTGGTGTACCATATTTGGACTAGTTCAGTGAAAACACGTTTACGCTTAGGTACATGTCTGTCCAGAATAGCGTGAATGACGGCGTTGAAGTCAGAAACGTTTTTGTCAATATCTGCACCGTATTTAGGCCAAACTATTGTAGATAAAATTTGGTTGAGTTTATTAAAATTAGCCTTCGCGAATTCGAATCTAAAACTAGAGTCGGTTTCTGTGGTAGTGCAACTCCGAGAACTTTCTTCCAATTCGTAAACTATTTCCAGCGAAGGATGGTAAGGATCCTCAGGTACAGTAAGAGGTTCACCCCTCCTAAGAATGGATTTTGAAGTATCATCAACAAATACCAGATCAAGTACCCTCCCGTACATGTTTGGAACTATATTTATCTGTCTTAGGCAAAGTTCAGTTATTTCTGCTAAAAAGTCGATGCTGGAGAATTTTGAAGAAACCGGTACAATACCATGGTCGGATGTGGTCCATGATACGTGCGGAAGATTAAAATCACCCAAGACAATTATCGAGTCAATAGGCTTCAACAATGAACTGATATCTTTCAGTAACGAAATATGGTTCATATACACCGAGGGATCTGAAGATGGTGGGATATAGCAAATGGCAATATAGGTAAAACCTATTCCCAGCTGGGTTCTAATGCACTTAAATTCCGTAGCTTCAATAACAGGTAAATTTACCTCAGCGGAAGGTATAGAAGAATGTACCGCGAGCAAAACTCCACCTCCAACTCTGTTCAAGCGGTCATTTCTATATATTTGGTAATCATTGCAAAGAATCTCCGAATTAAAAATATGAGGCTTTAACCAAGTTTCAGTAAAAGCGATGATATTGTAATTACAGTTAAATGATCTCAAGTATAGATCAGTTAGTTTTGTGTTTAGGCCTCTTACATTTTGATAAAATATATTAAGGACAGGTTTAATATTTAGTTTTTTGCAGCATTATTGGTTTGAGGAACGGTAGCAAGATTACGAATATTAACGTTGCGTCTATGCTCGAATTCACGTACAAAGGCTCCGGGTGGCCAAAATGAATTATTCAAAATTGTTTCAAAATGTTGCGCTAATACGTCAATCCTAAATGACGAAATGTCTCTAGGATAATTAAAATTAAATTTACGAATAGACACATTTTCAGATTTAAGTTTACTTATGATGTACGACTTCAGGTCCTCTTCTGTAGTGTCTCTCTCGAATCTGGAGACGAAAATCGACTTTTTAATCGGGACAGTAATCAATCTACCAGCCGGCGGTTCAGATTCCGCAGAGGGGTTTTGGGGAACCTGGTTCCTTTTTGTGGAGGGTACAGTAGATACAGCTGAATGAGCATTCGATGTCGATGGTTGAACTGCCAAGGGACTCGGAGAGGACAGATTTATCAATTCAATAGTTGGGGGTGGAAGATCTGGAGGTGAAGGAACTTTGGGATCAGCATCCGTAAAAAATGTTTAATTTCATATTAAAATAAAAATTATACTTACATAAAATTAAATTTAATAAAAAAAATATTAAAATTAATAAGTAGTTGATTGATGATTGTTGAAAAATTTCTTGAAATTAATATCTGTATTGTTTGATGTCGCAATGGTTTTAAAAAATATGCAATGGCTTTGTTGTTTTCTTCACAAATCTCTTCATTTTCATCGTGGTGTCTTCATTTTAAATCTGTTCTTGTGTGTATTGTGTCTTGGATAACCCAATCGTTGCTTTTAAGACTATTATGTTGTAAATTTTTTATTTTATTTACACACATTTTTAGAGTTCTTTATTAATTAACAAATCGTAGGCAAATTTTATTTTGTATTTTTGTTTATGTTGCATAAAATTCATAGAATGTATACTAGTAAATTTCTGTTATACGTACTTTTATGTTTTTAATTTGATCTTCAACACTTATTTTTTGTTTTAATGTTTAATATATATAATTTACAGCGACTGTTATATGAAATTTGCACAGAATGTTGTTGTATTACTTCCTGTCCACAAATGTATAGGGAACAGAAACATAGTTATATTATATGCATAAGAATTTCAATAGTGCAATTTATAAAATAAATTTTTTTGAAGTTTTTCGCATTTATTATTACAAATCCGCCACCGTGGCGGCTGCCGTGGTGTGATGGTAGCGTGCTCCGCCTACCATCAAAATTTTAGAAATAAGGTTTTTCAATTAGAAGAAAATTTTTCTAAGCGGGATCGCCCTTCGGCAGTGTTTGGCAAGCGCTCCGGGTGTATTACTGCCATGAAAAGCTCTCAGTGAAAACAAATATGCCTTGCAGATGCCGTTCGGAGTCGGCATAAAACATGTAGGTCCCGTCCGGCCAATTTGTAGGGAAAATCAATAGGAGCACGACGCAAATTGGAAGAGAAGCTCGGCCTTAGATCTCTTCGGAGGTTATCGCGCCTTGCATTTATTTATTTTATTTTTTTTATTATTACAAATCCACTTGGGAAATGAAATACCATTGATATAAAGCTCTTTTTTGCAAAGATATAGCTTATTTTATTCGTCCACGACCCTTTTAAATATCTTTTATATAAAAGTGGGCGTGGTCCTTAACCGATTTCGTTAATTTTTCTTCAAAGCATTCCTTATATTAAAGTCAACCTCTCTGCCGAATTTTGTTACGGTAGGTTTAACGATTTTTGATATATGATTAATAATATTTGTAAAATTGATTTTATCACAAGTGGGCCCTGCCACGCCCATTTCAAAAATTTTTGCAAATTTTCCAGGTGTATTATTTACTAAATAATCAGGTTTTTTGTGTTTTCCAAAATGTTATATATATAAAAAGTGGGCGTGGTTATCATCCGATTTCCGACATTTTCAATACCAATCTATTCTGGGTCCAGATAAGCTCTTGTACCAAATTGGGTGAAGATATCTCAATATTTACTTAAGTTATCGTGTTAACGGACGGACGGACGGACTCAATCAAATTTTTTTTCGATACTGATGATTTTGATATATCGAAACTATATGGAGCTTTAAAAATCACTCAGATAGCTGCTTTGTATGTCATTTTGCATATCCCAACTGTAGCCCATAAGGTAGCCTTGGGGAGGCTTGAGCTCAGGCCATATGGTTCTGGTAGTATAGATTTTCTAACCCTGGACGGATAGACTACGTGACCTCGCGCCTTGATGGCGATCTCAGAGCCGCAATAAAGATGATATTGTGCTGACATGTTAATAAGTACAAGCTGCCAGATCACTATTGAGTCTTTTAGGCGGGAAGTTGTGACTGAGGTGCAGAGATATTTGGGAAAATTCCGGAAACATTCACTGCTAAGAAGCAGACTTCGTCGAAAGTTTTCTATATAACTCTGAAGTAAAGATTTTTATACATTTTATCAAAAATCATATTTACGAAAAACATTCCCCTCAGGGAGGACTGAAACAAGCTCTAAGCTTAACTGCTTAGGCGATTTTGGTGGCCGCTTCCTAGCAAGGTACCTCAGTCAATCCTCATTTGCTATTACAGGCGTCAATTGCTAGCACTAAAATCTGTTTACACCCTTTCTTTCCAACTCAGTTTAGGACTCTCCTTCCTACGCGGGTAAATTCAGATGCCGATACCAATACTCTATGGCCCGAAGCGGTCCCATTCCTACACCAGTAACCCATCTATGTATACAATGGATTCATTCAAGGACTTCCGAACGTCATAAAAAATCCAACTGGCTTCGAAATTTTCGGAAGGGGAAAGTTCTTAAGCTCCCTGATGACTCCCATGACCTATCTGCCCGATGAATTCAGAATGTTCTCCACGAAGCTCTCGAGTGCACCTCTGTTCTACACATAGTACGACATATTAAGATTCAGTCAGGCTTGAACAAAAAGGGCACTTTAGATGGCACAAAGTCGAAGATAATGCGAAAAATCGTTCCATAATAATTCCAACTTTTACCCTGTCGGAATGTCTACCTTTGCGAGGTCTCTGGGCACAGGAATATTGAAGCGAACCGATTTTCTGATGAGATTGCCAGGAAAGGTTCCGAAGTGATAAAAACGAGGTGGAGACGATGGTGTGTACCAACAAGGTCCATCTGAAGCAGCTATGAGGCCGATGGGGGAAAGGAGGCGATTCATCACTTTCTTTGCAGATGCTTAGGACTGCAAAAAGACTACTGAGATTTCTGGCGAAGGTAGGGAAGGTTGAACCGTTTTTACTTTATAAGGGTAAAAAAGTGGTTTGTTGAAGACGAAATAGAAAGTATGTGTTAAGTCGATTATCTCAACGAGGCATTCACAATGGACAAAATGTCTCCGAATGGGAGTGCGGGAAGTGCCCATCTAGGCCATGGCAAATAAAAAAGATATGAGGAAATAACGATCTCGCCTGAAACTATCACCCGCCCAAAATAGGGACGCGGTGGGAAGTAGGGAATATGTAATCTGCGTTCGGATGACATATCTCAGAGTGAGGTTCGCATGCACTTAGCTTATACGGTGAAGCTCTATGACATACACCTCAAAACACTATTCACTCGCTTTTTTATTTTTTTTTTACAGAAATAACGTCCAATAAGCCTCTAACAGTACGGACATCTAAAATAGTTGCCGGCCAAGAACCAGAAAAGACCAATCAGCTTCTACAACTAATGGGTGAAGTGATTGAAAAGAAACTGGATTGGAAAAGTGCGGTCGCGCAAGTTCTAGATGGCAAAGGCCCAGAGGCAGCTAAAAGTACCACCAAGTCAAAGCCCCAAGATAAATCACCCGATAAGAAAATTAAAGATAAAACAAGTGAAAAATATAAAGACAAGGAAAACAGAGCAAAAGAATCTAAAGCGAAGGATAATAAAAAAACAAAGACAATTTCACCGCCATTAAAATCTGATAAGCCATCGAAAAGGTCTGCTGAAGGTAGAGAAAAAGGAACTGTTAATAGAACATCAAAAATTCAAATAATTAAGGAGGCAAGGGACAAGAATGACACAAAAGTTGAGAAATCTGCAGAAAAAATTAAAAATGCAAAGGATAAAACAGTTTTTAAAGAAAAATCTCATTCACCTGTGAAGAACGAAGAGCCGGACGCTGTTGAAACTAAAAGTAATATACAGCCGCCAGAACCAATAGAAATCGAAAATAAAATCTCAATTAAGAGCAATGAAAACGCGTCTGTTGGAAATTCTCGAAGAAGTAGTAAAAGTTTGGAGCACGATGTACTACCAACTCCAACCCCAACATTATTGCAGGATAATTCCCTCATGGATGGCGCTACGGCTAGCACAGCAAAAAATATAGATGCGGGAAGTCGCAAGCAGTCTACGAAACGTAAAAACCCGTCAGGAAAAACTCGTCGCTCAAGTGCTACGCTGGTTCAACAAGATGAGTACAGAGTAGTACAGGATTTGGTAAATAATATCAAAGATGAGAATGATAACAAGATCGAGACCATTATGAAGAATGTAACAAGTGCAAAATTGAGAAATATCGAATTACAGCAAGAAGACCACCAACATGCAGATGATTCACTTGTTGAGCAACACATTGCTAAAACAACACAACGAACGCAAAGTCCAATTCAATCATCAGCACCACCTCCCACTGCAGTACCACCACCCACTGCGGTACCGCAACCCATCGTAGCTCAACCTATCTCCCACGAAATGAGGCGTGAATCTACTTTTACTCGCGAAAACTCACGTGACAGTACTAACAGTAATATAGCACGTCCACGTACTTCACTACGACCACCGAGTGCCCGACCAGCTTCGGCGCGGCCCGGTGCGCCAAGGAGACGTGATCGTAATATTGAGATTGTATTGCAGCCAAATGATCAAGTTAAAATGTCGGGTATCAAGGTGAAGCTGGAAAGTTTCGGCGATTTGGATGACGATGGTGAGAATTTAGTTGTCATTGAAGATGGCGTGTCGGGCGAAGATATAAAAAGTGTTGACGAGTCTAATATTGAAAATAATTTGGAGCAACAAGGACATTTAGTACAGCAAATACTTGAAACTCAAAAAGAATTAATGCAACAACAAAATGTGAATAGCGTGGTTGGAAAAAGTGATAAGGTAGGTACATAATGTAACGAATTTAGTGCAATTTCGCTTATTTGCAACCTTCTACTAACGTTCGTATCGCTAAACTGTTGAATAAATAACTCCAATATTCAATAATGCCAAATGGTCTTTTTTAGACTACTTTGAAAATACTTCACAATAACACTTATACTTCGCAACTGTAAGCGTGCTTAAATCAAACTGATTCCTGCTTACTCAGCTTTCGCTCCTTTTATACTCTCTGCTGTGTTATTCGCATACTTCTAGGCGTTTCTTCTTCTAGAATTTACTACTTAGTTACCAGCTATAAACTACAGATGTACGATTATAGCTTCGCGCATAGCCATATGCGCGTGTATATGTGAGTGATACTTCCACCGATGATTGCATACTTTTGTAAGTATCTCAGATATATGCATGTGTTTGTGCGTTTCTCTCCGCTGCTTGTACGTACATATGTGTAGACATAATGATTGATTTGTTTATGTACATAACAGTGACTGCTTAGTATCGGCTTAGAGATGATAGTATCCCTTAGTGTTGCTAATATTCGTCACAATACTTTGATCGGAATGATAGACTTTTTTCTAGACAGTAAACAATTTTTTGGGAACGAACAAGGACGTTCACTTGAAAAGTTTTACGAGTTTTTAAAAACCGATTTGGGAATCCCGTTATACTATATTTATTCGCAGGGCGGTAATCGCGAAAAAGTGATAAACGATGTCAGTGAAACAACGTGTCGCCTCGCCAGGCTGATGTTAAACTGTACTCTAGCAACTAAAAGAACCGTTTTCTATGAGAAAATATGGCCTCCCTTTTAGTGCTACCAAATACATAGCAAAGATGTCGAATTGAAACACGCTCACTGATTCCGCAGGGCACAGATATGTGATGTAGTTGGGAGGGGTTACACATACTCCCCAGGGAAACGCGAGTCACTCTAACTCAACTTCGATCTGGAAACTTTAGCAGGTTAAACTCTTACCTATCCAGAATCAACCCCGACATACAAAATGTATGCCAATGTGTCCCCACATGACACCAACCATCTCTTTAATTGTAATGTGGAACCAACGCCTCTAACACCCTTCTCATTATGGTCCACCCCTGTTGAAACAGCAAGTTTGCTTGGACTCCCGTTAGAGGATATTGATTATAATTCGTGATCGGTCGCACCTATTGGATGGGGTACTACTACAACAACAACAACAACATGTGACGGTGAGTGTGGCAAATATTTCCGAACCAACTCTACACGACATTTTGGACCAGTCCGCGAAAAGTCGAATGTCGAATCGTTTAGCTGTTTATCTTTCCAGACCTCGCTTGTAGGAATGCCGACTCTATATTTTGTATAGAAGACACTCATTGATTGTAGTTCAGTGATGATAGCCTTTTGTCTCACAAGAACACCAACCAGCCGGAAACAAGCACCTTTCATACTTAGCGTAGAGAAATAGCTACATTACGTCCAATCAAAGCCCTTCGTCTGAGGCTTGTTTTCACTTTTCATTGGAAATACGCGGGGAGTCTCAAACCCATCACACAATCGGAGCTCTAGAAAAGCGTGGGAAATATTATTTCCTTCTTGTTAGTATGACGGAGCTCATAAGCGGTTGACCAGTGCGCTATACGGACTGGTTACAGCAAGCGCCGCAGCTGGGTGTGCTCGCACATTTTAGTTGTGTACTCAGAAGTGCAACCACTTGGGGTAAAACCCGAATGATTGCGGTACTTAGACTTTGCTTTCGTAGCAATTCGGGGTCGTCCCAAACTTCTTTTACTAATGAATCCACCTCTGCAGCGAAACGCGGACAGATTTGCAACTTTATTTTAAAGCGGAGATGATATTTTTGCGGAATGTTAGTTTCCCCTGTCAGCACATCTGTTGGAATATGGGGGACAATGTAGCTGCTCATGGCGATTTCTTGGAGTCGCCTTACTAATACTGACTCTGTGCTCTTGGGTTAGCTGCACTACAGAGGATTATGGGCTGAAAATCTGCTGGCATACAAGTTTAACGAATTTGTATGAATATCTAGTGATATCCTGTCCATGGCTGAAATTAATACGCCATGTAATATCGTATGACTCTCTCTTAAAAGAATGAAAACAACGGAGTTCCGTAAATCGCTGGAAAAACTTGATATAATTTCCTTTGTTTTATTTGTCATAAATTCGTTTACTTTAAGGATGTGGACTTCGCTAACAGTTCTACCATTCGCCAAAGCTCAGCCCGCCAGATGAATAATCTTCGTGATATCATTCAAAATTTGACCAAGTCGGTAAATCCGTTTGGCAAATTAATGGACTTTATACCAGAAGATATCGATGCTATGCAATTAGAACTGACCATGTGGCGAGATACGTACAGCCAAGTATCTAACGAGCTCAGGCGTGAAAAAAGGTATCTAAATTAAATACTGATTTATTGTACTGTTATATAAGTGTGGACAGCAGCGAACAACAAAATAGTAGTGACAATCATTGTGGAAAAGACAAGTGTGATAACTTCTGCATAGACGTCAAAATTACAAATATAATGGATCACCTGATTTTTTATTGACTATTGCTGTCTCATTCTGTATCCATTTCTATCACCCGCTAAAGATAGCCGACCGATAGCCATATTTAACATCCTGTCAGGCAGTTGACACAGTGGTGACAATTTTTATCAAAAATCGCTAATTAAATCGTTTGATTTTTATTTTCGATAGTTTAAGAAATTACTTCATTGAATTTTGTAACTGAAACTATGCAAACCAGTCTAAAAAATTTAAAAATTCATGAAAATTTTAGGAAAGTTTCGAACTTTTTATTTAGAGTTTGTATGCAGTTTAGTAGTCAGAATTAACTTTTTCATAGAGGTGCGATCAACGGAATCTTATGCAGTAATATCGCTTCACGCAATTGAAACTTTTTTCGCCTTGCCCATTCACATGCAAAATTTCGCTAAGCACTGTTATAAACATTCGTACTATACAAGAAAAATAATTGCTAACATATTTTGTCTCCTATTCTTTTGTTAAAATGCAGTTATTAATTGTGAAAAATTGGAAAAGTACCCAAGAGTGGGAAAAATAACTGTCTGATGGCACTAGTGTCGTTCGATCTGCCGTTCCCCATAAATATGCAATCTACTCGTCATGCATAAGATTGCATACTATATGAAAAAGTTGATCGTGACGCGGCCATAAGTTTAACAAAGCACAAGTTATATGCCTTTTAAAATTCGCATTGGTTTTTGACAGTTTTTTTCGAAGAATGTTTCAAATTTTCTTCCATACGAAGTGCGCATAGCAAAATTTTTCATATGGAAGAAATCTTGAACACCTTTCGGGAAAAAAATTTTGAAAAATCAATTACGTTTTTTAGAGATTTGTTATTTGCACTTCAATAGGCTAAAATTGATTGGCCTACAAAACTGCATACAAATAAATTATAAAAACTATAAATAAAAAGTTCGAAACCTTCGTAAAATTTTCTCGAAATGTCAAATTTCTTCGAAAACGTGTTTGAGATTGATTTGCATAGTTTCAGTTACTAAATCCCCTGAAGCTTTTTCTTAACTTATCGAAAATAAAAAAGAAGGATTTGACGAAATTTTATAAAAATTCACACTTTTATTTTATTGTTCGATGCTGTAAATTAGGCAGTATTAGATAAAAAAAGTTCGTCAGAAGTCCCCCTAAAATGAAGTAGTTTTGAAAGCCAGGAATTTTATTAAATTATTTTAATTCGCTGTGGTATGGTGATGGAATTCCCGACAACCATACGTAATTACTAGGTACGTCTAAGTCCCGGAAAAGGCTTCTCAGAAAAAAAGCAGGGGAGATGCAGATGCCGTCCAGAGTTGGCGGAAAACAGTATATCAGTGGTGCATAAAGCAAGCAAACTTTTTTGTAGTAGTATGGAGAGAATGGAGAAAAAAATTTCGCATAGAATTTACGTATAAGATGTTTACTGCTTGAAGTACAAGAAGAAACTTGGCCTAATTACAAGGCGGATAAAGAATATACTCACGGCCACCGTGGTGTGGTGGTAGGGTGGTCCGCCTACCACACCAAAGATACTTGACTCAATTCGCTGGCAAAGCAAAATCAAAAATTAAGAAACAATTTGTTTCGACTAAAAAAAAATGTTCTAAGCGGGGTCGCCCCTCGTCAGTGAATTTGTAAACACTCCGATTGTATTTCTGTCTTGAAATTCTTGTCAGTGAAAACTCATCTGCCGTGCAGAGGCCATTCGGGGTCGGCGTAAATCATGTAAATTCCGTCCCGCCAATTTGTAAGAAAACTTGAAAGAAGCACGACGCAAATTAGAAGAGAAGCTCAGCCTAGGGTCTCCTCGGAGGTAAACGCGCCTTGTATTTACTTATTTGTATATACTCGTCGTATGGTGACTAAAATAGCCAAAGGATTCAAGGGGTTGTGTGGCTCAGCCGTCTCAAGCGGCTTATAGCTTCTCCAATCCAACCCGTGACGAATTCTGTTTCTTTGGCCGTGTCGGCTCTGGCGACCCCAAGCTTCTCATAAAACTAGGAGGTGGGCGGCATGGTATAGACGGTTCAATGTGGTCACATTAAATCGTTCCCGCGATGATGCTTCCCGAAAACTTAGAAAAAGTTATTGATTTGGTTTAAAAAAAAAATGTTCAAAAGTAGGATTTCAAAGGGCGCCACTCTCTGGCGCTTGGCAAAAATAGAATTGGGTTTAATCAGGCGACAATGCGTTCGAATTTTATTACCGTGCTGCTTTGTCGAGCCGAAAATAACGATTTCTATAAGAACACGTGTAATTTGAGAGATATCATTATACTCAGCTGAGCAGAGCTCACACAGTATATTAATTTTGTTCGTATAGCGGTACTCCGTAACGGCATAAACTAATCGAGATAGATATAGACTTCTATATATAAAAATGATCTGGGCGAAAAAAGATCTAGGCGTCCGTCCGTCTGTCCGTAAACACGATAACTTGAGTAAATTTTGAGGTATCCTAATGAAATTTGATATGTAAGTTCCTGGGCACTCATCTCAGATCGCTATTTAAAATGATCGAAATCGGCCTATAACCACGCCCACTTTTTCGATATCGAAAATTTCGAAAAACCGAAAAAGTGCGATAATTCATAAAGCGATGAAACTTAGTAGGTGGGTTGACCTTATGACGCAGAATAGAAAATTATTAAAATTTTTAACAATGGGCGTGGCACCGCCCACTTTTAAAAGAAGGTAATTTAAAAGTTTTGCAAGCTGTAATTTGGCAGCTGAGTATGTAATGCTCGGTTACACCCGAACTTAGCATTCCTTACTTGTTTTGTTGTGAAAGTAATCAAGCCTATATACTGCCTGCTCTGCTGAATCTCAGTCGCTGCTAGCGTCAATTTGCTGGATAAAAGGGAAACGCGGTCTTAACCTCCTGCGAGGTATATATCGGATTTGAAAATTATCGACGCACTTTTTTTTATTATACGGCCTAATTGGCATGCATTGCAAATGTTCCCCACAAACAATTAATATTTATTTAACAATTCATTTATTTTCTAATAATTAGTCTTACCGAATCTGCAACGGAACCAATGAAAAATCAACTTTTGGAAATTGAAGCCAATATTAAAGAGTTCATGGATATGATCGATACGAGTCGTACTAAAATATTACAAAATTCACAGAAAATTTTAAAAATGTTAGCAGAACAGTGAGTAAGAGAATAAATAGCAGGTACCTTTTCATATTTAGGACCTTAATAATAGAGTCGACACAGAAAAAAATCTAACATGTACCACCTACAAGATGGATTATGTGTTATGGATAGCGATCAGGGCACTTCCTAAAGGTTTTGGAGAGTGTTATAGATGCTGAGTTCGAAACCGTGTTCAGAATTCTAAAGTTAATTCCTGCCGGCTGCAAGCTATAGCTTTATTACATAGTAGTCATGACGTTTTTTACCAGTATCCGCCAAGATTTTTGGGTGCCTTAAAATTAATGGACCGATTCATGTTCACATATGAACTTGGAACTAAAAAAACACAAAAAAAAACAGAAATGAGATAAACTGAATTAAGCAAGGAAACAAATACAAGCAGGATAGCCTAGTGGTTAAAGCAACTGCAGTTTCACCGTGTGTTTCGTGGTTCGAACCTGGGCGAAACTTTTGATAACATTACACGAAATTGCCTGATGATGATTACGTGGCGGCTTTCGAAATGGTACCATCACAATATGCCAGTAAATGTTTCTTTCTTTCTTTTCAGTTTCTCTTAAAAAATATAATAATTGAATATTCAATTATTATAAGCCGGTGTTAAGCTCATGAATTCTTAATAAGAAGTAAAAAAAAAAAGTGAAACCCCAAATTTAGTCGAAGATTTTGTTATTTAGGTTAGGATGCAACCAAGAGTTAACTTTTAAATTCTGACCCTTGACATTTCTTGTTCGTGGTGCATGTAATTTACTTTCTGTACAACTGTGTAATTATTTATAACGCAAATACTATAAAATATATCATGTATGTACTTTTGTTATATTATGACTGGAAAGTGTACATTTTAACAGTTATACAATAAAATAAAGAAACGTATATTAAGGTGGACTAATTTGTATGGAACGATTCTTTCGATACGTTCGTGACAGATTCTTATTTTTTAATGACAAAAAAATTTTATCAATAAAAACCCTTTTTTATACACAGCTGTACTTGTACACAGGGTATCATAACTTTTATTGATAACGGTTGGTTGTACAGGTATAAAGGAATCGAGATAGATATAGACTTCCATATATCAAAATCATCAGTATTCGAAAAAAAATTTGATTGAGCCATGTCCGTCCATCCGTCCCGCCCGTTAACACGATATATTGAGTAAATATTGAGATATCTTCACCAAATTTGGTACACGAGCTTATATGGACACAGAATAGATTGGTATTGAAAATGAGCGAAATCGGATGATAACTACGCCCACTTTTTATATATATAACATTTTGGAAAACACAAAAAACCTGATTATTTATTAAATAATGCACCTAGAATGTTAAAATTTGACATGTGGACTGATATTGAGACTTGATAAAAATTAAAAAAAAAAAAAATGTAAATGGGCGTGGCGCCGCCCACTTGTGATAAACTCAATTTTGCAAATATTATTAATCATAAATCAAACATCGTTAAACCTATCGTAAAAAAATTCGACAGAGATGTTGCCTTTACTATAAAGAATGCTTTTAGGAAAAATTAACGAAATCGGTTAAGGACCACGCCCATTTTTATATGAAAGATTTTTAAAAGGGTCGTGGACGAATAAAATAAGCTATATCTTTGCAAAAAAGAGCTTTATATCAATGGTATTTCATTTCCCAAGTGGATTTGTAACAATAAATTGGAAAAACTTCAAATATTAAAAATATGGGCGTGGCAGCGCCCCTTTTATGACTAAGCAATTTTCTATATTTCGGGAGCCATAACTCGAAGAAAAATTAACGGATCATAATAAAATAGGGTACATATATTAGTCTTATAGCAGGAAATATTTTTAGTAAAAATGGATAAGATTGGTTAAGAACCACGCCCACTTTTATATAAATGACTCTAAAAAGGGTCGTAGGCAAAAATAATAAGTTAAATCTTGGCGAAAAATTGTTTTGCACCAATTGTATTTTGTGCTATTATAACAAGAAATGGAAAAAAATTCAAATTTTGAAAAATGGGCGTGGCACTGCCCCTTTCTTACAATGCATTTCCCAACGTTTCTGGAGCCATAACTCGACGAAAAATTTGGTGCACATGTATGCCTTTTAACAGGAAATATTTTCAGTAAGAATGGACTAAATCGGTTAAATCGCCTTCTTTTATATAAAAGATTTTGTAAAAGTGCGTAGATGCAGCTAATAAGCTATTTCTAGTAAAAGTTGGAAAATTTCGTTAATAACACAAACTTTTTTTGTAATAACGCTTCTTAGTACAATCGCACAATAAGCACATAAAACAACAACAGCATTTCCAGTGTACAGCTGGGTATGTAATGTTGGTTTTACCCGAACTTCGACTTCCTTACTCGTTTCGTTCCAAGTTCAACTCAATTGGTCAGTTGTCTTTTAAGGTGTTCAGAAACCTCGGAAAGTACATAATTCAAAATTTTACACTCCGCACTCATGGTGCTTATTTAGAAGAGGAGGAAAAAAGACTAAATCCCCCTCTTCAAAAAAGGCACACAATTTCGACAAAAATATAGGCATAGTAGTATGTGAATTGAAAACAGCGAACTAGTAAGTTTAGGCCCACTTCCAGAAGAGCAAGTCATCTTTCAGTGCCACATTTCGAAACACCCTTGAGGCGGAGGTAACTGTCATAAAACTGTGCGTAGCGATAAATTGGACTCGAAATTTATACGGCCATTGTCATTATTAAACGACAGGCCGTACTGAAGGAATATCTAACCTAGTCACCGCTATCAACGCCCTAGGCGGAGCTGGCATAAATAGCCATATATGTCAATGGACGCAATCTATGCTGCAAAATATAACAATACAAGCTAATAAAAAATATTAGTGTTGGGTGGAAAAACTTTCGATATTTTTATACTCTGTTGAGCAGAGCTCACAGAGTATATACATTTTGTTCGCATAACTGTAATCCGTAACGGCATAAACTAATCGAGATAGATATAGACTTCTATATATCAAAATGATCTGGGCGAAAAAAGAAATGCATTTAGCCATGTCCGTCCGTCTGTCCGTTAACACGATAACTTGAGTAACTTTTGAGGTATCTTAATGAAATTTGGTATGTAGGTTCCTGGGCACTCATCTCAGATCGCTATTTAAAATGAACGAAATCTGACTATAACCACGCCCACTTTTTCAATATCGAAAATTTCGAAAAACCGAAAAGTGCGATAATTCATTACCAAAGGCGATAAAGCGATGAAACTTGGTAGGTGGATTGACCTTATGACGCAGAATAGAAAATTAGTCAAATTTCGGACAATGGACGTGTCACCGCCCACTTTTAAAAGAAGGTAATCTAAAAGTTTTGCAAGCTCTAATTTGGCGGTCGTTGAAGATTTCGTGATGAAATTTGGTAGGAACGTTACTGCTAAATAAAAATTAGCAAAATAGGATGACGAACACGCCCACTTTAAAAAAATTTTTTTTAAGTCAAATTTTAACAAAAAATTTAATATCTTTACAGTATATAAGTAAATTATGTCAACATTCAACTCCAGTAATGATATGGTGGAACAAAATATCAAAATAAAAGAAAATTTGAAAATGGGCGTGACTCCGTCCTTTTTCATTTAATTTGTCTATAAGTCGAACATAAATTTACCAATTCTTGTGAAATTTGGTATGGACATAGAACCTATGACTATAACTGTTTTCTGTGAAAATGGGCGAAATCGGTTTAAGCCACGCCCAGTTTTTATACACAGTCGACCGTATGTCCTTCCGCTCGGCCGTTAACACGATGACTTGAGCAAAAATCGATATATCTTTACTAAACTTAGTTCACTTATTTATTTGAACTCACTTTATCTTGGTTTTAAAAATGGGCGAAATACGACTATGGCCACGCCCAATTTTCGATATCGAAAATTACGAAAAATTAAAAAAAAAATGACATAATTCTATACCAAATATGAAAAAAGGGATGAAACATGGTAATTGGATTGGTTTATTTATGCAAAATATAAATTTAGAGAAAACTTTGTAAAATGGGTGTGGCACCTACCATATTGTGGTAGTCAACGAGCTTCTTGTGGAGCTGGAAGCCAATGGCTGTCGGGTGGTTGCCTATGCAGATGACCTCGCTATCCTAGTCAGGGGCAAATTTCTGGGCACCCTGCGCGATGTTCTGCAGGGATACCTGGATACTGTGGCTAGGTGGGCTGAATCATGTGGAGTGGCGGTCAACCCGGGAAAAACAGAATTGGTTCTTTTTACAAGGAGATATAAGATACCCGACTTCAGAACTCCTTCGATTGGAGGGGTACCGTTGGTACTTACTGACAGGGTTAAATATTTGGGAATTGTTCTGGACAAGAAGCTGTCCTGGAGGCCCAATGTGGAAGATAGGGCCAGGAAGGCCGCGGTTGCCTTGTACTGCTGCAGGGGGGCTATCGGAAAGAGATGGGGGCTCTCGCCAGGAGTAGTACACTGGCTTTATGAGATGGTTGTCAAACCGATTCTGCTATATGGGGTGCTGGTCTGGTGGAAAGCACTGGACACGGCGAGCACCTCCAAAATGCTAGTGTCAGTGCAACGGACGGCGCTTATCGGCATCAGTGGCGCTATGAGAACAACACCTACCTTGGCACTGAATGTCATGCTGAATATACATCCAGTAGATATTGCGGGAAAGGCAGCCGCGGCCCGGTCGTTGGTCAGGCTTCGTGATATGGGTTATATGCTTTCTGATTTCGGACACTCTAGCCTTCTTACTAGTTTCGACTTTATCCCGGACAGGACGGACTATTGCATGCCGGTGGCCGCTCCCTATACAACCTTCACCCCAGTCATTCCCCCGAGGGAGGAGTGGAGAAGAGGAATTATCTGGGGCATGGGACCGGTTAACTTGTTCACGGATGGGTCGAAGTTGGACGGAAAGGTTGGCGGCGGGGTCTTTTGTCAAGAGCTAAATGTAAGCCGCAAGTTTAAGTTGGCTGATCACTGCAGTGTATTCCAAGCGGAAGTTGCTGCGATTAAGGATGCGGTGGATGAAATGCTATCCAGCGCTACTACGGTTAGGGAATTTAACATCTACTCTGATAGCCAAGCGGCTATAAAGGCCTTGAGCTCAACTACAGTGCGATCGAGGGTGGTCTGGGAGTGCCTGACCACACTTGCGATTGCATCGAATTATTTTACAATTAAGATTATCTGGGTCCCGGGCCATAGTGATATTCCGGGTAACTGTCAAGCGGATCTCTTAGCCCGAATCGGTACAACTGAACCGGATGAAGATGGCTGTAGGGATTTCGGGATTCCGCTAGCCACCTGTGGATTGCTCTTCCATAGCTGGGCCTCGAGTCAGCTCAGCAAACGTTGGGCGGACACTACGTCTTGTAGGATATCAAGATCTTTCTGGCCGAAAGTGGATGGCAGGAGGTCTGCTGAAATAATTGGGTTCACTAAGACTCACCTATCAATGGTCATTGGGGTTTTGACAGGGCACTGTCCCATGGGTATCCATGCGGTACGTCTCAATATATTGGAAACTCCATCCTGCTGCAGCTGTATGGAGGATGATGAGGTGGAATCACCAAATCACTTTATGCTTGACTGCCCAGCTTTTGCCAGAACTAGGCGAAAGTATTTTGGTCGTGACTCACTTGGATCTCCCGAGGAGCTATCCAAGGTTGAGATCGGGATCATTCGGAACTTTATCGTTGCTACCCAACGATTCTCTAAGTAGTTATATCTACGTCACCGTTAGTTTAGTTTATTATATGTGGTATCACAACGGACCGTCATGTTGTCCGAGTGAGCTTCCTCTCATCAGGGAAGCTACCACCCAACCTGACCTGACCTGACCTACCATATTAAGTAGAAGAAAATTGAGAAGTTCTGCAGGCGAACGCAAAAGCTTTTGGAATCTTGGCAGGAATGCTGTTTGTGGTATTACATATATAAATAAATTAGCGGTATCCGACAGATGATGTTCTGGGCCACCCCGGCCCACATTTTGATCGCTATCTCGAAAACGCCTTCACATATACAACTAAGGGCCACTCCTTTTTAAAACCCTCATTAATACCTTTAATTTGATACCCATATCGTACAAACACATTCTAGAGTCCACCTTTATGGCGATATCCCGGAATGGCGTATATAGAATTATGGCTCACTCGCTTTTAAAATACTCTTTAATACCTTCCATTTGATACTCATGTCATACAAACACATTCCAGGGCTACCCTAGGTTCATTTTCCTACATGATGATTTTCCCTTATTTTGTCTAAAAAGCTCTCAGCTGAGTATGTAATGTTCGGTTACACCCGAACTTAGCCTTCCTTACTTGTTGAAATTCAACACACCACAAAACTTTCAAGAAGTGTTTTTGTTGTAAGAGCACCAAGCCAAATCTCTTTAAATCATCTAAATCATCAGCTTTAATGCAATGATAAATGGGACGGTTTCAATGCCATTTGGGTAAATATTTCTTTAATGATTCACACGAAACGAACAATATCAAAATTATTTAATTTATTGGATTAAAGTTGTCAACAAATTTAACATATCGGCCAAAATCAAAAAGCTGAGATTAAAAAAGTAAACAAACATGTATTTATTTGTAAATAAGTCTCATTCGTTATGTTGATTATTAAGTAAAGATTTGCGACCTACATAAGTACAAACAAACAAACGACACATTTAAGTTAAATTCATTAACAGAGTGTGACAAATTTTCTGTGTACTTAGCATGTTTCAAACACCTAGCATTTTGTTGTTGTTAGATTGTCATATGATTTGTGGAAAACATTATATGTGACCCGGTCTATGAAAAGGTGGCTCATGACTCAAAAAAGAAATTGCGAGAAACAGCTGTTAAAGATAAACAATGCATTTCTTCAGTGCCTTAGTAGTTTTTCTTTTGCATTATGAACAGTCACGCCCAAAAGGCAAAGCACAAACCAATTTCTGACCGACATTTTGGCTCCATTGCCATCGAAAAAAATGCTGTCAAAAAATCTGAGGATGCTTCACCAGCCACCAAAGTGGCATCGAAGGAACCAAAGGCTTCATCGTCTTTCATTTGTGCTCTTCTTTCTCTACATTTTTAGTACACTTCTAAGCAAGCTAAGACTTTCTAGTTTTCACCACGTGAAAGAGCGTCTCAAAAATTATCGAAACCAGAAAAAAAGTGGAACATATTTTTTGAGTCATAAGCCACCTTTTCATAGACCGGGTCACATATACTAGTTTCACTCAATGATTTTGGTCGCAATCAACGTCGCCACAAATGGCGATGATAATAATAATAATAATAAACCAAAGGGATTAATACCCTCCTAAGCCCACTCAACCAATACGAGGGGCGCATTCGCATGACGCACGTATTTTGTTTTTGCCGAGTTGTTGATAGGCCATATATATAATACAAAATATTATCGAAAATTAAGATGTTGCAGGGACGAAAAATCGTGTGAAGCAAGCTTCACAAAATTCTAGTAGGTCACATTCACCACTTACCACAGCAGAATTTGTTAAACTACCACTGTCTGTATTTGTTATTTAACAATTATTTGTACACTTTTTATTCAGTTAATGTGTTCAGAATTCACATTTTTACTCTCTAAAACTCCAATCAGTGTATTTCTGTGCTTAAATTATGTTAAAAATTGTGTTAAAGTTTTTGGTGTGGTGAAAGTGACCTACTAGAATTTTGTTACGCTCCGCTGCTTTCCACCGAAGTTTGCGCCTGCAACATCTTTATTTTCGATAATTTTTGGTAATGTTTGACAGGCTGCACAGTTCAGTAGTAGTGATATATGTATAAGTATTACATATATGTGATAGGCGGAGGTTTGTTCAGCTTCGAGATCTAAACTGCTCAGCTACAGAATAAAAATCATCAGCTGAGTATGATAAATAACAGTTAGAAATTATGCATATACTGCATTGTTAAGTAAGTGAACTTTTTAGTACGTAAAATTTTTATTTATTTTTGTTACGAGTTAAGATAGGATAGGACAGTTTTCTTTATGGTAAAAAGTGAATCCGTTATATCAAATGAACTAGAATGAGTGTTGAAATCATGACACAAACACCGAAAAGGTTCATTTAATTCGAAATTAGTTCTGCACTGCCTCAAAAGAAGAGGTTTGTAATGTCTTGATGGGACGTTAAAGTTTACTTCGATCTGAAGAATTGGACTATAAATTAGTTCATTCAGTAGTTTAGCCATAAATAATACGGCTAGCATTTCTCTACGACTAGCGAGAGTTGGAAGATTGATAAGGTTTAACCGACTAGTATAAGGTGGAAGATTATACGCAGAGTCCCATGAAAATTCCTTAAAGAAAAAAGTAAAAATTGCTTCTGTATTGACTCAAGCCTATCTGCATGAACTTGATACCGCCAGACTATTGATCCGTATTCTAGTATCGGTCTAACTAATGTGGTAAAAAGGGCTTTGGTTATATAAGGGTCATTAAATTCTTTAGACTATCTCTTCACGAATGATAGAACACCTTTAGCCTTATTGGCAATAGTCATAATATGAAGGTTGAAACTAAGTTTAGCATCCATCGTGCATCCCAAGTCAACAAAATAATTTACTGATACAAGACAAAAATTATCAATTACATAAGAGGCTGCTGGCAAAGATCTTCGAGAGAGGCACATGAATTTACATTTATTGATGTTCAGCGGCATTGAATTCGCGTTGCACCAAGCAACTAAGCAGTTTAAATCCGCTTGAAGCAAGGGACGTTCTTCAATAGACGCATAGGACCTAAAAAGTTTTACATCATCAGCATACATTAAAATTTTGGAATATTTTATTGTGGTACAGATGTCATTAATAAATAGCAAGAACAGAATTGGACCAAGATGACTGCCCTGTGGGACGCCAGAGGGAACATTAATGACATCTGAAAGGGTATTTTTAAAAATTACTTGTTGCGTTCTACCGCAGAGATACGAAGATATCCACTGGGTGAGACCAGGTTGGAAGCCAAGTCGATCCAGCTTGTGGATAAGCAAGGAGTGGGAAACTTTGTCAAATGCTTTACTAAAATCAGTGTAAATAACATCGGTGTGAAGATTTTCTCTAAATCCATTAGAAACATGAGATGTGAATTCAAGTAGGTTAGTAATGGTAGATTTGCCTTTACAGAATCCATGTTGAGAGTCTGCAATCAATGTAGAAATGGAAAATGTTAGCTGATTGGTAACAATGGCTTCAAATACCTTTGGGATGGCAGACAATTTTGCAATTCCTCGATAATTTTCTACACATGACATACTGCCGCTTTTGTGGAGGGGTATTAGAAAAGATTCCTTCCAAGCAGCAGGAAAAACACCATGTTTTAGGGACCTGTTGAATAAACCAATTAGGGGCTGATAAATGTGTTCAACGCATTTTTGAGAAAACATGTGGGAATTAGGTCAGGACCGTATTTATAAGATTCCTTCAAAGACGTTAAATATGTAAACACCTCTTCTGGAGATATTGCTGGAATATTAATTGCGTTAAGTGAGTTAAGTTGATACGGGTATTCAATAGACAAAGAAATTAATTCAGCGGAATAGCTAGATTTGAAAAATTGTGCAAAGAAGTTAGCAGTATCTTCATCGCCGCTAGAGAAATCAACACGGTATTTCATACCAGAAGGAAACCCTTTAACCCTACGTTTGGAGTTCACGAAATCATAGAAAGCTTTCGGATTGCAAGTTATTTTCTTTTTCATCGCACAGAGATAGGTATTGTAACACTTTGTATTTAATTCAAAATATTTATCACGCAATGTAGAGTACAAGTGATAAAAACTAAAACATGAGAAAAGAGGCGTATGAAAGCTATAGACGTTTGGCGGTCAAGAAATCGCTAAAAAACAATACATGGAATGTTTTCATACAAAAATGTATGCTAATTTTTTACCAGGTAATTTGGTTGATACTATATTGGATATACGCATGATAGGAGGTAGTTCCACTTCTTCTTATTGTCCAACATTGCCTCCATTTGGCACAAACTGTGTTTTGGCACTCCCTTTTGAAACAGCCATATCCTTAAGAAATAAACATTCCGTCTCTTTCTTTCAATTTTATGACGTCCAAAAAGCTATTCCAGGCAGATTTGAACGCAACGCCTATCCTAAAACATGCAATACCTGCATCTGCCGGAAAATTTGTATCTTGCTACTTCGTATCCCACATATATCCGTTCTCGTAATAAGGAAAGAGGTGAAGCATAAATATATTGTACCCAGCACATGAATTCTGAATTGACTGAAGGTTGAAAATATTTAATTGAAGAAAGAACCTGAAAACACTACCTCACACTCTACCAGACAGATCATCGAAAGAATTCTGTGAAATAAAGTTATCGTAACCGAAGTTATCATCTGTATTTTGTGAAAACGTTGTTAACGTTACGGTTAAGGTACTACGTGGGTAAAAGCCCTGGCAAAGCTGACCTATCCATATCCATAAAACAGCTGATCCAACCTACCTTATGGAAATCAATGTAATTGGTCAATGGTGCCATACCACAACGCCCTTGCCATAGCAATACACCATAGTCAACCAATTAATCGGTTTATGGTTAACCGCCGTTTTTGTATATCTCTTGAACCAAGCCAAATGACGAAGTTGTGGTTTTTGCAGTACATTAGTACTGTAAAAAATTTAGGGAAATTCCGCTTTGAAACCTTCTGCTAACGTTCGAATCCCTAACTGTTGAATAAATCACTCCAATATTCAGTATTACAAACTGGTCTTTATTTAGTTTACTATGGGAGTAGTACTTCACAATTATACTTCACAACCAATAGCGTGTTTAAATCAAAACTGGTTGTTTAGTTTTATTGATTTTCCGACAGGGTGAAATTGGTTTCGAGACAAACCCGTTTTGGCGTTTCGTTCGAAATCGACACTGTAAAATCAAAATAAATAAAAAGGAACGCTGATGTGCAGCGTAAGAATATTATTGGCTTTATTGAAAAAATACCTTTCTATTTATACAAAATTTCTTATTCTACACATACGTAATTACACTAATATTTACAAACCAAAGGTATCTACATTCCTAATACAAACATTCTGTGTCAGCATATTAGTTTGACCTAATTTTAGATATTTGTTATTATGTACATATAAATATTCTGGCAGGCACATCGACAAACTGTTATTGACGTTCAGTCACGCTATTAATGAATTGGTCAATGTGCCAGTCAAATGTAACCAGATATGGATCTTGCTGTCGGCATTTGTATGTGATGTTGAAATCCCGCTGTGTTGGGGTGAACATAATTTATGTGGGTCGATATTGCAATATGAATGCAATTTGAATGTGTGAGGTCGATATTTATATAAGCATAAAAAATGCATTGGTAGAGAAGAGCATAATGCATAATGCTACAACACTGATGATGGCACAACAAAATACAAGACAAACGACAACAACATATCAGAACGAAAATCGACACTAATAATGGCACAACGCCGAAACCGGTTTGTCTCGAAACCAAATCGGAAAATCATTCCAATATACATCAAAACTGATTAGTTAATACTCAGCTTGCGCTGCTTTTCATCATTGAGGATGTAGAAGAATTCTGCTACCTTGACAGCGAAATTACTAAAGATGGCGGCGCAGAATCGGATGTGTCTGCAAGGATCTGTAAGGCACGAACTGCATTCCACAACTTAGGCCGAGTATGGCGCTCTCGCATATTGTCGATGAAAACAAAACCGAGGATTTTTAACACCAGCGTGAAATCAGTACTGTTATACGGATCCGAAACCTGGCTTCTCTCTGACCGCATTAACCGACGACTGCAAACGTATATAAACAAGTGTCTGAGAATAGTCTGCCGTATCTTTTGGCCAAGAACAATAAGCAACGCCGATCTACTGTCACTCACGAACAACCTCCCAATCTACACTGAAATTAAAAAACGTAAGTGGGGTTGGATCGGTCACACTCTCTGTAGAGATGACAACGTTGCCAAAATGGCCTTCCAATGGAACCCACAAGGAAGCCGGCGCAGGAGACGTCCTCGGCAAACTTGGATGCGTACGATTTTCAGTGAGAGCTCTTCCACCGCCACCTGGAATGAAATAAGACGTTTAGCGACTGATAGAAGTCGCTGAAGAGCGTTCGTTTCCGCCCTACACCTTCTAGAACTCTTGTATCTCCTGCTTGGAAATTAGTTATATACGTGTGTATGTGTGAGTAAGAACTTCGGCTGATGATTACACGTGTGTGTGAGATATCTCTTCCTCGCCTTCTACATAAGTGTTGCTAGCTTTAATGTGGGCATGTATATAAGAATGGCTGCTTCATTCTTTTGTTGTTGCGTGATTATTTACTAACAGCCAAGTGATGTCAACATTCGCCACAGTACCTACTTCCAGATTAATCCACAATGTTACATAAAGTTCCATCATTAACCCTTCAAGGCAAAAATGAGAATTTGGCGGTACACAATGACCCATCGCCTAAATTTTCCTATATCTCTTAAATCATGCAAGATTTCCTTTTTTTATATATATACATATATATGTATATATATTGCTTTTTTTTGTTAAAATAATTTTTGAACCATTTCGACATAATATTTAAAAAATAGTTTCAGTCTTTGCACCCGTGTTTATCTAGGGATAACCTCAGGATTGTTTCCGCGACTATTTCGGAAGCAATTTAGGATGATTTCGAGATAACTTAGCTATGATTTCATTATTATTTCGTAACCACTTCGATATTATTTTGGCCCATTTTAGTTTTTATTTTCGGGACTGTTTTTTAAGAGTTGCTAACTATTTTGAGTACCATAAAAGCAACCGGTTCCGAAAAGAAATCGCTTTCGAAAAATTATTACCTCTAGAACGAATCCACTGTCCCATGCATCTTCTCATTATATTAAAAAAGTAAATATTGTTTTACTATTTTTATTTAACTTTTTAAATTATAAATTTTCAAGTATTAATATTAGAATTTTATATAATATTTTTTAGCTTCGCCTATCTAGTTCTAAGAAATCATGCATGAGATAATTAAGGTACGAGTAGAGGAACCATGAAAGACTTATAAGTATGCATATACAACTTTATTTATTTGCTTTTAAAAAAATGCACACGAAAGAAAAGGAAAAAATAAGTAAATAGAACTATGAAAACCTAAAAAGAGAAATAAATGAAACAACTCAATTGAAAAAGTAGTAGACAGCTAAGAAACACTAATAAAAGGTTTAGGGGTCCGTTAATCAAGGAATGAAACCAAAGCTGAAACTATAACCGTTATAGGTAACTTTTATGACTCGGATATGATGAAAAATTTGAGTCGTATGCCAAGAGCATTCAGCAAACAAAGCAACTTCAGAACAGATATTCATATTTGATTTCAAAAAAATGTCTGTTCAAAATTAATTTCAATTATAATATACATATGTATGTATACTCTGCAAGAAGTCTTCCCAAGATGCTACCCCCTAGCGTCTAAAATCCCTCTGAACGGGGAAATTTTAATCCATTATAGAACGCATAAAAATGACTCCGAAAAGTGTCATATAAGAAGTAAATTATGAGCGTAATTGAAGTATGACCGAAATCCTACTTTCTCAAAAACATTTAGAGTGGGAAAACGAGTAGAGCCAAGAATTATGTACTACGCCTGTGGTCCGCGAGTTATTGGGTTTATGTCGATGTATGAGGTATTGACTATTGTTGTTTGAATTTCAAACTGTGGACGAGGGCTCATAATTTCAAAAACATTAGTTTTCTCTATTTTTAATCGCATGGTTACACAAGAAACTTTATCTTGTCATGTTTCCGCGGCCTTAAGTCAACATACCGCCTGTGCGCGCTCCGAGATTGTAGTGCTTTTAAACCGGTATCTGACGAAGCAGCGCTAGTAATAACGGAAATGTATCCGATCGACATAATGGCAAATGAAACAGAAGAAATTAGTATGCGAAACAGAGGAAATGGAATAAGTCGACAAAGAGTTGCTGGAAATATCGGTGCATTCCCATCTTGAAACGCTGGCTGCCACGAAAGCACGACAAATTGGATATCTACCTCACCCAGTTCCTAACCGGGCATGGATGCTTCTAGGAGTATCTCCACCGTTTCAAACACGAGGATAATAACATATGGGACCATTGTGAGGGTGAAGCAGCAGATGTTTGCCATGTATTTTTTGAATGTCCAAGGTCCAACTATGGCGTATCTGCGTAATATATTCGTACGGATTGGAGACATGGCCTCTCCAATCGTACCAACCGCGGAAGAAGCCAGGAAGAAGTGATTTAGTAAAGGCTGATCTACTGATTCGAGATAAGGCTTCTTCAAAATAACGACGTAAAAGTTAGGAAGCAATTACTCCAAATATATTGATTGAGCACGGATTGGAGACACGGTCTCTTCAACCGGGGCAACTAGCGACAAGTGAGTGGTTACATACTCATATTGGGAATAAAAAAATAAACAAAATAAAAAAAAATGTTAAAAATATTGAAAACAAAAAAATAAGAAAAACATATAAACGAAAAAAAGTATTTAGAAAACAACACCCTCAATGGCAAAACAAGTTGATATCCCAACTTCCAAGAACGAATAGCAGCGTAGGCGCGGACCGGAGACAAGGCCCCTTCGACCGTCCGAACACGCTTCCCTACAGTGAATCTGAATCATTGCGACACACGCCAGGTCAATACCGATGCAATGCAATATACAACACCATGAAACAAAAATTTGGTGAGCTAAATACATATACATAGGTAAAACACACAGTTTTAGGAAGCGCTTCATTGTTAGCAAGGGCTGGAATAAATCGGAGAATACTTGACCCCAACGGACGTAGAGCAGGGTGCTCAACACAGCCTCCCGAGGGAATAACTGACGGTAGTACCGGGGGGAAATGATACTTAGACGGTAGGAGTTGTAGTGCTGATTAAAGTCCGCCACTAACTTCGAGGCTTTCAATGCGCTCTGCCCTGGAAAAATAAAATAAAAACTTCATGAATACTTCGTACTAACGTTAGTTTTTATTAGTACCGAGCTTGTGCTGTTTGATTTTTTTAACGAACATCAACTCAAAAATAAACTCCAGCAACAATCATGAATATAAGAAAAAAAAACTGCAAGGAAAGCAAAAATTTCGAACTAATAATTTTTCACTTGGGCAATTCACAAGAGTATCGTATTCATGTAAAATTTTAATATTTAAATTGTTTTCATGTTTATCAATAAAGGCGAATCTATACAAGGTGATGGGAAAGCGATTTCAACCAATTCGCAGAGCAGAAGAATATCAACTCAAAAGAAATTGTTCATTGATTTCGATGAACTGACATATTCCTCGCGTTCCAATGAACAGTGATCCAGATACCGATTAAACTTTAACATGCAAATGCAACAACAATATGATACATATGTATGAATCAATTTGTTGTTGCTTTTGCATGTTAAATTTTTATCGGTGTCTGGAGCACTGTTCATTGGACCGTGAGGATTGTTGTACAAGACATTGTACGAATAATAATAAAGAAGAAGCAAACACTTGTTGAGATAACAACAATTGGTACTAAATTCGCCTTGATTGAAGTCAAAGCGAATTCTGTACTACTAGCCCGTTTCTGTATCCCTACGATACGAATTATATCGCAAAATGCAACCCTGATTCATGGTTATCGCAAGGAAGTGTTTCTGTATGAGTGGTGAGGTGAGTATGTATTTTCGATAATTCTTGCGATATTCATATCACTAGCTCCGAAGGTCATGATAGTATACATACGGTAAAAAGAAAATGAGTTAGGTTTGTTTGTTTGTAACTGATTTGGATTTTTTGTTTTCCAATTAATTTTTTATTTTATCGAAAAAAACCAGAAGTGGAAAATTTTCAAAAAATCAGAAGGTGACACTGGTGGAAATTATGAAAGCCAATAAAAAAGTGGCAATGGGGACACTTTTCATATCGAAAGCGATACGAGCCTTGCGATAGCAAATCGTTCGTTATTATAACGAAAGGTTACAGAAACTGGCTACAGGTGTTGCTATCCGAACAGCTGACTGCTAATTTTCCATAAAACGCTTCCGTATAACAATACGTCAGTTAATCGAAATCAATCATTTGACATTCTTCTGCATGGCCAATTGGTTGAATTCGCTTTGCCATCACCTTTTATAGATTCCTTATGATTGAAGCATAGCTCATACATACGGCGAATAGGATACCTTGTGAACTGCCTCACTATTTATAAATTCTAAACACAATAAGAAAAACTTCATTATTTGTTTGTCAAAAATAAAAACAATACATTATTTTAATATAGTTAATATACTCCACATTAAGTGCAGACGATGATAGAAAGTAAAATATAAAGGTATAAAGGTATCGCTCTTTGAAATCATCTAAAATATCAGATAATGTATAAATAAAGCATACATTTAATTTAATTCATAAATACTATAAAGAAGTAGGTATGTATTTACATTGTTATTTTAATGCCTATACACACATTTTTGTATGTATATAGTATATTTTCATATAAACTCTTAAAACTAGTTAAAAGTTATCCATATAATTTACGACACATTATTTTAACAAAAATATTTGCATTATAAACCTTATTGCATTATTTAAAATCAAATTTTAATATTACATATTTATTTGCATATTTTTTATTAACTATGGTTTGCTTAATTTATCAACGGCTTTTGTTGGCAATAAAATTTAAGTGCAATACATAAAGCATCTTCAGTGTAACGGTAAAAGCGTTAGTGTAACATTCAAATTTTTTTATAGATAGTATATAAATATTTATACCATTTTTTCACAAATGAATATATATGTATGTAGTAGAATATCTTAATGTCGAAAGACCTTAAATATTTATACCAAATCGATTATATAAAAGATTATAATACATTAAACCTCAATTCATCTGCAGTAAAACTAGAAACTTTCCCTCAAACATTCTCGGAGCTCTCATAAATAAGGAGCACGAAACGAATCCAAATTATGTGTTAAATATGAGAATCAGAAATATGATTATGTAGAACTCTTTTATGACTCCGATGTGATGAAAATTATAAGACGTATGCTCAGAATTTACATTTAATAAAGCAAGTTTGGAAGAAATATTCATATTCACATGTGTGAATAATATAAATAAAAGTTGAATATGTACATTAGACTGGGTCGATTCATTAATCGATATCGCGTCATCGATTTTTCGATACGATTTGGGCTCAGGAAAAAAAGTTCCACTACGCATACCCAAAAAAAAAAAATAATTTTCGATCCTGCGAAACTCATTTTTTTGACTTTGATTTTTAAGGTTTTTTTCATGACCTACTAAAAAAAATGTATTTATTTTTTTTTTAAACTGTTATCGCCATCGTTTTCAGCGGACATTTTTGGGTCGGACAGGGTATACATGAAATTTTTTTTAGTAGATCATGGAAAAAAACTTAAAAATCAAAGTCGAAAACAAGTAAAAAAAAAAATGGAATTTCGCAGGCTCGAAAATTATTTTTTTGGGTATGCGTAGTGGAACTTTTTTTCCTGAGCCCAAATCCTATCGAAAAATCCATGGCGCGACATCGGTTAACTTTCGTCCATACAAATAGACCCACCCTAATATACATCATTGGTTAGATAATTTCCTGTTTAACATGGAAATATTGTTTATGCAATTTATTGTTGCTGGAAGTGCCAAATCATTACTTTTCAGAAGCGTAAGTGCTCCACACATTTTTAATGGATTTGCGCTGTATAACTGCCTCCTCAGTATGACGTACATATGGAGATTTGCACCTTTTCCATAACAACATTGTTCCAAGCAAAACGCTTCGTATATGCTTCCCTAATTTTAGTAGCACTTTCCGAATGTAAAAAATATGTAATTTGAAAACTAAAATGGAATATATGTATGTATAAGACGTGTAAGATTCATAAATGGCTCCGAAAAGCTTCAAAAGGGAGTTTTTCGGAGTGCAAACTGTGTCGAAAATGAGCTGTATATGACGTCACTATGTCTTTTATAAATCATATTCAGGCTCATATAATACTGTGCAACAGCCGGATGGGTATTGGACCAAACCCACTTTTTTGTAGAGATGTAGGGGCTTAAGTAAAGAAAGTACTATCTCCGTTTTTCGAAGTTAGCCTCCAAAAAATAGATATCGGCTTTCGAAGTTCGAGATTCTACATTTCGAATTTTTTTTTTTATTAGTGCGTTCAGCAAATTAAAAAAGTAAGAATGTGGTCGTGGTCCGCCTTTTTCTTTTATTTGAATGGCTGAATTCTTTTTTTGAAAAATTACTGTACGAGCAATTCCAGTGGGGAGTATGTACACACATGAAAGTAGTAGTGTTACTATCATGATATTATCTGGCTTTTCACCTCGTATAACAGCTGTTACACTAAATTTCTCAAAAAAGAATTCAGCCATTCAAATAAGGGAAAAGAGCGGACCACGACCACATTTTTACTTTTTTAATTTGCTGAACGCGTTAACAAAAAAAATTTAATTTCGAAATGTAGAACTTCGAACTTCGAAAGCCGATATCTATTTTTTTGGAGGCTAACTTCGAAAAACGGAGATAGTACTTTGTATATTTAAGCCTCAATCTCTACAAAAAAGTGGGTTTCGTCCAATACCCAGAAAAAAAGTTGATTTGGTCGCATAGTGTAATAAATGAAATTAGGCTCATATCAGATGGCCATTACAAGAAGGGAATTGCTTTCATATCTGACTCCAAAACGTGCTGATAATGAGCATAAACACTCTGGTTTACTCTTTTTTGCTTCCTTTATGACTCCGAATGTTTGCTGTGTTACATTTTCAGCAACTTATTAGTTATGGTTATGGCTTAATTTCTTAAATTTTTCGTTCAGCTGCTAAGTAACAATTTGATGAGCTGAAGGCTTTCCTCATGCATGTAATTACATTTAAGCTTTTGCCGTTTACATTCTTAATTTTTAGAACAGTTTTCTCAACATGCCTACATATTATATGTATATACTACATTTTAAATGTATTACATATATTATTGTATATATAAAATATGTTCTATATAGTCCTTCTATATCCTTACAAGTAGCTGTACATTTTTCTTATTCTGTCATTACATTGACCTGCACGTGTTTCGTTAAAAAAATCTAGACTTGTTGCGGAATTCTTTAACTTCCTAAAGATTTTTAAAATTTTTTGTTATAAAAATTTTGTTCTTAAGAAGTAACAGATTTCCACTTCAAATATGCCTTGAAAGAATTTTTGTGCTAAATTTAAAAGCTTAAGTTGAAAAACTTAAGAGCGGCTTTGCCATTTTTTTTGTTTTGAAGTGTTGGAAACTTTAGTCATATCAAACTTATTTGCTGGACTTATTTTGCTCGATGTGTACTATACACTAGTTTTAATTTTTTTTTTCTTTTAAACAACTTTTTAGAATTTTTACTAACATCAAAAAATTTGACTGATCTTTATTCATAAAAAAAAATACAACTAAATTGTTTGCATTCACCCTTAGAATAGAGGCATGATGCAATAAAACAAAACAGGTTAAGTCAATATTACAAAATGGAGTCGCATTTGACAATATTCACCCTCATAACTTGAAGTGTTGCTTCCGAATTTTTTCTGCAACATTCACCCTTATTGTCATTGTCGTCGTTTTTCAGTCGACATCCCATCGTATCGACGTCGTCGTCACTTCGACATCAAATCGGTATTGGCTAAGCTTGCAGCTGTTCGATTTTTTTACTATTTCTGTATCTTTTTTCGCGATTTAAGATTTCTTTAAATATTTCATTTCAAGATTTTACAAAAATGTTTTATTATGACAGTAGTGCGAGCTCTATTGACGAAAATAACAAAGAGGACTTAAGACTCAATAGAAAAAAAATCAGAAATAACTCCGATTTTTTATAGCCCAGCTAGAAGAACCTCGAATTCTTCCGCACTCGTTATTTTCATTTTGAATATCTAAAAAAACAATGCATATTACATGTTTGTATATTTAATTTATTAAAAAATAAATGTTTTACTTACAGAGTTTCCTTCTGTCGTCAGTAAAAACAGCGTCGACAAAAACGGTGTCGGGTGAGGGCGACGACGACAGCAAATTTGCTTAGCCAATACCAAAGATGTGTCGATAGTCATCAATAGTTATCGAAAACGACGACGGCAATACCGAATTTAACACGTCGTCGTGAGTCGTCGTCGTTCAGTGACGACGACGACAATGACAATAAGGGTGATTGATTATTTTTCAGTATCATTAATTTTTATATATGTAATTATATATTCCTAACGATTTTTCCCCTTCAAAACAGACACAAGGGGCGCACCGCATGACGCACGGTTGTTTATTTGCGGGATATAAGTCCGGTACGTTCCGGTAGCAACCACCATTAAGGTACAAGCTCGTAAATCCCAGTAATGATTTCCTACAACTTCCTCTACTTTTCATTATCCATTTCCTTTAGCCTTTCTTTCGAATTCCCTTTTCCAATGTGGAGATATATCGAGTTGGACTTTTTACCGCACATTGCATTACTGAAAATGTTTCATCACTACTACTTTCAATTTCACGACCAGATTATGGGCGCTGTCAAATTTTTTTTGTTGTACTACTCATGAGTAGGGCTATACAAAAATAACTTATGACATTTTTAGCTAGATAATACCACTCTGTATATGAAATACCTTCAACTAGACGATATTTCATTAACATACATTTTGTTTTAACTTTAACACGAATTTATTTTTCATATTTCGAAATAATGCAAATTTATTTATAACACGAAACTGTGAGTTACCACAAATTTGTTCCCGAAGTGCTTCTTACACTGTACGTCAAATAATGTAAATCAAATACTTTTAAGTTTACACACATTTTTCGGTATTAGGCAAGTGTCCAGCAGAAAAGTTTTTTACATTTTTCAAAAAAGTATATGTGAGCCGGTCTATGAAAAGGTGGCTTATGACTCAAAAAAAGAAATTGCGAGAAACAGCTGTTTAAGATAAACAATTCATTTCTTCAGGACGTTTGTGCTCTTCTGTTTTTGAGTCATAAGACACCTTTTCATAGGCTGGGTCACATATGATGAGCCGAGGCGAATTCAGTACAAGGGAATCTTAACCGATTAGCTGATTTCTTCTGCCTTGGTACAACAAGATATCAGTTAATCGAAATCAATGCTAATTTTCTTTTGACTTGACATTCTTCTGAACGCCGAATTGGGTTGAATTCGCTTTGCCCCTACCTTGTATAAATTTGAATTGATAATGAGCAATTTCGAAAAATTGATATCAAGGCGAATGGATACAAAGTGGTGCCAAAGCGATTTCAATCCAATTCGCCGAGCAAAAGAATGTAAAGTCAAAATAAAATAAGCATTGATTTCGTTTAACTGACATATTGTTGTACCAAGGCGTTGTATGAAAAATATCGAGAATAAGCAATTAGCTGATGGAATAACAACACATGTTGCCAAATTCGCCTTGATTTTAAATATAAAAGCTCGTGATTTTTATTTAGTGCTATATTTTTTCTCTCACGAAATATTAGTTTTCGTACTACTTACGAATAAAAATATAGAAATATTGCAGGCATGTATATTATCGGGCCTGTTCTGAATTTCGATTCCGACCAATTTATTCGGAATTGAAAGGGATTGGTGTTCTGAATATCGATTCCGATCAGACTTGGTCGATTTGAAAAGTTTTGTCTTTGAGCAGTCGGAATCGAAAGTAATTAGCCTATTAAGCACCGATAATTACATTATTTTTCCCACAAATAAGTTTTATTAAATTATTCATTTTATTTGGAAGATTTATAACAATTTTTTGCTGGACTATTTGTTTATTTAGTATAACAAATCTTAATTTGAAAATTCCTATCAAAAATTTTCCAAGCTAAACAAAGCGATTCTGGTCGAAAGGAAACTGTGTTCTCAATTTCGATCGATCGATTTTTGCGATTTTTATGCACAATTGCACGTCTTCTTGCCTCTGCATTTCCGAAAACCATGGTTCTTTCATTTTGTTCAAATGGTTGCAAAATTTGAATTTAACTAAAACCAAAACAGCTGTTTCGCTTGATTATCGACTTGAAATGAAAACGATTTGAACTTCAAATCGATTTGTTTCAATCGGAATTGAGAACACCAAAAAGAAATCGACTTGCAATCAGCCTCGTTTTACTTTTCAAAACGAGTCGGAATTCAGAACAGGCCTGCATATTTTCGTTACCAAAACTTCTTTTTTTATTAAAACTAATACTAATAATTCTAATAGCGGCATTCAAAGGGTTTCGTATAGTTTCATTCTTTATGTATATGTGCTACAATTCGAAAAATTCATCTTGCTGCTTTTCCAGTCGTTTTAGTGATTTTTGTACATGTCGTGTTTGAGTGGTATTCAAAAGCTGTGCTGTATCCGATGTGCTGCCGTTAGAGCTATGTCGCTGATGATTTTGCCGATTCGTCTTGTACGAATTATTTAAATGGTTGCTACGTCTGTGTTGTACAAAATCGGTGGTAACGAACAGATCGTTATCACTCTGGCTGGTTATCATTCTATAATTGAAAATATATAAACACCAAATTTCTTAGTAAGCAAAAAAGGTTTATGTATCGTCATCATATAAATGAATATTCTTAATCAAAACAAAAAAAACTGATTGTCGTTTTGCATGAAATGAGGACAAACTACCAAGATATAACACTGCGTTACAAAAACGAGCTTTAGTTCTTTCTGCCCTATGAACCAAATATACTTTTTCGGAAAGGCGAGAAAAAATAAAAATACACGTGTATCGGCGATTTTCATATACACGTCCGAATTTCTTTTTTATGTATAAAGTATAAAGGTCGTAGTGTCCGTATGTCTACCTGTGTGTAAGACTTTGGATTTTTAACCCTTTTTCTGTGATCCAATCGAGCTAAATTTTTGCAGGCAGACTCGTGGAAATGTCTGTATCACGTCAAACTTAAAAAAAAATAGATTTTTATCTTTTTTATTTTTGTTCTCAGATTTTCCTGAATTAAAAAAAAAATGTTTCACTTTTTTCGGCATAACTTGGAGGGACTCCAAATTTTTAAACTACTAAAGCGTTTCGAAAAAAAAAATTGTTTTTCGACCCATCCTACTCCATATATTTGTAGTTTATCAATAGTAACTTTCTAACATTAAACTGTTTATTTTACAACACTTACACACATTGAATTGCACAATCAATATTGCATCATTTAAATTCGTTTAAGTTATTGTTTGATGCAACACACTCTATGCCGTTTGTGTGTTTGTTCCGATCAGCTGACAGTTGCGCTACTAGGCCGACGTATACTTTGACAATTGTTTTAAGTTCTGTTGTGCGAAAACGTATTTCTATATATTTCATCTGAGAAAGAATGCTGTACCCGACTCAGAATTTGGAGTCCCTTCAAGTTATGCTGAAAAAAGTGGAATAAAATAAAAAAAAAAACAGGAAAATCTGAAAATTGATAAAAATATATTTTTTTGTATTTGACGTGATACAGACATTTCCGCGAGTCTGCCTGCAAAAATTCAGGTCCATTTAAATCACGGAAAAAGGGTTAAAAATCGATCCAAAGTCGTTCACACAGGCGGACAGACGAACTTTATACTTTATACATAAAGAAAAATTCTGACGTGTATATGAAAATCGCCGATACATGTGTATTTTTATTTTTTTCCCCCTTTCCGAAAAAGTATATTTGGTTCATAGGACAGAATGTGTGTAACGCGGTGTAATCAAACGAAATTCGTTGCCCTGTAGTTCTGCAGGTTTGCCACTAGGCGTGAGAATTCTCATACCCGTTGTGGCAGCGGCAACCCCTTTCTACACACATTATTTGCCCTGCCAACATTGGCATGCCCTTGCAGCCTCCACACACTGCAGACTTTAGGGTACAATTTTTCTTAACATCCCTCACGTAGTGAGAAATATCCACCGAAGAGACTTGATAATGGGCATGGAAATAGGGCCATGAGAAAGTAATTATCGAATTGAGTATCCTTCTAGTGTTGGAAACACAGGGTAGGGAAGGACCCAAAGAAATTAGTAATAGGTTAGGTTAGGTTGAACTGGCCGGTCCATGAGGACCTCACATAGACTGAATGAGTCCGTAGTGTTACCAGAAGTTTGTTTTAACGACCGAACTGAAAAACCTTATCAAGAACCAGGACCTACGTTATAAAATAACTCCGTCCTCTTGGCAAATACTAGAGGCTTCCTAGGACTTAAGCCACTTGCTGCTTGTAGATCTGACCGCTGTATCACTCCTAATAGCTGGAGTCTTATAGCGTTTTCTTTTCTGGCAAAAGTGTTACGCTTTCTGTACGCCGCGCAAGGGTTGTAAATATATTTTGTTCTATTCTAAAAAGCAGGTAACGCCTTTACGGGGTATTTCGTTCTTTTGTGAAAATTGTTGCCTGCTCGCAACGCAAAAGCGTTACACGTTTACCCTGCATAAAATGGCGGTGTGGCAGTGCAACTCTGCTAAACTAGCTGATTGTGACAATTTATTTTCGTAACTTCACATATTTTTAGGCGAAGAAAATTGAAATGAAGGAAATAATTGCTAATGAATTTTTATTATCATTGACAGCGCGTTTGTGAAAATCAGCTAATACACGGGGTAGCCATTTATGTTATTTGCATGCACTATAAATGTTGAAAATTTACTTAGAGAACAATTTATTTCAGAAAAGTAAACGCTATTAGCCTGTCAAGCGCAGGACACGAGCACAGAACATGCTCGATCGTTTTCTCCTCCAGCCCGCACTTCCTACATCTGCTATCACTGACCAAGCCTAATTTAAAAGCATGTGACGCCAGAAGGCAGTGTCCAGTCAGCATACTCTTCATGAGTCTACAGTCCTCTCTTTTTAATGATAGAAGCAACTTTGTTAGCCTAAGGTTGTAAGTCATATACATAATCTTCAACACTTTACAGCCCCGCGCTTGAACCCACGCCTTTCCTGCTTGGTCGATCACGTGCACCTCTCGCCTTCGCTTAATCTCGCCCAGTCTAATTGGGACGTCTACGGAGCAATCTTTAAGGGATGCGCCCTTTTTAGCTAGTTCGTCCGCTTTTTCATTCCCATCTATTCCCAAATGCCCTGGGACCCAATATAGATGTATGCTTCTCCCTGTCCCGATTCTCTCCAGAGAGTGTTTACACTCTTACACGCATTTAGATGCTGTGCTATGCGAGATTATTGCCTTAATTGCTGCTTGACTGTCAATATAAAAGTTAACACGGTTGCAGCTTAAGCTATTCTCTTCCAGGGTTTCTACTGCTTTGGTTACGGCTAATATCTCCGCTTGGAAAACGCTACAGTAATCCGGCAGCCTGTAGAATCTGTTAATTTCCGGATCAGCACAGTATACCGCAGACCCTACTCCTTCCACTACTTTCGAACCATCTGTGTACACATGTATCGCCATTTGAGCACCCTTGCGCCAACCGTCCACCTCTATTGTGGCCTTAAGATCGTCCTCGAAGCGCAGATAGGGAATCAGGTAGTCTGTTCGTCTTGTGATTGATGACGCTATACTACTATGACCGTATGGTCGCCGCTCAAGCTGCCCCGAGGCACTAAAGACATTCATTTAGTAATAACTTTAAATAAAACAAATATTTAAAACAAATTTATTTTTGGCAGCAATGTAGCGTTGCCCGATACACGGATGTAATTTAAGTTTACCGGCCTTGTTCTGTGCATTTCGGAGAATCCCAAAAAATTGAAATATAATTCATGACAATTTGGAAAGTAATTTCAGGGCTTTATAACATAGGCGGAGAAAATTTGCGGCAGCTCAATATTGCAAATACTCCGTTAACTAAGTAAAATTTATGCCGCTTTGTCATGTTGTTATGAGTCAGCCATCATTTCTATGCTCTACTTCAGTTTTTCTTTTTTAATAAAGTTGTAATTTTTATTGGTTCTATTATATAGGGATGCAAAAAACCACGACCCTTGATATACACTGCCGCTCATCTGAATAGGTACTACGATTCTCGTAGTTTAGAATGTGTATTACACCCACTGGAAACGTTCCAAGGATCGAGGTCCTCATGGACCTCATAAAGAATTATTGAGTCCACATGTTACCATGTGTTTACCAAAAGTTTGACTAACGACCAAACGGAATACCTTATTAAAAACCAGAACCTATGTAATAAAATAATTCCGTCCGGTGTGATAGGCGGAGCGCGCTACCACCACACCGCGGCGACGTATATCATCATGATGTTCACACAACAACAACGAATACGCTTCAAGTAGTCCGATCACATATGTTATAATCCGAAAAGCATGTTTTGAAATGACGAAACGATACCGAAATATTCGCGAAATTATTTGAAAACAGTCCCAAAATGATCCTCAAAATATGTTTCAGAATGATCAGAAAACCATCCCTACATGATTCTTTAAGGCAAACTCGAAATGACCCCGAAAATAGCAATTGTTTGAAGATTGTCCCGAAATAAAATGATCTCGAAGTAGTGCCTAAATTCCTATGGTTCCATAGTCTGATGGGAAGCTCTTAGTAAGAGCTACAATCTCACCAGCCTGCAAAAAGTCCAGCGCACTGCGTGTGTTGTGGCCATACGGGCCGGACGCACTTGCCCCAAAGCTGCTTTAGACCCCATTTTGCACCTGCACCCACTTTGTACATCGTCACAAACCGCACTGAGAGTCAGGGAGTCTGGGTGTTGGAAGGATACTCAGCAAGGGCATAGTAGTATCCTAAAGAAACTTCCGGATGGTACATGTAGTACCGAGACAGATTACTACCCTCGCAAACTGAAGTTTGAGTACGGTTGTAATACCGCCATTCCAAGCAGGAACGAGTGGAAAAGAAACCCGGGCATAAGGGTCGACGACATCCAAATCTATACTGACGGCTCCAAGATGGAATCGGGAGTGGGGGCCGGGGTCTACTATGAGTCCCTAGATTTGTTTGCATCAAGCAGAAATTCTCGCGATTTGGCACGCCTGCAAATCACTGGAGGGCTTGAATGCAGCTGGTAAAGTTTGCATCCTGTCGGATAGCCAAGCGCTTTCCTCGCCACAAACTAAAGCAAAATTAGTGTGAGCTTGTAAGCGACTCATATCCCAGTTATCCACCAATATAGAACTATGCGTTATCTGGATCCCGGGTCATAGGAGGATAGAGGGTAACGAGAAGGACGACGAGCTGGCACGCAGGGGCTCATCGGAGATGAGCGAGGAAACAAGCAGTGTCGAAGTAGGCACTGATAGCAGTCTGCACCGGTCATTGGGCAGTAGGTACGCATGCGGAAAAGAGGGGCATCCCGTATAACGACTACTGCAGAAGCTGCAAAGATCCAAATGCCAGGGAGACAGAAGAACACTTTATGTGTAACTGCCCGGCTCTAGCTAGAGTCCGACTAAGGTTCCTTGGAACCCCGTTTCTAGATGATCCCAGAGGTTTATTTGTGATAGCAATCCCGAATATTCTTAATTTTATCAACAACTCTGGCTGGTTGTAGTACATTGACCGTAACATTCCGTAGGTTTTAGGCGACTTACATGCCATCAAAATGGCTTTAAATTGCTACTTGGGCGACCAGGGTCGCAGCCATCTGTCAGCAGCCCGAAAAATTATTTTTATTTTTTTTTGCAAAAAATAGTTAAAATGGAAAGCCGCCGTTTCCTTCTTAACTATAAATACAATCAAAATGAAATTCATTCGCAACTACCCATAGCTGTTGCACCTCACCAAATATGTGCCTATTTTCGAAAACGCCATATTATCTTTTGTAGCAAATGCAGCGAATATAAATTTTGAATTTTTTCTTGTTTTTCTATTTTTCGTAAATTATTGAAAATAATTTATTTTTGATTGTCATTTGTTACATTGACAATAAAATTTCGAAGCACCGAGCAAAACCGACTGGATTTTTCACTCGATTAGGCATTCAATAAAGCAATAATGAGACAATTAAGATTTTGTATTTTGTATGGAAGATTGAGTTCGATTAGGGCTTTAATGTAGAAAACTTTACTAATTATTTCATTAAGCCTCTGTGTGAAATTGGCATTACGCTGCTATCTGTCCTATTTCTGATAGCAAGCACTTTTGAAGATCTTCAGATGTGCGGCAATGTAAATGCTACTTTGCCCATACTGGGATTTCAACTACACCACTAATTAAATAAAAACGATTAATGGACTTTTTTACATTCACATTGTTAATTGTATCTAATTAGTTATGTACATTAAAAATATTTTCCATACACAACTTTTTCACCAATCAACTATTTTCTTGATATATTTCGTATAGCATACTTTCAGGATCACTTCGGCAAAATTAATACTTTTTTTCATTACCTCCGAATACAATGCGCGTGTTAAGTGCCAAAATTAATCAAACAGAATAATTAAACTGAATAGAAAAACAATAATATTTAATTCTTTGCATCGCCATATAAAATAATTAACAACATTATAAAACAAGTGTATTTAAAAAAAACTTACTCCTTTGACTTTTCCACATATTTTCGTGATTCGGAAATGGTTGAATCGATTTTACTTAAAAATTCATTTATACATTTACGATTCTCCTCTTCCGGTGTCATGGTGACCACTGAATCAAGCGATTTACTTTGTTTACTACTATTGTTGCTGTGATTATTTAACGCAACATCATCTTGACTATTTTGCACTAATAATTCACCGGCAATTGAATATGGGCGTGCTGGCAGAGTGGTGGATGGACGTGTATTGTATGGTGTGTCATTGCTAGCTTTTGGTGATGCAGCTGCAGCAAATACTCCAAGTGGATCTGCATTAGCATTGTCAGCGTTTGTTATATTCACATTTGTATTGACTTCACTTCCTGTGTTTATATTATTTTGTAGTTCTGTAAAATCATAATTAATTTCTAATGGATTATTTTCATCGGATTTGGGATAATATGGTGATGACCTATCCACCGGCACTAACAAAAATTGCTTTAAAAATAGACTGTCTGAGGCGAAGAGACGATTAGCGCGTCGTATTTGTTCCGTCTGCAAAGATAAACCAAAATGAAAATCGATTGATCATTAAATTGTATCAATTATAGGTAGTTAGTAGCAGTATATTGAAGTGTCACATACATAGATTGAGATAAATAAATGCATTTGATTGATAGAAAACCATCAGTTTTTAAACGGTTTTATTTAGCTTGACTTGACAGGCTGGTTGGCACGAATTTTGTCATTGAAATTTAAGTAACTTCCCTATAAGCTACAAGCTTGAAACTTGGAATAGAGTTCAGAACCCGATGAAAATGCAATAATAAGAAAAAAATCGCCGCTAGGTGGCGCAAGGATCGAGATATTCACAAAAATCCTATTTGTGGTCCGATTTGGCTCATATTTGGAACACATAATACATACAAGAATAGAAAGCGAGCTATGAAAAAGAATCGCCGCTAGGGGCGCAAGGATCGAGATATTCACAAAAATCGTATTTGTGGTCCGATTTGGCTCATATTTGGAACACATAATACATACAAGAATAGAAAGCGGTATATGTAAAAATCGCCGCTAGGTGGCGCAAAGATCGAGATATTCAAAAAAATCGTATTTGTGGTCCGATTTGGTCCATATTTGGAACACATAATACATACATGAATAGAAAGCGACCTATGATGTCCGATTTGGCTCATATTTGGAACAAATATTACATACAGTCCGGTAGAAGTGACATCAAAATACTTTATGTAAGTATTGTTTTCAATAAAACCGTTTAACTTAAAATTTTTTTAAAAATTATTTTTTATATTAACTTTGATTGGATAACGTTTGGTTGTACAGGTATAAAGGAATCGAGATAGATATAGGCTTCCATATATCAAAATCATCAGTATCGAAAAAAAATTTGATTGAGCCATGTCCGTCCGTCCGTCCGTATGTCCGTTAACACGATAACTTGAGTAAATTCTGAGGTATCTTGATGATATATGGTATGTAGGTTCCTGGGCATTCATCTCAGATCGCTATTTAAAATGAACGATATCGGACTATAACCACGCCCACTTTTTCGATATCGGAAATTTCGAAAAATCGAAAAAGCGCGATAATTCATTACCAAAGTCGGATAAAGCGATGCAACTTGGTAGGTGGGTTGAAAATTAGTAAAATTTTGGGCAATGGACGTGGCACCGCCCACTTTTAAAAGAAGGTAATTTCAAAGTTTTGCAAGCTGTAATTTGGCAGTCGTTGAAGATATCATGATGAAAAATGGCAGGAACATTGCTCCTATTACTATATGTGTGCTTAATTAAAATTAGCAAAATCGGATGAAGAACACGCCCACTTTAAAAAAAAAATTTAAGTTAAATTTTAACATAAAATTGAATATCTTTACAGTATATAAGTAAATTATGTCAACATTCAACTCCAGTAATGATATCGTGCAACAAAATACAAAAATAAAAGAAATTTTAAAAATGGGCGTGGCTCCGCCCTTTTTCATTTAATTTGTCTAGAATACTTTTAATGGCATGCCATTGCAGCGACTGAATTGAAAGACGAGAAGCTCGCGAGTATTACGAGTATTTCGAGATTCGAGAATCCCGCGAGAAGCGATGTCTCGTTAAAAAATAAAATATTGTGAACAAAATTATATGTATAATAAATATGTTTTGAGTTAAATGTCATTGGAAAGCAATATAATAAAAAAAATCACAAGTAAAAAATCCAAGTGTATAAATACTGTCCATAAAGCAATTAAGTTTATGTCGAGAAGCTCGCGAGAGTTACGAGTACTTCGAGAAACGAGAATCTCGCGAGAAGTCGAGTTCTCGATTTCTCGGGTCTGGAAAATCCCGCTTGTATTAAAGCAGAAATCGTAAGCTCTAATTAAAGTTCATAGGCATGACGTAGCTGAATGCGTTTAAATTCATATCTTTTGTATATTTTCAGTGTTTAAGCGGTTTCTTGACATACGCCCTCTTTAATGGCCGCTTTTTTATATCTCCATACAAAATTTAAGCGGAAACGCATATACGCATAAAAAATGCCCAATGATTTTGCTGAGATACGTCCTCTTATACCTATATGACACTACTTTATTTTCGTGTATTTTTTCTTGTATTTCATATTCAATTTTTTATCGCACTAACTCCTAATACGGCTTCAGTACTGGTGTAAGTGTGTAAACTATATTTCAAAAAACTAACGAAATACAAGGAAAATACAATTTAGGAATTCATGAGTTTAACACCGGCTTATAATAATTGAATTTCTCTTAAAAAACATAATAATTGAAATTCAATTATTATAAGTCGGTGTTAAGCTCATGAATTCTTAAATATAAGTATAAACTGAACACACCATTAAACGAAAATACAATCTAGTTCATTAAAAACAAACGAGCCAGTTTGTATTTCGATAGGTTTTTTTGACATTCGGCCGCTTTTTCATTATTTTTTTCCGTCACATGAAAATTTTGTTTTTTGTTTGAAAATTTGGTGCAAAAAAACAGCTAAAATCAACATTCTTGTGAAAAAAGTGAACCATTAGAGACCGAAATAATTTTCGCGTGTTATTTGCATTGTTTTTATTGTTAAAAGTGTTAATGTAAAAATAAAATGTAAAACATAAACAAAAACATGTCAAACTCACTAATTTTTGGGGAATAGTGGTCTCACTTTTTCATGATAGAAATTGTTGTTGTGTTTTGAAGTTCCGATAAAGTTTCGTCAGTTTATTTTAGCTTGGAATCCAAGCAAAAATGAAGTAGTGTCATATATGCTTTAACAAAATTTTTAAGTTACGTTTCTATTAGAACATGTCTATAAACAGATAACAATAGATTAGCTCGTTTTTATACTGAAACAAGTTAAGAAGTAATGTAAAAACAGCTTCTATTTTCCTTTTAGTTAGCTTTTTTTCCTGCAGGGTAGTCACTCAAAAAGCGAGTACAACTGTAAAGTGGTGTGATCAATTTGCGTTGAGGTGCTAAGTAAAAATATATTCATTCATTAATTGGCGCTTAACCACTTTGACAGTTTTTGCCGTTACATAGCAAAGTACGCTAGTGAAGTGGAGTGTTCTAAGCGATAACTGACACGAATAGAGAGCAGCAAGGCAGATCAGGCCCACCTGTTTCGGGTATATAAGGGAACGTTGACTGCTCCCTAGCATGGATGAAAATATATTTATTTAGATCAGTACAGAATTTGTAAAATATTAAATTCAATCAATTCTTACGGGTATTTAAAAATTTAATTTCATTATACTCAGATGTAAAGGCTACCTTTAATTGAATTTGGAGTAAGAAATATTCGAAAATGATATTAACAGAATTTACACATAGTCTAAGAGCCCGTGACTGCCTGACCTTTGTCATTTTATAGAAGTTGAAATTTCGTCAGTGCATACTTCCAACTGAAGCAGGATCGTTGGTCTATTATAAAACTTGAGTCATAGTGGCTTTAACAGATATCCTGCAAAAATTTTGCAGAAAACTAGACCTTTCTTTTGTGATTTTATAAAGACTGATTTTCATATATGGTGTTCGTCACGATATAAGAAGCCACTAGCCTTATTGCCAAAAAATTTCCATAGTGGCTTTGATTAGCCAGACAATACAATATCGACCAAATTTTAGACCAAGGGTGAGGTTTTTTGTAACGATATTCCTTCATCCTTTTTCAAATAAGGCAAAATAACCATGTAGGAAAATTAACCTAGGGTAGCTCTGGAATGTGTTTGTATGACATGGGTTTCAAATGAAAGGTATTAAAGAGTATTTTAAAAGGGAGTGGGCCTTAGTCTTATAGGTGGAGGCCTTTTCGAGATATCGCCAAAAAGGTGGACCAGGGTGACTCTAGCATGTGTTTGTACGATATGGCCCTTAGTTGTATATGTGAAGGCGTTTTCGAGATATCGACCAAAATGTGGGCCAGGGTGACCTAGAACATCATCTGTCGGGTACCGCTAATTTATTTATATATGTAATACCACGAACAGCATTCCTGCCATGATTCCAAGGGCTTTTGATTTCGCCCTGCAGAACTTTTGAATTTTTTTCTACTTAATATGGTAGGTGTCACACCCATTTTACAAAGTTTTTTCTAAAGTTATATTTTGCGTCAAAAAACCAATCCTATCACCATGTTTCATCCCTTTTTTCGTATTTGGTATAGAATTATGGAAGTTTTTCCATTTTTCTAAATTTTCGATATCGAAAAAGTGAGCGTGGTCATATTCGGATTTCACCAATTTTTAATACCAAGATAAAGTGAGTTCAGATAAGTACATGAACTAAGTTTGGTAAAGATATATCGGTTTTTGCTCAAATTACCGGCCAAGAGAAAACGAAAAACAGAAACACAGAAAACAGTTATCGTCATAGAAGCTAGGCACTTACCAAATTTCACACGGATTGTTAAATTTTTGCTCGACTTATGGCATTAAAAGTATTCTATACAAATTAAATGAAAAAGGGCGGAGCCACGCCCATTTTGAAATTTTCTTTTATTTTTGTATTTTGTTGCACCATATCATTACTGGAGTTGAATGTTGACATAATTTACTTATATACTGTAAAGATATTAAATCGTTTGTTAAAATTTGACTTAAAAAAAATGTTTTTAAAGTGGGCGTGGTCGTTCTCCAATTTTGCTAATTTTTATTAAGCATACATATAGTAATAGTAGTAAAGTTACTGCCAAATTTCATTATGATATCTTCAACGACTTCCAAATTACAGCTTGCAAAACTTTTAAATTACCTTCTTTTAAAAGTGGGCGGTGCCACGTCCATTGTCCAAAATTTTACTAATTTTCTATTTTGCGTCATAAGGTGAACTCATCTACCAAGTTTCATCGCTTTATCCGTCTTTGGTAATGAATTATCCCACTTTTTCGGTTCGAATAAAATTAATATACTCTGTTAGCTCTGCTCAGCTGAGTATAAAAAGGCAATACTTAGAAACAATTTACAAAGCGTACAGCGGGGCATTCATATGGTGAAGTATGAAGTATGAATGTTGGACATTTCGAGTTCAATACTCAGTTTCCGAAAAGCTAGCTCAAGAAGAAGTGAAACTCAAAAACATGTTGTTGTTGTGTTAACCGTGCTTTGCCCCATTCACTGGGTGCGACCACGCATAAATTGTCATCAAACTCCTCTAAGGGGAGTCCAAAGAAACTAGCAGTTTAGACAGAGATGAACCATAGGGAAGTGATGTTCGAGGCGGACACATCGCACGCAGAAGTTACATCGGGGTTGATTCTGGACAAGTAAGGGTTTAACCTGTTACAATATTCAGAATGAAGTCACGTGTCTGCCGTGGTAGTGTGGTTTCTTCTTCTGCAAGGGTAGGATAATGCATATTGATAACGGCAAAGTGTTTACCGATTCTGTGTGGATTTTGCCTAGGGCGTCGTTATGCTTGTCTGGATCAAAGGGCTGTGTTGGCAGGTGTCGGATCTCATCATAGCGGTTTTGGAGATGTTCCTTTAACCCTCTTGAACGCGAGGCTAGATCAAGCAGTTGTTTGCTAGGGTGTCCTGGTTTGTGACAATAAAGCAAAAACTGCCTGGTCAGCATAATTCATCTCTAATATCAATAACAAAAACAATTGTATAAAGCAATATGAGCCTGGCTCGCTAAATAAAGACAATGTCAAAACTCGCAGTTTTGTAAAGTGGCAAATGTTTTGACCATCACTGTACATATGAACATATTCAGTGAATGATCGATGCATTGTTGTCAGCATGTATTTTAATAATATTAAATAAAAAAGAAGTTATTGATTGTTATTGAAAATGGATTTAAATGATTGCCCATATGTGGTTATGCGAATTAAAGATGCACACATACATATGTACACATAATATATATTTGATTAAATGTATAAGTAATGATTGATCGCCGCAGCAATTAACGATCTCTGATATTTTTTTGAGACATCCACAATTGGTTAAAAGATAATGCATTGAAATTTGTAAAAATTGTAACGAATTTAGGGAAATTCCGCTTTTTCCACCTTCTGCTAGCGTTCCAATCGCTAAACTGTTGAATAAATAACTCTAATATTCAATAATGCAAAATAGTCAGTGGCGGATTTACAGGGGGGGGTTTTCGGGTTAAAATTCTGGCCATCAACTCGCCTTCTACACATTTTGACTTCCATTGCAAACTCGGTTTTGGAGCAATTCACAACACTTTCATAAAATTCATACAGTTTATTGCATTTTTCAGCGTTGTATTCATTTTTGGGGAACAAAACACCGAAATTTTCGAAAATTAGTTGGTGTTTCATGCAACGGCTCTTGATATGAGTTATAAATGTATCAAAGAATGGAATATAGAATGCGATTCTATAATAATCTTCGACGCTCTCAGTATCAACGTTGCATCTCTTTAATTGATGTTTACTGATGCGTGGTTTCTTGTGTAGCGCAACTCTCTCAAGGGGTTGCCAGCGCATTATATAGCTTATCCAACCCAATTGTCAACCTCACATATCCGTGGCGAATCCTGTTTCATTAACAGCCGAGGCTCTGGCGACCCCGAACTCCTGATGGATCAAGGGGGTGGGAGGGCGGTATGGCCTAGAAGGTTTCATGTCGTCATAACAAATCGTTTCCCGAGATGGTCGGGCTGGTACCTTTATTGTGCTTGTTACCGGAACGTACCGGATCTGCATCCGGCAAAGGACCATCAACAACTCCCCAAGGCCTTCGGAGAGTGTCCTTATCGCTACAACAACAACAGCAACGTTTGTAATTGCACGCTAGAAGTAGCAGCTTGAAACTAAGAAGCTTGTACTGCAGTTTTGTCGTTTTTCCCTCCTGCTATCTTTTCAGAGGCTTCGGATATTGCTGGCTGAAGTTCAATGTAAGTGGATACCTCTTCAAGACATTGGCCCATTTTGTGGGGCACACGCTTTGCAATTTTTGTCTTCGACTTTTTTTATACCCAGCTGTACTTGTACACAGGGTATTATAAATTTGATTGGATAATGGTTGGTTGTACAGGTATAAAGGAATCGAGATAGATATAGACCTCCGAATTTCAAAATCATCAGTATCGAAAAAAAATTTGATTGAGCCATGTCCGTCCGTCCGTCTGTCCGTTAACACGATAACTTGAGTAAATATCGAGATATCTTCACCAAATTTGGTACACGAGCTTATCTGGAACCAGAATAGATTGGTATTGAAAATGAGCGAAACGGATGATAACCACGCGCACTTTTTATATATATAACGTTTTGGAAAAACAAAAAACCTGATTAGAAAGAAAGAACATACATTGTTTTCAGTTTTTTGGTTACTAATAAATAAAAAAAAAAAATTTGGTTACTAATACCGTAAATAAATAAGCCCCACGGTGGTGTGGTGCTAGCGTGCACCGAAGTCCCAGCATTGCAGATGCCGTTCGGACTGGGCGTAAAACATGTAGCTCCTGTCCCACCAATTTGTAGGAAAAAATAAAAGGAGCACGACGTAAATTGCAAGCGAAGCTCGGCCCAAATCTCTTCGGAGTTATGTATATCAATCGCGCCTTGTATTTATTTATTTATTAAGCGCTTTTATTGGTTTCTATTATACAGTTACGTCCTTGGCTTCAGCCTTATTGGCAGCCGAAACACGTAGGGGGCATTCTGTGAAATCATTATGAATTGAGTCATTTGCCGATGAGCGGTAGAGCGACGAACAGATTCATACCATTAGAAGTTTGTATCTATGACTTGTATATACTTAACAGCACGTGATATCTACTGAAATATGTAGCTTCAATTCGGTGTGCCAGTTTTTAAAAAAATTCTTGTATATATGTATGTATGCCCATTTATCACATAGAATGTGGATTTCAAAAGACACTTTGGCTATTAAATATAAACTCATGGACTCGAAAGTTTCACGAAAAAGGCAAAATCAAAAACAACAATGTGCACAACACTAGGCAAACAAAAGAAATTCTAGTCAATTTTATCTTATTTAACTTTACTATTCTATGTAAGTACATATGATGAATTTCATATCAAAACCGATATGCATTGAACCCGACCCCCTCAGATTTTGATGATGATGCATACAGGTACACTTTATCTAGACAAACACAATCTCATTTTTAGAAATTGCATTTTTGAAAAATTGTGGGCGTGGCAAGGTGTCAAAGTTGTGAATAATGCGTGAAAAATTACGGTAATAAGTACTTTTGAGCTGTGATAACTACGGAATGGCTCAAGCGATTTCAAAGATGTTGGAAAAGTATTCAGATCGGCCTTCGAAAACATACACTGTAAACAAATTTTAATACACTGACAAATTTTTTTTTTTTTCTAAAATATAATTATAAACTTGAAAAAAACTTCAAAGGCCAAGCGTTTTAAAATAAAATAATTTTTTTTTAGAAAGGTATACTGTAAACCATATTTCGATGAAAACCCATCTTTTTTAAGTTTTTTAAAAACTAAACTTGGAAAAAATTACAAATATTAAGCATTTGAAAAGAAAAAAAGCTTTCCAGCGAAATAAAAATTCTTACAGTATAGCCTATTTGAATACCTTTCCAATGGTACCAAGATCTTTAAAATCGGTTGAGCCATTCCGTAGTTATCACAGCTCAAAAGTACCTATTACCGTCATTTTTCACAACTTTGACACCTTGCCACGCCCACAATTTTTCAAAAAATGCAATTTCTAAAAACGAGGTGATGTTTGCATAGGAAAAGTGTACCTCTATGCAAAATTTCATCAAAATCTGAGGGGGTCGGGTTCAAAATGTGCCCTTTTTTATAGGTTTTGATATGAAATTCATCATATATATCGTCGCCCGGAAAAATTGATGTCGTATGTGAAATTTGGGCCGAATTGAGTTAATAATGTAGTTATACTAAACTAATCAAGATCTTTCGAATCACCTCATCCGTTTTTCGCTATCTCTTTTAGTTTCAGAGATATTGAGCAGAATTTTGTCGTATGTGCAAGGTCACAAGCGATTTCGTCTAATTTTGTCCCATGTGACAACTAATTTTCACGTACGACAATTCTCCGTATATACTTTGTTCTTTGAACACTCGGTAAAATATTGTCGTAATCACCAATTAACCAACACATAAGACAAACTTTTACAGAAGAGTGGTAACATTTTGTCTTATGTGTCATACAAAACCGCATGATCGCACAATATTTAGTATCGATTACGATGTCGGCGAGTACGGACGAATCATCTGCGCCACTTTTGCCGCCGGAAATTAATGAGTAAGTATAAATTCAAAAATATGCAATACAATTAATTGAAAACATCTAATATTATTACAGTATGGAACGTGAAATACTAAGCGATAGCGATAGTGATTTTTCACCAGATGATGATCAGAAAGATCCGAACTACATTCCAAATACTTCGAAAAAGTCTGCAATAACGCATTATTATGAATCTATTGCTCCGACAATCGATTCAACACCAAATGATGTTGGCAGCCAACTTCGAAATTTGCCGTCACATGCCAGCAATTCTTGTATGTATGTGCCTTTTCTTATTTTAGTTAATTTATCAATATTTATCTTCAGATTACAGCGAGGCTCCAGTAACTAGGAAACGTGAGCGAAATCCCGAACTTTGGAAACAAAATGTGAGAAAAAATTTCGTACAAGAAAGGCAACTTATACTCGATCATTTCTGGAGCCTAGGTCCTACAGAGAAACAGACCTTTTATGCTAATTTTGTAAAACAGGAGGAAGTTAAACGCAGACGATGTGAGACCAAAAGGCAGGACGATCCAAAAAAAAAAGAACAGCTTTAAATTCTATTTGAAATCATGTACCAAAACTGTACAGGTTTGCAAAAGCTTTTTCTTAAACACCTTATCAATATCCGAACGAGTCATCTACAACTATTTTCGCAAACATTATGCAGTAGACAAGAAGGAATCTTTGTCTAAACTACATCATCGTGGGAGAAAACGTACCGAAGAAAGTCGAATAGAGGAAGTAAAGAATCATATTTTGAGCTTCCCTACAGTCGAATCACATTACTGTAGATCCTGCACCTCAAGAAAATATTTGGAGGCCAATTTAAGCATCCAGAAAATGTATGATCTCTATAAAATTTCACTCAATAACCCAGTCAGTTTAGGTATTTACAGGCATGTTTTTAACACATAGTTCAACTTAGGGTTTTATACACCACGTAAGGATGTTTGCGACAAATGTAGTCTCTTTAAAGTAAATAATGCTAAACAAACGGTAGCTTCTGTTCAACTGTATGAGAAACATTTAAATGAAAAAAGATTTACAATAGCTGAACGTGATGCCGATCTCAAGATTATTGACAAAAATACTGCGGTTTTAGTGTATGATCTACAAAATGTATTTTCACTTCCTAAATTATTTGCTTCAAGCTTTTACTATAAAAGAAAGTTGTCTGTATTTAACCTTACTGGTACGCTTATACTACCTGGATGCGAAAAAGTAATATACTGCGCCCTTTGGAACGAAACTTTGAGCGGACGAAGCGGAAACGACATTGCCAGTGCCTTAATTAAAATATTCAATAAAATTTTAGAAGAGCATCCAAATATTAATACCATTATATTATGGAGTGACTCGTGCGTTCCGCAAAACAGGAATCGTATAACTGCGATTGCTTTGCTACAATTCTTACACGATCATCCACATATTATAGAAATTAAGCAAAATTTCAGTGAGCCAGTGCATTCTTGCTTACAACTGGTTGATTGTGTTCACAGCGTAATTGAGAAATACTTACGAAACGTCTAAATTCCTAGTCAACTTACATTATTAAGACTGCTTAAAAATACAAACTTTCCAAATACAAAACTCTGTTTGTTACAAATGACTGATAATGACTTTAAGTGCTATTCTATAAAATCGGAAAATATGAATTTTAAAGATGTACAATTTTTTAAATGCAAATCTCTACTATATTCTGGAAATTATTTGTTCAAAATTGGAACGAAAATTTCATTTGAACATGCAAATTGTTCGTTTACAAATATTCAAAAAAAAAAAAATAATAGATTTTCAAAATCCATAACCATTTGGGAGAAACCCTTTTGTATTTTACCGAAAAAAGCACTTGATGAAAATAAAAAGAAAGACTTAACAAGTGCCATTTCATTCCTGGAAAACCAGGAAGATAAAGATATTTATCAAGCTTTACTTAAATTGTAAGCTACTTATCGCTTTGTTTATTTATTTGTTTAATTGTTTTTGTTACTTTATTTTTGTTTAAAAACTGAATTGTTATATTTATTTATTTGTTTAAGTTGTTTGGTTATGATACTCGTACATTTAGTTTTTTTTTTAACAGAATTTAACTTTTTTTGGAAAGATGTTCACTCTACTGTGCTTTTAATTGCTGTGAATTAATTTATTTACTTTTATGAGAAATAAAATACAATATTTAACTAATTTAAAAAATCTTTAATTTGGTTGAAATTGAGAGCACATTTTGTCGTACGTTATACACATTCCTGCAAGACTGTTGCTAAATATAACGTACGACAAAATTTTACTGAAGAAAATCCTTTATAAATTCCAAAATAATTAACAATATATAACAGAACTAAAACAATTTAAGAACTTCGTGGCCTAGTAGTATTCTCCCAGACTTTGGAGGAAATCTAATGAGGCGTTTTGGAGAAATACAATTCCAAACTTCAAACCTGTTTTCCCAAAAGTATTTTAATGCAACATACGACATCAATTTTTCCGGGCGGCGATATGTAAATGTTTAAACACTGGTACTGAAGAGCACAAACCACAGGGATTCAAGGGGTTGTGTAGCGCAATATATAGCTTCTCCAACCCAATTGTCAACCTCACCTTCGAGCGGCGAATCCCGTTTCACTAACAGACGAGGCTCTGGCGACCCCAAGCTCCTCATGGAACTTGGGGTGGGGAGGGAGGGATGGCCTGAAGGTTCAATGTGGCCATATAAATCGTTCCCGAGATGGTCGGGCCAGCACCTTAATGGTGCTGTGTTACCGGAGCGTATCGGATCTGTATCCGACAAAGGACCATCACATCGATAACACTCCCCAAAGCCTTCGGGGAGTAACCTAATCGCTACAACAACAACAACAACAAGCACAAACCACAGCCAGTGAAGCAGGTATTATGAAGATCGATGTCAACTATGGCTAGCCTTAAATTTGTTTAAAAAATCTCAAGTTATTCGTTTTAAACCACAAATTAAAATTAATTTATTTTTCGAGAAATATTGTTATACACAATTTAAGCTAGTTTGAAACAACAATTAAATAATGACTAAATAAATATTACTGGTTTTAAATGCATTTCACACGTCATTCAAAATAACTTGATTGAAAATAAGCAGAAATTAAAATATCAAGTAAAAACGATATCTGTTCTTTTCTGTCTTTGATTTCTTTCAACAAACATGACTTTAGCCGTAGTATTATTGGCGTCTTTACTTAAAATGTTGTTAACATTTGATTTACTTGAATTTCAAAGCAGATGCTTCTATTATCAGTATTATGCAACATATGTGACCCGGTCTATGAAAAGGTGGTTTATGACTCAAAAAAAATTACTACTACTACTAAGAAACTGAAGAAATTCACTGTTTATCTTTAACAGCTGTTTCTCGCAATTTCTTTTTTGAGTCATAAGCCACCTTTTCATAGACCGGGTCACATATATTAAACTTTTAAAATTGACTAGAAATAATATATAAAAACAATTTTTGGCGGGCTTAATAGGGACCTAAGCATCTAAAAGCCTGTAGAGGAGGCCAATAAAGGGTGCCTTGCCTTCCTCTTTTGGCATGGATGGATGTCGAGCTAGAGCAGCTTGTAGTAGATGGCTACGCTTTAGCGGCTTATTTCTGTTTTTGCTTAGACGAAAATAACATTTTGAACGCCCCGTTATTATACCGAACTATCAATAATGCGGTAAATCAATACAATCGACATTAAAGGGATATATTTACCACCTTACTTGACTTATAATAATACCTAGCAACATATCGCTCATTTACTTCAATAGTGTCATAACTCAAAAAACACAATTTTCCAGGAGAGCTATTTCAAGATTTTAACTGCCATATAAAGGCATATTTTCATTTGTATAGCACGTGGTAAATTTTTAAGGAGATTTTTTTATATAACATAGATCATGTTATTGGGTACGTTTATATGTTATTAACTCAAAAGTCATGTTTTTTGAGTTATGACACGATTGAAGTAAATGAGCGATATGTACATACATACTTTTATAAAAAAATTGACTTACCGTACATCCATATTTCAGTGCAATGCCCTGTAGTGTATCCGTCTTTTCAACATCATGCCGTATCAGCGTATCATTATTTCTAAAATTTTGATTACAGCAAGTGCTGCCGTATTTTTTTAGCGTACGCGCTGATTCACGTATAGATTGCTTCTCGTTGAACATCATGTAGTCCGTATCATCCATATCGGGTACAATCTCATGGAACTGAAATATAAGCAGAAAAGTATATTTTATTAGTCATAGATTTGTCTGACACCTTTCATAATGGCCTCAACGTCTATTATCAGAATGTTAGGGGTCTAAATACTAAACTAGTTGATCTTTTTCTCCGTAGTCATGAACTCTGTTATGACGTTTTGGTTTTTACTGAGACATGGTTGAAACCAACTGTGTTTAACTCTGAGATATTAGCAGATTCTTATGAGATCTTTAGAAAAGACCGACGAAACAGAGTTGGTGGAGGCGTGTTAATCGCCGTACATACTAGGTTCTCTGCTGAAGAAGTGTACTTCGATGATTCTTCTGATATTGAAATCCTCTGCGTGCGAGTTAAACTTTTATCTACTTATAAATATTTTGTTGCGTCCTATATTCCGCCCCAGTCAGATATTTCTGTATACTTAATACATTCTTCCCTATTGAAATTTATATTTGCTGTGTCAAGGTCTGTTGATTCTGTCTTAGTGGCTGGCGATTTTAATCTGCCCTTTGTGTCGTGGAATTTTATTGACGGAATGCTAGTTCCCACTGCTTGTAATGTTGTATTCTACGAGTTTTTAAATGATCTTGCAGACATTGGGCTTTATCAACTTAACAGAATTCATAATAAATTCGGCAAATATTTTGATTTGATTTTTTCAGCCGACATATCGAATTGTTCTGTTACTCGATGTGATCCAGTGGTATTGCCTGAGGATGTTTATCAGCCAGCACTTTCAATTTACCTGGATTGTCTTAGCTTACCGGTGCGGAACACTACCGATCCGAATGCGTCTTCGCGCCGGTTTCTGTTTAGAAAGGCCAATTGGTCTTTACTAATCGACGAAGTCTCTAAAATAAAGTGGCCTGAGTACGACGGAGATATTGAAGCGAGCTCCGTCCATTTCACCAACGTTTTACATGCGATATTCCTCAAATGTGTGCCTTTTTCCAAAACATCCTCAGCATCTCCAGCTACTGCTTGGAGCTCTAGAGAACTTAATTATCTAAAAAACAAAAAAACACGCTTCTTCAATCGTTTCAAATTATCTGGCTCTAATAGTGACTATGCTGCATACTCCATCTTGCGCCTTAAGTACAACAGGCTACAGATAAGATGCTATAAGAATTATCTGATGAAGATTAAGCATCGGATTTCTTCCAATCCAAAAACATTTTATTCCTTCGTCAACTCCAAAAGAAAAATTAAAGGGTTTCCTTCTGTAATGAAGTGTGACGATCGGATTTCTAGTATTGACTCCGAGATTGCAAATATGTTTGCTGACTTTTTTAAATCCAATTACTCGACTATCCCTGACTCCCCTCCGGTGGATTATCAATACATGTTACCTTCGCTTAACTCAGTAGGTATCCCATATATTCATACAGATGAGGTACTAAGGTATCTGGAAAGTCTGAAAATTTCCTACTCCAGTGGACCTGATGAAATACCATCTGTTGTGCTGAGAACTTCCCTAAGAAGTGGAAGGAGTCGTTTATAATACCAATTTATAAAAGTGGGAGTAGATCTTGTGTCACAAACTATAGAGGAATAGCCAAACTTTGTGCTATTCCAAAACTATTTGAATCAGTTGTCACAAATCAACTGGCTTTTGCAGTATCTTCGGCAGTGAACTTTTCACAACATGGCTTTTGCAGGGGTAAGTCCATTGTGTCTAACTTGCTGGAGTTCACAACCCTCGTATCCAATAGCTTAAGGACGAACTGCGAAGTTGATGTCATTTACACTGATTTCAGTAAGGCGTTTGATAAAGTTTCCCATTTCTTACTCCTACTAAAACTCGATAGATTGGGTTTTCCATCACGGCTTCTCTCTTGGGTCTCTTCGTACTTGATAGGTAGAAAGCAAACCGTTGTGTTTAACAATTGCTTGTCTGAATTCATCAATGTATCTTCTGGAGTTCCACAGGGCAGTCACCTTGGTCCAGTGTTGTTTCTGCTCTTCATTAATGACCTCCCAAATGTTTTGAAGCGCTGCATACCGCTGATGTACGCTGACGATGTCAAACTGGTTATGCCCATTCGCTCACCTGAACCTGGTTGAGTTGTGTGACGTGAACGTCATGTCACTAAATTTACCGAAGTGCAAGTTTATATGTTTTACGAGGAAATCTTTTAAAACCTATCAGTACATGATAGGTGATTATATCATTAAGCAAGTCACAAACTTTAATGATCTTGGCGTTATAATGGACCCTAAACTGGACTTCAAATTACATATCGAAACGTGTGTGAATAGGGCTAGAGGCACTTTGGCTTTCGTAAAAAGGTGGTCAAAGGAATTCAATGACCCCTATGTCACTAAAACTCTTCTTTTATCATTAGTAAGACCTATATTGGAATATGCTTCCATTATCTAGAACCCGCGTTATCAGGTTCATAGCGATAAATTGGAATCGGTCCAGAAGCAATTTTTGCTCTTTGCTTTAAATCATTTGCCCTGGGATCCATCAAGGAACCTACCGCCCTATTGCAGCCGGTTAAAACTTTTACAGCTGCCTTCACTACAGAGCCGTAGGGAGATGCTTGGCGTTTTATTTATGGTAAAACTATTAAGGGGGGTGATAAACAGTCAATTTCTGCTTGGCGAGGTGATGTTTAATGTCCCTTTTAGACCCTCTCGGTATTTCCAACCGCTATATTTAAATACATGTAGATCGAATTTTCAAATACATGAACCTAACCCAACCGCTATATTTAAATACATGTAGATCGAATTTTCAAATGCATGAACCTCTTCGTTGTCTGTGTTAAGATTTCAATAATCACTGTAATAATATTGATACTTGCGACACACTTTACAGTATAAAAAAATATATACTCACTGCCTTGAACTCATAACTGTTTCAAAATAATATGTTAAACTAAATCTGTTACCTGCTCCAGTTACTTTGGGCGGGTGGCTTGGAATCACGTCCTTTCCAACCCCCCACACATTACAGCCCTACTCATTGTGTGTTAAATATACATCAGCTGCTCGAAATCGCGTCCACTCCGACAGCACTAATAATCAATAAATACTTTGGGCGGGTGGCTTGGAATCACGTCCTTTCCAACCTCCCACACATTACAGCCCTACTCATTGTGTGTTAAATATACATCAGCTGCTGGAAATCACGTCCATTCCGACAGCACTAATAATCAATAATTACTTTGGAATCACGTCCTTTCCAACCTCCCACACATCGCAGCCCTACTAATTGTGTGTTAAATATACATCAGCTGCTCGAAATCACGTCCATTCCGACAGCACTGATAATCAATTCCGTTGCTCCGCATCACAGTCCATCCCGACAACGGATTCAATAATATATGTATATACATATTTTATAATATAATTTTGCTCACTATGTATGCTTGTTAATTTTACACTGTAATCCGCATTTATATTCATTCATTCATTCATATGTAGTCTGATTAATTGTAAAATTTGTAGACTAACAAATAAATAAATTATAAAGAGAATGAAGACCTTAAACTCAATTTGAATATTAACCAATTCATAAATTTTTTATAATCGCTCTCCTAAGAATAATACTTTTGCTAAGAATTAGCTTTTCATGACAGTGTAATACACGTAAGGAAACTGTCTAAGTTATTTTTGATGCAAGTTTTCACATCACATAGCTCAAAAAAATGTCACGTTTTTTCCTTTCTTTTCATGCTACGTGTCAATAATAAGAAATTGTGAGGGCCTAGCAGTTTTAACGTAGCTAAATCAAATCGTTAGCATGACCACAGCGGTAAGTATACCAAATAAATGTGCTGGAACTGTTCGCGCCGGCAAAAGACTGTCACTTTGCCATTTAGTATAGATATAAAGCTTTTGCATTTAAGATATGAACAAAAGTTATTCTTCATCTTCCTTGACATTTGTATCTGCATTTGAAGATAAACTTTTTCTTTCTTTCTCTTTATAAACAAGCTATGGTTGGCTGCCTAGTGTTTGCTGTTTGAATTCTAAAAAAAATGGAGTTAAGTTTTATTACAAATTTCTATATCTCACGTTCTATTGTAAACAGATCCACATCAAAAATTTCATACGTCGAGATTTAATGACACTGCAAAATGGTCCACTAGTGTCATTATGATAACATATATAGAATGCTTACAGGGCGAAAATTTACTACCATACCTGTTAAAAAAATACTCGTATATTAGTCGTGAGAAAAGTTATATCGATAGTTATATAGATAGAAAGTGATCCTTTCGACACGCATATTTTTAAGCAGGGGAAGAGAAGAAATCCACTAAGTTGCGCGGTGCAGTCGGAGGAAGACGTGATGTGCTCCCAATCCGCCGTCTGTTGCCGATTAACAGGGACAACTGCCGTCACTTGTTACCCAACTACCACATTCGCCGAGGCGGTTTAACGCCAATTAATGATGATCATTGTGATATGGAATTTAAGTGGTTGTGTAGGTTGTTAAGGGCTGCCAGCGCACTTTATAGCTTATCCAACCAAATTGTCAACCTAGCCTGGCGAATACTGTTTCTTTGGCAGGGGAGGCTCAGCGACCTCAGGTTCCTCGTGGAACTAACGTGGAATTGAGTGTGGTGAATGGCCTAGAAAATTCAATGTGGTCATATTACATGGTTCGCTCAAACATCGATAACACTCCTTCGGAGTGTCTTTTTTGCTACAACAACAACATGATTATGATATAGTCTTATAAAAAATCTCCTTTTTAAAGTATACAAAAAACATTTCCTGCACTATTCATATCATCGCAAACTTATAATAATGGATGTTGAACAGCTCTTCAGACCCCAGCGGGTTAAGGACTTTGAATATTCAAGCGGTATGAATGATTTTCGTCAGAAGCGACTAAAATCCTCAGAGCCAATGGTTAAATGGGTTCCGAAGAGAAGCAGATTCATATCCGGCAAAGAATATGCTAGTAATGTTCTAAAACTTGTGCCAAATGTGACCAATCTTGGCTTTATCAACAAGAGTAGCTTGACATGCGATGATCACGTAAACTTTTGTCTGCGAAGTTTACAATATATTAAGGAACCTTCGAACTTCAGCGGCGTTTACTCCATCCCATGTTAGGATAAAACTTGCAATACAGCTAATTTTGTCGGTCATATGATACTCCGAGCTGGTATAAAGCAAGCTGAGATCGCTTGCAACCACGTTACGCGCTATGTGTTTGGGTTGGAAAAATTCGACCATATTTCCAATTGGAAAACACGATTACTAGGGTGTGAAATAGCTGACTATACATATACAGAGTACGATATTTTAAATTTACTTAAATACACAGCATGTTTTCCATTTCCCAACACCTTAAGAAAGTTTTTTTACGGACCTTTCAGTTACTTCGAATTGGTTACTTTTATCTTTACATACACAGGTGACGTCATTAAGGCCAACCTACTTCCCGCCCGCTTTGATAACCCCCTTCTGAAGAATGCCAAGGTATTGCACAATTCATATTTATGATCCGATCAATAACTTAATTACATTTTAATATCTAAATATACACAAGCATATGTAGCGGAGGGACTCAACTTATTAAACATACAGCAGCAGTACCTAGTTGACGTGGAGATTCACTTTTGCAAAGCGGTTACAGAGTTACGCTGTAACTCACCTGGTATGTGAGACATGGTTAAACCATGTACTTTATATGATTATGTCGAAAAAATGTATAGCAATCGACACAAAAATTCGTTAGTAAGTGATGGGGTTTTGTTTTTCATGCTGCATATGAAATGTTTTAATTGCAAATAATGCAATGGCGCAATGAAGCTAAACGAATTGTTGAATTCCAATTCCAGCTAACACAATCCGCACAAATCAAAATATGTGCGTACATTTGTTTCTCATTTCTCTGCATCCAAAATGTCAAAACAAAAACAACAAGCAAACAAAAATCTTGTGACCACAACTTTGTGCTATATTCACCTTTTATTTTTCCTTTCTGTTTTGGCGTTTAATATGTTAATCAAAGATGAAATGTTTGAATTTTTGATATAATTTTGCAAATTCTTAAAATATGGTCTGCAACAACATTTAATTAATACATTTTTCCGCACCATAAAGAAAATCCGACCATATCAGCAATGACTTGCCAACTACACTCACAAGCAGTGTTGCCAGGTGATGCAAAAAAAAGAGGCTAGATTGGCAAAAAAAAAAGAAGGTTAGAAAAGGCTAAATTTAGAAAAAAAAAGAAGCTAAAAAAAGGCCAGCAATTTTTTGGTTAATTCAATAAATTTTTCTATAAAAAAACTTATAAACATAACTTAAGCATAACTTCCTGTTTCAAAACATATCAGGCACATTTTTTTTGACTAGCACATGGAATTATTTTAAATGATTGCATATGTGTATATACATAAAAAAAATATTACAAACCAATTATTTATATAAAATATTCCCCGTCTGAATAATCAGAAGAGCTTATGTCTCGGTATTAAGTTTGGCTACTTACCATAGATATGAGATCATAGGTAATTTCAAAGTCATTACAACATTTAGATAAGCGTTTTAACGAGCATTTCCATGCCACTAAAAAGTCTTTCAGATTCGTGGTGGGAGAGAGCCTTGTCGCCAAGTGCTGGCGTTCACGCCTGTGGACGAGCGTCTCGGCGCTATTCGAATAAAAGCAAAATTTTTTAATATATCATTCATCTGCGCCCATGCGCCGACAGAGGAGAAAGACGATGAGGTGAAAGACACTTTTTATGAACAATTAGTACGCACATACGAGCGCTGCCCCCGTCATGATATAAAAGTCATGCTTGGCGACTTTAACGCCAGGGTGGGCAAAGAAGGTGTTTTTGGCCCTACAGTCGGAAAGTTCAGCCTACACAATGAAACTTCTCCTAACGGACTGAGGCTGATTGACTTTGCCGGTGCTCGAAACATGGTCATATCCAGCACGAGGTTCATGCATAAAAAGATACATCAAGCTACATGGCTGTCTTTTGATCGCAATACTCGCAATCAGATCGATCACGTTGTGATAGACGGACGGCATGCCTCCAGTGTTTTAGATGTGCGCACGATCCGAGGACCTAACATCGACTCGGACCATTATCTCGTTGTAGCCAAAATACGCATCGCCTCAACGCGGCTAAAACCAAGGAACAAAAAACACAAGGAAAGCTAGACGTCGAAAAGCTTCAATCACAACAGACTGCCAATCATTTCGCAACTCGACTCTCACACCTGCTCTCTGAGAGCACAACTCATCCTGAAGGAATACAGGAGCAATGGGAGCATATCTCCAAAGCACTTCGTACTGCCGCCGAGGAAAAAATTGGTTACCGGCAGACACGAAAAAACAACTGGTATGATGAAGAATGCCGCGTTGCAACCGAAAGAAAAGACGCTGCCTACAGGGCTACGTTAAAAGCGAGCGCGACAAGAGGAGTGTGTGAAAGCTATCGTGAGTCGAAAAGGGAAGCGAGACGCCTTTTCAGGAAGAAAAAAGCAGAAGCAGAAAAGCGTGAGTGCGAGGAGCTTGAGCTGCTAGCCACCAGGAATAACGCCCGAAAATTCTACCAAAAAATACGGCGACAGACGGAAGGTTTTAAGACCGGGGCAAACTCCTGTAGGAATGAAAACGGCGACCTTGTAACTGGTATCCAGATAGTGCTTAGATTATGGAGGGAATACTTCTCTGCTCTCCTAAATGGAGGCAGCAATTCACCGCGCAGAGATGAAGAACCCGATCCCGCAATCGATGATGATGGAATATATGTCCCCCCGCCCGATTATGACGAAGTTAGAATAGCAATAACCAGATTGAAAAACAACAAGGCCGTGGGCGCTGATGGATTGCCTGCGGAGCTATTCAAGTTCGGCGGCGAGGAGTTGGTAAGGCGCATGCAGCAACTTCTTAGCAAAATATGGCTGGACGAAAGCATGCCCGACGGTTGGAATCTAAGTGTTCTTTTCCCAGTCCACAAGAAGGGGGATACTGCAAAATGCACCAACAACCGGTCCCGCAATCGATGATGATGGAATATATGTCCCCCCGCCCGATTATGACGAAGTTAGAATAGCAATAACCAGATTGAAAAACAACAAGGCCGTGGGCGCTGATGGATTGCTTGCGGAGCTATTCAAGTTCGGCGGCGAGGAGTTGGTAAGGCGCATGCAGCAGCTTCTTAGCAAAATATGGCTGGACGAAAGCATGCCCGACGGTTGGAATCTAAGTGTTCTTTGCCCAGTCCACAAGAAGGGGGATACTGCAAAATGCACCAACTATCGTGGAATCAGCCTTCTTATTATCGCATATAAGGTCCTTTCAAGTGTATTGTGCGAAAGATTGAAGCCCACCGTGAACCGGCTGATTGGACCATATCAGTGCGGCTTCAGACCTGGTAAATCTACCATCGACAAGATTTTCACAATGCGCCAAATCTTGGAAAAAACCCGTGAAAAGAGAATCGACACACATCACCTCTTCGTCGACTTTAAAGCCGCCTTCGACAGCACGAAAAGGAGAAACCTATATGCCGCTATGTCTGAATTTGGTTTCCCCGCAAAACTTATACGACTGTGCAAAACGACGTTGAGCAACACCATGAGCTCAGTCAGAATTGGGAAGGACCTCTCCGAGCCGTTCGAAACTAAACGAGGTTTCAGACAGGGTGACCCCCTATCGTGCGATTTCTTTAATTTGATGCTGGAGAAAATTATACTAGCTGCAGAACTTAACCGCACTGGAACAATATACTATACAAGCGTGCAATTACTGGCATATGCTGATGACATTGATATCATCGGCCGAAACACCCGCGCTGTTAGTTCTGCTTACTCCAAACTGGAAAAAGAAGCTGTAAAGATGGGTTTGATGGTGAATGAGGACAAAACGAAGTACCTGCTGTCATCGAGCAAAGAGTCAGCGCATATGCGCCTTGGCAACCACGCTACTGTAGGCAGCCATAATTTCGAAATAGTAAAAGACTTCGTTTATTTGGTAACCACCATCAACACTAACAACAACATCAGCACTGAGTTCCAGCGAAGAATCAATCTTGCCAATAAATACGACTTTGGACTAGGTAGGCAATTGAAAAGTAAAGTCCTCTCTCGGCGAACGAAAATCATACTCTACAAGTCACTTATCGTACCCGTCCTGCTATATGGGGCAGAAGCATGGACCATGACAACAGCAGATGAAGATTTATGGACCTCTACGCGTTGGCGATGGCGAATACCGAAGAAGATTTAATGATGAGCTGTACGAGGTATACGCAGACATCAACATAGTCCAGCGAATTAAAACGCAGCGGCTGCGCTGGCTAGGCCATGTTATGCGAATGAAAGATGATGCTCCGGCCAAGAAAGTGTTTCTATCGGAACCCGCCTATGGAAGCAGAGGTAGAGCGCGGCCCCCACTCCGTTGCAAGGACCACGTGGAAAACGATTTAAACTCCCTTGGTGTGACCAATTGGCGCCGGTTGGCGGAGCGAAGGAGCGACTGGCGCGCCTTGTTGGACGGCCATAACCGTTTAGACGGTTAAGCGCCAATTAAGTAAGTAAGTAAAAACTCTTTCAACCTCCGCGTTACTGAGTGGTAATACTAAAAAACTAAATATGAATTCGACAAGTTCTAAAAAAGGAGGTTCGTTTAATGCATTTTTATGTTCTCGGACTTCCGACCAAAATTCCATGGTGGAGTGTACGTTTTTCCATTGTATAGTTATAAGTTTTCGCCACTGCAGCTCTATTAATGCTATTTGACTTGAAAAATAACTATACTTCTCTTTTTCAAAGTAAGAAAATACATCTGGCTTTGAAATTTTCAACGAATTTTCAGCAGAAAAAGAATTAATCTTTTGTAGAGAACTCATATTATTAGGTATTAGGTGTTCACAGGAACTATTGAAATTATTTTATTTTAGAAATTTTTAAAAATATATTCGGAGTAAAAAAGGCTAGAAAAAAGTCACGAAGCTAAACACAAAATTTCGAGGCTAAAGGCAAAAAAAAAGGCTAAATCTAGCCTCGAAAAGGCTAACCTGGCAACACTGCTCACAAGCCAACCTAATAAAACCGCACTGCGTTTTTTTAGCGCACGCAAACAACCGGCGTTTTTGCCCGAACCGAAATAAGCATGCGTGCGTGCGAAACTGAGCTGTCATATCTGTATAAAAATTAAACGTCAGCTGGCAGTAAACGTCAAATCTAAATATCACGCAGAACAAAAATTGGAAATCGAGTTTCACGCAGCAAATTCAATTTCGGTTGCTCTCATACAAGTTGAATGAGCATGAGACATTTTTGACAGAAAATGAATTGCGTGCGTTTATATTAGGTTTAGCTGTTAAGTGCTAAACACAATCAGAAAGCAGCTGCCTGTAATGAAGCACAGCACGTTAGCCACACCATGTTTTCATTTGGGACCAAAATCCATCGAAAAAAGGACCTAATCTCAGAAAAAGTACCAAATTTTTTTTATTTGATTGTGATACAAGCCATTCACAAAAGTGTTGTAGTCATTGTTAAATATAAAATTTCAGGATGTTTCCATGGTTTCCTATACAAAATGTTAATAAACTTAGCGAATAATTAATTCAAACTGCACAAACAAAAACACTACTTTTAGGTATTATATTTTCCAATTTTTAGGATGTCTATGCCTTCACTAACTATACGTTTTGAATGTAGTTTTGTTGACAAAGCTCTTAGTTCCAGCTTTATGTCATTAATTGGAAAGAAATAACATGTATAGCGCAGTTAGGTTTTAGTAAGGAAAGGCTCACAAATTTGCGTTTTGGTGTATCCGTACTATGAGCAAACTCAGTAAATCATAAATGATGCTTACTTTTTCCCCTAAACGTTGAAATTTCACACCAAAGCCTAGATTTAGTAAAGGTGGTTTTTGAAAAACTCACATTTACTGAATATATCCCCAGGCCTCAGATTAAACATCAAACGTCTTAAAAGTTTCAACTGTGCAATAACGGAACATGATTACATTTATGTAGATACAAGAAATTAGTTAACATCGTTGTTATTGAAGTTTATGGGATTCTGTACCTACTAGAATAAAACACAAAACACTTCTTTCGATATCAAATCTTTTTACATTTGCATCAAAATCTGAATATAAAAGTAAATTTGTTCAATCGAGATTCGTAATTAATTTATAAAGTTACCGCTTTCAAGAAATATTCCTGCCTTACTTACAGTTAAAATATTTCTTATGCCAAACTACTTAGTTTTCAAGTATTCGGCGTGCCTTGACACCACAATACTCCTGCAATTTTTACATAGGATTTCTTTGTAAAAAATTTTGAAAGTGTTACGAAACATAAAACTAATTAATTTCATTGTTTCACTTAGTTTTCAATTCAAATCTTAACTCGACGGCCATCGTAATGGCTCCATCAGTGGAAAGCCCTGCCAAATTTCTTAGAGGCATACGTGCATTTGAGAAAAATGTTCTTAGCTCAACTAGTGAAAAAAATCTATCACGAAAAGTGTTTGATAACCGATCGAAATGTCTGGATACTAAAACAAGAATTTTTTCTGATAAGTCCGTGTAATGTGTTTGCCCTTAGATCCATCACTTTCCTTATTAATGCCTCGCCTAAAATATTTCCTATGAAATGTCATTGGTCTGCTACATTTAATTGACTGAGCAATTTTTGTGGTAAGATTTCCATATACATAAGTAAATTGAAAATTATATGTGTAATGAAAGTGTGCCAAATGTTGTGGACAGAGTTGTGAATTTTAACCTCAGTGAAAAGGGAAGAAAAGTACCAAAATCGTGGCTACTGCCTAAAAAGGACCAAAATTGAAAAAAAGGAGCCAGCGGACCAAATGGGGTTGGAAAGGACCATTTTGGTCGAAATGGACCAAAAGTGGCAACCGTGAAGCACGATACAAAAATCATTTGACGCACATCGCACATGAAAATTTCCAACTACACCTGCAACTATCTCCTGACAAAGTTAGAATTTTTCTTTCCCGCCCATTGCCACAGTGCGTATTCCTAGAATAACTAGATTTTAAAAGCGAATGCCAATATGAAGTCTGATTTTTTATAAACACATTTAAAAGGAATGTTTGTTTGAAACTTACTTACTTAATTGGCGCTTAACGGTATAAATTTATTTACCTTATATGACAGGTAGTTATGACCATGAAGGAATAAAAGGATTTTTTCCTTGTAGGAACGCATAATAGTTGTAATCATTTATTAATCGGACAGAATCATATACCAAAGTGGGAATTGTGTTCCATGCTTTTAGTATACATACGTTGCCAGCCACTTTTAGCATAGCTCGGAAACCAAAGCTTCCAAATAACTCTAAGCTTTAATTTTTTAAGTTTTATTCGCGCATAGTCATGGTCAAAATAAAATAGCTTTTAAATTTGGTTGCAGCTTTCTTGACAAATATCTCATAGAAAATTATGTCAAAAAGCTGCAACTAAATTTAAAACCTATTTTATTTTGACTATGACTATGCGCCAATGTTATTAGCATGGCTCAATTGTATGGTTGGCTCATCTTATCAGCTGATTTCATTTGTTTCATTGCACTGGTATATAGATGGTGGATGAGGAGAGGAGAGGGAAAACGCAAAATGTAACCAACACATTGACAATTATTTGCTGCCGTGGTGGTAAATTTTTTGTAAAAAAATAGTTTCAAATCACTTTATGTTATTGCATAGACGCATTTACATATATAATTTAGCGCATTATTTTCCCACAACACACAAGAATTGCAAAGTATGTTTTCTCTCCATTCCATTCGCCTAACACCAACACGCAAATTTTGACAATCTGAAGAAAGGTATTTTAACGAATTTAAGGAATATCCGCTTATTTTACACCTTCTGCAAACGTTCGAATGGCTAAATTGTCGAATAAATAACTCCAATATTCAGTAATCCAAAATGGTCTTTATTAGATTAATTTCGGAGTAGTACAATTATAACTCACTTCGCAACTGATAGCGTGTTTAAATCAAACAGTTTACTGATTCCTCAGCTTGTGCTGCTTTTATACTCTCAGTTTTCTCGTTCCTGCATTTCTCCTAAGGTCTAGTCATTTCGCGAAACTGTATTCCAGAACAATTGTATTTCTTGCTTGGTTATTAGCTATATACATGTATATTTGTAGTTTATGTCTATCTTATAGCCATATGCGGATGTATGCGTGAGTACTACTTCGGATGATGACTACATCTGTGTGTGAGTTATCTCTTCGTTGCCTTGTATGTATGTGAGTAAATGATGATTAATATTGTGACGAATATGAGTGACACCAGGTGATACTCACATCCCTAGTCTGATGCTAAGTAAATGAAGTCACAACAACAAAAGCAGACAGTCACTTGTATCTACATAAACGAATAAAACATTATGTCTACATATGTACGTACACGCAGCAGAGAAGAGTTGCTCCCAAAAGTATGCAATTGTAATTGTTGAAGTGTCGCTCACAAATACACGCATATGAGAAGCTATATACGTGCATCTGTAGTTATAATTATATGGCGGCAACTAAGTAAATTCTGGAAGCGCCTAGAAGATGCCACGAGGAAATCAAAGAGTATAAAAGCACCAGCGGTAGAGGCGCTATAATCAGCTTCGATTAAGACGATATCTAGCGAGCAATAGCAGTATTATTTTGAAAGTCAGCTATCAGTATGGTTATTAAGCCAGCTAATTGCAAAGTATAAGTGTTATTGTGAAGTACTTTAATAAAGGCCATTTTTCCATTATTCAATATTGGAGTTATTTATTCAACAGTTTAGTGATACGAACTTAGCAAAAAGGAAAATAAGAGGATTTGCAAGCAAATTCGTTACAACTGGTGTCAGAAGAGGAATTGTTGAATAAATTCCAGAGGACAACAAGGACATGGCAAAGTTAAGTGAATTGAAGATCCCGCAACTGAAGAAGGAGTTGGAGAACCGTGGATTGAATACAACCGGCATTAAACTCGAACTTCAGGCACGACTACGAGTGGCAATGGAATTAGAAGGAATTGATGTGGAAGAGTATGTCTTTCATCTTGGTGGCGAGGAGACAACAAAAATTTAAGAGAAAAATGAAACATCGCAGACAATTACCAGCACAGACTTGAACATGATATTGGCTGCAATAACTCCTCAAACATCGACAGTAACATCCAATATGGAAGCGCAAGAGGCACGTATAACAGAAATGTCATCACAAATATCCACAAATATGGCATCCCAACTGGAATCGCAAGAGACACGCATAACATCCAAGATGGAAACTCAACTGGAAGAGCAGAAGACATATATGGCATCCCAGCTGGAATCACATGAGACACGTATTTCAGAAATGTCGACACAGATTACATCAAAGATGGAAGCACAACTGAAAGAGCAAGAGGCGCGTATATCATCAAAACTCGAAGCGCGTATGGACGAGAAAATAACGCAGTTTGAAGAAAAATTCGAGGCAGAGATGCGTTGAGATGTCGTATACAGGAATTGCAACTTAATCGGCCGGCTGCTTCAGCGAGTAATACGAAGGTAAAAACTCCACGGTTCTGTTCCTTTCCAGGTCTTCAAGCTACAGTTTGAAAAGACCGCAGCAGTGAACAACTGGAATATGGAAGATAAAGTTGCTGCATTGTTCGTGGCATTGAAGGGGCCAGCAGCGGAAATTGAAGCATTGATGGCTGCTGTAGAACGACGTTATGGAAGCGAGCATAGGAAACAGATATTCCAAATTGAGTTGCAAAACCGCTACCAAAAAGCAAATGAGACATTGCAGGAGTTTGCTTCAGATATTGAAAGATTGGCTCATCTTGCAAATGCGGACGCACCCGTGGAATACACTGAAAGGGTAAGCATCCAGAGTTTCATAAATGGCATACGAGATGTGGAAGCGAAGCGTGCTACATATGCGAATCCAAAACTAACATTTACTGAAACGGTATCGCATGCACTGACTCAGGAAACAGCCTCACTTTTGAGTAAGCCAGCGTACAAAGCTCATCGCGTGGATGTGGAAAGGCCAGACTGGGTAGACGCAATTTCGGAAGCATTGAAGGGTACGCAGCAGAAGAATAATGATGCAGTCAAATGCTTTAAGTGTGGGAAGCCAGGGCATATTGCGCGTTATTGCAACACCAACCCTAACAGTTCCAACAATGTGGGTGGTCGTAAACGCAGAGCAGAAGGTGATGAGCAAATCTCCAAGACCACTCAATCGTTAAACTAAATCGAGTCAGCCGCAAGGGGCGACAGCTGGCTCCCGATATTGAATGCCCCATAATCTCTAGCTCGCAGATTGGAAGAAGATCGAGCAATCTTACTGTTGGAGGATATGTGGACGGAAAGGAACGTTTACTGACTGTAGATACGGGTGCATCTCATTCCATCATTCGAGCGGATTTAGGCAACAAAAAGATAAGACCATTGCTTGGAGCAAGATTGCGTACAGCCACGGGAGAGGACACCCAGGGTAATTGGAGAAGTAGAATGTGAAGTAGCAATTGGGAACGTCACGGTACTACACAATTTTATAGTGGCAGATATTGTTGATGAAATCATAATTGGAGTGGACTTCCTAATCAACCAAGGCATCAAGATCGACATGCAAAGCAAGACGATGCGATATAAGAACATGGATGTACCACTTAATTTCGGCTACGAGAGAGGCTACAGCAGTAAACTAGTACTGGTGGAAGAGAGTCAGCAAATACCACCAAAATCCGAAGCAGTCATCTGGGCAAAGGTTGATGGAGATTGTGGGACAAACAAATTGTGGGTTGTCGAAGCAGCAAACAAATCAGCACCGAACATAATTGTAGGAAAAACCCTGGCTATGACAAAACAAGATGGACTTATTCCGGTAAGAGTACTCAATTAGTTCAAGTCACCACTCAAACTGACCAAAGGAGCTATTTTGGGAAGATGCCAAGAGGCTGAAGTAATTATTAACTGTGAACAGCTCCAGGAACACGTTTCATCTAGTAACACTGATCTTTCAAATGGCATCACGGAATGGACGGAGGGGCTAGAGGAAGATTATCAGAGTAAGGCAAAGCAACTGCTCCTAAAGTACGCAAACATATTTGACCAGGATGGTTCCAAACCAGGCCGCACCAATGTTGTGAAACATCAAATTGACACTGGAGACGCGAGGCCGATACGTCAAGCTGCACGTAGTGTTCCACTGGCGAAGCGGGAAGTGGTGAGTCAAATTATACAAGAAATGAGCGACAGCGGCGTCATCGAACCATCAGGTAGTCCCTGGAGCTCACCGGTAGTACTTTTAAAGAAGAAGGATGGAAAAATTAGGTTTTGCGTGGACTACCGGAAGTTGAATGACGTTACGAAAAAGGATAGCTACCCATTGCCAAGAATTGAGGACACTCTGGACTCGCTCTCTGGTACGAAATGGTTTTCCACACTGGACTTGAAAAGCGGCTACTGGCAAGTAGAGGTGAAGGAGGAAGACAAAGAGAAAAAAGCCTTCAGCGTCGGAGATGGTATTTGGCAATTTACAGTAATTCCCTTTGGAATATGTAATGCAACAGCTACTTTCGAGAGACTCATGGATCAGGTATTGAAAGGACTACATTGTAAAACATGCTTGGTGTACCTGGACGACATCATCGTATTGGGCAAGAACTTTGATGAACATCTTAAAAACTTAGATGAAGTTTTCCAGAGAATAGCTGGCGCTGGTCTGAAGTTAAGTCCCAAAAAGTGTGCGCTGTTTAAAAAGGAAGTAAATTATTTGGGTCACAAGGTAACGACAGAAGGTATCCGTACAGCGAATGAAAAGATAGAGGCAGTAAAGGATTGACCAAGACCACAGAATCTGCATGAATTGAGAAGTTTCCTTGGGCTGTGCACATATTACCGCCCATTTGTATCAAATTTTGCCAGCGTAGCCCATAGTCTCCACGAGCTAACAAGAAAAAATAAAGCTTTTGAATGGAAGAAGGAGCAAGAAGTAGCTTTCCAAACATTGAAAGAGCGTTTGTGCACTGCCCCAATGTTGGCATATCCAATTCCAGGAGCAATGTTTATTCTAGATACAGATGCGAGCGGATATGCTATAGGAGGCGTTTTATCACAACTGGTCGATGGACAGGAGAAGGTAGTTGCATATTACAGCCGTTCGATTGGAAAACCAGAGAGGAACTACTGCGTTACGCGGAGAGAGCTGTTGGCATTGGTAGAGGGCATTAAACATTTTCACAAATACCTCTACGGCCAGCGATTCCGTGTCAGGACAGATCACGCAGCTTTAAAATGGCTTCTGCAGTTCCGTAATCCGGAAGGACAATTGGCACGGTGGATCGAGCGACTACAAAGCTATGACTTTTCCATTGAGCATCGAAAAGGTAGTACCCATGGAAATGCCGATGCAATGTCACGAAGACCATGTAGTTTGGAATGCAAGCACTGTTCAAAAGCCGAGGCTAAAGAAGACAGTATAGATGTCCGGCTAATGACTATAACATGTGCAGATGAATGGGACAAGGAACAGCTAAGAAAGTGTCAGCTAGAAGATACAGATCTGTCACGTGTTATGCAAGGGCTCCAACGAAACGAAAGACCAAACAGAGAGAAGATGTCAGCAGAGAGTCCCATTGCGAAGTCATACTGGGCACAGTGAAACAGTTTAGAATTGATATCCGGTTGCCTTCATCGAGTATGAGTGATGATGGTAAATGCAAGAAGAAACTGATAGTTGTTCCCAGAAAGAGGATTCCTGACGTGCTCAGCGAGCTGCATAATGGTCCAAGCGGAGGTCATCTTGGAATCACGAAGACGCTCGAGAAGATTAAACAGAGATTCTATTTGGTTGGTTGCCGTCAGTCGGTCACTGAGTGGATTGCGAACTGCGAGGTTTGCAGCAGAGCAAAAGGGCCCATAACCCGAAGTCATGGCCAGATGAAGCAATATAACTCAGATGCGCCATTTGAAAGGATCGCTATGGATGTCGCCGGTCCATTTCCTACTAGCAACGGCGGAAGCAAATATGTACTGGTAGTTATGGATTATTTCAGCAAATGGCCAGAGGTATACCCAATCCCAAATCAAGAAGCGGAAACGGTAGAAGAAGTGTTTATAAACAATTGCGTTGCAAGGTATGGTGTACCAATGGAGTTACATTCTGATCAAGGCAGGAATTTCGAATCAGCTGTATTCCAGGAAATATGTAAATCATTGGGCATTCGAAAAACACGGACAACTGCATTGCATCCTCAATCCAATGGTATGGTAGAACGATTCAATAGAACATTGGAGGAGCACTTAAGGAAAGTAGTAGACAAGTACCATAAAGAGTGGGATACCCGCATACCATTATTCTTGATGGCTTACCGATCAGCCGTGCATGAGACAACGGGCCAAACCCCTGCAAAAGTAATTTTTGGCAATGACCTTAGACTGCCAGCTGAACTGAAGTTTGGGATAGATGCCAATGCGGAGAGAAATATTAAGAAATCCACTAGTGATTTGGAATAAGAGCTGAGAGAGATACACGATCTTGTAAGGCAACGATCAAAAATTATGAGTGACAAGATGAAAGCGAGGTACGATAAAGCATTTAATTCGGAAGGGTTTCAGGAAGGAGATTTGGTGCTGTTATACAACCCACAACGAAAAAAAGGTTTGTCCCCGAAATTGCAGTGTAATTGGGAAGGCCCATACAAAGTTGTAAAACGGATCAACGATGTAGTGTACCGCATACAAACCATTGGCAAACTACGAACCAAAATGAAAGTGGTTCATTTGGAAAGGCTGGCAGCGTTTAGATCGAGAGATTTGTCTGATCGGGACGATCAGACTTAAGTGGAGGGCAGTGTGACGAATATGAGTGACACCGGGTGATACTCACATCCCTAGTCTGAAGTCTAAGTAAATGAAGTCACAACAACAATAAAGCAGACAGTCACTTGTATCTACATAAACGAATAAAACATTATGTCTACACATATGTACGTACACGCAACAGAGAAGAGATGCTCCCAAAAGTATGCAATTGTAATTGTTGAAGTGTCGCACACAAATACACGCATATGAGAAGCTATATACGTGCATCTGTAGTTATAATTATATGGCGGCAACTAAGTAAATTCTGGAAGCGCCTAGAAGATGCCACGAGGAAATCAAAGAGTATAAAAGCACCAGCGGTAGAGGCGCTATAATAAGTTTCGATTAAGACGATATCTAGCGAGCAATTGCAGTATTATTTTGAAAATCAGCTATCAGTTTGGTTATTAAGCCAGCTAATTCCAAAGTATAAGTGTTATTGTGAAGTACTTTAATAAAGGTCATTTTTCCATTATTCAATATGGAGTTATTTATTCAACAGTTTAGTGATACGAACTTAGCAAAAAGGCAAATAAGAGGATTTGCAAGCAAATTCGTTACAATATGTTTATGTAACTTGCTTTAATATTTTTGTTGTTGTGCATTTATTTAGTGATGTGCAATAGCGCCACAGTATGCTGTTGCTGTATAGATGAGCCAACCATATTGTAACGAATTTACTTGTAAATCCTCTTATTTGCAATCCTCTGCTAAGTTCAAATCACTAAACTGTTGAATAAATAACTCCAATTTGTAATAATGCAAAATGGCCTTTATTAAAGAACTTCACAATAACACTCAAACTGTGCAACGAATAGCTTGCTTAATAACCAAACTGATTGATAGCTCAAATGAAACTCTACTATTCAAAATAATACTGCTCTTGCTCGCTAGATAGCGTCTTAGCCGAAACTGCTTGACAACTCAAATCAAACTGAATTCCGGTGCCTCTACACTTGTTGCCTTTTATACTCTTTGATTTCAACGTTCGCATCTTCTAGGCGCTTCCAGAATCTACTAGTCCATCAGCTCTCAAACTTCTCAGCTGTAACTACAATTGCACAATTTTATAGCTTTTCTCATTGCATACTTTCAGGAGTATCTCAGATATATGCATGTGTTTGTGCATTGACTCTCCGCTGCTCGTATACGTACATGGTACATATGTGTAGACGCAATTATTGTTTCGTTTATGTAGATACATAATGATTGAATTATTGATGTGAATTCGCGTCACTGCTTAGCATCGGCTTAGAGATAGCAGCACCCCCTTAGTTTTGCTAATATTTGTAACACTGCCCTCCACCTATGTAAGTCTGATCGTCCCGATCAGACAAATCTCTCGATCTAACCGCTGCTAGCATCGCCAAATGTACCACTCTTCTATTTCGTGATTTTCCAATTGCCTGTATGCGGTAGATGACATCACTGATCGTCTTCACAACTCTGTACGGGCTATCCCAACTGCACCGATATTTGGATGGAACACCTTTCCGCCGGTAAGGGTTGTATAGAAGTACTAAATCTCCCTCCCGGAAACCTTCCAAATTATTTTACTTGTCGACCTGTGTTTCGTCTTACTACTCATTATCCTGGATCGTTCCCTCGCACTTTGTTGCTTGGCCAATGAAGAACTACTTCGCAGAGCTTGATCTTGACGGATTGACTTTGCATCATCAGTATCGTCTTGACGTTTCACAACAGTAGTACACGCTGGCTTGAAACCACCCTTGCATTCTTTCTGGAAAATTCTTTCAGTCGTTTTAGTGCGTCCATTAGGGTTTGTCAATGCCAGTGTTTTTCTCGCAGGTACTTTTGATTTCGCTTTATTTGGCCCATTCGATCCATCAACCTTTGCTCGATCTACTTTCCTTGACTTTCGTGGTCTCTGTCGAATCTCCTGCACCAGCACTCGCTTACTGCTGAACCCTTTTTCCAAACTGAAGTTAAGTGGCACATCTTGGTTCTCATAATGCATCACCCTTCTCTGCATATCGATCTTGATGTCATGGTCAACCAAGAAATCCACTCCCAATATAACTTCATCAACAATCTCCGCCACAACGAATTTGTGTAAAACCATGACCTTCCCAATTAAGACTTCACATATCACTTCTCCCTGAACTTGCTTATACTCGCCAGTGACCGTACGCAACTTTGCTCCAGGTAACGGGTTTATTCTCCTGTTGACCAAGTCAGATCGGATCAAGGAATGAGATGCGACCGTATCTACAGGCAGTACACGTTCTTTACTATCCACATTTCCTCTGACGGTAAGACTGCTCGATTTTCTACCAATTTGCAACACAGATATCACAGGGCATTCAATAGCTGGATCTAGCTCTCGATCTCTACCTCTTACTCGCTCTTGCTCATCTCCTCCAGCTTTGCGTTTACGGCCACCCACATTGTTGGAACTATTAGGACCAAGATCGCAATGACGTGCAATGTGACCGGACTTCCCGCATTTGATAACTTTTTCACTCCGCTTTTGCGATCCTTTCAGCGCCTCCAATATTGCGTCTACCCACTCTGGCCTTTCTACTTCCACACGGCGTGCTTTGAAAACTGGCTTACACACAAGCGACGCTGTTTCCTGAATCAGAGCTTGTGACACCGTTTCTGCGAATGTTGGCTTTGGGTTTGCGTATCTAGCTCGCTTTGTTCCGACGTCCCGTATGCCATTTATAAAGCTCTGAATTTTTACCCTTTCTGTGTATTCCACGGGGGCGTCGGCATTCGCTAAATGTGCTAGCCTTTCAATATCCAACGCAAACTCTTGCAATGTTTCACCAGGCCTCTGGAAGCGGTTCAGCAACTCCATTTGGTATATCTGTCTCCTATGCTCAGTTCCGTAACGTCTGTCGACCGCGGCCATCAATGCTTCATAGTTGTTCCGCTCTCCTTCGGGAATCGTCTGTAGGATTTCGGCTGGTGGCCCTTTCAATGCCACGAACAGAGCTGCAACTTTATCTTCAGCATTCCAGTTGTTCGCTGCCGACGTCTTCTCAAATTAGAGCTTAAATACCTGGAATGGAACAGAACCATCAAACGTTGGGGATTTTACCTTCAGAGTAGACGTTGAAGTGATTGGACGGTTCGATTGTAACTCCTGAATCCGATCTTTCAAAGCATCCATCTCGACCTCCACTTTATTTTGTCGTTCACTAACAGCCTCCAGCTGCGATGAGAATTTTGTTTCCTGTGCCTCCAGCTTTGTTGAGATACGCTCTTCTTGTGCTTCGAGCTGTAATGTTATGCGTGCCTCTTGTTCTTTTAATTGTTCTGCAATTTGTGACGCCATGTATGTTTTCTGTTCTTCCAATTGTGTTTCCATCTTGGATGTTATACGGTTCTCCTGCGATTCTAGTTGTGATGCCATATATGTCTTCTGCTCTTCCAGTTGTGATAACATTTGTGACGACATTGATGCTACTGTCGATGTTTGTGCAGATATTGCAGCCAATATCATGTTTAAGTCGGTGCTGGTAACCGTCTGCGTTGTTTCATTTTTCTCTTCAATTTTTGTTGTCTGCTCGCCATCAAGATGAAAGACATACTCTTCCACATCAATTCCTTCTGCTTCCATTGCCTCTCGTAGCCGTGCCTGAAGTTCAAGTTTAACGCCGCTTGTATTCAATCCACGGCTCTCCAACTCCTTCTTTAGTTACTGGATCTTCAATTCACTGAACTTTGCCATGTCCTTGTTGTCCTCTGGAATTTATTCAACAATTCCTCTTCTGACACCAATTGTAACGAATTTACTTGCAAATCCTCTTATTTGCAATCCTCTGCTAAGTTCGAATCACTAAACTGTTGAATAAATAACTCCAATTTGTAATAATGCAAAATGGTCTTTATTAAAGTACTTCACAATAACACTCAAACTGTCCAACGAATAGCTTGCTTAATAATCAAACTGATTGATAGCTCAAATTAGTCGAAACTGCTTGACAACTCAAATCAAACTGAATTCCAGCGCCGCTACACTTGTTGCCTTTTATACTCTTTGATTTCAACGTTCGTATCTTCTAGGCGCTTCCAGAATCTACTAGTCCATCAGCTCTCAACCTTCTCAGCTGTAACTACAATTGCACAATTTTAAAGCTTTTCTCATTGCAGTATCTCAGATATATGCATGTGTTTGTGCATTGACTCTCCGCTGCTCGTATACGTACATGGTACATATGTGTAGCCGCAATTATTGTTTCGTTTATGTAGATACATATTGATGTGAATTCGCGTCACTGCTTAGCATCGGCTTAGAGATAGCAGCACCCCTTAGTTTTGCTAATATTCGTAACAATATCATTAGTAAAATTTGAAAATGTGTTTTCATTATGAGTCATAATTTATTATTATTGTGTGTTGGCTTGGAATACTTTAATATACAAGAGAAGAACCCTAACATTTTATTTATGCTTAAAACAAATTAAAGAAAGGCTTTTTATAAATCGGGTCGCCTTGTCCGTCCTGACGCGTCGTTGTTTCAATGTTTCAAGTCACACCGAAGATTCTGTGTTCGAGTCCCGGGCAAAGCAACGTCAAAAATATAGAAACAAGTTTTTCGCCTCGAAACATTTTTTTTTTAACGGGGGCGACCCAGCAGTGATTTGAAAATAACTCCGAATGCATTTCTGCTACGAAAAGCTTCTTAGTAAAAACTCATCTGCCTTGCAGATGCCATTCGGAGTCAGCGTAAAACATGAAGGTCCCGTCCCGCCAATTTGTAGAGAAAATTAAAAGGAGCACGACGCAAATTAGAATAGAAGCTCGGTCTTAATATTTTTTTGAGGTATGTCACACCTTCCTTTTATTGTTTACAAGCCGGTAGATTTTTTTTAACCGTTAAATTTGTCGGAACAACTGTTTTTTCTAAAATACATATACCGAAAAACAACTGCGCAAATTATACCGAAATGTGTTCCAAATAAATGTTTGAAAAATTATTGCAATTTTTGTGCGTTGTTAGGAATCGGCAATCTTGCCGGTAAAAATGGGTAATATAAAAATTATCAGTTGCTTATTTTACCAGTGCATATATACTGCAAGTGAAGGCACTAGCCATATGGCTCCAAGGCAGTGTACTTATTTTCTTGCCAATACATAAAATGAAAAATTGATTTTGCTTCAGACTCGGGCTCCAGGAAGTTCCTCATGGAACTAGGGGGTGGTGGACTCGGTGGCCTAGAAGGTTGAATATTGATCGTTCCCGAGTAGAGATATACGCCGCCGCCGAATGTCAAAAATATCGGCGCGGCGGCGGCTACTATATTTTCTACCCTTTTAAGACTGTCTCGGTCATTTATTTTTCATCTCGAAAATTGGTCCGATATGGCGAAAGGGGTGTCAAGGGATACACATCGCTGCCAGTTATAAAAATCCAATTGCGAAATTTAACACTTTCGAACCGTTCAAAAGTTATTTGAGAAAACAGGCGCTTTCAAAGCCAGCTTAACACGGACTTTGCATCACCGAATTCATCAAGTTATTAAAACAAAACATTAAAAAAAAAAAAAATTATATAATAAATTTAAATGCTCACATCGCATAATTTTTTCAAAAAATTAATAAAATACAATGAATTTAAATAAAGTGTCCCAAGTCGAACATATTTTCAAATTGTCCTCAAGTTGTTAAAAAAGCAAGTTACCCGAAAAAGGTGCCGAATTTTATATCCCGATTGGCTTAAAGATAAAGCGAAATCAGAGTTGCAAAATCATTTAGTAGGCTCCAGTGGTTTAAATTCTCTTTTGAAATGATTCTAAACTCACGCTTAAGTTGCATATATCTTCAAACGTATGAGAAGGGTTTGAAAAATCACTTTATTTGCTTAGCTATAAAATAACGTCTGAAATCTTATTTTGATTTTCACACTTCATCATTCAACACCCAAGTCTCACGGTTTGATATTTCTTTAAGTTGGATATAGCCTATCAACCATGTTTAAATATGACCAGCACGTGACGACTCCTGTTACAAATGTGAATACGTAGGCACAATTTTTAACCAGGTTAGGCTTTGTCCTTCGCAAGAACACTCAAAGTGGTGAAGCAAAAGCTTTCTCAAAACAGTCGAACAAATGACCGAGTGTTCTACTATCATAACGTAGAGGATAGTCGAACTAGTTTGAAAACTGAAGGCGGTCATCCATAATGAGCTCTTATATCATAAGGCCAGAAACGAAGAGTATTGAGGTCAATATATCGAACACAAACGTCTGCAAATTTTGGTCTACATTTTAAGACTTTTATCCACTGCCCTTGTAAAGTTTAAATTATGTAGATGCGCTAAGGATTATACGATTTTCAACCATGTGTTACCCAATGATATCCACTTAGACTGCTTATGATTTCGAGGGCGGCACCCTTGGCCGAATAGTAACTTCCTAACGTTTCAATGTCTTTTTCTGGTGTAGCTCGGAAGCATAGCGCGACAAAAACATCAGTCAGAAAGTCTTCGGGGCTACACCTAGAGCTTTCTAGGAAAGTAACGTCGATGAAGGTATGAGTTCGAAGTCGCAGTCCTATGGATTATGTGCTGGAATATGATATAAGAGCCAGGATGCGTGGTAGCGACTGGTGGTCGGGATTGCTACTGTTCGCACGTTGGGAATTGTAGCTCTTAAAAACAGCCGAAAAAACTGAAGGCACCCTTTGGCGCGATCAACAATAAGCCAGCATGCTAATCGTTAAAACTGTACAATGAGAGTCATGACTATTAGTAGATAATTTATAGCAACCGTAAGTCGCCTTTGTGCGTGACCAGCATGTAGCCCCAAATGATTTAAAGAAATCATGCCGACGACGGATATTAGAGTTAGCCCAGAACATCTCCTTCGGTGAAACTACGCTAAAAAAGTGGGACCATTTAAAGTATTTCTCCCTCTCTCCACAAGAAGCTACTCCCGAAATTTTTTGAACGATCCACGAGATTTTGAGGCAAAACCCGCGGCTCTTTCCGAAATGGCCGAAACGTCGATTTCCTTAAATACATATAAACAAAACCTTTCCCAATATTATTTTTTTAAATTTTCGTTTTACAAGCCTCCCAGATCTTCATCCGCAAGTTAATGATATTGTGACGAATATTAGTGACACTAAGTGATACTCCCATCACTAATCTGATACTAAGTAAATAAAGCCACAACAACAGTGAAGCAAGCTGCTGCACTTGTATGTACGTAAACGAATAAATCATTATGTCTACACATATATACGTACACGCAGCAGAGAAGAGATGCACAAACACATGCAGATATCTTATCTGAGATGCTCCCAAAAGTATGCAATTGTAATTGTAGAAGTGTCGCTCACAAATACACGCATATGAGAAGCTATATACGTGCATCTGTAGTTATAATTATATGGCGGTAACTAAGTAAATTCTGGAAGCGCCTAGAAGATGCCACGAGGAAATCACAGAGTACAAAAGCACCAGCAGTAGAGGCGCTAGAAGCAGTTTTCAGTTAAGCACGCTATCTGTCGGGCATTAGATCAGTTCATTTAAGCTATCAGTCACTTTGGTTATTAAGCAAGCTAGTTGCAAAGTATAAGTGTTATTGTGAAGTACTTTAATAAAGGCCATTTTTCCATTATTCAATATTGGAGTTATTTATTCAACAGTTTAGTGATTCGAACTAGCAGAAGATTGCAAATAAGGGGAATTGCAAGTAAATTCGTTACAATATTGTTCCAGATCGTCAAACATACCATTGACGTCAGCAGTATGTTTCCATATTCATTAGTTGTGGACAATGTGATACTTTGAAGTCCAGCGATTCACCGGCCACGCCACCGCCGCCGGTATATAATAGAGCCTACGCCGCCGCCTCCGCCGATTAAGCGGCCGGCGTAAACCTCTATTCCCAAGATGGTCGGGCTATTACCTCAATGGTATATCCCGAACGTACCGGATCTATATCTGGCAAAGGACCACCAACATCAATTACACTCCCCAAAACCTTCGTTATCGTTAACACAACAACAACAGGAAGTCGGGAAAAGTGGCTTTACTACTGATCCTCACGAAACCATGATAACCAAGAAACGATATTGACCTTTTGTCCTGTTGAAGAACCACCAGTTAACGCTCAGATAGTAGGGCTCTATAGCCTCAACCAACAGCGACTCTGCCAAAGTATCGTTAGTAGCCATCGACTTGCCGAAAGCTTTAAAAATGTCCGACATGAAGCGTTGCTGGAAGATATCGGAGGCTTCACTTTAGATTCAAAGCAGTACCAGAGACAATTTTAAGATAGAGATGTTGCAGGGACGAAAAATAGTGTGAAGCAAGCTTCACAAAATTCTAGTAGGTCACATTCACCACTTACCACAGCAGAATTTGTTAAACTACCACTGTCTGTATTTATTATTTAACAATTATTTGTACACTTTTTATTCAGCTAATGTGTTCAGAATTTCATTTTTACAATCTAAAACTGCAATCAGTGTATTGTGTGTGCTTAAATTATGTTAAAAATTGTGTTAAAGTTTGTGGTGTGGTCGAAGTGACCTACTAGAATTTTGTGAAGCTCCGCTGCTTTCCACTGACGTTCGCGCATGCAACATCTTTATTCTTCAATCAATCTTTTGCAGTACCTACTTCAAAATGGTTTTCTTTTTTCATACCGCAACCCGCAGCGTTGGGGTCTTGAAGCCGCTAATTATCAAAGGGCTTATCAATGTTAAAGTCGACATCTTTCCGAATTCGGCTCATTATTTGAAAATTCCTTGCTGGTAGCTCTTGCTAAGAATATAATGCTGCCTGTAAGTAGTTCAAGTCTTCCAACACTGCCCCCCAATACAATCCCCTAAGCACATAGGGCTTCCTTCTGATATGCCCCGGATGTTTAGTATAAGGGCTTGGTGAAACGACTGGCACAAACCTCTGTATCGCAATGCGACAGAAAAAACGATTTCAAAGCAGTTAAATATATAATGCATTATTTTTTTTTGAAACCGGATCTAAACGTCAACATCTAATTAAATTTACAATAACGTCTTTTGAAAATTTTAACATATAATTGAACAAAAAAATAAAATAGAGAAACCAAAAATTTGTTTTATTCCTTCGTTTCTGTTTTTTTTTCTATCTTTTAAGTCCCCATTTTAAAACAAAAATTTATCTAATCTAAACTGCTTCTAATGAAATCTAAAGTGTGGCTCAAATGCTAAAGTTGTGTCTTATAGTGGGAAATGATATTTATCCAAAAAGACGGATAAACAAAATGGATCGAAGGATTTTTTTACATCTATATACGTTTACGCTTAAACCTTATATGGACTGCTAAGCGACAAACTTTAAATACACCTATGAAATTGCTGCGCATAAAATTAGTACTACTAAATTTCAATACGCATTATACTCAGCTGTAAATGAAATATGTGTCTATGTTACACCCTCTACACTAATTCTATGTATTCTATGCGTGTCCACTATTCATCGCAACTGATTCAGCTATATGTTATACACAGACATACAACAGAGGGTTGTGTCTCCGCTTTTCGGTACACCCTGTGCTGTAGCTAGTTGTTTAACCACTGCCGCTAGATGGGTCTCCTAAGCATTATCTAAGCGAGGATAGACGTTTTTCACGCGCAAACGTAAACGTATACGCGTGTAAAAAAACATGGCTATTATTCTAGAATAAAACTTGTTTTGAGAAATACCCAATATTAGCTTTAATATTACCCTATAATATATTTTTACGCCATGAGAAACTGCAATAATGGTGTATTTAATCAAAAATTACAACCTCATAATGACAATGGAACCACCTTCTTTTAATTTTTACCATGTGCATATATAAATATTTACCAAGTGTTTCTCCGCAGTCTTTTGTTTTAATAGCCAGACGTTAAAATAACTACAAATAATAAAGCGACATTCCATGGCAAACTATTCCAACGATGTCACGAAAATTTTATCATCTTAACCATGATACAAACAATGGAGGTAGTTCCATTTAGTGTGACGTTCGCCACTTGACTTTTGCGGGGCAATGACAATTTCACCAAGAACAAGCTACCAGATTGAAAAATGTTACGAATTTTTCTAATTTTGATGGGTTTAATAATAACGGATACGACTTAATTACTTTCATAGTTATTTTAAATAAAAAGGGGAAAAAATGAGCCGCATACGTTGTAAATATTTTAATACGAAATATCAGCATAGAAAAGGCTTTTAATAAGTTTTCGAGCTCCCAAAATTGCTTTGGTGGAAGAAATATGGTTTGAAGAAGCCTTTTTAAGTGTCCGTACGTTTTCCCAGAACATGTTGACAAAAGATACACGTTTGTCAACTGATTGCCCATGGAGGTCCTTATAGCCGACACCTCAATTTCTAAAGAGTTTAGCATACTTAAATGCAATTTTTGTGAAATTGAATGGTGATAAATTTGCTACAAGACCACATTTTTTATTTATTGTATAATTCAAGTGTATCGCTTGAGGAGGGAATTGTTAAACCATTTTGTAGGGAGAACATTTACCCAGAGCTCTGTAGGTAAGCCACTAGTTATGAGAGTTTTTTTGCACGTTGTACCAGCGGTCACCTTGGGGCAAGCCCCGCCTAAAAACATTCTGTGCCCTTTTAGCATTGACATGGATGTAGCGTCCCACAAACGTAACAAATTAAACACCTACCAGACTTTTGAGGTACACTTTTTCTCAACATGCCTTGAGAAATATCCACTGTAGACACATGATAATAGGGTCATGCTAGAACAACAGGATTTTTCGCATATTTTTTTTCTGTCTAGGGGTCAAGCTGCCATAAAGATATGAGTCATTAACCAATGTATGAGTCGTAATCCCCTATTTTTCAATAAAATTGCATGTTTTACTGTATTCTCAATCGATATATATGCACATAAATCGTGCTAAAGCATAATATTATTGTCTCAGATGACCACTGCGTTTTCATCCTGAAGGAAATTTCCAGCCCGAAAAACCACAATTTCGCCTTAAACAGTAACGGTATGGCAACGCTTCTAGCAAAACAACAAACATTATGAAACTTCAAAAATCCCCAAATACGCCAAAAAATTTTGGGTGGAACTATCTTCTTTTTTATACCATGATCTTAACTACTCGAAAAAGGTTTCTATAACTTAATTTAAAATTTGTTTCCGACAGTTAATTTTGTAATTAGTTACTGATTTATTTTGCTTGGTTCGTATCTTTCATCTTTTCATACAAATTCTCAAAAATACAACTTCCAGATAGTGTTGTTCCGATACGAGTACCTACTCGAGTACTTTGCTCAAGTACCAAGCATTTTTTGTAGTCGATTAACTATTACAAATAATTTCTTAGGTATCGGGATATCGATTTCTCATGCCGAAAACTGGGCCTACTTTTTTTTGGTGGGGTATTCAAAGCCGTGTAGTTCAGGAGGATTAAGAATTCAGAACCTAATATGTTTTGACCGTTCATATATTATAAGCAAATAAACTAATTTTTTTTTTTTTTTTTTTTAACTAATGCCCATAAATTATGCATAAGCTCCTAGAATTTTAGCTCATGAATGCTCGCAAAGCTCTTTTCATTTGCTAGATTTCTATGGTTATGATACGGGTTACGATACGAGTAAATATAAAAAGCTTTCACTCGGTACTTATTTAGGTATCGATAACTTTTCTTGATCGAGTACAACACTAATCATAAAGTATCTTATTCGTTGTATGTGCAGTTCTCACCAAATTGTATATTGGAAGCCAATGAAACAAGTTAAAACTTAAGGCTTTACAATGAAAACGACACTCTTTGGAAAGTTAAATACAAAATTAATCACGCAATTTAAGATAGTTTATACTTTTTGATCTTTCTCTTGATAATTTTTCAAAAACACTATTGCCGGAAACACAAGTTTTAGGTTTAATCTTGTAACGACAAACAATTTTTAAGTAATTAACTTTGGCGGCCGCGTTAGTGTGTTGGTAGCGTGATCCGACCCTTGATTTGGCAAGCACTCCGAGTATAGATATTTCTGCCATGAAAAGTTTCTCAGTGAAAATGTATCTGCATTGCAGATGCCGTTCGGGGTCGGCACAAAACATGTAAGTCCCATCCCGCCGATTTTTAGGGAAAATTAAAAAGGAGCACGACGTAAATTGGAAGAGAAGCTCGGTCTAAATCTGCTCGGAAGTAAATCGCGCCAAGTATTATTTTAATTAATTTAATCACTATCGCATTACGAAATTGGGCCTAGAATTCATATATCCAGAATTGATAATTTAGGGAATTAAAAAAAAACCTAAAGATACAAACCATTTTAGAATGCAGATAAAAATCTAACAAAATATTTTTTGTAAAATCTTTCATAAAAATCGTTTTTCACAAAAATATTAATTAAAACATTTAAGCAAATCTCAAATTTTTATACTCAGCTGAGCAGAGCTCACCGAGTATATTAACTTTGTTCGCATAACGGTACCCCGTAACGGCATTAACTAATCGAGATAGATATAGACTTCTATATATCAAAATGATCTGGGCGAAAAAAGAAATTCATTTAGCCATGTCCGTCCGTCCGTCTGTCCGTCTGCCCGTTAACACGATAACTTGAGTAAATTTCTTAGTGAAATTTGGTATGTAAGTTCCTGGGCACTCATCTGAGATCGCTATTTAAAATGAACGAAATCGGACAATAACCACCAAAACCAAAAGTACGATAATTCATTACGAAAGACGGATAAAGCGATGAAACTTGGTAGGTGGGTTGACCTTATGACGCAGAATAGAAAATTAGTAAAATTTTGGACAACGGACGTGGCACCGCCCACTTTTAAGAGAAGGTAATTTAAAAGTTTGGCAAGCTGTAATTTGGCAGTTGTTGAAGATATCATGATGAAATTTGGCAGGAACATTACTCCTATTCTAAGCACCGTTATTTTTGGTGTATGTGGTATCACAACGGACCTTCGTGTTGTCCAAGTGGGCTATCCTTATCAGGGCAGCTACCACCTAACCTAACCTAACCTAACTAAACCTATTACTATATGTGCTCCAAGTAAAAATTAACAAAATCGGATGACGAACACGCCCACTTAAAAAAATTTTTTTAAGTAAAATTTTTACAAAAAATTTAATACCTTTACAGTATATAAGTATATTATGTCAAATCAGATATTATTCAAATCCAGTAATGATATGGTGCAACAAAATACAAAAATAAGGGACAATTTCAAAATGGGCGTGGCTCCGCCCTTTTTCATATAATTTGTCTAGAATACTTTTAATGCCATAAGTCGAATAAAAATTTACCACTCCTTGTGAAATTTGGTAAGGGCATAGCTTCCATGACGATAACTAATTTCTATGAAAATGGGCGAAATCAGTTGAAGCCACGGCCAGTTTTTATACACAGTCGACCGTCTGTCCTTCCGCTCGGCCGTTAACACGATAACTTGAGCAAAAATCGATATATCTTTACTAAACTCAGTTCAAGTACTTATCTGAACTCACTTTATCTTGGTATTAAAAATGGGCGTAATTCGACCACGACCACGCCCATTTTCTCGATATCGAAAACTTCGAAAAATGAAAAAAATGCCATAATTCTATACTAATACGAAAAAAAGGGATGATTGAATGGTGATTGGATTGGTTTTTTGACGCAAAATATAACTTCAGAAAAAACTTTGTAAAATGGGTGTGACACCTACCACATTAAGTAGAAGGAAATGAAATGTCTGCAGGGCGAAATCAAAAGCCCTTGGAATCATGGCAGGAATACTATTCGTAGTATTACATATATAAATAAATTAGCGGTACCCCATAGATGATGTTCTTGGTCACCCTGGTCCAAATTTTGGTCGATATCTCGAAAAGGCGCCCCCCTGTAGAACTAAGGCCCACTCCCTTTTAAAATACTATTTAATACATTTCATTTGATGCCCTTATCATACAAATACATTTCAGGGTTACCCTAGGTTCATTTTCCTACATGGTGGTTTTCCCTTATTTGACAAAGGATGAAGGAAAATCGTTCCATAAAACGTCACTCTTGGTCTATAATTTGGTCGATATTTCCAAACGTATGTGATATGGAATTAAAAACCACTTATAAAGCATCTACGAAACCCTACGAAACCAACGCAGCTAAGCTCTCAGCTGAGTATGTAATGTTACGTTACACCCGAACTTAGCCTTCCTTACTTGCTAAAAATTCAGATCTGATAATCGGCTGGATAAGAATGGCAGAATACTTTTTCGAAGGGTACAAAAGAATGTTCACTTTTTAGTGATGCATAACACGTCGGCAAGATATGTTTGAAATGGAATGCCCCTAAAAAGGAAACAGACCGTGAAATCTACGGCGGCAAGGAGAAGAAGAGCTCATTTGAAGTTGGCGAAACCTCACGTGATATTGCTGACGAGAGCAAGTCATTTTATTTGCATTTTTCTTTTTTTTAAGCAAACTTATATACAAACATACAGAGATGTATAACATTTTGCAAAACATATTAAAAGAATACCTGCAATATATGTACATATATGTATGTATATATTGTGCACACAACTGCTTTGTATACCCATGTGCACGTGTGAATCTATACAAAATGCACGTATCTATATAAATGCACGAATATGAATATTTTCAAATTTACAGGCGTACTTCAAGTGATGGAAGTGAATTTGGTGTAAAATAATCTGCTTTTCTTATAACAATATATACCTTGACCATGATAATGGTCATAAAACACAAACACCCATACAAAATGCTTACGAATAGTGCACGTTTTTCGTGCATTTACAGTATCTGGCTAATAAATCAGGAGCAATAATTGATTAATATGTGCGGTTTTTAAAAGCATTGATAAGTTATACACTAAATACAATTTTGATTATAATAAAGTAGAAATTTAACAAGTAAGGAAGTCTAAGTTCGGGTGAAACCGAACATTACATACCCAGCTGTACACTTGAAATGCTGTTGTTGTTTTTTTTTGTGTGCTTAATAATGTTACAAGGCTGCGCAATAATACATATAAATATGGTTCTATTCTAAACTAATTTTTCTTCGAGTTATGGCGCCCGAAACATAGAAAATTACTTAGTCATAAAAGGGGCGGTGCCCGCCCATTTTTTAAAATTTGATGTTTTTCCTATTTATTGTTATAAATCCAATCGGGAAATGAAATACCATTGATATAAAGCTCTTTTTTACAAAGATAAAGCTTATTTTATTCGTTCACGACCCTTTTAAAAATCTTTTATACAAAAGTGGGCGTGGTCCTTAACCAATTTCGTTAATTTTTTTTCAAAGCACTCCTTATAGTAAGGGAAACCTCTCTGCCGAATTTTGTTACGATAGGTTCCACGGTTTTTTATTTATGATTAATAATATTTGTAAAATTTATTTTATCACAAGTGGGCGGTGCCACGCCCATTTTAAACATTTATTTTTTAATTTTTATCAAGAGTCTCAATATCAGTCCACACGTCAAATTTCAACATTCTAAGTGTATTATTTACTAAATAATCAGGTTTTTTTTGTTTTCCAAAAAGTTATATATGCATAAAAAGTGGGCGTGGTTATCATCCGATTTCGCTCATTCTCAATACCAATATATTCTGTGTCCAGATAAGCTCGTGTACCAAATTTGGTGAAGATATCTCAATATTTACTCAAGTTATCGTGTTAACGGGCAGACGGACGGAAGGACAAGGCTCAATCAAATCTTTTTTCGATACTGATGATTTTGATATATGGAAGTCTATATCTATCTCGACTCCTTTATACCTATACAACCAACAGTTAACCAATCAAAGTTATAATATCCTGTGTACAAGTACAGCTGGGTATAAAAAGATTATAGTATGGTACAATCGTGCCGGGGTAATATGCTAATTGTACCATATTTCTCTAGTATGTTACTTTTATGCTGGAATTTTACAGCAATCATGGCGAAAAAAGGTATAAGAAGGCTAATGAAAGCAGGGAACATGCCCAAGATCATTTCAGTGGTGAAAAATGACCGCTGGCCTAAATACTTTCGAAATCTCTCATACTACACTGCAACGCATGGTCAGAAGCGAAAACTCGTCCGACGAGCTTCTTTTAGCGAAGCTTTGCAGAAAACCAGTTTTCACCCAAGAAACCGTTCGCGAACTTGCAAGATAGTTCTGGAGATGCGAGACTCGCTTTTGAGGGCTAACAAGATTTGATCTGCGATCGCTGGAATATTGCTATGAAAAAGAGCATTCCAAATAAGTTGAGTGTTTTGACCAAAGGCGCAGAAAGAACTGACTCTATGGATTTTGTAAACGGCTCACGAAATACTGTAATACCGTTTCAGCAACATGCATTTGTGATATGAACGAGACCAATTTCTCAGTTGTGCAGTCTCGGCGATCGAAAGTTTTTGCATAAAAAGAAAAAATAAAATAAGCATGAAGATGTCCGAAGCATATTTTGGAGTTCAAACTAGTCAAATAGGCATCATTGAATTTAGAAGCACCGGATTCTTTCCGTTAGACTTTCTGTAAAAAAGCAGCTAGAAAGATGATAGAGAAGTTCCAACATCGACTTCATATTTTCACTTGTTTTTTAGACCAACAAATGGAGTATTTCGAGTGAAGGCAAACGTTTCACGGAAATATATATGAAATTGTTTTTATGAAATTGTGTTAGGTGGCATTCCAAAATCTCTTGTTATTTCGATAGTCACACATTTTTATTTTTTTCAATCGATGTAAAAAAGATTTTTGCGTAAAATGCGCTATGTTTCATTTTTAGGGAAGGTTGTGCCCATGAATATTTATTTGGAAATTCGCGGAAAAACAGCTAAGTACTAAAACTAGAAGCTCTACCAAACTACCAAAAATTTAAAAGCTTGTGCTTAAAGTATAGAGCTCTATGATTTATTCTAAACAAATAATGGCTAAAATATCCCGTTCGCAAGTTATGACCTGTAGCAAAAATGATAATATGTACCACTTTTAATTCGCAATTTTTTTTGCAAAGTATGCATTTTTATACTCAGTGTGCTTTGTACACAGATTATATTAACTTTGATTGGATAACGGTTAGTTGTACAGGTATAAAGGAATCGATATAGATATAGACTTCCATATATCAAAATCATCAGTATCGAAAAAAATTTTATTGAGCCATTTCTGTCCGTCCGTCTGTCCGTTAACACGATAACTTAAGTAAATATTGAGATATCTTCACCAAATTTGGTACACGAGCTTATCTGGACCCAGAATAGAATGGTATTGAAAATGAGCGAAATCGGATGATAACCACGCCCACTTTTTATATATATAACATTTTGGAAAACACAAAACACCTGATTATTTAGTAAATAATACACCTAGAATGTTGAAATTTGACGTGTGGACTGATATTGACTCTTGATAATTTTTAAAATGGGCTTGGCACCGCCCACTTGTGATAAAATCAATTTTACAAATATTATTAATCATAAATATAAAATCGTGAAACCTATCGTAACAAAATTCGGCAGAGAGGTTGCCTTTACTATAAGGAATGCTTTGAAGAAAAATTAACGAAATCGGTTAAGGGCCACGCCCACTTGTATATAAAAGATTTTTAAAAGAGTCCTAGACGAAAATATTAAACTATATCTTAGCGAAAAAAAAGCTCTGTACCAATGGAATTTTACTTTCTAAATTGAATTATCATATATATTATTTCTAATTGCTGTTTTTATGTACGGTTCCTTTTTTCGCTCTTATTTGGAATCCAAATCTATAAATAAAGTTTTGGTTGCAAAATGGAGATTCGGGATATTAGCGAGCTTTGGGCAATTTTGGTTGTAGTGAGTTTGTTTAACTATATTTTATTAAAATAATTTGTTAAAAATAAACGATTGTGAGTACACAAAGAAATCTATTTGTACTATGGCACTATTGTGAATATTTGCACTGCATTACCGGCAGTTGCTATTGTACGCTAGATGGCAGCGCAAGCTGTTTAGTATATCACAGTTGATATCTGTAGATGTCTGATAAGAGACTTATATTGGTTGCGCAAGATGCGCATGGGTCAGGCTCCTAACATTAAATTGGAAAACACTAAAATTTTTGAAAATGGGTGTGGCACCGCCCCTTTTATGACTAATTCAATGTTTCGGGAGCCATAACTCGCAGAAAAATTAACATATCGTAATGAAATTGTGTACACATATCTTCCTTATAGCAGAAAATATTTCTAGTAAAAATGGACGGGATCTGTTAAAGACCACGGCAACTTAGATATAAAACAAGTTTTAAAGGGTCGTAGACTAGAATAATAAGCTATAACTTAGCGAAAAAGAGCTTTGTATCAATAGAATTTTACTTTCTAAATTGAATTATAACATTAAATTTGAAAACACTAAAATTTTTGAAAATGGGTGTAGCACCGCCCCTTTTATGACTAAGCAATTTTCTATGTTTCGGGAGCCATAACTCGAAGAAAAATTAACATATCGTAATGAAATTATTTATAATTATTTATATATTATAATAATAATAAAATAATTTATCTGAAATGAAATGTACAATTGAAGCTCACGCTGAGTATATAATGTTCGGTTACACCCGAACTTAGACACCTTTACTTGTTTTAAACATAATTTTAGTTATCTAAGTAAAAATTGTTTAAGCGGGCCCCTCTTTAAAAGTTTTTTCTCTGTAGTAGACCATTTTAAATATACCATGCATACCAAATTATCGGCATGTTTTCAAAGTGACACTATTTGACTGTTTTAAAACTTTTCCTCAAGAATTTTTTGTCATACATATTGTAACGAATTTAGTGCAATTCCGCTTATTTGCAACCTTCTACTAACGTTCGTATCGCTAAAGTGTCGAATAAATAACTCCAATATTCAATAATGCAAAATGGTCTCTATTAGACTACTTTGAAAATACTTCGCAACTGATAGCGTACTTAAATCAAACTGATTGCGGCTTACTCAGCTTTCGCTCCTTTTATACTCTCTGCTGTCTCGTTCGCATACTTCTGGGCGTTTCTCCTTCTAGAATTTACTACTTAGTTGCCAGCTATAAACTTACCAGCTATAAACTACAGATGCACGTTTTTAGCTTCTCGCATAGCAATATTCGCGTGTATATGTGAGTAATACTTCCACCGATGATTGCATACTTTTGTGAGTATCTCAGATATATGCATGTGTTTGTGCGTATCTCTCCGCTGGTTGTATGTGCATATGTGTAGACATAATGATTGATTTGTTTATGTATATACCAGTGACTGTTTAGTATCGGCTAAGAGATGATAGTATCCCTTTGTGTTGCTAATATTCCTCACAATATGTTCTGGTGATCTAACTGTAGAACATCGTTGTTATTAATGTTTAGCGATACTGTGTACAACATTTTGAAACCGCCCGTGTGAAATATAACATGAAAAACGTATGAAGTTTGGTAATTTTTCATTTCGTTTATAATATATTGGCCAGATACTGTACTACAATAGTATATTATTATAGTGGTTATTTTAATAATGTGCTTATTGTTCATATCTCAAGATATGTTTGAGTAATTATTCATAAGCAAGAAAGCAACAAAAACGCCACCTTAATCGGATTCATCACATTCTTTCTTTCTCAATCTTGAAATATGGCACGATTCCATCCCTGTACATAAGTCATTATTCGCACTAGCACGTTCATGGCAATTGCAATACTTATATGTATGCTAACACATATGTATGTTTCATTGATTCTGCACATTTTTATACTCAGTTGTACTAATGACCGAGCCACAAAGAAGTTTTTCAAATAGTTACACTCATTACAGCAGCAGCACAAAAGGTATACTAACCCACATTAGTCAAGTATAGCTAGATCTTGCCTCGACGTTAGCATATATGAATAGTAGAGCGATGAGCGAAGCTACGAATCCATCAGAGGGTGATGTAGGGTGCTCATGTTGAAGCCTCGATCTTTCAAGCTCTCTCCGAAGTGAACGTCTTAGAACCTCACACGTAAAAAATTATTCGAATTTATCTTTTCTTAAAACGTTTGTGCAAGATGGCTTAAAGCTTATAGTTCTAAGACATGCTTCTCAAATATGGGACCCTTTTGAGGGAAATTATTGTCGCACCACTGGTTGATGTCATTCTTACATTACACGCCCTGAAGGAAATGTAAGGCAAAAATGCGTACTCAGCAAAAGAGGGAATTTTTTATAAAGCAAAAAATGCTATTACTTAAGTTGAAAAAATTTAAGTATCAACTCGATTACGCTTCAATTCTGCTACCAACCACGCTTTTTACTGTGAATTTAATTATTCTGTTAATAACTTAAATTGTATTATAATTTTATTTTTAGGTGATTAACTATACATGATTGCTTGACCTTCTACTACTGTTATATAAACTCTTTTTAACTGAAAATTATTTTCTATTTTTTAGTTCGGTTAGCTATAAAAGCGTGTTTTTTTAGTTTTTTTAAAATATTATTTATTTTAAATTTTTTAGTTGAAGTAATTTTAAAAGTTTTAGTCGAGAGTGATGAAACCTCGAAATGCCAGCGGTCCATGGATGAATCTAACCCCACGGCACCGAAAAGGGCTAAGACGCAGGGGGGGGGGGGGGCTGGACGCGGTCTTTCGTCGAAATTGCCAAGGGTCGGCAGATCATTGGCATTATAGACGAGAGCAGCGAATGTGGCAGTATCCCAAAACAACAGTGGAAGTGGATCGAGCCCGCGCTCACTACGGTGGCCGTTAAGATTAAGAAAGACAACCCTGGTCCACCGCCATCTTACACCGATGCAGGGTGGTTCCAGGGCAATGTCAAGCTAATTGCCTGTGACGACGCCAGGTCGGTAAACCTCTATAGGGCCGCCGTCACGCTGATGGGGGTGGTATATCCGGGCGCGCGCCTCAAGGTAGTGGAGGCGCGTGATATCCTCTCATGACCAAGGGCTAGAGCCTGTGTTCCAGTGACGCAAACGGACCCAGCTGACATCATGGAGCTGCTCCAGGAGTACAACCCACCACACGTTTGGAAGTCAACCCGAGCTGGTTCTCTTCACGAGGAGGTACAAAGTACCAAATCTTACACCGCCGAGAATTGGGGGTACGTTCTTAGCGCTTAGCGATCAATTCAAGTATTTGGGAGTCATTCTGGATAGGAAGCTATTATGGAGTGACCATATAGTGGAGCGATCCAAGAAGGCAGCATCAGAGCTGTTCACCTGCAAGAGGGCAATTGGCACCTCCTTGGGATTCTCCCCTAAGGTGACCTACTGGATTTACACAGCCATTGTGCACCCAATTCTTCTCTATGGGTCCTTGGTCTGGTGGCCTGCACTAGCTAAAAGTACCTATCTTAAAATGCTTCAAAAGGTGCAACGGAGTTCGGGGCTCTGCATTACCGGGGCTCTCGGCTCCACTCCAAATTCCGTTACATACATACATGGATACATAGATACATAGATAGATACAGGCCAAGCTAATAAAAGTGTGTTAAAAAGGGCTCCAGTATGCTCTTTCGTAGATGTGCCATGCATCCCCTTCTATCGTTAATAAAGGAATGCGTTCTTCGCATTATGTGCAAGGTTTCAAATCTATGGCCATTTGGGGTGGTCATAAGTTCAATTGACCTTATGTCCGTTAACCTTATGTCGCCCCACCATCACATTATTGCATTGTCATTGAGCCTGGATACGTGTGCAAAATTTCAATCAAACTTATGGCCATTCAAAGTGGCAATAAGGCCAATTGACCTTATGGGCGTTGAAATTATGTCACCACACCATCACATTAATGCCTTGTCATCGAGCCCTGATACGTGTGCAAAGTTTCAATCAAACTTATGGCCATTCAAAGTGGTAATAACGCCAATTGACCTTATGGCCGTTGACCTTATGTCACCACACAATCACATTAATGCATTTTCATCGACCCTTGATACGTGTGCAAAGTTTCAATGAAACTTATGGCCATTCAAAGTGGTAATAAGGCCAATTGACCTTATGGCCGTTGACCTTATGTCACCACACCATCACATTAATGCATTGTCATCGGTCCTTGATACGTATGCAAAGTTTCAAATTAATCAGACTTCTAGAAACCGGTGAAAATTAAGCTCAAAGATTTCGTTACATACAGGCCAAGCTAATAAAAGCGTGTTAAAAACCAATGTTGCCTACCCCAAAGGCGGCCTTGAACTGTGACTGAAAAACTTCTCAGTAGTTTAACTGGAGTTTAAATTTGACTATAGTTTCAGCAAACTTAGTTTAAGCCTAGCTTAACTCGCCAATTTGTAGGAAACATTAAAAAGAGCACGACGTAAATTATAAGGAAAGCTCGTCTCAAAACCTCTTCGGAGATTGTCGCGCCTTGTACGTTTTTTTTTTTTTTAATACTGGACATGATGCAGCAGATCTAAATCGTGTGGGGCAATCGTTTTAAAGATCGTCCAATTTCTAGCTTATACTGGCTATACTGATATAAAAAATATATAAATGTAAGGCGCGATAACTTCCGAAGAGATCTAAGGCCGAGCTTCTCTTCCAATTTCCGTCGTGCTCCTCTTGATTTTCCCTACAAATTGGCCGGACGGGACCTACATGTTTATGCCGACTCCGAACGGCATCTGTGAGGCAGATGAGTTTTCACTGAGAGCTTTTTATGGCAGGAATACACTCGCAGCGCTTGCCAAACACTGCCGAGGGGCGACCCCGCTTAGAAAAATTTTCTTCTAATTGAAAAACCTTATTTTTAAATATTGATGTTGCTTTGCCCGGGGTGCGAACCCAGGGCTACGGTGTGGCAGGCGGAGCACGCTACCATCACACCACGGTGGCACTATACTGATATACTGGCCTTAATAAAACCGCTATACGTTGTGCCTTATCAGGCCCTGATGAAGAGTAGTAGAAGTTTGTTTCCGGAAAAAATGAAGTAATTGTCATATTCAAATAAAAGTGCAAACGCCTCGCTGGCTGAGTGAATTCCAACACTCGAACTCTGCAGACGAGAAAGGAGAATATCTCCACTGAGTTGGGAGAAACACGTGGAGGAAGACTTGATATCCCTTTAAGTATACTTATATCGCTGCAAAGTGGAGTGTCATCTTTCAAGTGGCAAGTCTTAAGTAAAGACTTCTGTTTTGCACAAAAAACTCATCAGTCAAAATTTGAGACTGCTTAAGCTTTTTTAACTATCCATTTTCAAATATAATATGCGCATTGTTCATAATAATCATTCATATCTTAAACCGATTATTTGTTGAATTGATGTATCGTTCGAACTATAAAAATAATTATTTTTTTATTAAATCGGTAACATTTTTTTTATTTATTCACAATAATCATTTAAAAGACTTGCCGGCTCCTGTCAAGGAGCGGTCGCAGTTAAAAAATACTTAAATAAAAGGCAAAGTAGATAGCTTACAGAGAATCACAGATGGCTCAGTCACGTCACCAGCAGTCGTTCCCATACTTTACAACATACTCATATTCAGCGAGAATCGCAAGGCTCGTATGGATTTTCTAATTATTTCGACTAGTGCGCAACCAAGCGGACCTTTTCCACCTCTGTTTTATTATCTCGGTGCTCTTAACTACGTGTGAGGTTTCACGTCTCTGGTTCTCTTGATCGCCTTTAAAATACGTTTAAAATTTCAAGCATCTAGCTTTTCAGGAAGTTACATAAAAATCTATCGAATCCAAATCTCGTTTAAAGATTTTCGTTATCTCACCGGAGAGCCAACGGTTTTTTTCTTCATTTGTTGCATTGCCTCGGTCCTTAGAACAATGAATGAGGTCGCTATTTTTTGCCCAATTTTTTCATAGAAAAGTTCTCCCATTTGAGTTATTAAACTTGTATTAAGTTATGTATAAGGTTTGTATCTCAATGGGAAGCATCTGCAAAATAGATAGCAAGATTCCATCTGATCGGAAGAGTTTTATTAAATATCTAGATCCGTAGGACACCTTGCGAAAATTTTGTCATATGTGTTAAAATGTCAATGAATTGAGAGCTTAGTTAAAAAGCGATGCCAGAATTCCACATGCTTTGTATGGATTTCCTTAAGATCTCGAATAATATTGAACCCTGCCCCATCCAATAGAACTTTTTGATAAGCATTACCTCTACGCTATGTTGAAACAGTCTTTAGCTGACCGTGAAGTTACTTTAAAACCAATCCCAAGAATCCTAATGTCGTACGAATTCTTTAATTATCTCGACCCGTGTGCAACTTAGCGCACATTTTTCCTGTCTTATTTTATTGGCATGGTGTCCTGAAATAAGTGTAAGGTTATAAGTTTCTAGCTCAATTAGAAGTTAGCTAAAAAGCGATAGCAAAATTCTCCTGTTCGATATAGATTTGCCAAAGATCTCTAAATATCTCGACCCCTGTACCACCCTGTATAATTTTGTATAGTAAGCTAGCAGACCCGGCAGACATTGTTCTGCCCTAAATTTGGTCTATCTGCATACATTTTAATAAGCTTTTTCCGTCTAACTCTGTCCTCCCCCCTCTTCACTTTTTCTTAATCCTTTTATTCATTCCTCCCTTTGTCTTTTTCGCTTCATCTATCTCTATCTTCGTCTCACTCTATCTCTTTCTCAGTCTCATTCTCCTTCCTTCTTTTCTTTCTCTCAAGTTATTCTCATTCTTCTTCATCCCTTATCGCCAGTCCCAGAGGATGTATGTATTTTGTTCCAGTCCGATTCCGAATCCCAGTCCCACTCCGAGTCTCAGCCCCATTTCTAGTCCCAATCCCAGTCCCAGTCCGTCTTTGGTCTACTTCCCGGAAAAAGGATCATAAATACTAATATAGGCAAATTTATATACCAAATTTCAGTCGGAACAATTTGGCGGGACGAGACCTACTTGCTTTATGCCGACTCCGAACGGCATCTGCAAGGCAGAAGAGTTTTCACTGAGAGCTTTTCATGGCAAAAGTACACTCGGAGTGCTTGCCAAACACTGCCGAGGGCCGATCCCGCTTACAAAAATTTTCTTCTAATTGAAAAACCTTGTTTCTAAAATTGTGATGTTGCTTTGCCCAGAGCGTGAACCCAGGATCTTCGGTGTGGTAGGCAGAGCATGATTCCATCACACACCGGCGGCCGCCTAATCGCTAAATCGAATATCATAATGAAAATTACTTTAAAGCTCTCAGCAACAGCTTTCATTTGATATCCATATTACGCACACATTCTAATGTTACCCTGAACCACGTTTCGGCCTATATCTCGAGACCCAACTCACCAATAGGTATGAAAACTACCCTCTACTAAAGCACTCATCAACAGCTTTCATTTGTTATCTAAACACATTCTAGGGGTACCCGCGTCCACGTTTTGCCCTATATCTCGAAACCCTAGTCACCCAAGGGTACGAAAAATACCCCTGTCAAAATATTCATAAACAGCTTCCATTTGATAGCCATATTGTACAAAAACATCCCAGGATTACCCAGGTCCACGTTTTGATCTCAAGACCCTAGCCAGAACGGGATAAAAATATCCTAGGTCTGTCTCCTGGTTTTAATCTACTTCTCCACCAATTTTCAGCCAAATCGGTTTATCCGTTCTTGAGTTATAAATAGCATAACTAACACCACTTTCTTTTATATATATAGATATTGCATTTTAATATAGGTCTCCAGGTCATCAGGAGGTTACGTAAAACTAAAACGCTAAGCTCTCAAACTGGGACGACTTTTTTTAGATATACTGTTCCCTACAACAAACAAGAAATTAAATGGGGTTACACTGAAATGGCAACCCTTGGTCGGAAAAAAATTCCGAGTCGCTAGGCTTTATAGAACCGGCTGTCGTGATGAGCGCCATCTAGCGACTGTTTCTTTCCTCATGTAGCATTTGTATCAGGTTCTGAAGTACACTCAGAGAAAAACGTCGTTCTAAAATCCAGCACCACCGGACTCAATTCAAGCTTTTGATGTTCTTACTTTTTTGTTCTTGAAAAACGAACGAGAACAGGTTCTTAAAACAACAACCTTGCTCTTGAACTGACGCCATTTTCTTGAAAAGAGAACAGTTGATCTTAAAATATGAACAAATGTTCTATTAATGAGAACGATGTTCTTAAATTAAGAACAATGTTCTTAAATTAATTTAATAATTTGGGAAACATTTTTCTTAAATTAAGTTGAAGAAAAAAGAAACGGTACAATTCGTGTGTACTACAATGTTAAATACAACATTTGGCACAAGGTATCAAGCAGTTGTAGTGGCCCAGCGGATATGATGTTGCGGTTGCGATCGTGTGGCGTGAGTTCGATCACCGACAAACTCTGAAGTTTTTTAAAACATTTTTTTATATTCTATTTTTTTAGCTCTTATTTTTCGTTGAGTTCCATTCACATATGCATAGGTAATTCTGAAACTTCTTATGAAATGTTTTAAGCATATATTCAGATTGCATCAATAAAAAGAAGAATTTCTCAATAAGAGAAATACATGAAAAAATGCATATTATGCGTTTTTTTTTATTCTTTTGGACTTTAATAATAGTTTTTTTGTTATTATAGATAAATGGGTACTAATTGGAAAAAACTACCTTCCCACTCCCACAAAGGTCAAGCACACACCCGTTCTTGAATTGAGACCGAAAAATGTTAAATCGACCACAAATCGATCTCGAAGCGTGAGAACGAAAAATCGTATTTTAAGCACAAATAGTGCTTGAAATGAGCACAGAAGGTTCACACATCAATACCAAACTGGTCATAAAATACGAACGGTGTGCTTGGAAAAACTGTTCTTAAAACAAGGCTGTTGGTCACGAGTTAAGAAAAAACGTACTTAACAGACTTTTGTCAACGAATGTACTTAATTTTGAACTTGTTTCGTTCGTGTTAGAACGATTTTTTTCTCTGAGTGTATGTTCCGAAGTTTCAAGACACTAGCAATACGGGAAGTTAATCAAAAATATATAGCAAAATTTATTGATTTTGTACTGAAATGAAACATGAAAGTGATTTCATTTAAAGGAAGTAAAAAGTGGTATATTTCGACGTGCTAAGATCTGTTAATCTCGACCACCTGCAAATTTTCTGTAAGTTCTCTAAATTCCTAAATAAATTGTCAGTTCATAATAATTTTTCGAGTTTTAAACAAATCTTTTGGCGGTTTGGGGTAGAAGGGCCTAAGATTTGGAATAAAACTATTTAGATTATCAAACTTACCCAATTTGGGGTTGACTTAAAAAAAAACTAATTCATTTTAAGTTTTTGCGACACCCTAATATAGATATTTATATGTAGATATACATAAATAAATTATCTATCGCCCTTAGTCAGCTCTACGCTTTTTACGTTATAATAATAAACTGATAATCATGTGGCCTGGATCATAAATTATTTCTCTTTTATTAACATATTTAAAATAAAAAACACACTTCTGTATTTACTAAATGTATATAAAGTTGTTATATATTTTAAACACCGGATATGGTATCAATAGCTAAGAAATGACTGCCTTTGTTCGCCGCTAGCTTATCAATTTCTACATTTTCTACATATATATTAGGGTGGGTCGATTTTTATGGACGAAAGTTAACCGATATCGCGCCATCAATTTTTCGATAGGATTTGGGCTCAGGAAAAAAAATTCCACTACGAATATACAAAAAAATTATTTTCGAGTTTGCGAAATTTCATTTTTTTGACTTTTTTCGACTTTGATTTTTAAGGTTTTTTTTCACGACCTAGTAAAAAAATTTTCATATGTAGGGTACACAACCGACCCAAAAATGTCCGCTAAAAACGTTGGCGATAACAGTTTTTTGAAAATTTTACAATCAAATGAAAATTTTATAGTAGGCCATGAAAAAACCTTAAAACTCAAAGTCGAAATAAGTAAAAAAAATTTAATTTCGCAGGCTGGAAAATAATTTTTTTGGGTATGCGTAGTGTAACTTTTTTTCCTGAGCCCAAATCCTATCGAAAAATCGATGGCGCGATATTGGTAAATAAATCGACCCAGTCTAATATACATCCACATTCATATGGACACTCCGAAGAAAAGTTGTAAAACGTTTCCGTCTGCAAGGCACTAGAGAATCACTTCCTAAGCAGATCTGCCTGGAACTTGCGTTCCGCTAATAGTGCTTCCTGTGTTCCTTTTCGAGGAGCGAGTTGGCTAAGTCTTATCAAACAACCTGTCCCTGCGGAATCGAAAAGCGAGACAAGTCTTACTGAAATTATTGGCCCAGATAACTCTGCTTCACAACCAGAAGAGGTCTATACGATCCGGACCCGTGCGCATCTTGCGCAACCAATATAAAGCCTCTTATCAAATATCAATCAATTAAAATTTACAACTTGCGCTGCCATCTAGCGTTTGATAGCAACTCCCAGTAATGCAGTGCAAATATTCACAATAGTGCCATAGTACAAATAGATTTCTTTGTGTACTCACAATCGTTTATTTTTAACAAATTATTTTAATAAAATATAGCTAAACAAACTCACTACGACCAAATTTGCCCAAAGCTCGCTAATAGCCAGAATCTCCATCTTTACAACCAAAACTTTATTTATGTGTATATTTGGATCCCAAATAAGAGTGAAAGAGACCGGTACATAAAAACAGCAATTACAAATAATATATATGTGACCCGGTCTATGAAAAGGTGGCTTATGACTCAAAAAAAAAAAAGAAGAGCACAAACGTCCTGAAGAAATACATTGTTTATCTTTAACAGCTGTTTCTCGCAATTTCTATTTTGAGTCATAAGCTACCTTTTCATAGGCCGGGTCACATATGATTAATACCGTTGTGGCTTTAACGTTTGAATTTTGTGTGAGCCCACAAAGAGTTAATTAAGTTAAAGATTATTTCAAATTTTTTCGATAACTAATCTTGGGAATGAAGGATGTACGAAACCTTAGAGAAAATTTTTTTTTTCATACTTATTGCGAATATTCAATATTACATACATATGTAAGTATTTACATATAAGCACTTTTATTATATATTTATATTTTAACCATTTGATAATAACTTGAATCTTAACCTTGTCATTGAAACTTAATCAACAAATATATTAAACTAGCAGACCCTTCAGACGTTGTTCTACCCTAAATTTGATCTATCTGCATACATTTTAATAAGCTTTTCCGTCTAACTCTGCCCTCCCCCCTCTTCACTTTTTCTTTATCCTTTTATTTACTCCTCCCTCCGTCTTTTTTACTTCATCTATCTCTATCTTCGTCTCACTCTATCTCTTCTCTATCTAGTCTCCTTCTCCTTCCCTCTTTTCCCTCCTCTCAAGTTTTTCACACTCTTCTTAATCCCTGATTGCCAGTCCCAGAGGGTGGTATGCATTTTGTTCCAGTCCCACTCCGAGTCTCAGTCCCAGTCCTAGTCCTAATTCCATTCCCAGCCCGTCTCTGGTCTACTTCCCGGAAAAAAGCATCGTAAATACTAACATGTATAGGCAAATTTATATACCAAATTTCAGGCAAATCGAATAGGACATATGTATGTATGTAAAAAGGTATGTGGGTATTATTAATTCATGTCTTTATTTCGGCTTCGCATGCATATTTATCAGTTTTGCAAGGTTGATGCGACTAAATCGAATATCACAATGAAAATTACTTTAAAGCTCTCAGCAACAGCTTTCATTTGATATCCGTATTACACCCACATTCTAGGGGTATCCGGGTCCACGTTTTGGCCTATATCTCGAGACCGTAGTCACCCGGCGGTATAAAGCTTACTCTGTACTAAAGCACACATCAACAGCTTCAATTTGATATCCATAATGTAAAAACACATCCTAGTGTTACCCTGGTCCACGTTTTTGCCTATATCTCGAAACCCTAGTCACCCACGGGTACGAAAAATACCCCGTATCAAAGTACTCATAAACAGCCTCCATTTGATACGCATATTGTACAAACATATCCCAAGATTACCCAGGTCCACGTGTATCCTATGTCTGTCTCCTGGTTCTAAGCTACCCCTGCACCAATTTTCAGCCAAATCTGTTCATCCGTTCTTGAGTTATAAAGAGTGTAACTAACACCACTTTCTTTTATATTTATACTTACATCACATTGGAAACTTCAAAAATAACAGTATTTCTCCACTCTTTAATGGATGTTATTATACATACAAACCTTCCTCTTCAATCACTCTATTAAAAAAAAACGCATCAAAATCCGTTGCGTAGTTTTATAGGTTTAAGCATTCAAAGGGACATAGGGACAGAAAAAGCGACTTTGTTTTATACTATGTACTGATAGTGATAGTGATACATGCAAAAATACCAAAAAATTAATCTCTTGTTTAAGAATTTTAAGGAAATGTTCAATATTTTTAACGAAAGAATATTTTTCAAGAGATGTATGCATTCTTAACCATTTATGTTGCATTAACTTGGCAACAACGCATAAATATGTCAAGCTGATATGATATGAAAATACATACATACATCCATACATATAAATGTAATCCCGAAGTTAAATAACGCAGCGAATTCTATGTATGTACGTATGTGTCGCATCACGTCTCACTCAAAAGCAATTTGCTCGCACAGTTGACACCGAACAATCACGCACACGAATTTTTTGGTAAAAATGTTACTTTTGTTTAAACAATTTGGCTGATATAAGAAAGGAATCAAGTATTTTTTTTTTTTTGATGCAGATCGAAGGTAAATATTTCAAAGTTTTACTGAAAAGTAGAATTTTTTAGATCCATCCATCCGTTAATGAGTTATAGCTGTGTAGACAAGAATTTTATGATTTTTTACTACATTTTGGCAATTTGCCACGCCCCTATAATATATATCATCAAATTATATTAACTGTACCGTCTCACGTAGCTAAGCTTTAAAATGCAAAAAACCGTTTCAAAATCAGCATTCTGTGTGAAGTTATGTGCATACATGGCATTTAGCGACTTTATTTTATAAGATTTATAGATATATATGTAAGCACATATGGGTATACAAACCTATGATAAAAATTAAAATTTTTAATTATATGATATTTTAAAGGTTACTTACTTACTTACGTACTTAATTGGCGCTTAACCATTCAAACGATTATGGCCGTCCAACAAGGCGCGCCAGTCGCTTCTTCGCTGGGTTACCTGGCGCCAATTGGTCACATTAAAAGAATTTAAATCGGCTTTCACCTGGTCTTTCCAGTGGAGGCCACGCTCTTCCTCTGCTGCTATAGGCGGGTTCCGATAGAAGTAATTTCTTAACCGGGTCATCATGTATCATTCGCATAACATGCCCTAGCAAGTATAGCAGTAGCGTTTTAGTTCGCTGAACTATGTTGATGGCTGCTTAAATATCGTACAGCTCATCATTAAATCTTCTTCGCTACTTGCCGTCGCTAATGCGTAGAGGTTGGCAAATCTTTGGAAGAACTTTTCTCTCAAACACTCCCAGAGCCGCTTTATCTGATGTTATCATGGTCCACACTTCTGCACCATATAGCAGGACCGGTACGATAAGTGACTTGGAGAGCATGACTTTCGCTTCCTGAGAGAGGACTTTACTTTTCAACAGTGTACCTAGTCTAAAGAAGCATTTATTGGCAAGAGTGATTCTTCGTTGGATTTAAGAGCTGATGTTGTTGTTTGTGTTAATGCTGTTTCCCAAATAAACGAAGTCTTCTACTATATCGAAATTAAGGCTGCCGACAGTGGCGTAGTTGCCAAGGCGCAAATGGGCTAAATCCTTGCTCGAGAACAGCAGGCACTTAGTTTTGTCCTCATTCACCATCAAACCTCCTTTCCGATTTTTTTTCCAGTTTGGAGTATAGTATGCAGAACTTACGACTCGGGTGTTCAGGCCAATTTTAAACGTTACATATTACAAATATATGTATGTACGTATATATGATCATGTCAATTCAGAAAATACCAGTAAAACATAAATTCTTAAATCCAAGTCCTAAATGTTCAAATAATATAATAAATAAATAAGTCCATGTCATACACACGGCTTAAAATCGTACTGCGGCAAATATAAATTTTAATTTCTTTTAACTCTTTGTTATTTATATTCTGATAAGAAGGTGTCAGTATGTTTACGTGATAAAATTCAAATAACTGATTTATATCGGACTATGGCTGATCACTAAAAGTCACGAAAATAATGCATTGCAATTATGGAAGCGATTAAAGTATATTTGTTTTGCAACTCCCCGCAAATGGGGGACTGCTAGGTATATTGTTGTAGTAAATACATTAGGGTCATCACATTTTGACCCTTGTGTAACATCCCTTAACCGTCTCGAACCAGGACCAAAATTTACATTTGATTTTTTTTTTCTATTATCGTTTGAAGGGGTGAGACTGGAAGAAATCTTTTATTTGATTTATAAAGAGCACCCTAATATATATACATACTGTGACTAATATTACCATCACTAAGCGATACTATCATCACTAAACCGATACTAAGCAGCCACTCGTATGTACGTAAGCAAATCAATCATCATTTACAGTGTAAATTTTACACACATGCATACAAGGCAGCGGAGAGATACTCACAAACGAATGTCATCATCAGCCGACGTAGTACTCACATATACACACGCATATAGCTACAAATTACAAATATACATGTATATGATTGGTAACCAAGCATGAAGTTCACGAAATTACTAGACCTTAGGAGAAATGGGTGAACGAGGAAACCGAAAGTATAAAAGCAGCGCAAGCTGAGACATACCTAATCAGTTTTGATTTAAACACGCTTTTGGTTGTGGAGAATAATTGTGAAGTACTACTTTCAAAGTAATCTTAATAAAGACCAGTTTGCAAACCTAAATATAGTAGTGATTTATTCGACAATTTAGCGATTCGAACGTTAAATCTCTAAATTCGTTACAATACTAACTATTTGATATCGGATATGTGTTCTGGGGAAAATCGAAATTCCTTCACAAATGCTTGTGAATACCTTCCATAAACACGAAAGGGTTATTGTTGTTGTGCCAGTACCTTACGCTGTCTACCCGTCACGACCATTCACGAATTTTCATTGAAAGAAGAAATGAAAAGTTTCATACAAAAAAGCACTCAATAAACGCTCATGAAAAATTTCATTTGACCAGCAGTATCTACCTCTCAACTCATACGCTTTCTGCTACCTTTTTCTAAAGATTTTTTAAGGACACGTGCACAGGTTTCGCTAAGAAATATACATGGCGGAGCCATAAAGCGCGAGGAGCTTGAGCTGCTAGCCACCAGGAATAGCACCCGCAAATTTTGCCAAAAAACTCGGCGACAGACAGAATGTTTCAAGTACGGCGCAAACTCATTTAAGAACGAAAACGGCGACCTTGTAAGCCATACCCAGATAGTACTTAGATTATGGGGGAAACACTTCTCTGCGCTCTCTTAAATGGACACGGCGATGTACCGCCCGATCCTTCAATCTATTTTGATGGAATTAATGTTAACAATAACCAGATTGAAAAACAACAAGGCCGCTATTAACCAGCTTCTTTGTAAAATATGGTCAGACGAATGCATGCCTAACGATTGGAATCTAAGTGTTCTTCGCCCAGGCCACATCCAGGGCATCCTGAAAAATGCGCCAACTATCGCGGAATCAGCCGCATAATACCGCATATAAGGTCTGCAAGCGTATTGTGTGAAAGATTGAAGCCCACCGTGAATCGGCTGATCTGCGCGGCTTCAGTCCTGGTAAATCTACCATCGACCAGCTTTTCACTATGCGCTAAATCTTGGAAAAAAAAACCGCGAAAGAAGAATTGACAGAGAAAAAAAAAAGAATTGAGACTCAAAGCACCCTTCGACAGCGCGAAAAATATCTGCCTAAATGCCGATATGCCGAAATTGGGAAGAACCTCTCCGATCCTTTTGGAACTAAACATTGGGGCGACCCTCATCGTTCGATTTCTTTAATTCGATGGTGGAGAAAATTATACTAGCTGCAGAATTTAACCGCTTTCTAACAATATTCTATAAAAGCGTGCAAATACTGGCGTATGCTGACGACATTGATATCATCGGCCTGAAGGCACGTGCCATAAGTTCTGCTTGCTCCAAACTGGAAAAGAGTCAGCACATTTGCGTGTTGGCATCCACGTCAGTTGGCAGTCATAATTGCGAAGTAGTAAACGAATAATATTATTGATGTGACCAATTGGCGCAGGTTACGCAACGAAGAAACGCCAGCCTTGTTGGACAGGAGAAAGTAAGGATCCTTACAGGTGACGGCCAGAAATCGACTGATTTCAACTTCCGGTTCAGTACACTTTTGATATTATGTAGTCCATCCAATTACAAAAACAAAGTGTCAGTATTCATAAGAAAAATGACTTCAATAGATTGAGATCACAGTAGCATTGGGGTTAGACAACTTAGTTTTCTGGAGCATGTGAGGAATTGGTTTGCATTGTTTGGAGCATCTTCTCATTCGGGACATACATTAGGTGAGTTAAACTTCTGACTGGTACACCCTAAGTAACAGCATTCCCTAGCCGAAAGGCCATTCGCAAGATTTACCGCTTTTCACCCTTCAGCTCATCGATGTGTTTCGTTATCCACCTGGCGGCATTTTTAAGTAAAGCAGTTGTCTATGAGTACAGTCACGTCAACTGAGTCAATGAATTTTCTGGAAACCAAAGACAATCGTGAAAATCTGTAGACAATGATGAAACAAATATGCTCTTTGAACAGTCTTTCAAAATTCACGTTTGTTTTTGTTTTGTTTACTGCTCGGTGATAACATTATTCTGGCAGTACTCGCCCAAAGCATTTCCTTTAGGTTTGACGATGCGTATTTCATACCCATGCCCAGGTGATTCATAAAATTTAACAAAGAAAGGTGGTTAGCAATCTGCAACTTAGTGATATCAACCTTGCACAGTGTTTCGTGTAGAACAAGCTAGCTGGACAAAAACAAAGTTCTTATTCCAAGAAAAGTGTAATGAGAAATGAAAGAAAACAAACAAAATAACGGGATTTTTGCTTTTTTTTGATATTTTTTCTCATATATATTGAGTAATTGAAGTAAGAAGGCAGGAGTGGCCGTAAAATGCATTGATTAATTTGCAAAATTCTTGTTGAATATTAAGCTTCATATTTCTTTTAAGTGAACACTTTTACATATATAATTTTTTTGATGGATTCTAAGCTCGAAGGTAAGTAAAATTTTTTAATAGTAATTCTTTCGCAATTAGAGTATTTTCAATATATTTAACATTCCGTTATTAAGAAGAAAAGGTATTTTTTTCTCTATATTTTTAACTTTAGGGACAAACAAGTTACATACATCCGCCGACATCCGGGCTAAATTTTACATATGTTATAGTCGCAAGTAATCTCTAATAGTCCAAAGAAAAAACCATTGCGAATTCTTTGCACATCTATTTAAAATTTTTTTTTTGTAGACTTAGTTATCTCTACATATAAAATAGGATGTATGTACGTACCAGCTCCGACGAGATATTTGAACCTTTAAAGCTGATCTACAAACGGCAAAACCAATCCCCAGGTACAGGGAATAAACACGTAGCCATAAAACACACAAAAATAAACGCGCAAGGTCCACAAGAGCACACCAAAAGCAAAAAGGCGAAGATCACTGACTTCAACCTGCCACAACCTACCGCACCAGTCACCAAGGCATAAAAACAGGTACATACAATGGATTGATGAAGATAAACCAAAACCAGGTTTCGGCAATACCAATGACGGCAACACTGCTCGTAGGTTTTTCGAAAATTCTGAGGCTAGTGCTGAGATTACGGGATTGAATGTAACGCTCATCAAAAGATTCGACACTCTCCTTCTCGCATTAGCATCTGGGTACAATATAAATATCCAAAGATTTGAAAAATTTGCGGTCGAGACTAAAAAACTATACATAGATCTCTATCCATGGTTTAATATGCCTGTTACAGTTCATAAATTCTTAGTGCATAGTACTGAAATTATAAAATCAGCAATTTTACGTATTGGTCAACTTTCCGAGGAAGCACAGGAAGACCGTAACAAAGATTTGAGACGATTCAGGGATTATAACACACAAAAGCAGACGCGTGAAGCCACAAATAGAGATCTTATGAATATGGTGCTTATAACATCGGATCCTTTAGTTAACAGTTTTAGGGAGATACCTAAGAAAAAATTTAAAATTCTGACTTCAGAAGTCTTAAATTTACTGTCCCCCGATAATGTTGAGGAGTCAATAAATACCCCAGTTGTTTCAAGCTTTCACATTAGTGTTGCTGATGTTCATGACTATTCCACAAGTGACTCATCCAATGAAAGTGATGATAGCGAATAATAACATAATTATAAAAGATAACCTACCCTATAACTTTTTGTTGGATCAGGTTTTATTCAATTTAAATCTATTGTCTTTTCTACTTTCTATGATACTTTACTTTTAAGTTTTTGTAATAAGTAATTTTGACATAATTAATTTAATTATTTACATTGTTATTATTATTATTGTAATTCACTTTTACATTCCTGACTGGTGCTATAAAATAATTCTTTAAAAATTGTAGTGCCAGGATAAATACTCAAATAAATACAAAATATGTATGTACATATGTACAGTCACTCACATAAATAAGTAGACACCCCTTTTTGGATAATTCTTACAATTTTCGCTTTCGCAAATTTATTTTAACTAATTTCCCATAAGAAAATTTGTCACGATCTATAACAAAAACTAAATTATATTTAAAAAATTCGACGAATTTTCATAAAAAATTTTTATTTTTTTTTTCCGAATTTTTAGAATTTTTTAGAGTATTGAGATTTGTATTCCATTCAATTTAAGTACAATAAAGTAATATTTTTAAGTCCTTTAAATTTTTTTGGATCTATGTCACTTATTCACATGAGTTACTGTATATGAAATAAGCAAATGTATGCATATGAAGTAAAATTTTGGAAAAAAATAAAAAAAAAGAACATATGGCTGAAAAAAATGACGTAGTTGTAATAAATGACTGCATATGAAACGGAAAATCTCATAAAATAATTTTGTCCAGCTAACTTGTTCTACACGAAACACTGTGCAATGGTATGCGTCATCCACCTTGAGTATTAGGGTGGGTCTAAAATATTCACCAAATATGACCTCCTAAATTGATTGGGAAGGATATGTCCATAACAGTTTTCCATTTTCATTTTAGGCTTACATTGTTTAGAGCTTGCAATGGGCGTCAATGGTAATGTCGGGTCATAAAGCGAAGCATTAGGGCGTCTGTCGAACATAGATTTGGTGTCGGAATTTCATTTCAAAGTATCAAATACTTAAGTCATGCTCTGCCAGATTTACCAAGACAGAATAGCAATCAGCTAAGTTTAAAGGCCCAATGAAATTTCCTTAACCCTAACGCCATAATCATAACCATATTTTTACTTATCCCGGTCTGGTTATCTAACCCGAACTAAGTAATCGATTAATTATTCATGTGTGTATTGCGTATGTTGCAGCTCAGATCTCACGTGATTTTCCATTAATTACTTTTCATTTGAATTTTGCTTTTGAATATGCATTTACGTAATTATAATGTTTGTACATATGTTGGTCTTATGTAAGTAATCTATGGAGCGATTAACTATTTTCATTTATTGTAAAGATGATAAAGTTATTCAAATTCAATTTCAATATACACATGTGATCTCATACATTCATATGTACATATCCATACACAGGCGACCTATGATGTCCGATTTGGCTCATATACTGTTCGGAAGAAGTCACATCAAAATATTTTGTAGTTCGAGGAGGGACAAGCATACGTGGCGCAAAGCCGAGTAAAGTCTTTGGAAGGATTATGTATTGAGGACTTAGACTGTAACAAATTGTCAGGAAAGAGTCCGTGTAATGAGGCCCGACGAGAGGGGGCGGGGGATTCCCCCGGCGCCGGGGTTTCTGAGGGGGCCCGCAATTTAGAGCTACTAAGACATTTTTTTCAATTCAGGAGAGCCTTTAGTTGTACCATGTGCATTTCGGAAAATATAAATTACCGTTATTTGTAATCCCTGAATTAAAGTAAATTAGTGACTGTGTAAATGCACATATCACGCATAATTGTGTTCACCATTCAGGTTCCGAATCCGATTCGACTATTGATAATGATTTTTTGCCTGGGCCTTCGAACAGTGAGGAGACAATAAAAACATCAAACAAAAATGTATGTTTACATGAATCCGAAATCGTAAAGTTTCGTAGTGACACTGATGAAGGTTCATCTTCAAAAAGTCTTCCAACAATACCACCAACTCTGTATCAAAGTGCAGATTATTTAAACGACTTCTACATCGGTACCGTGAATGATGAGTTTTTGCGATCTGAAGAAGTCAACGAAATAATTCGCCGAGGTCAACAAAAGTGTCCTGTTATTTTTCCACGTGATCGTCATGACGACGCATTTTCTATCTCGTTGTTAAACAGAATCTTGCCAAATGGAGAGAAAGTGGAGCGTGACTGGTTAGTGTGGAGTGCCAGTAGCAATGCTTTTTATTGCCTACCATGTCGTCTGTTAAGCACCAATACTTTAAATCGACCTAAAATTTGTTGTCCTTGCGAATATTCGAAATTCCAGGTATGGAAGAAGCTATACGATAAACTGCCATCACACGAAAATACTCAAGATCACATTAAATTTTATATTCAATGGCGATCTTTACAAAAACTAATTGAAAAGGAGGCTACAATTGATACACTTATCAATGAACAGCTAATCACTGAAACTCAAAAGTGGAAAGAAATTTTATATAGAATTTTGGACACTATTTTATTTTTGGGTGAAAGAGGCCTAGCTTTCAAAGGCGAAAGTATATATCTTGGTGAACGAAACGATGGACATTTTTTGGGCATCTAAGATCTCATAAGCCATTATGATCCGATATTGAGAGATCATTTGAAGAAAGTTAGGATTTCACAACAGCAGCACAAACGTTTACAAGTTCACTATCTTTCCCCAGACATTCAGAACGAGTTTATAGAAATTTGTGCAAAGCACGTGGGGGAAACTATACTAGATCAAGGCAAGAAAGCCAAGTATTTTGCTATTATCTTTGATGCTATGCCTGATGCTGGTCACGTTGACTACGTTCGTTTTGCGCTAACTCCATTTCAATTCGAAAGCACCAAATTTTACAATTCAAGAACGGTTTTTGGTTTTCGTGAATTGTAACCAAAAAACTGGTCAGAAAATTGCTGATCTAATTTGCCATACTTGATTGAAGATTGTCGTGCACAAGGGTACGATAACGGCGCCAATATGAAAGGAGCTTACAACGGAGCACTATGTCACATTCTCGACAAAAACTGGAATGCTGATTACCCGCCTCGTGCAACCCACAGTCTCAATTTATGTGGTGTTTATGGTACAGAATGTTGTACGGCTGCAATAACATTCTTCGGAGTTGTACAAAAATGTTTACTATTTTCAGCAGAAGTCCACAACGATGGGACATCCTCAAAAAAAATGTACCGAGCTCTCTTCATAGTCTTTCAGACAAAAGCCAAATTTGAATGTATCTTGCTGTCCTCAATTTGGTTCAAAATACTGGCTACCATTAATGAAAGAAACGTGGTCCTACAAGCTAGAGACGATAACATAGATGTTGATGTCGGACATCTAGATGCCTTATTAGCTGATTTGAAGTTGATCAGGAACCAATGGGAAACAATTTTAAACGAATGCAAAGCAGTTGCTATTCAATTGAACATCTCGCCAAAGTTTCCGAACATTCGAAAGAGAAAACCCAAAAGGCGTTCTGAAGATAATTTAAATGAGATGGTTACGGATCATTCAGAGTCGGATTTTAAAAACAATACATTCCTGGTGATTGTTGATTCGGTAATTACTGGCATTATTGAACGATTTGCAGCTATGAGAAATTTGAGCGAGACGTTTTCCTTTTTGTGGCAATTTGAAGACATGGATGAAACTATGGTTCGGGCGAGTGCAGCAAAATTTGTCGAAAAATATAAGTCGGACATTTCTCAAAGCTTAGAATGTGAAATAATTCACTTAAAACACATTTACGAAGCAAATTTTGATAAAGATCTTTCACCATTGGAATTTCTAAATGCCATCTATGTTCAAAATCTGTATACAATTTTCCCCAACATTTGTGTTACTTTACGTATGTTTTGCACTATACTTGTCACTGTAGCTAGAACAGAACGTTCCTTCAGCGTCCTTTCAAGAATCAAAAACTTTCATGGATCGTGTTCATCTCAAGAGCTAGTTTCAGGACTTGCCACGCTTTGTGTTGAATCCGTTTTCGCAAGACAGTTAAATCTTGATATTATTATAAAAAATTTTGCAGCGAAAAAAGCAAGAAAAGCCACTCTTTTATATCCGAATGAATGATGTTATGCGAATGAAAGATGTCACTCCGGCCAAGAAAGTGTTTCTATCGGAACCCGCCTATGGAACAGAGATAGAGGGCGGCACCCACTCCGTTGGAAGGACCAGGTGGAAAACGATTTAAACTCCCTTGGTGTGACCAATTGGCGCCGGTTGACAGAGATAAGGAGCTACTGGCGCGCCTTGTTGGACGGCCATAACCGTTTAAACGGTTAAGCGCCAATTAAGTAAGTACGTAAGATATCCGACCTTCTATATTGAATAATTAAAATTTATAATCATCATTAAATTTATCAGAAATGTATTAAAATGTTACCAAATAACTGGAAAAGATTATTTGAAACAACATGTGTCTGCTAAAAGAGAATTTTATTTCTACGTTACTATAACACAGTATAAATAGTAAATATTCTGTGTTAATTTTATTTTCAGCTCTTAGTCCAAAAATCATTTAGTTGATGTGGCAAAAATTTTTTTTGATGTAATCCATCAATAATGATTCATGAATGAGACGTCATTAATTGAAATTAATCAAATTTATTAGTGGATTTTTTATAAGGGGCCCGTAAATTGTTTCGTCCCGGGCCCGGTTTTTCTGTCTACGGCTCTGTCCATACATATGTTTGTATAACCTCTCTGAAGTTGGCAAGACAACTTTTACGTGGAAAAAAATTACCTATTGGGAAAATTGCCGTGAATTTGCCGTAATTTATCCGTGAAACAAAAAAATTTGCCGTGGCCATATTTTAGAAAATACAGGGTGGCACGCTAACTTCACGTGAAGTTGGCGGTGCACCATAAAAAAAATTTGAAATTTTTTTTTTCGAATTTATAAAATATGCCACTTACCTACGGCAAATTTACGGCAAATTCGCGTGCAAGAATTAAATTCCTAGCTGGCCTCTAAGGTGGGTTTCTGAGGGTGGCACGCTAACTTCACGTGAAGTTGGCGGTGCACCATAAAAAAAAATTTGAAATTTTTTTTTTCGAATTTATAAAATATGCCACTTACCTACGGCAAATTTACGGCAAATTCGTGTGCAAGAGTTATTTTCCTAGCTGGGCTCTAAGGTGGTTTTCTGAGGGTGGCACGCTAACTTCACGTGAAGTTGGCGGTGCACCATAAAAAAAAATTTGAAATTTTGTTTACGAATTTATAAAATATGCCACTTATCTACGGCAAATTCGTGTGCAAGAATTATTTTCCTAGCTGGCCTCTAAGGTGGTTTTCTGAGGGTGGCACGCTAACTTCATGTGAAGTTGGCGTGCCACCCTGTATTTTCTAAAACATGGCCGCGGAAAATTTTTTTGTTTCACGTATTATTCACGGAAAATTTACGGCAAATTCACGTGCAATAATTATTTTCCTAACTGGTGTCTAAGGTGGGTTTCGAAAAGTGCCACGCTAACTTCACGTGAAGTTGGCGGTGCACCATAAAAAAAAGTCAAATTTTTTTTTCGAAATTATATAATATGCCACTTATCTACGGCAAATTCGTGTGCAAGAATTATTTTCCTAGCAGGTCTCTGAGGTGATTTTCTGAGGGTGGCACGATACTTCACGTGAAATTGGCGTGCCACCCTGTATTTTCTAAAATATGGCCACGGCAAATTTTTTTGTTTCACGGATTAATTACGGCAAATTCACGGCAATTTTCCCAATAGGTAATTTTTTTCCACGTAAAAGTTGTCTTGCCAACTTCAGAGAGGTGTTTGTATATATGGTATTTATACGCATCTAGTCAACCAGCATATTGGGGATTGTTCACAGAGCGCAAGTCTCTGGCGAGCTGAGGTTTGGAATGACACATTTTTGACACATCAACGGTATAACATACAGTTTTTGCACTATTTCCCTTACTAACTCTCACTACCAGTAAAACTATCAAAAAACTCCCACTTCCACCTCAACTCCCCTATATATGTGTAGAATATCTAAAACAAATATAGAATAGCTGTTTCAAATAGTTGTGAAGACATTGCTATTTTAGCCTTTGCCATATACATAGATTGTAAAAAAGGTGAATATACTCAAATATCATTTCTATGGAAGTTTATTCACTATGATTACAGATGTTTGGGTTGGAACAGTAGACACTTAGTGTAGTGCTCGAGTACAAAAACATAGTTAGAACGTTAACTAGTAATTGACTTGAGAATGATTAGAGCACTAATGCAAATTTGATTTATATTAGAGTCCCAGAATAGAATTTCTTTAGGCATAAATTGGAGAACTATAGTTTTTCCGATTTGAAAATTCCTATTCCAGTATTGTTTAAAAGCTTAGAGAACGGGGCTAGAGCTCTATTGCCTTAAAGCACTATTTTGAAAATAACACAGCCTCGTCGAAAATAAGTTTTATTTCCCGCCGATAAGATAGGTCAGATTAGGGGCGTGTGCGGACTTGCTTTCTCTGAAGAGCTTAAGAGAAAGATGCACCTTCCCAACCTCTGGCAGACTGTCGAAAAACCGTACGCCCAGAAATCTGAGCCGTCTTGTTTGCAGTCCTAGAGTTCGGCAGAAAAAGTGATGAATCGACTCCTCTTCTTTCTTATCCTGATTGCTGCTGCAGAGGATGCTTGTTAGTATTGGTACAATAGTTCAATAACCTGTGAATACACCCGTAAGTACTATCATTGTAGATTTGCGTAGCTTGAGAAGAAAGCTAGAAAATGCATTCAACTACGTCACTCTTTTAACATACACCCTTTTAACATATCTACTGGACTGCCTAAAAAATCGCTGGCTCACGTATGAAACAAATCAAGGCCAGAGAACTGTAAGGATAATAGGCGAAGCAGCAGCAGGGATCGGTGCTAGTTCCCGAACTAACTGATTCCCCAGCTGGAGCCATGGTTGGAGCGGCCACGCAGAGAGTTCGGCAATATCTCTATGGAATGCGCGAGGTAGAAAATCCGGACTGTCTATATTGTGGTTTGATAGACGACGCACTCCACACCTTTTTCGGATGCGATCACTTCGCACAGCAACGAAAAAGGGTGGAAGTAACACCGTATAGTGTCATCCATAAGATTACCTGCGAAAGTGACACATCCCATGTGGTCAGCAGATACGTGAGGAATATTTTTTTCGCGAAACGGGAAGGTTGTTGGATAGCCCAATAACTTGAGAGTAGCCAAAGAGCTCACGCAGCATGCTTAAAGTAATGTAAAACGCGGACGCAGGAGCGTAAAATGCGCGCGCCGTGTGAGATACAGTTTAAGTAGGTAGCTCATCAAGTAGAAGAGGCTCGCTGCTATAGAATAACTATAGTACCGAAGCTTAACCCACCCGGTTAGTGCATAAAGCATTTCCTCCTTCCACGTAACAAACAACAACAACAAAAATTCTTAGAAATGGAATTTTGTAAAAAAATTTGATACAGGGAATTTGGTAGACGGTGATATTTCATAAAATTGGCAGCAAGATTATAAATTCCAAACATAGGGCAAGCATTTTCTTGGTTTTGCATTGTCGCTCGGATCTTAAATATGTTTCAAGACTCTAGGCACACCGCGAAGTTGCGTAAAACTGTATCTCACGACTTAACTGGTGTTGAAGTTTTTTCCAAATATTTGAGATACATATTCATGCGCCACCTAGCGGAATTCTCTTGCCTTATACTCCATTTGCAGCGAGTTCTGAACCATGTGCCAAGTAAGTTGTAAGTATCTAGTTCACCAGGAAGTTACTTGGAAACGATCAGCTTGTACGAATTTTCTAAATATCTCGACACTTTCTCCACCTGACAGAATTTTCCCACCCTTATTGGATTCTGAAGCATGCTCGGATTTCCTGCTCTCTAACTGAACGGTGAGTAAGTTGTAAATAGATTAAAAGATTTCACAGACTCGTAAAAATTTTCTTAATATCTACATCCATGTGACCATAGGAAGTCTGTACTCTAAATTAGTCAAAATTATAAAGCAAACCATTTCGGGAACAATTTAATATGACCACTCACTTTGAATATTCTACGCCATCAATAACCACCAATAAATATGCAATGAAAACTGGCAACTTTTGAAAGTTTGTTTGGCTTTCGTAGTTTTTTATACTCAGTTGAGCAGAGCTCACAGAGTATATTAAGTTTGATTGGATAACGGTTGGTTGTACATATATAAAGGAATCGAGATAGATATAGACTTCCATATATCAAAATAATCAGGATCGAAAAAAAATTTGATTGAGCCATGTCCGTCCGTCCGTTAACACGATAACTTGAGTAAATTTTGAGGTATCTTGATGAAATTTGGTATGTAGGTTCCTGAGCACTCATCTCAGATCGCTATTTAAAATGAACGATATCGGAATATAACCACGCCCACTTTTCGATATCGAAAATTTCGAAAAACCGAAAAAGTGCGATAATTCATTACAAAATACCGATAAAGCGACGAAACTTGGTAGATGAGTTGAACTTATGACGCAGAATAGAAAATTAGTAAAATTTTGGACAATGGGCGTGGCACCGCCCACTTTTAAAAGAAGGTAATTTAAAACTTTTGCAAGCTGTAATTTGGCAGTCGTTGAAGATATCATGATGAAATTTGGCAGGAACGTTACTCTTATTACTATATGTACGCTTAATAAAAATTAGAAAAATCGGAGAAGGACCACGCCCACTTTTAAAAAAAAATTTTTTTTAAAGTAAAATTTTAACAAAAAATTTAATATCTTTACAGTATATAAGTAAATTATGTCAACATTCAACTCCAGTAATGATGTGGTGCAACAAAATACAAAAATAAAAGAAAATTTCAAAATGGGCGTGGCTCCGCCCTTTTTCATTTAATTTGTCTAGGATACTTTTAACGCCATAAGTCGGACAAAAATTAACCAATCCTTTTGAAATTTGGTAAGGGCGTAGATTTTATGACGCTAACTGTTTTCTGTGAAAATGGGCGGAATCGGTTGATACCACGCCCAGTTTTTATACACAGCCGTCCGTCTGTCCTTCCGCATGGCCGTTAACACGATAACTTGAGCAAAAATCGACATATCTTTAATGAACTTAGTTCACGTGCTTACTTGAACTCACTTTATCTTGGTATGAAAAATGAACGAAATCCGACTATGACCACGCCCAATTTTTCGATATCGAAAATTACGAAAAATTAAAAAAATGCCATAATTCTATACCAAATACGAAAAAGGGATGAAACATGGTAAGGTAATTGGATTGTTTTACTGACGCGAAATATAACTTTAGAAAAAACTTTATAAAATGGTTGTGACACCTACCATATTATGTAGAAGAAAATGAAAAAGTTCTGCAGGGCGAAATAAAAAACCCTTAAAATCTTGGCAGGTATTACAAATATAAATAAATTATCGGTATCCAACAGATAATGTTCTGGGCCACCCTGGTCCATATTTTGGTCGATATCTGGAAAACGCCTTCACATATACAACTACCACCACTCCCTTTTAAAACTCTCATTAATGCCTTTAATTTGATACCCATATCGTACAAACTCATTCTAGAGTCACCCCTGGTCCACCTTTATGGCGATATCTCGAAAAGGCGTCCACCTATAGAACTAAGCCCCACGCCCTTTTAAAATACTCATTAACACCTTTCGTTTGATACCCATATTGCACAAACTAATTCTAGAGTCACCCCTGGCCCACCTTTATGGCGATATCTCGAAACGGCGTCCACCTATGGAACTAAAGATTACTCCCTTTTAAAATACTCATTAACACCTTTCTTTTGATACCCATATTGTACAAACAGATTCTAGGGTCACCCCTGCTCCACCTTTATGGCGATATCTCGAAACGGCGTCCACCTATGGAACTAAGGATTACTCCCTTTTAAAATACTCATTAACACCTTTCTTTTGATACCCATATTGTACAAACAAATTCTAGGGTCACCCCTGATCCACCTTTATGGCGATATCTCGAAAATGCGACCACCTATACAACAACCACCACTCCCTTTTAAAACCCTCATTAATACCTTTAATTTGATACCCATATCGTACAAACACATTCTAGAGTCACCCCTGGTCCACCTTTGTGGCGATATTTCGAAACGGCGTCCACCTATAGAACTAAGGCCCACTCCCTTTTTAAATACTCATTAACACCTTTCGTTTGATGCCCATATTGTACAAACAAATTCTAGGGTCACCCCTGGTCCACCTTTATGGCGATATCTCGAAACGGCGTCCACCTATGGAACTAAGGATTACTCCTTTTTAAAAAACTCATTAACACCTTTCTTTTGATACCCATATTGTACAAACAAATTCTAGGGTCACCCCTGCTCCACCTTTATGGCGATATCTCGAAACGGCGTCCACCTATGGAACTAAGGATTACTCCCTTTTAAAATACTCATTAACACCTTTCATTTGATACCCATATCGTACAAACGCATTCTAGAGTCACCCCTGGTCCACCTTTATGGCGATATCTCGAAACGGCGTCCACCTATGGAACTAAGGATTACTCCCTTTTAAAATACTCATTAACACCTTTCTTTTGATACCCATATCGTACAAACAAATTCTAGGGTCACCCCTGGTCCACCTTTATGGCGATATCTCGAAACGGCGTCCAACTATGGAACTAAGGATTACTCCCTTTTAAAATAATCATTAACACCTTTCATTTGATACCCATATCGTACAAACACATTCTAGAGTTACCCCTGGTTCACCTTTATGGAGATATCTCGAAAAAGCGTCCACCTATAGAACTATGGCCCACTCCCTATTAAAATACTCTTTAATACCTTGCAGTTGATACACATGTCATACAAACACATTATGTTGTCACCATAGCTCTCAACTGAGTATGTTATGTTCGGTTACACCCGAACTTAACCTTCCTTACTTGTTTTTCAATAGTTTTTTGCAGTTGGTATTAATTCCCTTTTTCCACTAGCAGATGCAAAAACTTCAGACCTTCGATTTATTTCGACTACTGATTCCTATTTCGGTTCCGACCGTTTCGAAGCGGAGTTATAACGGTAGTCGTTATAAAGAAAGATCCTTTATCAATCAGCATAAAAATATCTTAGTACGGAAATATTTTACAGTAATGAGGTGAGTATAAATTTGTCACATATAAGTATTAGAAGAGAATTTGAAAAAAACCGATTCCGACTAGGCATCCGGTAAACTCACGGTAGCACGTGCTTGTTCTTGTTGTTATAGCAGTGCTTCGCCCCATCCAATAGGTACGACCAATCACAAATGTCATCAATGTCCTCTAACTGGAGTCCAAGGAAACTTGCAGTTTCAACAGGGGTGGACCATAATGAGAGGGGTGTTAGAGGCGTTGGTTCCACATTACAATTAAAGAGATGGTTGGTGTCATGTGGGGACACATTGCAAGCGGGGCATACATTTTGTATGTCGGGGTTGATTCTGGATAGGTAAGAGTTTAACCTGTTACAGTATCCAGGTCGAAGTTGAGCTAGATTGACTCGCGTTTCCCTGGGGAGCATGCGTTCCTCTTCCGCAAGTTTTAGGTACTGTTCTTTGGGTACTGGATTCACCAGGCAATTCCTGGCATAAAGGTCCGACGCCTATTTCTGGAGTTGGCTGAGGACCTGCTTGTATTTTTTGGCATCATACGTCTGAGTTCTCAGGTGCCGTATTTCCTCATAATGCTTACGGAGATGACTCCGGTGTTGGCTCATCAATCAGATGTCTGTTGGGATGCCCAGGTTTCTGGGTATTCAACAGGAACTGTTTGGTTAGCATATCATTTCTCTCCCTGATGGGGAGTAGTGATGGCTCGATATTTCGCTATTGGTGATTGCATCGCCGCTATTGACAAATCGCTAATAGCTAAAGCTATTGCAATCCAAATATATCAGTGATTGGCTATTTTCCTTCATTCGATTCTTTTGAATGACAATCACCTCTGGCAGAATATCGCCAATAGCGATTATAGCGATTGGCGATTTTCTTTCAGCATGAAATTCTAATACTAATAGCAGCGATGCAATCATCGATAGTGAGATATCGTTCATCATTGCTCATCTGTGTGCTTTACTTTCCGAAACAGCGAACGGAACAAAGCAAACTTGTGCAACAACTAGAACGACGCATTGTGAAGTCGGCTAGAAAAGCAGCCACGTGGTTTGGGTAATTTTTACAGACAAGCGAAAGATCGAACTCAAAAATAATCAACGCAAAGATCAAAGAGACCGCAAGGCACAACTCATTCAAGAGCAATTATCGAAGTGCAGAGGTATATAGAAGAAACTGTAATTGCACGAAAAGCTGATCTTTTTTTTTGGTGGCAGAAAAACAATTACAAGTATCCCAATCTATCTCCTATAGCTCGCGAAAAGTTGGGGTGTTTAGGAACATCGGTTCCCTGTGAAAGACTTTTTTCTCAAGCCGGAAGCTTGAGAAGAATGCGCTTAGATGATGAAAAGGCTAAAATGCTTATCTTTTTAAACGCCAATCATAAAATATAAAATTCGTTATATTTTGATTTTATATTTAAGTATTTATAATAAAATAATTAATATTTGTCAAAATATTAAACAAGCAATATAAGTTAATTTTAAAACTTTAATTTCATGAAATGTATAAAAGAAATGGAATGACTGAATTTTTTTGTTTTTAATTACACTATGTGACGCCAAATAGACATGGGTCTTTAGACTTGGCCTAAGATTGATTGCCTGTGTTATTCATAAGTTCATACTTCTAGGCAGTATCCGTTAACAGTTTTATAAAATTTGTGTTTTTGATGGTAAAATAAAACAATTATAGAAACATATATCACTCGTCTTATTGTAAACATATTAACTCAAAATTTAAGGTTTTTGGGAGAATGCAATTCAAGATTTGTCATATGGTTCGTATATGGTTGAATTCTCCGGCTAATTTCTAGGGAACTGCAGTGGGTGGCTAATTTTCTGCTAAAGAATATTTTTTATAATAGTTTGAAGAATTTGCTATATTTTTCCTCTGTATTTTTCATTAAAAATTGATTCACTTTACTGTACAAATTTATGCAGCCAAATACAACTTTCAGAATAAATTCATACGGAGTATTTCTGAATACATCCGTGTAGTATAATATAGTAAATAAATCATGTTTTTATGGTGTTACATACACAGATTTATTTCAGGTTGATTCATCTTACATTTAAAAATCAAAGCATTTTCAATTAACAAAATTTATAAAACAAAGATGCATATACATTTATTTCAGCTAGTTTCATCTCATTGAGTGTAATACGAGTCTGAACATATTGTCGTCAGCCAGTTAATAATATATATAATAACATCTCAGAAAATTAGAATTTCACATTACATTAGTTTACAATTAAAGGTACATACTTTTTTCTTTTTATTCCAATTTTGGTTCATATATTCTAATAAAATTTAATTTAGTATAAATTAATGTATAACATTCAATCTACTCTGGTAAAAAGACTTAAACATTCATTTTTTATATACAAGTATACAAATAATTGCAGATTCGCTTATTAAAGATAAATTAAAGCGATCGCCATAGCTGTAAAAAATAGCCGATATTCAAAAATAGCCATATCTATTTTCACTGATAGCTCAAAATCGCCATATCGTCCATCACTAATGGGGAGTATTCTTGCCTCATTATGTAGATGGTGTTCTGGGGACATAAGAAGACAACCCGTGGCGGTTCTGAGGGCAGTATAGTATAGTACGTGCTCTAGGGTGGTCCTTTTATATCAGGGATGCACCTTAACGTTAAGCTAATCGTTTATCAAAAAATGTCCACCGTTTCCGTTGAAACACTTCGTAATATTATCGATAAAGAAATTATCAAGATAAATTGTATCTCGTTTTTAACCGAAACGAAAAGCTTTCGTTAACGTTAAAAACGTTAACAAAAACGTAATACTTTATGTTTGAATTGTACTGGCAATGCTATAGCCATGGTGAAGCCGTAAGGTGGTAACAGCGAGCGGACATACACACAAACTCCATGTAATTTGTTTGTGTAATTCGTTGGTGGTATTGTCAAAATACTCTGAGATATGTTCGTACTGTCAAAATTCATGAGAAAAGTTGCAATCAGCTTGGCTAATGCTTTCACCTTAATGACTCCGCCATCAATCAGCTTTGCCAGCTTAGTTTGAAATTAATAATCAACATAAACGATTTGATTTCGTTTTGATATGGCAGAAAACGAAACAAAATCATTTCGTTAATTAACGTTAATTATCGTAACGAAAAGATATCGGTTCGTTGGTTAAGCATGCCTGTTTTATATAAAATTAGCGATTTTTTCCAGTCTCACCCTTTCAAATCGTAATACCGGTGATAAAAACATCACACATAAATTTTGGTCCCGATTGTATTCGATTAGGGGTATCCTTAAGATTTCTCGATGAAGACTTAAAAAATTGTTGGTTCGAATTCGAGCTCAAGGCCTAAACAATAAATTCTATCATAATTACGGTTTTTTATACTCAGAATGCTTTGCACACAGAGTATATTAACTTTGATTGGATAACGGTTGGTTGTACAGTTATAAAGGAATCGAGATAGATATAGACTTCCATATATCAAAATCATCCGTATCGAACAAAAATTTGATTGAGCCATGTCGGTCCGTCCGTCTGTCCGTCCGTCTAACCGTTAACACGATAACTTGAGTAAATATTGAGATATCTTCACCAAATTTGGTACACGAGCTTATCTGGACCCAGAATAGATTGGTATTGAAAATGAGTGAAATCGGATGATAACCACGCCCACTTTTTATATATATAACATTTTTGAAAACACAAAAAACCTGATTATTTAGTAAATAATACACCTAGAATGTTGAAATTTGACGTGTGGACTGATATTGATAAAAAATTGAAAAAATTTTTTAAATGGGCGTGGCACCGCCCACTTGTGATAAAATCAATTTTACAAATGTTATTAATCATAAATCAAAAATCGTGACACCTATCGTAACAAAATTCGGCAGAGAGGTTGCCTTTACTATAAGAAATGCTTTGAAGAAAAATTAACGAAATCGGTTAAGGACCACGCCCACTTTTATTAAAAGGGTCGTGGACGAATAAAATAAGCTATATCTTTGCAAAAAACAGCTGTATATCAATGGTATTTCATTTCCCAAGTGTATTTATAACAATAAATAGGGAAAACTTCAAATTTGTGTACACATATTTTCCTTATAGCAGAAAATATTTCTAGTAAAAATGGACGGGATCGGTTAAAGACCACACCCACATTTATATAAAACAAGTTTAAAAGCGTCGTAGACTAGAATAATAAGCTATAACTTAGCAAAAATAGTTTTGAATCAATTATATTTCACTTATCAAGTTTTATTGTAAGAGGAAATGGGCAGACATTTTTTTTTAAACGGGCGGTGCCATGTGTTATGTAGAAAAGTAATTTATCTGAAATGAAATGTACAATTGAAGCTCACGCTGAGTATATAATGTTCGGTTACACCCGAACTTAGACACCTTTACTTGTTTTATTTTGCAATACCCAAAACCGATGATAATATATTTAGATGAAATCATATAAAAATTGTGGTTCTTATTGGGCATCGCATCTATTCTGGGCCCGTATTACGTGTTACGATCAGTGACTAAAAACCATTTTCACTGAAGCGATAACTATGCAACTGTCAAACTTTTCTTAAAAATAATAATAAGTTATGGATCTAACGAGTACTATTTGTCAGTAGTTCAAATATGCCATTAATCCGATACACCATTTCAGATCTATTGGGATCTAAAAAATGAATTTCGATCACGGATCGTTACACGTAATACGGGCCCAGAACTTGAACACCCGTCTTAAACGTTTCTAATCGGGACCAAAAGTAATCTGTGATATTGTCAACTATAGCATTATCGGGTATTAGAAGTCTAAAAATTCAGTTTTATGTTATTGACGATTCCATAGAAAAATCTTAGCTTTGGTCCATGTGTTTCGTCCCTTAACCATCTCTAATCGAAAGTATATGTGATATTTCCAACCTGAATTTTACCATTTGAAGTAGTGGGACTGGAAAACCCTTTATTTGATTCATACGTGTCACCCTAATGTAGTAACAGACATGCATTTATGTATTGTTGTTTCAATATAAACATTAATAAACAGATTAATTATACAAAAGAGCAATATCCGGCAAAGAACTACCAAAAAAAAAAAATACGATCGACACCTACATTAACCATTAACTAACAAGCTAATCTTTAAACAATAGAACATTTAAGCGATATCAAGCTGATTCTACAACCAAAGAGTAATTAAAGTATGACCAAATACAACAGCATTTGCTGATTTTAGCCGCCGAAAGCAAACCTTGAGATGTCAAGTATTGATTGTGTACTTAGTAGGGTAAGTACGAATATAACTTCGAAGCAGGCACAATTAAAGTTAAGCTCTAATTTTTGTTGCGATTTTGCTAAGACAGATGTATTTATTGCTAAGAAGCGTTTTATGGCAAAATTAGAACCAGAAGCAGAAAGGAAAGCAAACGGATAAGAAAGATGAAAACACTTTCCTCGTTTTTTCTCGCATTCCGAAATGACTCAATTTTTGGCTAGCTACTGGTTGTCATATAGTATAATACTGTTTTATTCTCCTTCTAAAGTTCTTATCCCGAAGCCGATCCATGCAACTGTACTGCTATTTACTCATCGGCTATGGGAAGGTTTCAAACCTAACTCGAACAAAGAGTTACAAAAATTGCAGTTTATCTCGGTGTAGTGGCTACAAAAAGCGGGCCGTGCAGGGTTTTATTCTGTCAATCACTGTTGCATAGTATCTTAAGCAATTATTATTTTTATAAATTTAACTAACATAAGTGATGTTATAGACTATAGTGTACCGTTCGTAGGTCCCCTCTGTTGGATTAATAAGTTTACTCTCGTTGTTGGGAGCATAAACAATTTGGCCTGTCATTGCCCTGTGCATTCAATTAAGTGTCACTTCACAGATACAGAGATAACAAGTAAGAAGGCTAAGTTCGGGTGTAACCGAACATTACATACTCAGCTGAGAGTTTTGGAGACAAAATAAGGGAAAATCGCCATGTAGGAAAAGGAATATGTTTGTATGACATGGTTATCAAATGGAAGGTATTAAAGAGTATTTTAGAAGGGATTGGGCCATAGTTCTATAGGTGGATGCCTTTTCGAGATATCGCCATAAAAGTGGACCAGGGGTGACTCTAGAATGTGTTTGTATGATATGGGTATTAAATTAAAGGTATTAATGAGGGCTTTATACGGGAATGGCCCTTAGTTGTATATGTGAAGGCGTTTTCGAGATATCGACCAAAATGTGGACCAGGGTGACCCAGAACATCATCTGTCGGGTACCGCTAATTTATTTATATATGTAATACCACGAACAGCATTCCTGCCATGATTCCAAGGGCTTTTGATTTCGCACTGCAGAACTTTTTCATTTTTTTCTACTTAATATGGTAGGTGTCACACCCATTTTACAAAGTTTTTTCTAAAGTTATATTTTGCGTCAAAAAAACAATCCAATCACCATATTTCATCCCTTTTTTCGTATTTGGTATAGAATTATGGCATTTTTTTCATTTTGCGAAATTTTCGATATCGAAAAAGGGGGCGTGGTCATAGTCGGAGTTCGCCCATTTTTAATACCAAGATAAAGTGAGTTCAGATAAGTACGTGAACTACGTTTAATAAAGATATATCAATTTTTGTTCAAGTTATTGTGTTAACGGCCGAGCGGAAGGACAGACGCAGTCGACTGTGTATAAAAAGTGGGCGTGGCTTCAACCGATTTGGCCCATTTTCACAGAAAGCAGTTATCGTCATAGAAGCTATGCCCTTACCAAATTTCACAAGGATTGGTAAATTTTTGTTCGACTTATGGCTTTGAAAGTATTCTAGACAAATTAATTGAAAAAGGGCTGAGCCACGCCTATTTTGAAATTTTCTTTTATGTTTGTATTTTGTTGCACCATATCATTACTGGACTTTAATGAAGACATATATACTGTACACTTATATACTGTAAATATATTCAATTTTTTGTTAAAATTTAACTTTTAAAATAATTTTTTTTAAGTGGGCGTGTTTGTTATCCGATTTTGCTAATTTTTATTTAGCACACATATAGTAATAGGAGTAACGTTTCTGCCAAATTCCATCATGATATCTTCAACGACTGCCAAATTACAGCTTGCAAAACTTTTAAATTACCTTCTTTTAAAAGTGGGCGGTGCCACGCCCATTGTCCAAAATTTTACTAATTTTCTATTCTGCGTCATAAGGTCAACCCACCTACCAAGCTTCATCGCTTTATCCGTTCGTGGTAATGCTTTATCGCAGTTTTTCGGTTTTTCGAAATTTTCGATATCGAAAAAGTGGGCGTGGTTATAGTCCGATTTCGTTCATTTTAAATAACGATCTGAGATGAGGGCCAATGAATGTTCATACCAAATTTCATCAAGATACCTCAAAATTTACTCAAGTTATCGTGTTTACGGACGGACGAACGGACATGGCTAAATGAATTTCTTTTTTCGCCCAGATCATTTTGATATATAGAAGTCTATATCTATCTCGATTAGTTTATGCTCGTTATGCGAACAAAATTAATATACTCTGTGAGCTCTGCTCAGCTGAGTATAAAAACTGGGCGCATGCAACTTTGCGACTCCATCCGCACTCATCCCAGACTAATAGCATTTTTTGGAGGGAACATGCAAAACATCCATTAGCTTTTGTTTACTTAGTTTAGTTTGAGAGTTTAACCTTGCTACTTTTATACGATTACTCCTAATTTTCATCTCAGCTTAGGCGGCCGAAGTGGCAAGGTTAAACTCTAGTCAACTTTAACTTGAGTTTAAACTCGCACTGAAAAACCCAGTAATGATCATACCCTAGCTTAAAAGGCCTGTACCCATACTTTCAACGTCGAATCCCTTATTGAGACATTTTATTTTAAAACACGTGTGCCTTAATAAAATTATGTGAAATTAAATATATAGAAACTGAAACACCCCCAAGGAGAGAGTATTAGTATTCGTGATACTTATATTAAAAATTATTTAACTTAAAAGCTAATCAATTATAAGGAAATATATCCGCACCAACTGTAAAGACGATGCCTAGACCATGTTGTGCGAATAATAGATGATGCTCCGGCTATGAAAGTATTTCTATTGGAACCTGCCTATGGAAGCAGGGGAAGGGGGCAGCCACACTTCGCTCGAAGGACTAGGTCGAACATTTGGTGTCATTTAACCCAACAAAGAAGCGACCGGCGCACTTTCTTGAACGGCCATAACCATTTAAACGGTTAAGCGCCAATTAGGTAAGTACCTAAGTAACTGTAAAGACGGGTACCGATTAGGTATAAAAGAGAATTGCATACATACATATGTATGTACATTAGTGTGGCCACAAGAAATCAGTTTTAGATTTTCCGCTGGTGCACCCCCATAAAATATGCCAATAGATTAGAAAATGATGCATACAAAGTTTCCGGCCAATCCGATAATGTTAACACGTGCCTCATTGAGGTCAAAGTTAGGAAAAACACCGATTTTTCAGAAAAAATTTTTTGTGTTTCGTCAGTAAAAGTGAAACCATTTATGCCAGGAACTTGACTCGTACACCATTCGATAGGTAATTTTATTTGTATTGATTTTGATCTGAATAATATTTTTATAAAACGTTTATTTTTAGCAGTATTTAGCAATAATCAGATCAGGTCATAGTGGATATCCCTAATTTTGAATTTCCATGCAAACGTCTATGGACAATATAATACTCAATGGTATACGAGTCAAGTTCCTGGCATAAATGTTTCACTTTTACTGACGAAACACTAAAATGTTTTCTAAAAAATCGCTGTTTTTCCTAACATTGACCTCAATCAGGCACGTGTTAACATTATCGGATTGGCCTGAAACTTTGCAATAATAATTTTCTGATCTATTGGCATATTTTAGGAGTGTGCCCCGAAAGATAGAACAAAAATTAAAATTCACCAAATACCTTGTAACCACCCTAATGTACATATATACAAGTAGTGCTGTTCCGATACGAGTACATGCTCGAGTATTTTGCTCAAGCACAGAGTGTTTTTCGTAGTCGATTACCTCGTATAAGTACCTGCTTTGGTATCAAGTACGTGGGCACAGCTTCAAGGATTTGATTACTCATGTTAAGTAACGCGTCCTGGGCCCGTATCGTGTGTTACGATTCGTATCAAACTCAAGTTTTCACTCAAACATTAAATCAGAATAGCTCTGGAATCGTGAGTCCGAATAAGGAGGGGGATTAGCCCCGGGCCCGGGGTTTCTGAGAGGGCCCGCGATTTAGAGGTACTATGACATTTTTTTAATTCAGGAGAGTCTTTAGTTGTTCCATGTGCAATTTTTAAGCCGAATTTCAAAAGCAACGAAAATCTGCATTTCGTTTTAATATTGTCACGGATATTAGCATCACTAAATTATCCCATCACTAAGGCGATGCTAAGGCCATGCCAAGCAGTATTTACGTTAATATTCAAATCAAGTATACACATATATAAGGCAGCCCAGAGAGATGTCACTTACAGATGCATTTACTTATACGCCTATATGCGCGCGAAAGACTGTAAACTACAAACATTCACATCAATAATTCAATCTTTATGTATCTACATAAACGAATAAATAATTGCGTCTACACATATGTACCATGTACGAATACGAGTAGCGGAGAGTCAATGCGCAAACACATGCATATATCTGAGAAGTTTGAGAGCTAATGGACTAGTAGATTCTGGAAGCGCCTAAAAGATGTATAAAATTGTGCAATTTTAGTTATAGCTCAGAATTTTGAGAGCTCATGGACAATGCTAGTACATTCTGGAAAAATGCGAACGAGGAAACCAAAGGGTATAAAAGGCAACAGATGAAGAGGCGCTGGAATTCAGTTTGAGTTGAGCAATCAATCAGTTATTGATTAAGCACGCGATCTGGCGGCCAATAGTAGAGTTCAATTTGAATTATCAATCAGTTTGGTTATTAAGCCTGCGTGTAGCAAAGTATAAGTGTCATTGTGAAGTACTTTAATAAAGGCCATTTTTCCATTATTCAATATTGGAGTTATTTATTCAACAGTTTAGTGATTCGAACTTAGCAGAGGATTGCAAATAAGAGGATATGCAAGTAAATTCGTTACAATTGGTGTCAGAAGAGGAATTGTTGAATAAATTCCAAAGGACAACGAGGACATGGCAAAGTTCAGTGAATTGAAGATCCAGCAACTAAAGAAGGAGTTGGAGACCCGTGGATTGAATACAAGCGGCGTTAAACTTGAACTTCAGGGACGACTACGAGAGGCAATGGATGCAGAAGGAATTGATGTGGAAGGGTATGTCTTTCATCTTGATGGCGAAGAGACAACAAAAATTGAAGAGAAAAACGAAACATCGCAAACGGTTACCAGCACAGACTTGAACGTGATATTGGCTGCAATATCTGCACAAACGTCGACAGTAACATCGAAAATTGAAGCACAAGAAACACGTATTTCAGAAATGTCGACACAAATTTCTTCACAACTGGAATCGCTGGAAACCCGTATAACATCCAAGATGGAAACTCAACTGGAAGAACAGAAAACGTATATGTCATCACAAATGGAAGCACAAGAAACGCGTATTTCAGAAATGTCGTCGCAAATGTCATCTCAACTGGAAGAACAGAAGACATATATGGCATCGGAACTGGAAGAACAGAAGACATATATGATATCTCAGTTGGCTCAGCAGTTGAAAGCGCAAGAGGATCGCATATCATCGCAGTTGGAAGGTTTTAGTGAACGACAAGATAAAATGGAAGCTGAGATGGATGCTTTGAAAGATCGGATTCAGCAGTTACAATAAAATCGTCCAGCAGTTTCAGCGAGTAATCCAAAGGTAAAAACACCATCCTTTGATGGTTCTGTTCCTTTCCAGGTCTTTAAGCTACAGTTTGAGAAGACCAGCTGCCGAAATCTTACAGACTATTCCAGAGTACGAACGGAACAGTTATGACGCATTGATGGCTGCTGTAGAACGGCGATACGGAAGCGAACACAGGAAACAGATATTTCAAATAGAATTGCAAAACCGCTACCAAAAAGCTAACGAAACTTTGCAGGAGTTTGCTTCGGACATTGAAAGATTGGCTCATCTTGCAAATGCGGATGCACCCGTGGAATACACGGAAAGAGTGAAGATTCAGAGCTTTTTAAATGGCATACGGGACGTCGAAACGAAGCGAGCCACATACGCGAACCCAAAGCAAACATTTTCTGAAACGGTATCCCATGAATTGACTCAGGAAACGGCGTCATTATTGAGTAAACCAGCATACAAAGCTCATCATGTGGAAGTAGAAAGGCCGGAGTGGGTAGATACAATTTTTGGAAGCTCTAAAGGGATCACAAGAGAAAAATGCCGGAGTTATGAAATGTTTCAAGTGCGGTAACCCAGGTCACATTGCACGTCATTGCAGTAGCAATGCCAATAGTTCCAACAATGTGGGTGGCCGTAAACGCAGAGCTGAAGGAGACGAGCAAATCTCCAAATCCACTCAATCGTTAAACTAAAGCGAGTCAGCCGCAAAGGGCGACAGCTGGCTCCCTCAATTGAATGCCCCATAATCTCTATCTCGCAAATTGGAAGAAGGTCAAGCAATCTTACTGTCGGAGGACATGTGGATGGAAAGGAACGTTTACTAACTGTAGATACGGGTGAATCCATTCCATCATTCGATCAGATTTAGTCAACAAGAAGATAAGACCATTGCTTGGAGCAAGATTACGTACAGCCACGGGAGAGGACACCCAGGTAATTGGAGAAGTAGAATGTGAAGTAGCAATTGGGAACGTCACGGTACTTCACAATTTTATAGTGGCAGGTATTGTTGATGAAATCATAATTGGAGTGGACTTCTTAATCAACCAAGGCATCAAGATCGATATGCAAAGCAAGACGATGCGATATAAGAACATGGATGTGCCACTTAATTTCGGCTACGAGAGAGGCTACAGCAATAAACGAGTGCTGTTGGAAGAGAGTCAGCAAATACCACCAAAATCAGAAGCAGTCATCTGGGCAAAGGTAGATGGAGATTGTGGGACAAACAAATTGTGGGTTGTCGAAGCAGCAAATAAATCAGCACTGAACACACTTGTAGGAAAAACCCTGGCTATGACAAAACAAGATGGACGTATTCCGGTAAGAGTACTCAATGAGTTCAAGTCACCATTCAATTTGACCAAAGGAGCTATTTTGGGAAGATGCCAAGAGGCCGAAGTAGTTATTAACTGTGAACAGCTCCAGGAATTCGTTTCATCTAGTAATACTAATCTTTCAAATGATATCACGGCATGGACGCATGGGCTAGAGGAAGCCTATCAGAGTAAGACAAAACAACTGCTCCTAAAGTACGCGAACATATTTGACCAGGATGATTCTAAATCAGGCCGCACCAACATTGTGAAACACCAAATTGACACTGGAGATGCGAGGCCGATCCGTCAAGCTCCACGTAGTGTTCCACTGGCGAAGCGGGAAGTTGTGAGTCAAATCATTCAAGAAATGAGCGACAGCGGCGTCATCGAACCATCAGCAAGTCCGTGGAGCTCACCGGTAGTATTTGTAAAAAAGAAGGATGGAAAAATGAGGTTTTGCGTGGACTACCGGAAGTTGAATGACGTAACGAAAAAGGACAGCTACCTATTGCCAAGAATTGACGACACTCTGGACTCGCTATCTGGTACGAAATGGTTTTCCACGCTAGACTTGAAAAGCGGCTACTGGCAAGTGGAGGTGAATGAGGAAGATAAAGAGAAAACAGCCTTCAGTGTCGGTGATGTTCTTTGGCAATTTACAGTGATGCCTTTTGGACTTTGTAATGCACCAGCTACTTTTGAGAGACTCATGGACCAGGTACTGAAAGGACTACATTGGAAAACATGCTTGGTGTACCTGGACGACATCATCGTATTGGGCAAGAACTTTAATGAACATCTTAAGAACTTGGAGGAAGTTTTCCAGAGAATAGCTGGCGCTGGTCTGAAGTTAAGTCCCAAAAAGTGTGCGCTGTTTAAAAAGGAAGTCAATTATTTGGGTCACAAGGTAACGACAGAGGGCATCTGCACTGCGAACGAAAAAATAGAGGCTGTAAAGGATTGGCCAAGACCACAGAACCTACATGAATTGAGAAGTTTTCTTGGGCCGTGCACATATTACCGCCGATTTGTACCAAATTTTTTCAGCGTAGCCCATAGCCTCCATGAGCTTACAAGAAAAAACAAAGCTTTTGAATGGAAGAAGGAGCAAGAAGTGGCTTTCCAAACATTGAAGGAGTGTTTGTGCACTGCCCCAATGTTAGCATATCCGATTCCAGGAGCAACATTTATTCTAGATACAGATGCGAGTGGATATGCTATAGGAGGCGTTTTATCACAACTGGTCGATGGACAGGAGAAGGTAGTTGCATATTACAGCCGTTCGATTGGAAAACCAGAGAGGAACTACTGTGTTACGCGGAGAGAGCTGTTGGCATTGGTAGAGTGCATTAAACATTTTCACAAATACCTCTACGGCCAGCGATTCCGTGTCAGGACAGATCACGCAGCGTTGAAATGGCTTCTGCAGTTCCGTAATCCGGAAGGACAATTGGCACGGTGGATCGAGCGACTACAAAGCTACAACTTTTCCATTGAGCATCGAAAAGGTAGTACCCATGGAAATGCTGATGCAATGTCACGAAGACCATGTAGTTTGGAATGCAAGCACTGTTCAAAAGCCGAGGCTAAAGAAGACATTATAGATGTCCGGCTAATGAATATAACATGTACAGATGAATGGGACAAGGAACAGCTAAGAAAGTGCCAGCTAGAAGATGCAGATCTGTCACGTGTTATGCAAGGGCTCGAACGAAATGAAAGACCAAACAGAGAAGAGATGTCAGCAGAGAGTCCCATTGCGAAGTCATATTGGGCACAGTGGAACAGTTTAGAATTGATATCCGGTTGCCTTCATCGAGTATGGGAGAGTGAGGATGGTAAATACAAGAATAAACTGATAGTTGTTCCCAGAAAGAGGATTCCTGACGTGCTCAGCGAGCTGCATAATGGTCCAAGCGGAGGTCACCTTGGAATCACGAAGACGCTCGAGAAGATTAAACAGAGATTCTACTGGGTTGGTTGCCGTCAGTCGGTCACTGAGTGGATTGCGAACTGCGAGGTTTGCAGCAGAGCGAAAGGGCCCAGAACACGAAGTCATGGCCAGATGAAGCAATATAACTCAGGTGCGCCATTTGGAAGGATCGCCATGGATGTCGCAGGTCCATTTCCTACTAGCAACCGCGGAAACAAATACGTACTGGTGGTTATGGATTATTTCAGTAAATGGCCAGAGGTATACCCAATCCCAAACCAAGAAGCAGAAACAGTAGCAGAAGTGGTTAAAAACGAATGGGTTGCAAGGTATGGTGTACCAATGGAGTTAAATTCTGACCAAGGCAGGAATTTCGAATCAGCTGTGTTCCAGGAAATGTGTAAGTCATTGGGCATTCGAAAAACACGGACAACTGCATTGCATCCTCAATCCGATGGTATGGTAGAACGATTCAATAGAACATTGGAGGAGCACTTAAGGAAAGTAGTAGACAAGTACCATAAAGAATGGGATACCCGCATACCATTATTCTTGATGGCTTACCGATCAGCAGTGCATGAGACAACGGGCCAAACCCCTGCAAAAGTAATTTTTGGCAATGACCTTAGACTGCCAGCTGATTTGAAGTTTGGGATAGATGCCAATGCGGAGAGAAATGTCAGGAAATCCACTAGTGATTTGGAAGAAGAGCTAAGAGAAATACATGATCTGGTAAGGCAACGAACAAAGATTATGAGTGACAAGATGAAAGCCAGATATGATAAAGCAATTAATTCAGAAGGTTTTCAGGAAGGAGATTTGGTGCTGTTATACAACCCACAACGTAAAAAAGGTTTGTCCCCGAAATTGCAGTGTAATTGGGAAGGTCCATACAAAGTTGTAAAACGGATCAACGATGTAGTGTACCGCATACAAACCATCGGTAAACCACGAACCAAAATGAAAGTGGTCCATTTGGAAAGGCTGGCAACGTTTAGATCGAGATATTTGTCTGATCGGGACGATCAGACTTAGGTGGAGGGCAGTGTCACGGATATTAGCATCACTAAATTATCCCATCACTAAGGCGATGCTAAGGCCATGCCAAGCAGTATTTACGTTAATAATCAAATCAAGTATACACATATATAAGGCAGCCCAGAGAGATGTCACACACAGATGCATTTACTTATACGCCTATATGCGCGCGAGAGACTGTAAACTACAAACATTCACATCAATAATTCAATCTTTATGTATCTACATAAACGAATAAATAATTGCGTCTACACATATGTACCATGTACGAATACGAGCAGCGGAGAGTCAATGCGCAAACACATGCATATATCTGAGAAGTTTGAGAGCTAATGGACTAGTAGATTCTGGAAGCGCCTAAAAGATGTATAAAATTGTGCAATTTTAGTTATAGCTGAGAAGTTTGAGAGCTCATGGACAATGCTAGTACATTCTGGAAAAATGCGAACGAGGAAACCAAAGGGTCTAAAAGGCAACAGATGAAGAGGCGCTGGAATTCAGTTTGAGTTGAGCAATCAATCAGTTATTGATTAAGCACGCGATCTGGCGGCCAATAGTAGAGTTCAATTTGAATTATCAATCAGTTTGGTTATTAAGCCTGCGAGTAGCAAAGTATAAGTGTCATTGTGAAGTACTTTAATAAAGGCCATTTTTCCATTATTCAATATTGGAGTTATTTATTCAACAGTTTAGTGATTCGAACTTAGCAGAGGATTGCAAATAAGAGGATTTGCAAGTAAATTCGTTACAATATTATAGTGAAGTGTGAAAAATAAAAATCTATATATATAAAAAGAAAGGCTAAAATGTGTGTTAGTTGGTCGCCGGTGTTTGAAGAGATGCGTCGGTCGATTTTGTTCAAACTTTCACACAAGTTGCGTATAACAAACGCAATGGTTACTACATAGGTTTGGTTGCAATCGATGTACAGGTTGTCGAGATATAGGCCGAAACGTGGACCCGAGTACCCCTAGAATGTGTTTATAGAATATGGATATCAAATGAAAGCTGTTAATGAGTGCTTTAGTACAGAGTAATATATTATCCAGAGACGGACTGGGACTGGGATTAGGATTGGACTGAGACTGAGACTCGGTGTGGGACTGGGACTGAGACTCGGAGTGGGACTGGGACTGGGACTGAAATAAAATACATACCGCCCTCTGGGACAGGCAATAAGGGATGCAGAAGAACGAGAAGAAATTGAGAGAAGAGAAAAGAGAGAAGGAGATTGAGAAAGAGATAGAATGAGACGAAGATGGAGATAGATGAAGCGAAAAAGACGGAGGGGGGGGTGAATAAAAGGATTAGGAAAAAGTTAAGAGGGGGGAGGGCAGAGTCAGACGGAAAAAGCTTATTAAAATGTATGCAAATAGGCCAAATTTAGGAAGGAGCCACTTCTGCCAGGTCTTCTAGTAATTTTACTAAAATTTCATTTTAAGTTTAACAACTTTCCACAATTTAGAGTATATAAAAGTATTCCAAAAAAGGATTGAATTCAATTGTATTGTGTTTCGGACATAAATTGTCTGGTAGAAAAATGTCGCCAGAAATCTAGATGCCCATTTGTGATAGTGTACACCGACAAAAACAGAAGTGGCTCCTACATTTGACTAGGCTCACATACAGTTTAGAATAAAATGGGGGAATATAAGGTCATTGTGCAGTTAACAGGAGCTCAATGTAAACCGCAAGTAGACGTTGGCCGAGCACTATAGCATCTTCAAATAAAAGTTTCCGCTAACCAAATGTTGCGCGGAGACTAGCTCTTGCAGGGGAGCGAGATCCTGCAGGCCGGAAGTGGATTAAAAAGTGACTAAAATCTGGTAGTGAGCCCAAGGTCGATAAAAACTGGTCCGCGGGAAGCAGACGAAAGTAAAACATTCACGGTTCACGAGAAGATGGACTTATCCGAGGTCCAGACCGCCTTAGCCAAAACAACGTCATTTCTAAATAGCTTTAGATTACATTGCAGTTATATGGTATCACAACGGACCTTCATGTTGTCCAAGTGAGCTTCCCTTGCTGGAGTGGCTACCACACAACACAACATAAGTTATGTTACATAACCAAAGTAAATGATTAATTTACTTAAGTTTAACCGAGCTTTTTAAGGGTGAATTAATGCTGACTTATAACCATAAAGCCATAACAAGATAAAACAGCTGATCGAACCTACCTTATGGAAATCAATGTGATCGAGTTAGCGTTATGGTATGGCACCATTAAGGCCGAATTAATGGTGACTTATAACCATAAAGCCATGACCAGATAAAACAGCTGATCGAACCAACCTTATGGAAATCAATGTAATCGATTAATGGTGCCATACCATAACGCTAACTCGATTACATTGATTTCTTTAAGGTAGGTTCGATCAGCTGTTTTATCTGGTTATGGCTTTATGGTTATAAGTCACCATTAATTCGCCCTTTAATCAGTACGATATGAGTACGTATCGGGTATTTTCATTCGATATTTTTCTGGTATCGATTACTTTCCCTGATCCATTTCAATGAATTCAGGTATCGAGTATAAGGTGGTATCAAAATAACACTAGGTGTATACATACAAGTGAAGCTATATAAGAGTGATAAAAGAGATATTTGTAATAGTTAAACATATTGTAACGAATTTGCTTGCAAATCCTCTTATTTGCAATCCTCTGCTAAGTTCGAATCACTAAACTGTTGAATAAATAACTCCAATTTGTAATAATGCAAAATGGCCTTTATTAAAGTACTTCACAATACACTCAAACTGTGCAACGAATAGCTTGCTTAATAACCACACTGACTGATAGCTCAATGAAACTCTACTATTCAAAATAGTACTGCTATTGCTCGCTAGATATCGTCTTAATCGCAACTGCTTGACAACTCAAATCAAACTGAATTCTTCTTACTCGCCTGCATCGCTTTTATAGTTTACGCTGCATACTTCTAGGCTCTTCGATTTACAGAAGTTACTAGTTGTTTGGGCTACAAAATCGCCAGCCACAACTACGTGCACAAATTATTGCTCTCTCTTGTGACAACTCAGATAAGGTATATGCATGTGTTTGTAGTTTACAGTCTCCCGCACACACATAAGCGTATAAGTAAATTCATCGGTGAGTGACATCTCATCTCTCGCTGCCTTGTATGTAAATGTTGCTCGTCGGAATGTGTACATATGTGTAGACGCAATTATTGATTCGTTTATGTAGATACATAATGATTGAATTATTGATGTGCATTCACGTCACTGCTTAGATCGGCTTAGAGCTGGCAGCACTCCTTAGTTTTGCTAATATTCGTAACACTGCCCTCCACCTAAGTCTGATCGTCCCGATCAGACAAATCTCTCGATCTAAACGCTGCTAATCTCTCCAAATGAACCACTTTCATTTTGGTTCGTGGTTTGGTAGTGGTTTGTATGCGGTACACTACATCGTTGATCCGTTTTACAACTTTGTATGGGCCTTCCCAGTTACACTGCAATTTCGGGGACAAACCTTTTTTTCGTTGTGGGTTGTATAGCAGCACCAAATCTCCTTCCTGAAACCCTTCCGAATTAATTGCTTTATCGTACCTCGCTTTCATCTTGTCACTCATAATCTTTGCTCGTTGCCTTACCAGATCGTGTATCTCTCTCAGCTCTTCTTCTAAGACATCAGTGGATTTCTTGACATTCCTCTCCGCATCGGCATCTATCCCATACTTCAAATCAGCTGGCAGTCGAAGGTCATTGCCAAAAATTACCTTTGCGGGAGTTTGGCCCGTTGTGTCATGTACTGCCGATCGGTAGGCCATCAAGAATAATGATATGTGTGTATCCCAGTCCTTATGGTACTTGTCGACTACTTTCCTTAAATGCTCCTCCAATGTTCTATTGAAACGTTCCACCATACCATCGGACTGAGGATGCAATGCAGTTGTCCGTGTTTTTCGAATGCCCAACTTCTTGCACAGTTCTTGGAACACAGCTGATTCAAAATTCCTGCCTTGGTCAGAATGTAACTCCATTGGTACACCATACCTTGCAACCCATTCGTTTTTAACCACTTCTGCTACTGTTTCTGCTTCTTGGTTTGGGATTGGGTATACCTCTGGCCATTTACTGAAATAATCCATAACCACCAGTACGTATTTGTTTCCGCGGTTGCTAGTAGGAAATGGACCTGCGACATCCATGGCGATCCTTTCAAATGGTGCACCTGAAATATACTGCTTCATCTGGCCACGACTTCGGGTTTTGGGCCCTTTCGCTCTGTTGCATACCTCGCAATTGGCAATCCACTCGGTGACCGACTGACGGCAACCAACCCAATAAAATCTCTGCTTAATTTTCTCGAGTGTCTTCGTGATTCCAAGATGGCCTCCACTTGGACCATTGTGCAACTCGCTGAGCACGTCAGGAATCCTCTTCCTGGGAACAACTATAAGTTTCTTCTTGCACTGACCATCCTCACTCTCCCATACTCGATGCAAGCAACCGGATATCAATTCCAAACTGTTCCACTGTGCCCAATATGACTTCGCAATGGGACTCTCTGCTGACATATCCTCTCTGCTTGGTCTTTCGTTTCGTTCGAGCCCTTGCATAACATGTGACAGATCTGTATCTTCTAGCTGACACTTTCTTAGTTGTTCCTTGTCCCATTCATCCGTACACGTTATAGTCATTAGCCGGACATCTATAATGTCTTCTTTAGCCTCGGCCTTTGAACAGTGCTTGCATTCCAAACTACATGGCCTTCGTGACATTGCATCGGCATTTCCATGGGTACTACCTTTTCGATGCTCAATGGAAAAGTCAAAGCTTTGAAGTCGCTCGATCCACCGTGCCAATTGTCCTTCCGGATTACGGAACTGCAGAAGCCATTTCCATGCTGCGTGATCTGTCCTGACATGGAATCGCTGGCCGTAGAGGTATTTGTGAAAATGTTTAATGCACTCTACCAATGCCAACAGCTCTCTCCGCGTAACACAGTAGTTCCTCTCTGGTTTTCCAATCGAACGGCTGTAATATGCAACTACCTTCTCCTGTCCATCGACCAGTTGTGATAAAACGCCTCCTATAGCATATCCACTTGCATCTGTATCTAGAATAAATGTTGCTCCTGGAATCGGATATGCTAACATTGGGGCAGTGCACAAACGCTCCTTCAATGTTTGGAAAGCCACTTCTTGCTCCTTCTTCCATTCAAAAGCTTTGTTTTTTCTTGTAAGCTCATGGAGGCTATGGGCTACGCTGGAAAAATTTGGTACAAATCGGCGGTAATATGTGCACAGCCCAAGAAAACTCCTCAATTCATGTAGATTCTGTGGTCTTGGCCAATCCTGTACAGCCTCTATTTTTTCCTTCGCAGTGCAAATGCCCTCTGTCGTTACCTTGTGACACAAATAATTGACTTCCTTTTTAAACAGCGCACACTTTTTGGGACTTAACTTCAGACCAGCGCCAGCTATTCTCTGGAAAACTTCCTCCAAGTTCTTAAGATGTTCATCAAAGTTCTTGCCCAATACGATGATGTCGTCCAGGTACACCAAGCATGTTTTCCAATGTAGTCCTTTCAGTACCTGGTCCATGAGTCTCTCAAAAGTAGCTGGTGCATTACAAAGTCCAAAAGGCATCACTGTAAATTGCCAAAGACCATCACCGACACTGAAGGCTGTTTTCTCTTTATCTTCCTCCTTCACCTCCACTTGCCAGTAGCCGCTTTTCAAGTCCAGCGTGGAAAACCATTTCGTACCAGATAGCGAGTCCAGAGTGTCGTCAATTCTTGGCAATGGGTAGCTATCCTTTTTCGTTACGTCATTCAACTTCCGGTAGTCCACGCAAAACCTCATTTTTCCATCCTTCTTTTTTACAAGTACTACCGGTGAGCTCCATGGACTAGCTGATGGTTCGATGACGCCGCTGTCGTTCATTTCTTGAATGATTTGACTCACAACTTCCCGCTTCGCCAGTGGAACACTACGTGGAGCTTGACGGATCGGTCTCGCATCTCCAGTGTCAATTTGATGTTTCACAACGTTGGTGCGGCCTGGTTTAGAATCATCCTGGTCAAATATGTTCGCGTACTTTAGGAGCAGTTGTTTTGCCTTACTCTGATATGCTTCCTCTAGTCCCTGCATCCATGCCGTGATGTCATTTGAAAGATCAGTATTACTAGCTGAAACGTGTTCCTGGAGCTGTTCACAGTTAATAACCACTTCAGCCTCTTGGCATCTTCCCAAAATAGCTCCTTTAGTCAGTTTGAGTGGTGACTTGAACTCATTGAGTACTCTTACCGGAATACGTCCATCTTGTTTTGTCATAGCCAGGGTTTTTCCTACAAGTATGTTTAGTGTTGATTTGTTTGCTGCTTCGACAACCCACAATTTGTTTGTCCCACAATCTCCATCAACCTTTGCCCAGATGACTGCTTCGGATTTTGGTGGTATTTGCTGACTCTCTTCCACCAGCACTCGTTTACTGCTGTAGCCTCTCTCATAGCCGAAATTAAGTGGTACATCCATGTTTTTATATCGCATCGTCTTGCTTTGCATGTCGATCTTGATGCCCTGGTCGATTAAGAAGTCCACTCCAATTATGATTTCATCAACAATTTCTGCCACTATAAAATTGTGTACTACCATGACGTTCCCAATTGCGACTTCACATTCTACTTCTCCAATTACCTGGGTGTCCTCTCCCGTGGCTGTACGTAATCTTGCTCCAAGCAATGGTCTTATCTTTTTGTTGACTAAATCCGCTCGAATGATGGAATGAGATGCACCCGTATCTACAGTCAATAACCGTTCCTTTCCATCCACATGTCCTCCAACACTAAGGTTGCTCGATCTTCTTCCAATCTGCGAGATAGAGATTATGGGGCATTCAATTGCGGGAGCGAGCTGTCGCCCCTTGCGGCTGACTCGATTTAGTTTAACGATTGAGTGGTCTTGGATATTTGCTCATCACCTTCTGCTCTGCGTTTACGACCACCCACATTGTTGGAGCTATTGGGACCGCTGCTGCAATGTCGTGCAATATGACCTGGGTTGCCGCACTTGAAACATTTAATAACTCCGGCATTTTTCTGTTGTGATCCCTTCAGTGCTTCCAAAATAGTGTCTACCCAATCTGGTCTTTCCACTTCTACACGATGAGCTTTGTATGCTGGTTTACTCAATAGTGAGGCCGTTTCCTGAGTCAATGCATGTGATACCGTTTCAGAAAATGTCAGCTTTGGGTTTGCGTATGTAGCTCGCTTCGTTTCCACGTCCCGTATGCCATTTATGAAACTCTGGATTTTTACCCTTTCAGTGTATTCCACGGGTGCGTCCGCATTTGCAAGATGAGCCAATCTTTCAATATCTGAAGCAAACTCCTGCAATGTTTCATTTGCTTTTTGGTAGCGGTTTTGCAACTCAATTTGGAATATCTGTTTCCTATGCTCGCTTCCATAACGTCGTTCTACAGCAGCCATCAATGCTTCATAATTGTTCCGCTCTCCTTCGGGAATCGTCTGTAGAATTTCCGCTGCTGGCCCCTTCAATGCCACGAATAGTGCAGCAACTTTATCTTCCGAATTCCAGTTGTTCACTGCTGCGGTCTTCTCAAACTGTAGCTTAAAGACCTGGAAAGGAACAGAACCGTCAAAGGATGGTGTTTTTACCTTTGTATTGCTTGCTGAAACAGCTGGGCGGTTTAATTGCAACTCTTGTATACGACCTCTCAAAGCATCCACCTCGGCTTCGATTTTTTCCTCAAACTGTGTTATTTTCTCGTCCATACGTGCTTCGAGTTTTGATGATATACGCGCCTCTTGTGCTTCGAGTTGTACTGTTATGCGTGCCTCTTGTGCTTTCAGTTGTGTCTCCATTTTTGATGTAATCTGTGTCGACATTTCTGCCATACGCGTTTCTTGTGCTTCAATCTTCGATGTAATCTGTGTCGACATTTCTGACATACGCGTTTCTTGTGCTTCAATCTTGGATGTAATCTGTGTCGACATTTCTGACATACGCGTTTCTTGTGCTTCAATCTTGGATGTTATGCGTGTCTCCTGCGATTCTAGTTGTGATGCCATATATGTCTTCTGTTCTGCCAGTTGAGATGACACTGTCGATGTTTGAGCAGATATTGCAGCTAAAATCATGTTCAAGTCTGTACTGGTAACCGTCTGCGATGTTTCGTTCTTCTCTTCAATTTTTGTTGTCTCCTCGCCATCAAGATGAAAGACATGCTCTTCCACATCAATTCCTTCTGCTTCCATTGCTTCTCGTAGCCGTGCCTGAAGTTCGAGTTTAACGCCGCTTGTATTCAATCCACGGCTCTCCAACTCCTTCTTCAGTTGCGTGATCTTCAATTCACTTAACTTTGCCATGTCCTTGTTGTCCTCTAGAATTTATTCAACAATTCCTCTTCTGACACCAATTGTAACGAATTTGCTTGCAAATCCTCTTATTTGCAATCCTCTGCTAAGTTCGAATCACTAAACTGTTGAATAAATAACTCCAATTTGTAATAATGCAAAATGGCCTTTATTAAAGTACTTCACAATACACTCAAACTGTGCAACGAATAGCTTGCTTAATAACCACACTGACTGATAGCTCAATGAAACTCTACTATTCAAAATAGTACTGCTATTGCTCGCTAGATATCGTCTTAATCGCAACTGCTTGACAACTCAAATCAAACTGAATTCTTCTTACTCGCCTGCATCGCTTTTATAGTTTACGCTGCATACTTCTAGGCTCTTCGATTTCCAGAAGTTACTAGTTGTTTGGGCTACAAAATCGCCAGCCACAACTACGTGCACAAATTATTGCTCTCTCTTGTGACAACTCAGATAAGGTATATGCATGTGTTTGTAGTTTACAGTCTCCCGCACACACATAAGCGTATAAGTAAATTCATCGGTGTGTGACATCTCATCTCTCGCTGCCTTGTATGTAAATGTTGCTCGTCGGAATGTGTACATATGTGTAGACGCAATTATTGATTCGTTTATGTAGATACATAATGATTGAATTATTGATGTGCATTCACGTCACTGCTTAGATCGGCTTAGAGCTGGCAGCACTCCTTAGTTTTGCTAATATTCGTAACAATATTATAACACAAGAACTCTATAAATAATTTAAAATATGCAAAGAAAGGAACTAAATTACGAAAACATGTATACATTTTGCTTTAATTTAATTTAAAATGCAACTCTGTTAGGTACATGCTTTAATATTCACAACTTATCGCTCATTTACTTCAATAGTGTCATAACTCAAAAAACTAAATTTTCCAGGAAAGCCATTCAAAGATTTTAACTGCCATATGTTGCGCATATAAAGGCATGTTTTCATTTGTATAGCACGTGATAAATTTGTAACGGATCACAAAGATTTTTTTATTCAACATAGATTATGTTATTAGGAACGTTTATATGTTATTAACTCATAAATCATGTTTTTTGAGTTGTGACACTATTGAGTAAGTGAGCGATATGTAAATCGTTCTTAGCATTAGACATAGGTGAATGGATTTGCAACTCTTTGTTTCGAGAGAGCGCTGTCAAAATGCAAATTTTTTATAACATTTATCAATGATGCCACTCCAAACAAAAATGAATAGATCTGAAAATGGGGATTTTTGACATAAATTTCGGCGATTATACTTTCAATCATCTAATAAAATGATAGTTGTAAAATATTTATTTCTTTAAACTTATTTTACAATAATACGACTAGTTAGAGTTAAATATAAACAAATCTAAGTAAAATTTACATTTCAATTAAATTACTTAGTCAAATATTGTAACGCATTTAACTCGCAGTGAAAACCATATATTCTTTCGAAATTTCAGTAAATCGGACCTATGATATAACAGTTAACAATATTTAATGGATAGGGCTTATCCTACATGTCTGGCGTCCCAGGTTCTGTGATCAAAATGGACTGGTTGCATCGGGAGTTCATATTTACAAAACCTGTTTTTAGTGATAACTTTTGAATGGGAAATAATATTTACCCTCCGCCTTCGAACTAATAATATATAGACTAAAATTAGTATTTTTATCCTTTTTCCCATAATTTTTGAACGCTATTCTACAGTTGTAGGTCAAACTAAAGTGTACCGAAATTTTTGGCCCGTTTTTCGTTTTGACTGGCACATTTTTTGTTCTGGCACCCGCTTCAGCTGGCGCGAGGGATTTATCTGTGATTGTTGCCAGCAACAACTAGAAGATAAATCCCTCGTGAGAGCGAAAATATGAGAGCATAACCAAAAGATTCGTATCAATCTAATCTATGGCATTAGAAATCAAGGTTGTGAGCCTACATTTTTATACTCAGTTGAGCAGAGCTCACAGAGTATATTAACTTTGATTGGATAACGGTTGGTTGTACAGGTATAAAGGAATCGAGGTAGATATAGACTTCCATATATCAAAATCAACAGGATCGAAAAAAAATTTGAATGAGCCATGTCCGTCCGTCCGTCTGTCCGTTAACACGATAACTTGAGTAAATTTTGAGGTATCTTGATGAAATTTGGTACGTAGGTTCCTGAGCACTCATCTCAGATCGCTATTTAAAATGAAAAATATCGGACTATAACCACGCCCACTTTTTCGATATCGAAAATTTCGAAAAACCGAAAAAGTGCGATAATTCATTACCAAAGATGGATAAAGCATTGAAACTTGGTAGGTGAGTTGAACTCATGATGCAGAATAGAAAGTTAGTAAAATTTTGGACAATGGGCGTGGCATCGCCCACTTTTAAAAGAAGGTAATTTAAAATTTTGCAAGCTGTAATTTAGCAGTCGTTGAAGATATCATGATGAAATTTGGCAGGAACGTTACTCCTATTACTATATGTATGCTAAAAAAAAATTAGCAAAATCGGAGAACGACCACGCCCACTTTTAAAAAAAAATGTTTTTAAGTCAAATTTTAACAAAAAAATTTAATATCTTGACAGTATATAAGTAAATTATGTCAACATTCAACCCCAATAATGACATGGTGCAACAAAATGCAAAAATGAAAGAAAATTTCAAAATGGGCGTGGCTCCGCCCTTTTCAATTTAATTTGTCTAGGATACTTTTAATGCCATAAGTCGAACAAAAATTTACCAATCCTTGTGAAATTTGGTAGGGGTTTAGATTCTAGGACAAAAACTTATTCCTGTGAAAAGGGCGAAATCGGTTGAAACCACGCCCAGTTTTTATACACAGTCGACCGTCTGTCCTTCCGCTCGGCCGTTAACACGATAACTTGAGCAAAAATCGATATATCTTTACTAAACTCAGTTCACGTACTTATCTGGACTCACTTTGTATTGGTATAAAAAATGGCCGAAATCCGACTATGACCACGCCCACTTTTTCGATATCGAAAATTACCAAAAACGAAAAAAATGCCATAATTCTATACCAAATACGAGAAAAGGGATGAAACATAGTATTTGGATTGGTTTATTGGCGCAAAATATAACTTTAGAAAAAAACTTTGTAAAAAGGGGTGACACCTACCATATTAAGTAGAATGAAATGAAAAAGTTCTGCAGGGCGAAATAAAAAAACCCTTGAAATCTTGGCAGGAATACTGTTCGTGGTATTATATATATAAATAAATTAGCGGTATCCAACAGATGATGTTCCACATTTTGGTCGATATCTGGAAAACGCCTTCACATATACAACTACCACTACTCCCTTTTAAAAGCCTCATTAATACCTTTAATTTGATACCCATATCGTACAAACACATTCTAGAGTCACCCCTGGTCCACCTTTATGGCGATATCTCGAAAAGGCGTCCACCTATAGAACTAAGGCGCACTTCCTTTTAAAATACTCATTAACACCTTTCGCTTGATACCGATATTGTCAAACGAATTCTAGAGTCACCCCTGGTCCATCTTTATGCCGATATCTCGAAAAGGCGACCACCTATACAACTACCACCACTCCCTTTTAAAACCCTCATTAATACCTTTAATTTGATACCCATATCGTACAAACACATTCTAGAGTCACCCCTGTTCCACCTTTATGGCGATATCTCGAAAAGGCGTCCACCTATAGAACTAAGACCCACACCCTTTTGAAATACTCATTAACACTTTTCGTTTGATACCCATGTTGTACAAATGCATTCTAGAGTCACCCCTGGTCCACCTTTATGGCGATATCTCGAAAAGGCGTCCACCTATAGAACTAAGGCCCACTCCCTTTTAAAATGTTCATTAACCCCTTTCATTTCATACTCATATCGTACAAACAAATTCTAGGGTCACCCCTGGTCCACATTTATGGCGATATCTCGAAACGGCGTTCACCTATGGAACTAAGGATCACTACCTTTTAAAATACTCGTTAACACCTTTGATTTGATACCCATATCGTACAAACAAATTCTAGAGTCAACCCTGATCCACCTTTATGGCGATATCCCTAAATGGCGTCCACCTATAGAACTATGGCCCACTCCCTCATAAAATACTCTTTAATACCTTTCATTTGATACACATGTCATACAAACACATTCCAGGATTACCCTCGGTTAATTTTCCTACATGGTTATTTTCCCTTATGTTGTCACTTTAGCTCTCAACTGAGTATGTAATGTTCGGTTACACCCGAACTTAACCTTCCTTACTTGTTTCTTTTAAACAATGCTTCAGCGGAAAAAATAGCGTTTGCAATGTATTTTAACAATTTAAATTCATATCAAACCCAATTAAATATAGCCTTGACATAGTGGAATAAAGCACTTTTGTTTCGCAACCCAAAATTGTTCACTTACTGCTTTAATACTTGAGAAATTCAAATTTGCAAATCTATGTATTTTTGTATGTATTTGTGAATATATATATATATGTATGCATTTTAAATATAATTACGTAAAATTCCAATAAAGCTTTTTAACAAAATGCATAAGAAAGACGTTCCAACAAGGTCATTGAATCCGCCTCGGCTCGCTTCATTCCCGCCGGTAGAATTCCCGAAATTCGGCCCCACTTTCCGGCGGAGGCCGCAAATTTAGCGAGAGAACGTGACCTTATAAGACAGCTCGATCCCGGCGACCCCTAAATAAGGGATATAAACCAACGCATCAGATTGCTTGTGGATGAACACAAGCGGCCGAATGGGAGGAGCACCTAAGCGGTTGTAACCTCTCTGCCGGTGTAGGTAAGCTTGGGTTCACCGTAAAGTCCTTATCGAATCCGTCTAAGCACAATGACCAAATTTCCATCGGCTTTGGCGATAAGGTGCTGTCGGATTCGAAAAAATGCGTGAGCGCTTTCTGCCGACAATATATAATGAATTCTACGGTCGACAAAGATAGACGGGGGGCCAACAGACACGCACATAAACATAAATTCAGCGCGTCCCCAATTACCATCACCGCAAAAGTGGTTGAAGATGCCATCGGTCATGCTAAACCATCCAAAGCAGTGGGCTCAGACGGCATAGCCGATGCTTAAAAGCCTAGGGAAAGAGAGTTTCAAATAATTAGAGCATGTCTTCAACCCGTATCTTTCCACCTTTGTCATTACCGAAAATCGGAAAATGGCCAAGGTGGCCCCGCTACTAAAGCCTGGGAAACCAGCTAACTTAGGAGAAACATACCGCCCGATATCTCTCCTATCGCCAGTAGCCAAGACGCTTGAAGCCATTTTGCTCCCCTACTTCAAAGCAAATTTGCAACTAGCATGTCATCAGCATGACTTTAGAAGACTCAATAGCACCACCACCACGCTAAATGCCATCAGCACCCAGATAAATTGCGGTTTAAATCAAAACCCCCACCATAGAACAGTACCCGTTACGCTAGACCTACCAAAAGCTTTTGATACGGTCAACCATGGCACGTTACTGCAAGACCTGGAAGGGTCTACCCTTCCTCCATGTCTTAAAAGGTGGACCGCAAATTATCTCGGTGGTCGGCAGGCATCGGTGCAATTTAGAAACGAAACATCAAAACCAAGAAGAATTAAACAAGGACTGCCACAGGGTGGTGTCCTATCTCCACTTTTGTTTAACTTCTACATATCAAAGCTACCTTCGCCACCAAAAGGAGTTACTATCGTTTCCAAATGTCGACCATTTGGAACATCCACGTCGATGGTACTACGCTGCCGACTGTCTTGCACCCCAAAATCTTAGGTGTGACGTTTGATCAGGATCTACATTTTGGTGAGCATGCAGCCGCAATTGTACCGAAAATCCAGAGCCGTAATAAAATCCTCAAATCTCTTGCTGGCAGTACTTGGGGAAAAGACAAAGAAACGCTCATTACCACTTACAAAGCAATTGGCCAGCCGATTGCATTCTACGCGTCCCCTATATGGTCGCCAAGCCTAAAAACGACTCACTGGAAGAAGCTACCGGCCTGCCAAAACACTGCTCTCCCAGAAACCTCGGCATCCCAACAGACATCTAATTGATGAGCCAACACCACCCAGGGGCTTTAGGAGTAATCTCCGTAAGCATTATGAGGAAATACGGCACCTGAGAACTCAGCCGTATGAAGCAAAAAAATACAGCAGATCCTCAGTGAACTCCACAAACAGGCGTCGGACCTTTATGCCAAGAATTGACCGGTGAATTCAGTACTCAAATAACAGTACCCAAAACTTGCGGAAGAGGAACGCACACTACCCAGGGAAACGCGAGTCACTCTAGCTCAACTTCGATCTGGATACTGTAACAGATTAAACTCTTACCAATCCAGAATCAACCACGACATATACAAAATATATGCCCTGCTTGCAATGTGTCCCCACATGACACCAACCATCTCTTTAATTGTAATGTGGAACCAACGCCTCTAAAACCCCTCACATCATTGTCAAAGTTCCTTGGACTCCCGTTAGAGGATATTTATGATAATTTGTGATCAGTCGCACCTATTGGATGGGGCGCAGCAATGCTACAACAACAACAACGTTACAACAACGACTTGATACTGGCAGATGAAATAAGAACAGTTTCCTTACAAAATATAAAAGGAGCATTACATGGCCGGTACGGCATAAATCGTAAGCATTTGTAATGGGCATTACTATTAGCGGTGAATGTCCAAACAAAAACACAAACTTGCACCGATTCTTGATGGCAGTGACTCAGGTGAAATTTAAGCGAGACTAGTATTTCATCAACGACCCGTAGAGTAGAACGAAAAAACTCAGTTGAACTCAAAATTCTGAACTTTAATATGTAATGAAATTCCAAAGAGGTGGACAGAGGTTTATGTAGTATTCATACAAAAACCAGGGAAACCCGAGCAACTGACCTCGTCGTATCGGGCCAATTAAGCTCAGCTCGTTTCTCCCTATGGAGACAATTTTCGATCAGCGTACTAGGAGGTCAACTCAAACAAACTTCCTCTCAATTTGCATATCAGACAGGAAAATACAGTTAGACGGATATTTATAGCCTCACGGAAATTTTAAAAAGGTTTGGAGTCTAAAATTATCAGGTAACACAAGACATCAAGATATTGAACAATCTATGACTGATAAGGATATAAGCCCAATGACCATTCGGTGGGTGCTATCCATGCTAAGAAGTATAAAAATCTGTCTTGAGCTGGGAGAGGCAACTGAGTCAATTGTGCCACTAATGGGGTGTTGTCTCTCCTCTTTTGTGGACCCTAGTCACAGATGACCTCCTTCAGTTACTGAAATCCAATGGATTAGTTACACAAGGATATGCGGATAGCTTTACATCACAAGGATGTACGAAGAAACAATATCCAATCGCATGCAACAATCTCTGCGCATCATAGAAAAGTGGTGTGATACCAAAATACTGTCTATCTATCAGAATAAAACTGTTTTAGAGTCATTTACCCGGAGAAGAAAACTATCCATGCCAGAACCATCCCTGGGTGGCACCAAACCCCGTTTTTGAATGGAAGAAAACTACCTAGGGGTTACACTCATCTAGATGCTACCTTAAACAAAGCAACAAGAGCTTTCTTCGCCTACACTGGACTCTGTGTCAAAACATATAGGCTATCTGCAAAAACACTGGACATGTTTGCGCCTAATTGGCATGTCTATATGTAATCATATCAAACGTCAATTAGTGGCATTGGCAGCACTGACTGTCAGCTGTCAATGGCTACTTCCGTTTATCTAAAAAGTAATTAAACAAAGAAAAACAAGTGCAAGTGTTTTTTATAATCGGCTATAATCCTCGCGTAAGTAAACCTTACACCCCGCAACCCGCATTTTAACGCTAAAATTTTGGTCCATCGACCCGGATCGCGCAATATTTCCGCAAAATACAGTCCACATCGCTTTAATTTATCATATTTCATAAAAACCCGCAAATAAAAAATTTCTTCTTTGAAAGTTCGCGATTCTACTTTAAATGCATTAAAGCGGCATTTGCAATCGAACAAAGCAGATTCGCTTGCAGTCGATGCAGAGGCTGCAACCACATATTTGCAATTGCTAGAGGAGCAGTGGGAACGTTTCTGCAAAGCACAAGAAGAAGTGGAGGTTTCGTGTGGCGACGAAAACACAGCAGTAGAAGAGCAGGCACGAATTCAAGGTGAGGAGTGGTATTTGATCGCTAAATCAAATTTTAAGCGCATTCTTGCACCACAAAAGCAACCAACCCCTACAGTAACTCCGACTGCACCTGCACGCATGCCGCTACCGAAGCTGCAGTTACCATCCTTTAGTGGCGATCCAACAAAATGGATCACTTTTCATGACGTATTCTGTTCACTAGTGAATTCCAATGCAAGTTTGTCGGACGGACAGAAGTTGCAATACTTGCGCAATTGTTTAAATGGTGAAGCATTGGAATTAGTTAGTAGTTTTGCTGTAAGCGACAGCAACTACAGTGAAGCTTGGGGTATGCTCACAGCACGCTATAAAGCTATGCGTATCATAGTGGACAGCCATATAAAAGCATTATCATCGATCGAAAAGGCATCGAAAGACTCCGCAAAAGCAATTAAACACGTTTTAAATTTAACATTGCAGCACGTTGGTGTGCTACGTGCCCTCAAACGCCCGGTTGAATTTTGGGACGACTGGCTTGTCCATTTGACTGTTTCGAAATTAGCCTATGAAACGCGAAAACAGTGGGAATTATCGCTTGTAGCCGACGATGTGCCATCGTTTATATCGCTTCGAGATTTTTTGGAAACGCGAACCCGCTCTTTGGAGATGGTGCTCGCTGCCGCAAACGCACGTACAACTGCAAAGAACGTTTTGCATACAACATGCAACCAATTAGTACCAAAAAATCATCCATCATCAAAAACCGCTAAAACCACATCGTGTACATACTGCAAAGGTGAGCATCGAATCTACACTTGCGAAAAATTCAACCAACTCGACGCGAGAGCAAAGCTATCCACAATCAAATCAGATGGTGCATGTCTAAACTGCCTTAGTAAAGGACATGTTTTCACTAACTGCTGCAGCTCGTCATCGGGCCGCATATGCCAACGCCGCCACCACACGCTTCTTCATGCTGGTCTCAATACAAACGAGGCAGCTCCTGCTATGCAAAATGCCGTCCAAAACAACATAACGTCGCACTACGCCGATGCTGAACGCGTAGTATTACTAGATACTGCTGACATTTTATTGCAAGATAACTCCGGCCGCTGGCAGCCAGCCAGGGCACTGTTCGACAACGGCTCACATGCTTGCGTTAAACGACTTCGTTTACCACGAGATACGTCATCAGCTTGCGTTACGGGTATTGGATCCGTACAAGGAGGTCGCACAAAGGGTGAGGTCAAGTTATCCATAGCGCCAAAGTCACTAAACTCTAAATTTCACGTGAGTACGCTTATTTTATCCAAAATTACTAACGGCCTACCAACAAACGCCTTGTCCGAATCACGGTGGCCGCATGTCAGTGGCTTACCGCTTGCTGACCCTAACTATTTCAAACCTGGTCCGATAGATGTCTTGATTGGCATGGACGAAATGGACAAGTTTTTACTCGACGGCCTAAAAAAGTGTGAAAATGGCACTCCGATGGCACAGAACACCGTGTTTGGGTGGGTGCTGTTTGGGAACGCGACTCCTTCACAAATAAAACCCCGGGTAATCTCAACGCATTATTGTATTGTACAACTAACTGACCTCCTCGCTAAGTTTTGGGAGCTGGAAGAGCTACCACCTAGAAAGTTTTACACGCCCGAAGAGTTATATTGTGAGAAATTATTCGACGATACAACACAGCGCGCAACTGACGGTCGATTTATTGTACGTTTACCGCTAAAACCCGAGGTGTTGATTGGTGAGTCGCGTAACGCAGCCGTTCGGGCATTGTTGCGAATGAAAAGCAGGTTCGCCACCAACAAAGGCCTTCACGAAGAGTACTGCAAATTTATGAAGGAGCTTCTTGACTTGGGTTATATGGAGCTAGCTACTCCAACAACGCAAACCGCATACTATATGCCACATCACGCCGTGGTAAAAGAAATAAGTTCCACTACTAAGCTTAGGGTCGTATTCAACGCGTCAATGAAGACGTCGTCAGGGCATTCGTTAAACGACGCGGTAATGGTTGGCCCTCAGCTCCAACAAGATGTCTTCCTGATTTTAGTCCGCTTCCGCACCCATCGCTATAGTATAATTGCGGACATCGAGAAAATGTATCGACAGGTCTACGTCGATATCCGAACTCTAGGATGTATTTGGCACACGGATACCGACTCTCTTGCGATAGCCTTCATTTTTCTCTCCGATACCAGCAAGATTTTCGACCCTCTCGGCCTCATATCTCCATGCACCATTCGCTCAAAAATTTGGTTGCAAAGAATTTGGCGTTGTAATGTCGATTGGGGTGAGTTAGTTCCGCCTGAGATAGCTACAGATTGGTTAACGCATAGAAAAGAGCTGGCCATGCTTTCATCGCTGAACCTAAATCGCTGGCTTGGTACTAGTCCAAACGCCGACACAGAGTTCCATGTTTTCACTGACGCATCAGAAGCTGCCTATGCAGCCGCTATCTACTGCCGCACTCAGTCGTCGGACGACGAGATAAACGTCGTGCTCATTGCTGCGAAAACTAAGGTAGCTCCGCTAAAAACAACTTCGTTACCTCGTCTGGAACTCTGCGCAGCCCATATAGGCGCTAAACTCGTCCGCCTAATTCAACAAAGTTTTGGTCACAAACTCGAAAAGCTGTACGCGTGGTCAGACTCAACGATAACGTTGGCATGGCTGCAATTAAATCCAAATCGTTGGGCAACGTTCATTGCAAATCGTGTAGCCGATGTACAAGAAGTCTTGCCGTCATCGCATTGGAGACACGTCATCTCAGAGCATAACCCTGCAGATTGCGCTTCTCGGGGTCTCACACCTGCACAGCTCCTCGATCACCGCTTATGGTGGCAGGGGCCACACTGGTTATCCGAAACCGATCGTTTTGTAACGCAAACGCACGAAGATTGGGATTTACTAACGAAATTTCACTCTTACAACAAACTCAAACGAGTGACCGCACATATACTTCGTTTCATAAACAACGCTCGCATATCTGCTCAGAAGTCGAGTGCACACGAACGGCTGTCCGGACCGTTAACATGCTCTGAAATCCGCAAAGCCGAATTATCTTTGGTAAGGTATTCCCAAGCTAACGTTTTCCAACAAGAAATTTCTAATTGCAGGTCAGGGAAGCCAATACCGATACGTAGTAGCCTCGTTCGTCATCAGCCGTATTTAGATAACGCAGGCATTTTACGAATAGGAGGTCGAATTAAGAACGCATCGTGCACGAATGATATAAAACATCCGATTATTTTGCCTAAAAATTCACCGCTCGCTAAAGCAATCGCCGCTGAAACTCACATCGGTATGTTGCACGCTGGCCCGTAAATGATGCAAGCTGCTATACAACGTAAATTTTGGATCCCTGGCATTCGCAATTTAGTTCGGGGTACATACCGCCATTGCGTACGAAGCAAACGCTTGAACCGCAAACCGCTACAGCAGCAGATGTTCGATCTACCACCTAGTCGCGTTACGAGTACGCGATGCTTCCTTCAAAGTGCGGTCGATTTTTCCGGCCCATATAACGTAAAATTTACTCATGGTAGAGGCGCGAAATCAACAAAGACGTACATTTGCTCATTTATATGTATGAGCACAGGCGCCATGCACCTAGAATTGGCCGAAGACCTCACGTCTGCAAGCTTTATCGCCGCATTCAAACGTTTCACCAACCGAAAAGGACATTGTCAGCATATGTTCTCCGACAATGGCACGAACTCTGTCTGTTCCGAAAGGGAGTACGTGCCGCATTTGAAAGGTACGTTAACGACGACAAGTTGGCATCTTACTTCGCCAACACCCAAGTCACCTGGTATTTTAACCCTCCAAGCGCTCCACACATGGGCGGCTATTGGGAGGCTGGAATTAAGCGCATAAAGCATCTTTTAAAACGCTTACTAGACTCCGCGTTACTATCTTACGAAGAGTTTTCAACAGTCCTAACCGAGGTGGAAGCATGCGTCAATTCTCGACCACTCTGCTGGATACCTTCTGACATACAAGACTTCGAAGTGCTAACACCTGGGCACTTTATGATTGGCGAACCAATAAAGGGGTTACCGAAGCTTGACACAGAACCTTTCAAGGGCAACCTTCATCAACGGTGGCAAGCAATCACAGCAATAAGGCAGCACTTCTGGAAGCGATGGCGAGACGAATATCTCGCTAATCTTCAGCGACGATCGAAGTGGGTTCGTCCAACGCAAAACCTACAACGAGATGATGTCGTAGTTATACACGACAACAACGCTCCGCCCACTAAATGGAAAATTGGTCGAGTTCTCGACAGCTATACCGGCTCAGATGATCGCGTACGAATTGTCAACCTACGAACATCCGAAGGAGAGCTGCTAAGACCTAGTTATTGAGAAGCTATCATTATTACCAACAAAAACAGACATTTTTTCACTTTGAATTTTATTGATGTAAACTTTAAATACTTTGTACCTTTTTCTAATTTTGAACGGTCGTTCAAGGCGGCCGGCATGTTTGCGCCTAATTGGCATCTCTATATGTAATCATATCAAACGTCAATTAGTGGCATTGGCAGCACTGACTGTCAGCTGACAATGGCTACTTCCGTTTATCTAAAAAGTAATTAAACAAAGAAAAACAAGTGCAAGTGTTTTTTATAATCGGTTATAATCCTCGCGTAAGTAAACCTTACAACCCGCAACCCGCATTTTAACGCTAACAGGACATTTTATACTGTTGTGAAGTCAATAGACACATATGCTTACTAAGATTGGTGGTTGAAGTTCACGCAAAAAACAGCAATAACAAAACTAAGCAGGGTGAAATGAGAACGTCCCCAGCTGATGAACTTAGTGTCTTAGTAAGTATACCTCCCTTCCCTTTTCTAATACAGAAAGAGGCAGAACTATGACTTCAAAATATCCCTGTCCATTGTGGACAGATTTCTTTGGAAACGGGAAATCAATTTTTCAGGCAGAATTCCGACGGCATAGGAGTTCAATAGCTCGGCAGGTAGCCCGTTAGCACCCAGGGCATTGTTGCTTTTTAATCTGGTTATCCCTGTTCTTGCTTCCTCATAGTCGGGTGGGAGAACATTTATTCCACAATCATCCATTGCGGGCACGGGCTTATCAACGTCTCTGGGAGTTTCATCGCTCTCTCCATTTAGGAGCATTCCCTCAATAACCTAAGCACTCTCGGGAAATCGGTTACATGGTCACCGTTTTTGGTTTTACAGGAGTTTTGCCCCAGGCTTTAAACCTTATGTCTGAGGTCGAATTTTTGGTAAAATTTGCGGACATTATTCCTTATACCAAGCAGCTCAAGCTCCTCGAGGTCATGCCTTCTTGTCTGTCTTTTTCTTTTTATACAGGCGTCTCGCTTCCCTTTTCAAGTGCGGTAGCGTTCATTGGTAATTATCAATAAATTTTAGAGATGGCAATTTTTTTCCTAAGTCAAGGACCATCTCTAGGTCATCTCCAAATTGAGGCACGAAGTAAAAGAGAAACGTGAAAATTTGACAGCCAATAATATTGTTATTAGTAAACGTGGTCCTATTCTTTAAACATAAAAATAAAAAATAATTATAGCTCTTATAATGGAAAATTTGTATAGGAAAGTGTTTCGTATTTTTTATGATTAGGGGAAACTAATTGGGGCTCTTGTTTTCAATCGACTATTCGGTTAATCACTCCAACTAAGTCTGCCTATTCAAACAAAACGCGATTTTACTCAATTCGTTTGAGAAATACCGCGCTGCAATTAGTCGTAATTATTTCAAAAACTTTCCATGGAAGCCTTTAGGTTTCTTCTCCTAAATAATTAGCGATTGGCCCAATATGTGGGGTTTTAATTACGTCAATACTTTTACTTTAATTATCGCGTTACTTTTCTTTGATAAATGTATTTGTTCCTATTTGAATACTCTATTTTAAGTTATAATTCAGGAACTAATTATGGTTTTAATTCTGTGAGTTTATGTATACTAGGGTGAGCATAAAATAAAAATATCTCGTTTTTTCATTTTGCTAAAGTAAAAATATTGTTGAGGACGTCGAAAACGGTAACCTGGAAAAATGTCAACTTGCCTATTTATTTCAAATTAGCTTCAAATGGCATAAGACGAATTTCACTATATTCGAATTTAGGAACTTTCTCACGACGAATACGAACGATAAATTTCATAGAAAATATGATATTTTCTGTTTTTGAGCGATTATATTGTGATGAAGTTGAAATAATTGTAGAAGTTGCGAGGTTTACCTTCAATCTGGATTAATTTTTAAACGAGTCTACTTATAAAAAAACATCTAAAAATTTTTTTGTAGATCTTTCCATTTCCTATAAAAATATATGTATTCACCACAATATGCAATTAAACACAAGTAACTTTAAATTAAAAATAAGATACAAAATTTGTAAGTACTCCCTTTATATAAATGGACTAAAAGAAATGAAAAATGTCTGTTTAAAAAAAGACATAATCTTGTTCAACTGCGATATAAAAAGTTTTAATAACTTTATGAGGAACACACATATTGTAAAAAATTTTGGGAAATTCCGCTTATTTCAAACCTTATGCAAACGTTCGAATGGCTAAACTGTTGAATAAATCACTCCAATATTCTGTATTGCAAAATGGTCTTTATTATTCTACTTTGGGAGTAGTACAATTATACTTCACAATTATACTTCACTTCGCAACTAATAGCGCGTTTAAATCAAACTGATTACTGATTACTCAGTTGCGCTGCTTTTATACTCTCTGTTGCTTCATTCGCATATTTCTACTAAAGTCTAGACGTTTCGCCTTCTAGAACTGCTGTATCTCCTACTTGTAATTGAGCTACATGTATATTTGTAGTTTATGCCTCTCTCATAGTCATATGCGTGTGTATGTGTAAGCAACTACTCCGACTGGTGACCACAAGTGTGAGCGTGAAATATCTTCGTTGCCTTCTATATATGTGTGTAAATGATGATTGATGTGTTCATGTATATACGAGTGGCTGCTTCTTGTTTTTATTGTTGCGTGTTTATTTAGTATCAGCTTACTTACTCACTTACTCAGCTTAGTGATGCCAATATTCGGCACAATATGTATAAAAGTGGAGTGCACATTACCGGACTAAGGCAAGGATTACACGAAACCCTATTTAGGACCTCATAAAAATTTTTTTGTTATTAAAATACCGAAGTGCAACAAGAATATGTCTTTGTTTAAACATACATTTTTCGTTTCTTTTGGTCCATTTATATAAAGGAAGTACTTAAAAATTTTGTATCTTCTATTTATTTTCTCCTTTTGTTACATTGTCAAGATGGCTTGAACTATGTGTAAGGTTTGTAGCTCAGTGAGTAGTTTCTTAAAAATAGATCGCATGATTCCACAATTCCAAATGGACTTTTTAAAACCTCTAAATATTTCGATCCCTGTTCCGTCTAGAAAATTTGTTTATCCTAAATATATCAATCTTGTAAAGCCCCAAGTTTCATTAAACTTTTCAGGTCTCTGAGGTATTAGGAAGTTCCTTAAAACGTAAAATTAAAGTAAAATTTTTTCAGACAATTTTTTTATATTTAACCTAATCTAAAGATCCCTGGACCACCTAGCGAAAATATTTTTCCCTGATATTGCATAGTCATGGGGTTTTGAGGTATGTTCTTTGTTTCAAGAATATAGATCTACGGTAAATTACTCAAATAGCCTTGACCTTTTAATATCTCTAAATATCTCGCTCCCTGTACAATCGAGAAAATTTTTTTTTATCCTAAATATTACAACGTAATAAAACCTAAAACTATGTTCAAAGTTCTTTAAAACTCGAAGCCAAAATTTCCAAGCTCGGAAATTTTTTTAAATTTTCGCGATCCCTGGACCACCTGGCAAAAAAAATTTCCGCCATGTTGCATTGTCTTCGGTTTCTGAATTATGCTTTTAGTTTCAAGACTCTACCTCAAATCTTCGTTCAAAGTTTGAGATCTCTGACATGTCGGTAAGTTTCTTAAAACTCGAAAGCAGAATTTCCAAGTTTGGATGTTTTTTAGAGTTTTCACGATCCCTGGACTATCTAGCAAAGTTTTTTCCCTCACGTTGAATTGTCACCGAGTTTCGATGTGTGTTCCAAGTTTCAAGACTCTAGCTTTCCGGGAAGTTACTCAAAAATGGATTGCAAGAGTTTCCAATTTGGAAGTTGGTGGAATACATCAAACGAAACTAATATAAAGGAAGTAATAAGTAATTTCCTAAGTAGGTTGTATGTTAAAACGAGAATCATACTGTAACATTCAAATTAAAAGCTAAAACTTTTACAAGCTAACTTTTTCGATGTCCTCAACAATATTTTAAATTATTAGAAAAATCTTTTTTCTTTTATGCTCACCCTAGTGTCTCGTGATCCCGAAATGCTTCAAAATTTGTATAATTTAATTGCGGGGGATATAACACAAAAACTGTTGTGCTAATTACTTCAGTTTAAAAAAACGCATAATTGGAATAAAAACAAATAAGGAAGTTGTGGGCGGTGCCACGCTTATTTTCTAAAACTTCACTAAGTTTTAATTTTTTGTCATAAAGTCAACCCACATATTAAGTTTCATCAATTTATCGATCTTTGGTAATGAATTATAGATTTTTTTCCATTAATCGAAAGTTTCGGTAGAGACTTCTTTAAAAGTGGGCGTGGTCGTAAACCGATTCCGTTTATTTTCACAAAGCATATAAATATTTGAAAGGATAACCTTCCTCCAAAATTTCTCTGAAATGACTTCTTATGTACGGTTTAGGTTAGGAAAGGTTGAACTGGCCGGGCATAGACTGACTCAGTCCGTAGTGTTACCAGAAGTTTGTTTAACGATCGAATTGAAAAATCCTATTAAAAACTAGGACTTTTGTTGTAAATTTCTGTCCTCTTGGCAAATACTAGAAGTTTTCAAGGTCCTAGATGTAACAGCTGTACCACTCTTAATAGCAAGAGGCTTAGCATGGCAAGCCTAAGGCACAAGCTCCTGTAAACCGCACTTCCTACATCTGCTATCATTGACCAAGCCTAATTTAAAAGCATGTGACTCCAAAATGCAGTGCCCAGTCAGGATACGCATCATGAGTCTACAGTTCTCATTTTTTAATGAAAGGTGTAACTTTGTAAGTCTAAGATTGTAAGTCCTGCACATTACCTTCGACACTTTACAGCTCCGCGCTTGAGTCCATGCCTTCCCCGCTTGTTCGATCATGTGCAACTCTTGACTTCTCTTAACCTCGCCCAATCCAATTGGGTGGTCCACGGAGCAAGATTGGAGGTATGTGCCCTTTTTAGTTAGTTCATACGTTTTTTTATTCACATCTATTTCCATATGCTTTGGGACCCAATTAAGATATATGCTTCCCCCTATCCCGATTCGTTCCAGGGATTGATTACACTCTAACACACTTTTAGATGCTGTTCTATGCGAGATTATTGCCTAAATTGCTGCTTGGCTATCAATACAAAAGTTGACGCGGTTACAGTTCAAGCTGTGTGTTTCCTGTGTTTCTACTGCTTTGGTTACCGCTACTACTTCCGCCTAGAAAACGCTACAGTGATCTGTAAGCTTGTAGGATCTGTTAATTTCCGGATCAGCATAGTATATCGCAGACTCTACTACTTCCGTGTACACATGTATTCTCACGTCCGACATTTGGGCACCCTTACGCCAACCATCCACTTCTATTGTGACTCTAAGAGCCTCTACGAAGCACCGATACGTAGTCAGGTAGTCTGAACGTCCTGTAATTGTTGACGCCATCTTCATCCGGTTCAGTTGTACCGATGCGGGCTGAAAGATCCGCTTGACAGTTACCCGGGATATGACTATGGCCCGGAACCCAGATAAACTTAATTGTAAAATAATTCGATGGAATCGCAAGCGAGGTCAGGCACTCCCAGACCACCCTCGATCGCACTGTAGTTAAGCTCACGGCCTTGATAGCCGTTTGGCTATCAGAGTAGATGTTAAATTCCCTAACCGTAGTAGCACTGGATAGCATTCCATCCACCGCATCCTTAATCGCAGCAACTTCCGCTTGGAATACACTGCAGTGATCAGCCAACTTAAACTTGCGGCTTACATTTAAAGCCTTCGGGGAGTATCCTTATCGCTACGACAACAACAACATCGATAACACTCCCCAAGGCCTTCGGGGAGTGTCCTTTCGCCACAACAACAACAACAACAGAAAAGCGACTTACTATGAAGCAAAATGCTAAATCTGACTATCCTTGCGGCAGTGACGATAAAATTATGGTTGGTTTTAGCAAACGGGCCAGCAGTACTAACTTTTCTGGCAAGGATAAAGAGGCAAAAGTAGTAAGCGCTACAGTGAACGAGAACAATACAAAGTATTTGCTTTTATCGAAGCAAGCATGGGCGCTTTGCAACTTGGTACCTTTTCACCAGCTAAAGGAAGGTTGTTGAACCGAAGGCGAACCAAACGTTTGGTGTTTTCTTTCCTAAACGAAAATGTCGCCTTCCCTCTGCTTTACAAAAGTCTATAATCTCCTAATAGATAACAGTACTAACTTTTTACTACTTTATGCGCTAAAGTGTTAAATGTGTTTTCCCCTATTCCATTGACGGGGCATATAATTCGAAATTTATTCTGCTGATGAACGAAAATAGCAAAGAGCGATAAGAAATGTCAGGTTGTCGTCACGCTCTATATAGGACGACAGCAAGCGAGTGTCACGGCTCCTTCCACATGGATGGAGGGGCGTCAAAAAGCAGCAAAACGACCGTCGCGTAATTCATGGATCGCTCATAAGGGTTAAGGTATCTCACTAAGCAATCGATTTGCTTTAGAATAAGCATAAACTTTGTTCGAGTTGCTGTTGTTGTTTTGTTAAAAGTGCTTCGCCCCACTCAATAGGTGCGTCCATTCACAAACTGTCATCAAAGTCCTCTAACGGGAGCCTAAAGAAGGCTATTAGAGGCGAAGGTTCCACATTCTAATTGAAAATATGGTTAGTGTCATTTGGGAACACATCACATACAGGACATACATTACGTATATCGGGGTTGATTCTGGACAAGGAAGATTTTAACCTATTACAGTATCTAGAACGAAGTTGCGCCAAAGTGAATCGTGCCTCCCTTGGTAGTCTGCTTTCTTCTTCTGCAAGGGTCTTATGGTGAACCCGTTATCAATATACATATATAAATAAAGTTTTTTTTAGAAAAGTTTGCAAAACATATGACGCTTAAGTCCTCACTAACAGCTCAGCCGCAAGTGCCTTCTTTATTATCTAGTCGCCATTGAGCCAACGGTTTGCGATAAATCCTCCGGGGAACTTTTACTCTCCAATAATCCAAACATCCATGATACCAAGCCATGATGAAATCAGTACAGAAAAATAAGGTTAGAAGGAGAAATGTAAAATGCTGGGAGGCTTTAATGCCAGGATGCGCAAGGAACGGATCTTTGGTCTTACAGTCGAAAAATGTCTCCCAACATGTTGAGGCTGATTTACTTAACAGGTTCTTGCAGTACCAGGTTCCAGCATAAAAATGCATGATCGAAGAACACGAAACCAAATCGATCACGGAGTTATCGACGGCAGACATAGTACCAGTTTCCTGGATGTGTGCACTACGCGAGGTCCAAATATCCACTCGGACCACTACCATGTGGCAGCCAAGATACGTACAACACCATTTGTAGCAAGGAAAGTGCGCACAATAATACAAGGAAAGTTTTCGGTCGAAAATCTGCTCACGAAACAGACAGCTGATGACTACACTCACACCTGCAATATTCGAGCTGACGATATGACCGAGCAGTGGGAGCATATATCTTTCTTATTACGTACCGCCGCAGCTGACATCATGCGTTTCAAGCGAGCCCGCGCTGCCTCGGAAAAGACGGACGCAGGGTATATTGAAGCGTTACCGTGAGGTGAAGAAGGAACAGAGACGCCTATTTAGAAGTAAAAAACGTGAGACAGAACAGCGTATGTGCGGAAGGAAATTCATAGGCTGGCTGAAAGTAATAACGCCCGAAAACTCTAACAAAAATCTGGCGGATGACGAAAGGTTTAAAGACCGGTGTAGTTTCCTGCAGGCACGATAATGGCGACCTGGTTACTGACGTACAGATTGTGCTTAAGTTGTGGAGGGAACATTGCTAACTAGGGAGAGAGAAAACGAAACCGATACATAAATCGCCGATGATGGAAAACATGTTACGGCACCCGACTATGACGAAGTGAGAATGGCAATATCCCGGCTAAAAATCACCAGGCGCGGGGCGCATGCGTCAACCCCTATGCAAAATATGGTCGGATGAGTCCATGCTTGCAGAGTCCCCAGCGAAAAAGCGTGGTTGGGGAAGGGAAAGTCCTAGATAAGGGAAATAAAGTCCAGGGAATAACAAAGAAAGATAATGGGAAACGGCCACGTAGTAGTAAAGGGTCCCCTGAAGCGCTTCTCGACGCACACTTCCCATCGGGAGACTATACAGAAGAGTATGTAAGCAACACTTACATGGTATAGCGGTTAGTGACGGGCTTGATCACTGATACAAAGATCGAATGGGCGGTGAAGATTTCCGGACCTAGATGATTTGTTCCCTGCCCTGCTACCAATCTCGAATACGGCGATCGTGGAACGGCTTTAAACAATATTCGACGGGTGTATTAGACTGAACCATGTACGCAACTCTTGGAGAACTACTGGTGTCGTTTTCTACCAAAGACGTGGAAGAATGGTTAATTGTATCCCAAAGACTACAGACCCATTAGCTTAATATCATTTCAGTTCAAAATCTTTGAACATATAGAAAGCTTTGGACTACAAGGAGTACTCCTTAGGATTCCTTTTAGGCATTGCGGGGAGCTTTTAACAATGTCCAGCCTTAACTAGATGGATCAGCTTCATACTTAATTGCAGAAAGATTACATGGCATGTGGCCACAAAATCGGTGGACAGGGGCACGCTCCAGGGAGTGGTATTGCCACGATAGAGATGGAGGTTGGAGGAAGGGCGCTCAAATGACACATGATTCGTACAAGCAATCAGGATTTTTCAGGCGGAAGTAGTAGCCGTTACTAAAGCAGTAGAAACACTGGAAGAAAACAGCTAAAACAAGCGTCAAATAAGGCTATAATCTGTCATAGCACTACATATAAAAGTGTGTTAGAGTGTAAGATATCTTCAGAAGATTCGGGATAGGGCGAAATATATGTATACCTACATTGGGTACCAAGGCATATGGGAATAGATGGAAATCAAAAAAGGGATGAGCAAGCTAAACAGGGCGCATCGGCGTAAGCTTGTACCGTAGACCTTGCAATTAGATTGGGCGAGAATAAAAGAAAACGACCAAGCAGGAAAGGCGTGGAACCAAGTGTGAGGCTGCAAAGTATCGAAGATCATGTGCGCAGGTCTTACAACCTTAGATTAACAAAGTAACTCTTATCATTGAAAAGAGGGGACTGTAGGCTCATGATGGGTATTCTCACTAGAAAGCGCCTTGTGGCGTCACATGCTTTTTAATGAGGTCTTGTCAGTGATATCAGACATAGAAATTGCGGGTTTGAGGAGGAAACGATCGAGCAAGTCGTGTACGCTGGCTGAAACTACAGCTATTAGGAGTGGCACAGATATCAGGTCTAGAAGCAGCAAGTAGCATAGGTCCTAGAAAGCTTCTAGCCAATACGAAGGGGTTGTTCTATAACATAGGTCCTGGATTCTTATAGGGTTTTTGGTGGTTGAGCAAACTTCTGGAAATACTATGGACTCATTCAGTCTATCTGAGGTCCTCACGGACCAGACAGCACAAACTTACTAACCTAAGTTTAAATTAAATGCATATAAATCTTTATCCAGAATCGGTTCGAAAAATTACAATTATTCGGCCGGATAACTGGAAAGCTCAAAAAGAGCCATACCTTTCGGATACCCGACACAACACTATTCAAACAACTGCCGTTATTCTTGCAAGAAACAATTAAAAAAACTGCAAAAAATAAAATTTTGGGGTAGACTATACATTAAAGGACCAGGGGGAGGAGGTTGTGAGTGGTGGGAAGGGGAGGGGTGGCTTATATTAATATTAAAGTTACCAAAAAATGCAAGAAAACGCAGTGAATTGAGCAAAAATGGTGCTACCAGACTACAAAATATGTATAAATAAAAAACGTCCACTCTATTTTAATCGCGCCTTTTTTTTAACCAGATTTTCTTTTTTTTTATGAAGTAATTTATTTAAAAAAATCGCGTTTTTCAATTACAAATTTTCCATTTTTTTATGAAATAAACATAATTTATTTAAAAACAAGTAAAGGTGTGTAAATTCGGGTGTAACCGAACATTATATACCCAGCGTGAGTTTCAATTGTACATTTCATTTCAGATAAATTACTTTTCTACATAACTCGTGGCACCGTCCATTTAAAAAAAATGTCTCCCCATTTCCTCTTACAATAAAATTCGATAAGTGAAATATCATTGATTCAAAACTATTTTTTGCTAAGTTATAGCTTATTATTCTAGTCTACGACCCTTTTCAACTTGTTTTATATCTAAGTTGTCGTGGTCTTCAACCGATCCCATCCATTTTTACCAATGTATACCAAATTTTATTACGATCCGTTAGTCATAAAAGGGGCGGTGCCACACCCATTTTCAAAAATTTTAGTGTTTTGCAATTTAATGTTATAATTCAATTTAGAAAGTAAAATTCTATTGATACAAAGCTTTTTTTCGCTATATATAGCTTATTTTTATTATTATATAGCTTATTATTTTCGTCCACGACGCTTTTAAAAATCTTGTATATAAAATTGGGCGTGGTCTTTAACCGATCTCGTCCATTTTTTTCTAGAAATATTTGCTGCTATAGGGGAAATTTGTGTACCAAATTTTATTACGATCCGTTAATTTTTCTTCGAGTTATGGCTCCCGAAACATAGAAAATTGCTTAGTCATAAAAGGGGCGGTGGCAGTGGTGAAGTTCTTCCTATTTATTGTTATAAATACACTTGGGAAATGAAATACCATTGATATAAAGCTCTTTTTTGCAAAGATATAGCTTATTTTATTCATCCACGACCCATTTAAAAATCTTGTATATAAAAGTGGGCGTGGTGCTTAACCGATTTCGTTAATTTTTCTTCCAAGCATTCCCTATAGTAAAGGTAACCTCTTTGCCAAATTTTGTTACGATAGGTTTAACGTTTTTTGATTTATTATTAATTACATTTGTAAAATTTACTTTATCACAAGTGGGCGGTGCTACGCCCATTTAAAAAAATTGTTTTTTCAAGAGTCTCAATATCAGTCCACACGTCAAATTTCAACATTCTAGATGTATTATTTACTAAATAATCAGGTTTTTTGTGTTTTCCAAAATGTTATATATATAAAAAGTGGGCGTGGTTATCATCCGATTTCGCTTATTTTCAATACCAATCTATTTTGGATCCAGATAAGCTCGTGTACCAAATTTGGTGAAGATATCTCAATAGTTGCTCAAGTTATCGTGTTAACGGACAGACGACAAGACGGACGGACATGGCTCAATCAAATTTTTTTTCGATCCTTATGATTTTGATATATGGAAGTCTATATCTATCTCGATTCTTTTATACCTGTTCAACCAACCGTTATCTGATCAAAGTTAATATACTCTGTGTGCAAAGCACGCTGAGTATAAAAACTGAAACAAAATAAAATTGTGTTCACTGTTACATTTACCCTACCGGCGCACGTGTAATTACGTTGAACTTACCTGAGAATGTAGTTTCCAATCTTTATATGCTTTTACAATATAATCCATTTTTCTGTACTTTTTATACAGCACTTATTTATAGAAACCACACAGTATTGGGTTTCTTGTGCGGTAAGTAAATTTGTTTGTATGTATACACATACATACACACATATGTATATAATATATAGATACAAATAAACTATTAGTAGGTAATAAACTGAGTCACGATCGTCTTTCACTTCTTCACACTTCCAGCGTTAGCCCGACTTTCTCAGCTGATTATTATTATTATTTTTTATTGACCGTATTGTAAATACGCGCATGCGAGTTGAAATAATTTATTGATTAGGTTATAATCACCAAGCAATCAGTAACACGAAGGATGTTTTTAAATTTTTTATTTTTATTCTTGAAGATAATTAGCAAGAGATAACTATGTTAATTATGTCTTCCTTTTTTGTAATCGTATGTAATTGAAAGGTAAACGACTTGAGCTGGAAAAAGTAACGGTTGTTTACGGACGTGCTTCCACCTATAATCTAAAACTCACTTCGCGACTTTAACGAGCAATTGCGATATAAACATCAGAGAACACAAACGTGGTTTACGTGCTGTAAATTATTATTCTGCATGGGAATTTACAGTTTCAATGGAAACGCCACGGATTTGAGTGTGCCAAATCGGTGACGCTCTAACACTGCATGAGTAGAGATGGGATTGTACATACCTTGAACAGGAAAACACCCACAATATTCCTTTTTTGTATCTTTCTTATTTCGATATTTTAAAATCATTTTAATTGAGGCTGCTTGGAAGTACAAGGCAGATATAAAATTGATACGTCGTTTGAAATTAAGATTTTTTTTTTGATTTTCAATAAACTACCCAGCCAACATTCGGAATAAAAAACCTAGACCGAAAGGATTCCGCGTTGGATCGTTTGTCGGAAATAAATTTCCCTTTTTGCTTAATTTCATGCTTCATATAAGCTGAAATATGAGTACGATATGACTCCTATTAGGCTCACAAACAGTTCATGTTTTGCCTCGTATGTATATGACTCTTAAGGGCTAATTAAACTTCCTTAACCCTAACGGTATAGTCGTAACCATACTCATATCCATGACCATCTCCAATGTAATCGATTAATTGTGCCTTAACCTAAAAATCGTGAAAATTTCATAAAAATGAAAAAAACGCAAAAAATTACAAACATATTCCACAAAAAATTAGTCTCTTAGTCATAACGTATTTAAAACAATGTATAAAATCTACAAACAGTTATTAAATTCACCAATTCAAATATTTTTAGGTTATGGATATGGCGAGAACCCAAAAACCAATTGGTTGGCTATGGTATGGTTATGGTGTTAGCGTTATGGTATGGCACCATTAATCGATTACATTGATTACAATTATTAGAAATTAGCGTTTTTACAACTTTTAAAACCAAGGCATCACTGTGATGCATTTGCATGTCGTAAACATAGTTGTGTGGGTTTTTTATTCAGCCGTTTTAAAAAATGAAGGTATCACTGTGACACAATTGCAGATCGTAAAATTGCTTGTGTTGTTTTTTTTAAGCCACCACAAGACACAGCAGGTAGAATTGAAATTGCCCCTACCCAAAGGTCCCCCCCAAAGGGGGGGGGGGGCATCAGAATTCGTTTTAGATGTATGGTTCCTTCGGCAAATTTTCTTATTTTGATCCCTAGAATACGATTTTCACAGAGCAATGAGCGATTTTTAAATCAACTATACATATGTGCCTTATACTAGTAATTTTGAATTCGGGGTACTTAGGAAGAATTTTGAACACATATAACCGACAAATAAAGATAAGAAAATTATTATATATTATGCATTACAAAAGATATATAAGCAAGTTAATTTATGAAGAGGGAATACCAAAAAAATCCTGCGGCTACACACTCGTATAAAGACGAAATTCAGAGGAAGCTTGAAGGTAAATAAGTAAACTAATAAGTATCTACACAAATATATTGATTAGCACGATTAAGCGATCAAAGAATTGCATGACATTATCCAAATAAAAGCAAAACATTAATTCATTCAATTGCAACTTATTTTAATTAAAATTAATTTTTATTTAGAATCAATTGTTACAGAAAAATTTCTGAATTTTTATTCCGAAGCTGCCTCATTTAATAATTTCCATATTTTTCATTTGTTCATAACGTCAACAAATTGGAGTCATAGAATACTAGTGGGTAATCACATTTTCGTTGCTCATATTTTTCACATGTACATATTTTGGACTCAAATTGGACTCGATAGTTGCGAGCGCTTTGAGAATGTCAATCATTCCCATGGCTGTCATAACTTAAGAATCCAAAATAAGTCCAAAAATAATTGTGAAATGTTGGAATCAGAATGTATTTGGGATCCCTTTATAAATTGGCTAAATATGCGCTGTTTACAAGTCATATCGGTCTCTTAATTAGGCTCGATGTATGGCTTATGTAGGACGGCCATCGCAAGAAGGGGAATACATTCATTCTGGCCTCCCAAATGAGCTCATATTGACTGTAAACCCTCCGATTTAGATATCTTTTCTGACGCTTTTTTAACATTAAATATTGGATGGGTTAATAATAATGTTTGCATTATATGGTGAAGATTTATTAAAAATGCTGGATTACAGATTACAAATAATTCAACAAATGGTGCAGTGAATAACTACTTTTGAATCCCACAAGTATATTATACATCGGGTATACTTTGTATTGATTTTGTGTGTCTGTTTGCCATATTTTCTAAAACATGATCAGCCCAGTTCTAAATATTCCTTCGGAATTTTGTTCTCGCGAATTTTCTTATTCCCGCGGAAAAATTCCTCCAATTCTTTTCTCCTAGGGAGAACAATAATTGGCGAATAGGAGTTTCGAATTTTCGAAGTCAGCTGTTTTGTCAATTGAAATTACGTTGCGCATTTCTTATTGTGTTGAAAAAATTTAAAAGTTTAATTATTTTTGCAAATTTATTTGAAATTAAGAAATAAAATATAAACAATGTACAGTATTGCATTTCATGTGGTATTCACTGATATGAGTAATGAATTGGTGCCACAGCAACATCAACAGAGGAGCATAAGAAGAAGAAGACGGCGGGATAACACAAATCCACTGGAGTTGCCTGCTTCCATTCAGCAAAGTAATTTTTTGCAGCCAAGTGGAGTTGGTTTCGTCTTTCGTCAAATGCCAAAATCTATTTAAGCCTTCTTAAAAAATCCTTGATCAATTTCTGGATCGCTGCATCAGCTGTTGCTTATGATATACTTTTCGACTTAAAATACAGAATATTGTGGTAGAATGTACTATTTTAGCACAAGTTTGTACAAATAAGTGTTATTTCTTTAAAGAACCTATTTACTTTAACTATTTTGATGCATTCCCTCTAATTTAACAAGTGAAGAAACTCCTAAGAAATGACAGAGAAATCTCCCTCTCACTCACATTCATAATACCTACTTTTCTCCCATAATAGGTTTCCGCTTTTCCGAACATTGTTCAGAATAGAAGGAAAGGGAGAAGTGAAAAAACTCACAAGGAATTTTTATTTAGAATACGAGGAATGGGAGAAGGGAAAAAACTTTCACGAAATTTTTGTGTAGAATTGGGCTGGGTGTATATTCTGCTTATGGGTAAATATTTGGGTATTTACACGTTTTTAACATATATAACCAATTTACCCGTTATTTGCTATTTGGGTATTTAGGTTCTTCCCATCTCTAAGCACGAGGAAAAATTTGAGTGTATGAAAAACTTTTTAAACATGTTTTTTGTATAATTATTTATAAAACGAATTGTGGTGTTTAGCAACTAATTATACAAATTTAAAGCTTTCAAGTGTTTTACATAGTAGCTGGTGTTTTTTTTTTTTTGTAAATTTTAATTTAATTAATTTAATTTTGTAATACGTTTTAACTGCTCTAATGTAAGCTTTAACGAGATTTTGCTCTTCGCTAGTTACATTCAATAATCGTTTCTTCAAGTAATTTATTCTATAATTAACTGATCATCGTCGACTGGTAAGCTCGCTCAAACACTTAAATGGATTTCATATACACAAATGCGATTGTTGACTCTCGTGTAACCGGTGCGCGTAGCAACAAATACAAGTATTTGAATTTTTTGTTTGTTTTTTGTTTACTTATAATTTTTATTTATTATTATATGCGATATAATCCCCGGTGGTTTTTTTTAATCATAAAATTGACTGTGAGATTGTCTATTTACCAATCCGGCTCACAAATTTCAAAGCAAAGTATCGGTTTGACTGTTGTCTGACCGGCGCGCCTTACGTTACAACATCTCTACCGGCACTCAGTGACTGTAATATGTATATATTTTAGGTACATGAAGAACACGTGAAAAAGACGAAAAAGGCATACAAAAATTGCCTCCCGTATAAGGTGTTTGGTTAGTCAGTGAGTTAGTGATCGCATCGTTAGAGCAAAGAGTCTACTCTCGACGGACGATCTTACGATATATGACTATGTATGTATTGTTTTCGCAGCGCGCACAACTAACTCCGAATCACGTTTAATACCGACTGACTACCACACTACTCATGGCTAGCGACTAGAGACTTTTTGCTGACGGTCGTCTACCTACAGCTGTTCCAGCTGGCGCCCCAATGAAACACCTACTTATGGTAGTATGGTGCGTATCATTGTTTTTTGTTTGGTTTTGTGTGACGATGCAAACAACAAACCGTTGCACCGTGTACTAAACTGTAATTTTGTCGTACATAAAGCCTGATTACTACAGACCACAACCACAATAAGGCACAACTTGTCGAAAATACCGACCCTCATAACAACAAGTGTCAAAATAATTTGAAAGATGTAGCTTTGTGGTCGCCGTGGTGAGTTTAATCAGGCCTATTAACCTAATATGGAAGTTATGGCCGCCCGCTGATTTATGTTCTTGATAATGCTTCAAAGCTGGTACCACCACTCTCCAGGATATATAGTGGATCGAACTTGGCTTGAAGTGAATCGAACTAAGTGTTGTTCCGTTACCACTTTATACTCGATATCTACTTATTTCAAAGGAGGATTGAGCAAAGTGATCGATTAAAAATGTGTTGGTGGAAAATACTCGATACCTAATTGTATCAAACTGTAACGAATCTTAAGAATTCTCGACAAATATGCGCCCTAGTTTATCGTTCAATTCACTGAACTCTTTATTAACACCACAACTATGGTAGTAGATCTTCACAATTTGATGTATTCGCGTACATCACTTGTATCACTGCGCCGCTCTCAGAGTCTAGACCAGGGCTATTCATATCATAGCACAATTGTGCCCTCTCAATTCACACGCATATGATTCGCTCTGTCGTCGTTAATTGAGTTAGTCGTCGCTTGGCACTTGGCGTAGCAACACCGGTGATGAGTATCGGCTGATCGGTATCAAAATATGTATGAAAAATTTTGCGCCATACATATACTTGTTGTTAGCTCGTTTCTTGCTAGTAAGCGACGATTGCGCTCTCACTAATACAGGTGCACTTTCAGTTTTCAATACCCCTGGTCTATACTTTTCCCGAACAGCCTTTTCCATTAGTTGACTATTTACTTCTTCCAACTGCTGCATCTTATATTCGCTCTTGTCTTCTATGTATAGGTGTGAGTCATACCAATTGCGCTCATTATTACTGTATATATGCGGGAGTAATGTTGCAATACCCCTGCAAAAATCGCGAATACTCCATGCATGCATGTATGGAGTACTCGCTATGGACAAAGCGATTGCTCCAAAATTAACTACAATTCATACAAAAAATATAGTCCAATTAACATTGCGATGTCCTAGGACCGGACCATATACTCCAGCTCCGCATTACATCAGAGTAATCCATGGAGTACCCACAGTCCAATAAACATCGTGTAGTGATTACAATCGTTAAAAACGAGCAATGATCGGCTTACAACATGTTCGCGTAGAAACATGAGTTGGTCCATCGCTGCATTACAGTGGAGTAGAATGGTAAGTACTCCAGTGGACCACATGGTCCAACGATTTTTGCAGGGACGCTCCTAACTGCTGTGCTCATGTGTGCCTAGCTATTTGTTGTGTCTTCCGCATACATTGCTGTAGTGGTTGTGCAGCATTTATTTACTAGCGGCATAGTGACATGTCGAAACTCATTCGCCTTAATACTCATTATAAAGCTCAATAAAACTTGTTAAAATTAATCCGTTATATCTTCCTAAAATATAACGAGATTATATTAATTTTTGTACTTAATCGGCAATTAAAAAAAAAGTTTTCCCATACAAATTTGCCTGTGATAATCGATTATTATGATCAAATTTTAAAACCTCGTTCTGTTGCTGAAAGAGACGTTTTAGGAACGTTGGCGATGTCATCTACTAACAAGTTCACGTTGTCGTTTATCGTCTAGCTTTACGTTACTCCTTAACTACACGAAAGCAATTCTCAAGTTCGTTTTCTTCCTGTGCTTTCGATTTAACAGCAGTGAAAGTGAATACCAAGGTTACGTAAGAGTCGGCTGTTATTGTTTTGATTATCGCGTTGCCTATCGTATTGTTAGTCATGCTAAGAACAGACGAACGACGATCTCTATGGACACGATAACGTCAAGGTTAATTAGGCTGTTAGAGATGCCGAATTTACTTGCTAGACCTAGAACTATATCTTGGGTCTTATTTCTAAAGGGAAGCGCAAAACAAACAAAAAGAAAGAAAATTTTGACAGGTAAAAAGCAAATTCCTACGACTGAGACATAGAAAAATGTCAGATAAGAGCAATATGAAAAGAAGAAAGTAGAGGGAGATGAATGATCGAAGAAGAGAGAGTGAGAGGTATGAGTTGGAAAATAATTTTCCAAACGAAGGTAAGTTTATGACATTCAAATAGTTCGGTTTGTCATTTAATCCACAGTGCAATGTGAAGACGGAGAGCATTACTAACTCATATACATACATAACAGAGTTTAATACAAAGTTTTGTGTACTTTCAATACACACATATAGATAACTATATTCATATTAGTAATAAGTATACATATATATATATGCATGTACATTAGACTGGGTCGATTTATTAACCTATATTGCGCCATCGATTTTTCGATAGGATTTGGGCTAAGGAAAAAAATTCCACTACGCATACCCAAAAAAATAATTTTTGAGCCTGCAAAATTTCACCGATTTTTTATGCATTCCTTTCATTTTCAAGGTTCCAAATCATTTTTTATGTATTTTTTTCGTGTCAATTGGCAAATGCAAAATTGGTAAATGCAGTTTTTTGAAAAAAAAAATTTCTTTTATGGAGATTTAGAAGAATTTTGGTCGAAAAATCGATTTTTTTTGCAGGCTCGAAAATTATTTTTTGGGTATGCGTAGTGGAACTTTTTTTTCCTGAGCCCAAATCCTATCGAAAAATCGATGGCGCGATATAGGTTAACTTTCGTTCATACAAATCGACTCAGGTTAATGTACATACTTACATATAAATATTTCAACGCATTCAGGTGTGCGCAAAGTAGGCGCATTTACAAGATTGACAAAAATTGTTGAATATCAGCCAAAGAACGGCTCCAAAGTTATTTGCAAACTTTTTTGGGTGTGACACGTTTTGCTCTTCCCTCCTCGACCTTACCCATTTCCGCATTGTGGGTGCATGTATGTGTGTACGTCAGTTATAAAAAATGTTTATTGCCGAAAATCGGTAAAATTATTTGGGTCTTTCTCTTAGCCACAGATCAACTAAAACTCCTTAGACCTTTGTCGTCTTTGTTTGAGCCCCAAGTTGTGATGTTTTGATTGCAGTTTGTTACCTTATTTGTACTTACATATGTACATAGATCTAGTTGTTAGCGCTTGTTAAACGTTCCCTGCAAAAATCACGAGTACTCCATGCATGCATGTATGGAGTACTCGCTATCGACCAAGCGAGTGCTCCAAAATTAACCACAATTCATACAAAAAATATGGTCCAATTAACATTGCGATGTCCTAGGACCGGACCATATACTCCAGCTCCGCATTACATCAGAGTAATCCATGAAGTACCCACAGTCCAATAAACATCGTATAGTGTTTACAATCGTTAAAAACGAGCAATGATCGGCTTACAATATGTTAGTGTAAAAACATGAGTTGCTCCATTGCTGCATTACAGTGGAGTATAATGGTAAGTACTCCAGTGGACCACATAATCCAACGGTTTTTGCAGGGTTGTTGTTAAGAATACTCTGATTTCTACTTGGTAGAATTAGAAACGTTTGTGATTGTGGAGGGTACGGGAAACTTTTGCGCTTGTATAGCCCTATCGTTCATCATGCGGCTAAGCATGCTTGCTCTAGGTATTTATTTAGTTACTGACTCTGACAATTAGAATACGTACAAAAAAACGTGTACCCTACAAAAATCGCGAGTACTTCATGCATGCATGTATGGAGTACTCGCTATGGACCAAGCGAGTGCTCCAAAATTAACCACAATTCATACAAAAAATATGGTCCAATTAACATTGCGATGTCCTAGGACCGGACCATATACTCCAGCTCCGCATTACATCAGAGTAATCCATGGAGTACCCACAGTCCAATAAACATCGTGTAGTGATTACAATCGTTAAAAACGAGCAATGAGCGGCTTACAATATGTTCGTGTAGAAATATGAGTTGGTCCATTGCTGCATTACAGTGGAGTGAGTACAATGGTAAGTACTCCAGTGGACCACATGATACAACGATTTTTGCAGGGTATTGGTATTTATTTTTGTGGAGATAGAGTAGAGCGAAAACTTATTTCATGAAGAGCCGTTTTACGTTCAAGCAAGAGAGTCTTTGTACTTTGGACACACGTATGGACGTACATATGTAGATACGTACGTGGGTGTATAATAACAAAAGAAGTCTTGGTTCTGATAAAAATTAATATAATGCCTGTTTATACCTAGATGCTCATGGTATAGGGTAATTCTGAATGGAGCGTATGTAAGTGGTCTCACAGTGAGTACATCACTAAACTGAACCATAAAGTGGGAGCAAGGTAGAGTTGCTATGAACGAAATCTCTGAGCATATACACAATCATTGTGCGCGCAAGTGCTCGAATAGATGTATACACTGCTGTTTTTTTTAAATAAAGAGCCAGAGCAAACATGATCAAATGCGTGATTTTTACTGCACATGCAAAATGAGTTTACATAAACGAAGCACTTGGTTTTAGGTAGTCAAGTTTAAGTTAAAATTAGTTTCTTTCTAGTGTTTTGTTAGTTGTAACATCTTTGTATATTATTTGGTTAGAACATATGTAATACTCCTATATTGCTGCTACGTGCTAGGTACACTCACAAACATCAGAGAGCCGATATATTTCTGTTCAACTTTTTTTGTTTTTGTATACAATAATCGAATGTTAGGTTAGGTACACTAACCACACTTATGCTGCTAGGCTATCTTGTTTGGTTTCGAAGCATTTTCGTTACGAGCATTTTCTATTAGCAATATAGGAGTATTACATATACATATATGTTAGAATAACATAATATGGAGTAATAGAGGAAAAATAAAATTTTATAATGAAATGAAATTAAAATAAATAAAATTAAATTGAAAAAATTAAATAGAAACTGAATTTGAAAATAAAATGAAATAAAATAATATTAAGTTAAATTATATATTTTTAATTTTAATCGATGAGTTATCCACTTGTTAACGGATAATTTTTGACTGATTATCGAAAAATTATGGATATGTAACTGATATGTAAGCGATTTGTTATCATATAGTTATCAATATCTTATCGGAGTGTTATCGATTATTCGCCGAAAAGTTATCGATATATTATAAAATGGATATCAATTTGCTTAAGGAAACTTATAGATTATCGATTTCGTCATCAAAAATGTATCGATTTCTTATCGATGTGTTACCAGTTTGTTATCGGTATGTTTCCAATTTACTAATTACGACTTATTGGCTAGTAATGTAACAGATACTAACCTATAAAACTTTAAAATCAAATTGATGACAAATGTGCCGATGACTCGGTAGTAACAAGCCGATTACAAACCGATAAATCGACATTATTCGTTATCGATAATAAGCCGAATATAAAACCATACGAGTTTTTACCAATAAGAGGCCGACGAAGCTCTTCTCAAAAAGCCCGGAGCTTTTGTTTCTGGTAAAGTTTCCTCTGTTGTGGGTTAACTTCACTCCCTGGCCGAGCTCTAGTTGACTTAAAAAAATTAGTTTCAAGACGTACACCTGTTACATATTTACACATTGAATTTCATAGTGGTCACGCCTTTTTTTAAAGACCAGTTCATTTGATCTTATCAACCTTATGGGATTCAATGTAAGCGATACTACGGACCTATAAGACCCCAGCGGGTTAGGGGGTTAGAATATACCCGCGGTAGGTATGTCTGTTGTAAGAGGCGACTAAAATACCAAATAGATTCGTATTCGCGCAATATATAGCTTCTCCAAACCCAATTGTCAACCTCACCTATCCGTGTCGAATCCTGTTACATTAACAACCGAGGCTCTGGCGGCCTCACTCCTCATGGATCTAGGGGGTGGGAGAGTGGTATGACCTAGAAGGTCGCATGTGGTCATAACAAATCGTTCCCGAGATAGCCGGGCTTGGTTCTGGGACGTACCGAATCTGCATGCGGCGAAGGACCATCAACATCGAGAACACTCCCCAAGACCTTCGGGAAGTGTCCTTATCGCTACAAAAACAACGGACCTATAATCTTCACATCCTTTATTCTAAAGGCTCTTGAGAGGTTGCCTTCATAAGGTCAAATTAAAGTGCTGAAAAACGCAATTATTCAATATGAAGTGCTCTAAAACGCTATTATTCAAGCAGACGTGGGAAGAGGACCACGATATCCACCACCAATCTAGAGCACCAAAAGAGGTCAAGTCTTCCTTCACCTGGCTCTCTCAACGCAATGCTGTGTCGCCTGAAATACTTTCGTGGCCGGAGCATCCTCGTTCAAACGCATAAATGACCTAGCCAGCGAAGCCTTTAGGCTTTTAGTCGTTGCGTATAGCTGAAATAGACCTCCTTCGATACTCGCTGTCGGCATCACAGACAGGAGCATAAATATTCTGGAGAACTTTTCTCTCAAACACTCCAAGAGCCATTTCATCTTCTCTCAACACCGTCCACAATTCCGACCCATACATCAGACAGGTGTGATAAGGGACTTGTAGACCTAGATTTTTATTCGTCGAGAGAGGACTTTACTTTTTAATTGCCTACTCAGTCGAAAGTACCACTTGGTGATAAAAATATTCTCCGTTCGATTTCTAAGCTGACGTTTCGCTGTTCATACTGGTTCCCAGATAGACGAAGACCTTCACAGTCTAGAATTTATTCCGTCAATGGTGACGTGGCTGCTAGGACGCGAATGCGACTATTTTTTTATGGGTGACAGCAAGTACTTCGGCTTGTCCACATTTACTGCAAGACGCACTTGTTTTGCCTCTTTATCTAATGCGGAGAAGGCAGAACTCACGTCGCACTTGTTAAGGTCAGGGATGCACCTTAACGTTAAGCTAATCGTTTATCAAAAAATTTCCACCGTTTCCGTTGAAACACTTCCAAATATTATCGATAAAGAAATTATCAAGATAAATTGTATCTCGTTTTTAACCGAAACGAAAAGCTTTCGTTAACGTTAAAAACGTTAACAAAAACGTGATACTTTATGTTTGAATTGTGCTGGCAATGCTATAGACATGGTGAAGCCGTAAGGTGGCAACAACGAGCGCACATACACACACAAACTCTATGTAATTTGTTTGTGTAATTCGTTGGTGGTAATGTCAAAAATACTCTGAGAAATGTTTGTACTGTCAAAATTCATGAGAAAAGTTGCAATCAGCTTGGCTAATGCTTTCACCTTTAATGACTCCGCCATCAATCAGCTTTGCCAGCATAGTTTGAAATTAATAATCAACATAAACGATTTGATTTTGTTTTGATATGGCAGAAAACGAAACGAAATCATTTCGTTAATTTGACGATCTTAACGTTAGTAAACGAAACGAAATGACTTCGTTTCGTTTATTAACGTTGATTATCGTAACGAAATGATATCGTTTCGTTGGTTAAGCATGCCTGGTTAAGGTCAACAATATCAATATCATCAGCATACGCCAGTAATTGTCCACTCTTATAATGCATTGTATCATCATAGTTTAGTTCTGCTGTCAAAATTATTTTCACCAGCATTACGTTAAAGAAATCACACGGTACAGAGTATTTGTTTGTTGAGTTACGTGATGCTTCTACAAAGGTCCTTGTGTCATGCGTTTACAGTCCCCATAAAACTAATAGTCATGACTTGTTACTTTCTTCCTTCTCCTCGCACATTGTAGCCTATGATAGCATAATTGTTTGTGGCGACTTTAATGTTAATCTCCTCGTTCGTGATTCGTATAGTTCCAGTCTATTGAATAACCTCTGTGGTACTGGTCTTAGTGTTGTAAATCGGGATATTCCTACAAGGTTTGGTATTAATTGTTGTCCTAGTCTACTTGATTATTTTATTGTTTCTGACTTGGCTGTTGTTCTTAAATTTGACCAGATACCATTTCTGTCAGACCATGACTTTATCTTTTGTTCCTTTGACTTTAACCTTGACCGCTGTGACGCAAATAGCTCTTTTGCTTTTAGGGATTACCGTTTTCTTGACAACAATGCTTTGTACTCCGATTTTTCCCAAGTTGATTTCAGTGAATGTTGGCGCCTCGTTACTGCCAATGAAAAACTTGAGTTTCTTAATAATAAGATTCTAGATGCCTATAACAAGCATGTCCCCACTCGCTATAGCAACCCTAAAAATAGGTCCTGTCCCTGGTATAACGGCCAAGTTATTTCTGCAATTAAAGCGCGTAATAAGGCATACGAATCGTGGAGGAGGATTAAAACTGAAGTAGCATGGCAGGCCTACAGAATCGCTAGAAACACTGCTACTAGGATTATAAGAAACCAAAAATGTAAGTTCTTCACCTCAAGGCTAAATCCCTCATTACCTCCTAAATCTCTTTTGCGTAAATTAAAGAGTCTTCGAATATATGGAAATAAAAGGCAAGATTGTACTTTGAATGCAGATACCCTTAATGACGCGTTTGTGCATAGTTCCGTGGTTGGTGTTGACTTTGGTAAATTTTGTTCCAAATGGTTCTGTGTGTTTCTCTGGAAGTCCATTCGAATTCACTGCGGTTACTGAATGTGAGGTAGTAAGAAGTATTCTTAAAATAAAGTCCAACGCAACTGGAACGGATGGTGTACCAATTAAATTTATAAAAATTATTTAACCATTTGTGTTGAGTACCCTTACGCACATTCTTAACCACTGCATTACGATATCTTGCTTTCCTGAGTCGTGGAAATGTGCCATAGTTAAACCTGTTCCTAAAAAACGGTCTGCGAGCTTAGTCACTGATTATCGACCCATAAGCATTCTGCCAGTATTATCTGAAGTTTTTGAAAGGCTGCTAGCAGATCAAATCAACTCACATATTTTGAGGCATAATCTACTTTCGCCGTACCAGTCGGGGTTTAGAGCTAATCACAGCTGTGCAACTGCATTACTAAAAGTAATCGATGATATCCGAATACCCTTCGATAATAACCAGCTCACCCTGCTCTGCTTACTAGACTTTTCAAAAGCTTTCGACTTTGTCGACCACGAGTTGCTCTGTTATAAACTACAGCTATACTTCGGATTTACTAAAAGCGCCTTGATGTTAATGGAAAGTTATTTAACCGGAAGAGTTCAATTTGTCAACACAGGAAGTGAAGTATCGGGTGTGAAAAACTTATCCCAAGGTGTTCCGCAGGGCTCCATCCTTGGGCCCTTATTATTTAGTATTTTTATAAACGACATTTTTTCAGTGTGTAAGCACATGAGCATGCATGCGTATGCAGATGATATACAAATGTATTTATCTGGTAGTTTCGCGAATCTAAGCACACTTCGTGTCAAAGTAAATAATGACCTATCATGCGTGCAGTACTGGGCCAATAGTAATGGTCTTTGCCTTAATGCTAATAAATCGTTTGTATTACCTATTTCTAAGAAAAACCTCGTCGATGTACTAACTCCTACTATATGCATTGGTAATACTGCTCTACAAACTGTTACTAAAATCACGAATCTGGGTTTCGTAATTAACTCAAACCTAACTTGTGTTGACCATATCAACTCTGTTGTTGGTAAAGTGTATGGTACATTGCGCAATCTGAGGCAATCTGCACCGTTTACGCCTCCTCATATTAGAAAAAGCTTGCCGTACAGCTTATATTGCCAATAATAACCTACTCTGAGGTAGTTTACAACAAATTAGATTCGTGCTCTGCACATAAAATTGAGATTGCCTTTAATCAGGTAACTCGCTACGTATTTGGGTTACGCAGGTTCGATCATATTTCTGCGTGGCGGTCTCAACTCTTGGGATGTGACATATTCGCCTATCAGAAGGCTAGAAGTGTAATATTCTTGTTCAGGTTGATTTCTACTAAATCGCCACCGTACTTATATGAAAAACTCACATTTGCAAGATCTCTCAGGTCATGTAGTATAGTTGTACCCAGCTTCAATTTTGTTGTCTCTACAAGGCTGTTTTTCGTCAACACCATTCGTATATGGAACTCAATCCCAGCTGCAACAAGGAACAATGTAAACCAAAGCAATTATAAGCGCATTCTTTTCAATTATTTCTCTACACATTAATCTTAATCTGACCATTTTGTTTTTTCTTTGTTTTTTTTTCTTTTTTACTCAATTTTTTCCTAAGTCGTTTACTTTGAGTATAGTTTTAATTAAATGTCTTTAAGATGTCTACTATATCTACATATATTTTATATCACTACTACTGTACTTTATATAACATCATTAACTTAGGTTAACTTTAGTAATACTTGTATCCCTTTTTATTCCAAAATTTTATTCAATCTTGTTAAATACATATCCATGACACTGTTTGTTGTACTATAAAAGATATATTATCTTACTGTACTAATGTAATTTCTAATAAATGAAATGAAATGAAATGAAATGAAAGGGAGTCGTATCGTATGAAGCCCCGTTTGTTTTCGAATCGCTCTCAGAGGCTCTCTTTGGCAGAGCCTTATTAACTTTGTAGAGAACTGAAATAAAGGGCTGCATACAAGCAACTTCTTTGCGCACTGTCAAAAGGTGATTTAAACTCGACAAAAAATTGTGGGTGTTGATTCTTTTGTCGTCAGTCTTCTCCAGAATCTAGCGCCTTGTGAATATCTGGTCGTTGGTAGATTTACCAGGCCTGAAGCCGCACTGAAATGGTCCAATCAGCTCTTCGACTGGAGCATGCGCTTACCCGACGATAGTTTGTATAGGAGTTAATGCATGCTCCTTACCAACCTTCACCTCCTTGTACGAGTATGAACAGCTCGGCGCGTACTCCCGGGAGATTGCTACTCTCACTTTGTCTTGTCATAGCCGGGTTCCGGAATATGTTTCCGTCATGGGCGATTAGGGTATCGGGTTCGTCTTCTCCCTCGCTACCTAGCAATTAGAAGAAGTGTTCCCTCCACAAATTAAGCACAATTAGTATAATTTATTTAGTAAAATTTTCGAGCATTACATACTCCTATCAGTCAGCATCTAAAGCTCCTCGCAGTCACTGCGTTCTTTTATTCGAAATGGGCATTAGGCAGTGAACATACTGAATATTTGCAGAGGGAACAGATCGTTCTTCGCTTTGGCAAAAGTATCTATTTGTAAGTACATACTTATGCATGTGTGTATGCACATATATTTATTTATATATGCATATTTATATACAAATGTACATACTTTACCGCTTACACAAATGTTTCTTTTCGTTGATAATATCAATATAGTAAATCAATGATAAAAATTAATTTTGTTCCATTTCGGGTAAATTTTGTTTTTACTTTATTTAATTTTTTGTTTAGGTTATATTTATATTGTTTTGATAAAACAAAACATAGGTACCTATCCCATATACTAATATTGTAACAATAATCTAAAATGGGATGATATGGCATATATGTACAACAACAAAATTTTGATATGTCCGACCCAAGAATGTCCGCTAAAAACATTGTCGATAACAGTTTAAAAAAAAAAAACATATTTTTAGCGGACATTTTTGGGTCGGATATATACCCTACATATCAAAATTTTTTAGTAGGTCATGAAAAAAACCTATAAAATCAAAGCCAAAAAAAAGTCAGAAAAACGAAATTTCGCAGGCACGAAAATTATTATTTTTTGGGTATGCGTAGTGGAACTTTTTTTCCTGAGCCCATATCCTATCGAAAAATCGATGGCGCGATATCGGTTAATAAATGGAATAATGTAAATACATTAGAGTGGGCTGAAAAAAGAGAAACTTTTTTTGAATAGGCCACAGAAATACCGCCTGCCCACAACCCTTTAGAGTTTACTTACCAAGTATAATACTTTAAGACCTAGTTTACATACAACGAGATTGTATTCATTTTGGTACTTTACTCCAAATCGTTTATTATATAACTAGATTTCCAACGTAAGCGTTTCCCTAATGGTTTCGATAACACTACTCAACAAATTTTGAGCAACTTTAGTCTGCAAGAATAAAATAGGCCTTTCCTAAAGTGAAATTTTCTCCTGATTCCGAATATGACTTCCATTTTCCTGTGGCAGATCTAGTTATGAAAATTCCAATTTTTGCAGAACACTACTTCATATAAGTAAGGCAAAAATTTGTGTTTTTCATTTTTTCGTTTTAAACTGTTGAATTATGCATTACACTAAATTCCCATAAAAATTTCTTGCCTTCACCTCCCTTAAATATCTTCAGTAGTTTGGCCACTATGCCAAAAAACGTTCAAAAAATGTTGAAAAAAAAACGAAATTTTTTACAAAATTTCAGATTTAACCACTTTAAAATTGGAAAAATTCTATTGACGAAAAAAATTTAGCCCTCCTATGTTGTAGGTAATTTAATTACGAAAATTTTAAGCATACCAGTACAACAATCAGACGTGCCGTTGAGACTATAGCCCCGTTAAGTTGCAAGCGTGTATTCTACAATTTTTTATAGAGACAATTTTTATTCAAACTACGTTTTTATTTTTTTATAACGTTTTATTATAGACATATGTTTTCACGTTAAACTCTATTCAATTGGGTAACATGAGTATAAATCAGCAATTCAGTAAAAAACAACATTAAATACATACATATCTACATCTAAAAAAATCAAAATGAGCGATTTTACCGTGGTGGTCAATAGTGAGGGACATGGGTACTTTTAACTACCCGTTTATAATTTTCTGGGTTTATCTCCCGTATTATTGTCCAGCAATAATCTCCCATCATTTCTTCATTCCAAAAACCTTGGTAACGCTTTTCAAAAATCATGAGGTCTTGGTGAAACCTTTCACGCTGTTCATCACTTTCAGCACCTAGGTTTGCGGGAAAATTATCCAAATGTGAATGCAAAAAATGTATTTTGAGGGACATGTTGCATTTCATAGCACTGTAGTTTTTCAACAAGGCTGTGACCATCTCTCTATAGTTGGGATCTTTTTTGTTGCCAAGAAATCCACTAACGACTTGCTTAAAGCTATCCCAAGCCGCTGATTCTACTGATGATAAATGATTCGCAAACTTTTCGTCTTTCAGCAACTTTCTAATTTGCGGTCCAACAAATATACCTTCTTTTAATTTGACTTGAGTTATTTTAGGGAAAAATTTCGTCAGGTACTGGAAGGATGGCGCGTCTTTATTTAAAGCCCTTACAAAATTTTTCCTTAATCATAATTTGATGTGAAGTGCTGGCAAAATAACTCATTCGGGATTTACTAAAGGCAGGTTTGCGATATTGAAGGCACCTGGTTCGCACTCAGCTATCGGTGGCCAGTTTTCCTGAATATAATGGGTTTCTCTAGCACGGCTATCCCAAAGGCAGAGAAAACAGCAATATTTAGTGAAACCTCCTTGAAGTCCGAGAATTATAGCCACAACCTGGGATGTATTTAATATACTATTTATTTTAAATTGTACCACCTAAACTGCTTACCTTTAAGTCCGCACAAATTTTCCAATTAAATTGTTTATATTGAATAAGCTCAAGTAAATTGGATATGCTTAAATAAGTTTCTTTAGTATTCTCAGAATGTGCCACTGGTATTGACGGTAACGAATTTCCTTTATGGAGTAATGCTGCTTTTAAACTATGCTTTGAACTGTCTATAAACAAGCGCAAATCATCCACTTTATTTTCTAATTTTAGTGCTTCAAATAAACCTTGAACATCACTGCAGTAGCAAATATTTTCACTTTTAGTAAAAAAAGAGAAAGTCTTGTGTCTATTTCGAAATTTGGAAGTACTTGTCGAAGAGCCCAGGCTGCCCCATTGCTGCAAACGAGATCCTAGAACTTCGCTATCAAATTTCGATAATTTCAAATCTCTGGCCAAGTCATTAAGTTCGGCTTGTGAGACTCGATGTGGGACCTCTCCTTCTTGTTCACTGTCTGAATTATCTGCTTCGGAGTCACTTTCGCTTGAGGCTTCAAAACTTATTGGCGCCCTAGGGATGGGTAAGGTATGGTCATGTAGATTTGGTTTTTTAGCTGATGCCACATTTGGATAACTTATTAATTTCCTCTTTTTTCTCGTTTTACCTTTAAGGTCTATCACGCAAAAATACCACTGTTCGTGGTTAAAGGGTTCAGTCCACATCATTGGAACACCAAAGTTCATGTTATGACCTTTGCTCGATACCCATCTCATTAAAGTTAATCTACAGGAGGCGCAAATAATATGAGGTGTCCAAGATTTATCGAGATTTTTTACATGGAAACCGAAATGATGAAGGTATGCATCTTTGACGGAATTAGTTATTTTCCGAGCTGAGTTTCCGAAAATATAATATCCGCAAATAAAGCAAAAATCATCCGGATTATTTTTACATTTAAAATCTCTTTTGCAACAAGCCATTTCGTAAACACATCTACCGATATAGTATGTAGGTAGAGTGACCAAATGAAATGTCTCGCCAATTTTATCAAAATAACACTAAAATTTTAGGATAGATGCTTGGCTATATAGGCTGATAGGCTATAGTCTCAACGGCACGTACGATTGTTGTACTGGTATGCTTAAAATTTTTCGTAGTTAAATTACCTACAACATAGAAGGGCTAACTTTTTTTCGTCCATAGAATTTTTCCGATTTTAAAGTGGTTAAATCTGAAATTTTGTAAACAATTTCTTTTTTTTCTCAAACATTTTTCAACGTTTTTTGGCATAGTGGCCAAACTACTGAAGATACTGAAAGGAGGTGAAGGCAAGAAATGTTTAGGGGAATTAGTATAATGTATAATTCAACAGTTTAAAACGAAAAAATTAAAACTACAAATTTTTGCCCTACCTATATGAAGTAGTGTTCTGCAAAAATGGGAATTTTCATATTTTCGCCGATATCTCGGAAACTTGATCTGCCACAGGAAAATGGAAGTCATATTCGGAATCAGGAGAAAATTTTCCTTTAGGAAAGGCCTATTTTATTTTTGGAGATTTTTTTTGTCGAGTAGTGTAATTATGATCACATTTTAGGGATGCGGATTTTTTTCTATAGAAAAAGTTCCACCTCTAAAGTGTAATCTTTAATTGGAAGCACGAAGAGAAACGTGAAAGTTTGACATAATCTAGTTTCTAGGGATGGAACATATGTAAACGACTTTTTGAAGATTGGGTCATGTGTAAAAGTGGTCTAACACAGTTTTTCATTTGCACTCACTGCTGACGAGACAATTAGCATAGCCCATCACTAAAGGATCAATCAGCTTAAAGTTTACTTTTTTTTATTAAACGCAAAGAGCTAACAATTTTAAACTAACACTTATTGTGCTAATTTTATGTGATCTTCCAAGCTGTTGGTTGATGTCCTCGTCAAGGCAAAGGCCAACCTCACTGCCATACAGGAAGCACTATGAACGGGGAAAGGCAGAAGAACGATAGGGCTCGCGAAGTCTACTACAGTGGCCGCGCAATTCGGAACCAAATTTTTGATTTTGTGGCGGGAAGCAAAATTCGCCACCAAGTACTATCGTTCACGACGAGCGTCTCACCGCGATCTGTATTAACGCGAAGTTTTTCAATATCTCGCTTATGTGCGCCATACGTACCAATAGACAATGCAAACGAAAACGACACGGACTGCTTCTGTGAGAAACTAGAAAAGACTAATCACGTGTCTTTAAAATCATGCTGGGCAGAAAATTTAACCTACACGATGTAACATCTCCCAACGGGTTGAGGCTGATTGATTTCGCCGCGGCTCCTATCTACTTAGCAGTCTCCTAATCGAGGAACACGAAACCAAATCGATCCCGTCATGATGGATACTCATTTTAATGTGTTGCCAATAGATTTAATGGCCAAGCAATGTGCGGCCTTTTCTGCTCTACGGCTGCGAGAGGCTGGAAAGACTATGTGGTCGGCCATGCAGCTATCCTTAAGAATCTGGATTCGCTTTCGTCGGACTATTGCGCTTCGACTGTATTTTTCGATATGAAGTACGAGGATGTTATCCCGGATAGGGATTATTGGTCGATGGAGCCGCCGGACCTGAGCGAGAGGCTGCAGATATATACTGACGGATCCAAACTGGATAAAAAGGTGAGCAGCGGGGTCTTTGCACCTCAACTTGGTTGGAATCTATCCTTTAGCCTACCCGATCATTGCAGCGTCTTTCAGGCGGAGGTGACTGCTATAAATCGGGCCGTTGAACACCTGAGGAATACTTTGTTTTTACTCTGACAGCGAGGCTGCACTAAAAGCGCTTGGATCGGTCACATGTAAGTCCAGGACAGTAGAGAAGTGCCGCAAATCTCTAAACGAGATCGCTGAGCAAACTTCCCTCAGTCTGGTATGGGTACCTGGACACTCGAAAATACCGGGCAATGAGATGGCTGACGAACTTGCAAGAGGGGGCACATCCGTTCCGCTTTCGTCGTCCTGGAAGGGATTGACCATGCCGCTCGCTACCTAAAAGCTGACTATGAAAGGAATTTTCCTTAGGGAAGCGGGTGTGAGATGGAGCAATTTCGATGCCTGCTACCACACTAAGCTCGTGTGGCCTGAATGGCACGCGATACGTTCAAGAAGTCTCCGTCGTCTTGGAAGGGGGGACATATCTCTGGTGGTTGGACTTATAACCGGCCACAAAGCAATCGGCTGGGTACTCCTTATAATGATTACTGGAGGAGCTGCAAAGACGAAGAGGAGATAGAAACAGTCCAGCATTTTCTGTGCGACTGTCCTGTGCTTGGAGCTAGAGGAAGAAATCTCTGGGATCTCCCTTCTTTGACGATCTTTGTGATTTGGCTAAGTTGGAACCTAAGAATTTCCTGACATTTGCTGAATCGACCTTTTGGTTTGTGTAGGGGTAGAGATTCACTTGGTATCACAATGGGACCTTTTGGGCCTAATGCACAGGTGCTCGCACCGGTGGCCACTCTAACCTAACCCAACCTAACCCAGCACAAGGAAAATTTGCCGTCCAAGAACTGCTCACGAAACAGACAGCTGATGATTACTCCACTCGGCTCCTTCATCTGCTCAATGAGAGCAATCTTCAACCTGGCGAAATGGCCGAACAATAAAAGCATCTTTCTCTCTCAATTTCGCGATGCCTCGAAAAAAATGACGCTCCTTATAGAGCCAAGCTACGTACGGGCGCACCAACGCCGTACAGAGTGTGCTTAAATTGTGGAGGGAGCACTTGTTTCTACCTAGCGATGGAGAACGAGCCAAGTAATATGGGACTATCCTCCACGCTGTTTAAAAGAGGAAGCGAAGGTTTGGTAAAGAGCATGCACCAACTCCCATGACAAATATGGTGGGGATGAGCGCTCGCGTCCAGATTGGAGTTTATCGGTGTTCAGACTAATCCATAAGAAAGGCGATCCCGCAAACCACACTTATTACCGGGAATCAGCCTGTTTAATATCGCGTATAAGGTTCTATCAGACGTACTGTGCGGCTTCAAAGCTGGTAAATCTACCATCGACCAGACCTTCACAATGCGCCAGATCCTGGAGAAGATTCACGATAGAGTAATCGACACTTACCAACTTTTTGTAGACTTCATATCCGCCTTTGGCAGCGCAAAAAGAAGTTAGTAGTATGCCGCTTTGTCGACATTTCAGTTCCCTGCAAAGCCAATAAAACTCTGCAAAGACGTTGGGCAACACCACCAGCTTGGAATGAAGGGAAAGGAGTCATTCCAAACAAGCGAATCTTCAGACAAGGCGAATCCCTTCCGTGCGATGACACAGTCCATTTTAAAGGCATACAATTACTGGCGTATCCTGATTATATTGATATTTTTGAACTTAACAAACACGCCGTGAGTTCCGCCTTCCCCGTAATAGATAAAAAGGCAAAAAAGTAGGTATTGCAGTAAATAAGAACAAGACCAAGTACTTGTTATCACAAAATTTTATGTTAACCGGTTTTATTGAAAACAATACTTACATGAAGTAATGATAAGGCTAAAAGCTAAAAAATAATTATGTAGGTCCTAAGTACTAGTCATCACACTCCTCATCAATCTAGGGCGTTGATCAGACAATAAAATAAAAGCTTTGGGTGCGTGAAAGTCTTAGTATTTATTTAATTGCCTATTAATTCTCATTATATTTAGTTCATTTAGTGAATCATTATTACACGGACTCTTTCCTGACAATTTGTTACAATCTAAGTCCTCAATATATAATCCTTCTAAAGACTTTACTCGGCTCTGCGCCACGTATGCTTGTTCCTCCTCGAACTCCAAAGTATTTTGATGCCACTTCTACCCGAGCCAAATCGGACCAGAAATACGTGTATTTTTAAAATCTCAATCCTTGCGCCACCTGGCGGCGATTTTATTCATATGTCGCTTTCTATTCATGTATGTATTATGAGTTCCAAATATGAGCCTAATCGGAGCACAAATACGATTTTTTAATATCTCGATACCTGCGCCACCTAGCAGCGATCTTTTTTATATGTCGCTTTCTATTCATGTATGTATTATGAGTTCCAAATATGAGCCTAATCGGAGCACAAATACGATTTTTAATATATCGATACCTGCGCCACCTAGCGGCGATTTTTTCATAGGTCGCTTTCTATTCATGTATGTATTATGTGTTCCAAATATGAACCAAATCGGACGACAAATACGATTTTTTAAATATTTCGATCCATGCGCCACCTACGGGGCTTTTTTCTTCTTATTATTGCATTGACATCGGGTTCTGAACTATATTCCAAGTTTCAAGCTTGTAGCTTATGGGGAAGTTACTTAAATTTCAATTACAAAATTCGTGCCAACCAGCCTGTCAAGTCAAGCTTAATAAAACCGTTTAAAAAAGGGCGTTTTACGCCTTGTCAGCCACGTCACTGTTGACTGATATAAATTCAAGGCATGAGTATTTGTATACATGCCATTTTATAAGAATAGCATATAAATATTTTAATAAGTTCAATAAATTTTCGAATCATTTTTATACTAAATCTAGAGACATCTGCGTAATTCGGAAAGCCATACAACAGAGAATTACTATAGTCGAAAAATTTTAATATGGGCTGAGTAAGAAATTGATATAGTATTCAAATGAAACTTTCTTCAAGTGAAATGAAAATTTGTTTACAAACTCTTTTATTTCCAATGGAACCCTTTTCACTTCAAATAAAACTTTTTGCTTTTCAGATGAAACTCATGACATTTTCTTTTTTCTTTTCCCAAAATATTTCCTACTGAATAACATAATATACACCATTACCAACAAATTCAGCTTCTTCTGCATAGCGCGCAGTAATTTAGTAACATTTTTTCTAGAAAAGAAATCGGATTTGAAATCAAATGGAACTTTTCAAACCAAATGAAAACTTTTTCAAGTCAAATGAAACTTTTTTTGAGATGAAACTATTTTTGGGCTTCTAGATCTAGAGATTTTGAACCGTGCCCTTTACACCCAAAAACTATTGTGGTATTAAAAGTGTACTGTTGTAGCTTCATGTATCGACTTCTTACTTAGATATCATCCTATCTCGGCACTATTCTCCAGATTTTGTTGAAAAAAAAAACAATTTTTTTAGACTTTAATTAAAAAACGCCCTATTTCAGAATTTGTTTCAAAAACGCGCTGTAATTTCAATAAATTTTCACGTAATATTGCACGATTATGGAAAAATTCAGAGGTAGCTCATTCTTAAATAGGGCTTTTTCAAAAAAAATATTCTGATACATATAGAGATAGGTGATATTACACTCTGTGATATTACGCTTTGCATAAATGGTTCCAATGGTGGTAATGTAAAATTCTCCCGAGATGGTCTGGCTAGTACCTCAAGGGTAGCACTCCCCAAAACTTCGGCGAGTGCCTTTATCGCACCACAACAACGAAATATATGTATATTAGACTGGGTTGAAAAAGTTGCAAAAATAACACCTAAATTTGTGGTTTATGTGATCGGGTCCCGTAACAATATTTTTTGGTTATTCGACATCCGATTTTTGAAAATATATGTATGCCATTATTTTGTGTCTAAAATATCTTCCAATGTCCTATTGAACCGAATTGTTTCCCCTTTAATTAGGCTTACCAATTGATGAAAAAGCAGCTAGGTGAAACTGATGGAAGAACTCAAAAGGAATGAATTCATAGAGCTTGGCATATAAATTAAAAAAAAAATCGGGTCAAATAACCATACACTAAAAAAAATGTTGAAATCCAGCGAAGAATCAATCTTGCCAATAAATGCTACTTTGGACTAGGTAGGCAATTGAAAAGTAAAGTCCTCTCTCGGCGAACGAAAATCATACTCTACAAGTCACTTATCGTACCCGTCCTGCTATATGGGGCAGAAGCATAGATCATGACAACAGCAGATGAAGAGGCTTTGGGAGTGTTCGAGAGAAAAGTTCTTCGAAAGATTTATGGACATCTACGCGTTGGCGATGGCGAGTACCGAAGAAGATTTAATGATGAGCTGTACGAGCTATACGCAGACATCAACATACTCCAGCGAATTAAAACGCAGCGGCTGCGCTGGCTAGGCCATGTTATGCGAATGAAAGACGATGCCCCGGCCAAGAAAGTGTTTCTATCGGAACCCGCCTATGGAAGCAGAGGTAGAGGTCGGCCCCCACTCCGTTGGAAGGACCAGGTGGAAAACGATTTAAACTCCCTTGGTGTGACCAATTGGTGCCGGTTGGCGGAGCGAAGGAGCGACTGGCGCGCCTTGTTGGACGGCCATAACCGTTTAGACGGTTAAGCGCCAATTAAGTAAGTAAGTAAAAAAAATGTTCCATGTTTTTAGAGGAGTGAAAGAAATTGTTTTCCGGAATACTCACAACAAAGGCTTCAAAGCTTTGGTAGCTAAATAAGTATGTTGGGGCGTATGAGTAACATATTTCATGGGGCTCTTGCATTCAATCTGGATATTCGAATTTTATATATGTGACCTGGAATTATGAAAGGGACCTATTGTGCGAAAATACCGTTGTTCACTTTTTGAGTGACTCTTACAGGAAATTTAACGCTCTTTCCAATGGAGCAAACCTCAGTTTTCTATATTTCTTAGTTTTTTCACAAATCGCATTTAAAGCCAAAGCGAACCACAAATAAGATTTTTTGAAATATTTCGATCCATGTGCCACCTATCGGAACTATATTCCAAGTTTCAAGCTTGTAGCTTATCGGGAAGTTACTTAAATTTTAATTACAAAATTCGTTCACAAGGGCCGGCCGCTACACAGAGTCAAGCTAAACTAAAATTTTAAACGCGTTTTTCTCGAAAACTTGTTTTCGCACAATGGGACCTATTGTCCTGATTCCAGGTCACATATAGTGGAATATCAACTTTTGCGTTATTTGAAAACCAAATACCAATAATTCGAACTTGTGAAATCGATAACATAGAGACCACTCCATATTGAGATGGGAAACTCCGATTCGAAAGCTATTTCAAATGCGAACAAAAATTCTTGGAGAAAATGTAAAGTTATATGTATATGTGACCCGGTCTATGAAAAGGTGGCTTATGACCCTTATGACGCGATTTGGAGGTACTATGATTTTTTTTTTTTTAATACAGGAGAGTCTTTAGTTGTTCCATGTTCAATTTTTAAGCCGAATTTCAAAAACAATGAAAATCTGAATTTCGTTTTAATATTATAGTGAAGTGTGAAAAATAAAAATCTATATATATAAAAAGAAAGGCTAAAATGTGTGTTAGTTGGTCACCGGTGTTTGAAGAGATGCCTTGGTCGATTTTGTTCAAACTTTCACACAAGTTGCGTAAACCTTACGCGGTGGTTACTACAGGTACAGGGTCTCGAGATATAGGCCAAAACGTGGGCCAGTGAATGCCTAGACAGTATTTATACAATATTGTAACGAATTTACTTGCAAATCCTCTTATTTGCAATCCTCTGCTAAGTTCGAATCACTAAACTGTTGAATAAATAACTCCAATTTGTAATAATGCAAAATGGCCTTTATTCAAGTACTTCACAATCACACTTTTACTTTGCAACGAATAGCTTACTTAATCAAACTGATATCTTAAAGGAAACTGACTTTCAAAATAATAGCGCTATTGCTCGCTAGATATCGTCTTACTCGTAACTGCTTGACAATTCAAATCAAACTGAATTACTTCTTACTCGCTGGCGCCGCTTTTATAGTTTACGCTGCATACTTCTAGGCTCTTCGATTTCCAGAAGTTACTAGTTGTTTCGGCTACAAAATCGCCAGCCACAACTACGTGCACAAATTATTGCCCTCTCTTGTGACCACTCAGATAAGATATATGCCTGTGTTTGTAGTTTACAATCTCCCGCACACACATAAGCGTATAAGTAAATTCATCGGTGTGTGACATCTCATCTCTCGCTGCCTTGTATGTAAATGTTGCTCGTCGGAATGTGTACATATGTGTAGACGCAAGTATTGATTCGTTTATGTAGATACATAATGATTGAATTATTGATGTGAATTCACGTCACTGCTTAGCATCGGCCTGGAGATGGCAGCACTCCTCAGTTTTGCTAATGATCGTAACACTGCCCTCCACCTAAGTCTGATCGTCCCGATCAGACAAATCTCCCAATCTAAACGCCGCTAGCATCTCCAAATGTACCACTCTTCTACTCCGTGGTTTCTCAATGCTTTGTATGCGGTAGATGGTATCACTGATCTTCTTCACAACCTTGTATGGGCCTTCCCAACTGTACCGAAATTTGGATGGAACACCTTTCCGCCGGTGAGGTTTGTATAACAGTACCAAATCTCCCGCCAAGAAAGCTTTCGAATTATTGTTCTCATGGTACCTGTGTTTCATCGTACCACTCAATACCCTGGTTCGTTCCTTCACACTCTGTTCTTTGGCCAATGAACCACTTCGTAGAGCTTGCGCTGTACGAATTTTCTTTGCATAATCGCTATCTTTCCCACATTTTACAACAGTAGTGCGCTCCGGCTTGAAACTGCCCTCGCATTCTTTCTCGGAAATTCGTTGCTTCGCTTTCCTGCGTCTTTTAGGTTTTGTCAATGCCAGTGTTTCTTTCGCAGGTACTTTTGATTTTGATTTATTTGGCCCATTCGTTTCATCAACCTTTACCTTTGACTTTCGTGGCCTTTGTCGACTTTTCTCCACCAGTACTCTATTACTGCTGAAACCTTTTTCCAAACTGAAGTTAATTGGCACATCCTGGTTCTTATAATGCATCGCCCTTCTCCGCATATCGATCTTGATGTCATGGTCAACCAAGAAATCCACTCCCAATATAACTTCATCGACAATCTCCGCCACAACGAATTTGTGTAAAACCATGACCTTCCCAATTAAGACTTCACATATTACTTCTCCCTGGACTTGATTATACTCGCCAGTGACCGTACGCAACCTTGCTCCAGGTAACCGCTTTACTTTCCTGTTAACCAAATCAGATCGGATCAAGGAATGAGATGCGCCCGTATCTACAGTCAGTATTCGTTCCCTGCCATCCACATTCCCTCTGACGGTAAGACTGCTCGATTTTCTACCAATTTGCGATACAGAAATCACAGGGCATTCAATAGCTGGATCTAGCTCTCTACCTCTTACTCGCTCTTGCTCATCTCCTCCAGCTTTGCGTTTACGCCCACCCACATTGTTGGAACTATTAAGGCCAAGATCGCAATGACGTGCAATGTGACCGGACTTCCCGCATTTGAAGCATTTGATAACTTTTTCACTCTGCTTTTGCGATCCTTTCAGCGCCTCCAATATTGCGTCTACCCACTCTGGCCTTTCTACTTCCACACGGCGTGCTTTGAAAACTGGCTTACACAGAAGCGACGCCGTTTCCTGAATCAGAGCTTGTGACACCGTTTCTGCGAATGTTGGTTTTGGGTTCGCGTATGTGGCTCGCTTCGTTTCCACGTCTCGTATGCCATTTATAAAACTCTGGATTTTTACCCTCTCGGTGTATTCCACGGGTGCGTCCGCATTTGCGAGATGAGCCAACCTTTCAACATCTGAAGCAAACTCTTGCAATGTCTCATTTGCTTTTTGGTAGCGGTTTTGCAACTCAATTTGGAATATCTGTTTCCTATGCTCGCTTCCGTATCGCCGTTCTACAGCAGCCATCAATGCGTCATAACTGTTCCGTTCGTATTCTGGAATAGTCTGTAAGATTTCGGCAGTTGGTCCTTTCAATGCTACGAAGAGTGCGGCAACTTTATCTTCCACATTCCAGTTGTTCACTGCTGCGGTCTTCTCAAACTGTAACTTAAAGACCTGGAAAGGAACAGAACCGTCAAAGGATGGTGTTTTTACCTTTGAATTACTCGCTGAAACTGCTGGACGATTTAATTGTAACTGCTCCATACGACCCTTCAAATCATCGACTTCTGCCTGAAATTGAGCGATTTTTGCATCCTGCGCTTCCAGCTTTGATGTTACCCTTGCTTCCTGTGCTTCTAACTGTGAAGACATTTGTGCCACCTGCAATGATAAGCGCTCCTCTTGTTCTTCCATCTTTGATGTTATGCGTGTCTCCTGCGATTCCAGATGGGATGCCATATATGTCTTCTGTTCTTCTAGTTGAGATGCCAGTTGAGATTTTATATCTGTCTTTTGCGATTCCAGTTGAGAAGCCACTGTCGATGTTTGAGCAGATATTGCAGCCAAAATCATGTTCAAATCTGTGCTGGTAACCGTCTGCGATGTTTCGTTTTTCTCTTCAATTTTTGTTGTCTCCTCCCCATCAAGGTGAAAGACATACTCTTCCACATCAATTCCTTCTGCTTCCATTGCCTCTCGTAGCCGTGCCTGAAGTTCAAGTTTAACGCCGCTTGTATTCAATCCACGGCTCTCCAACTCCTTCTTTAGTTGCTGGATCTTCAATTCACTGAACTTTGCCATGTCCTTGTTGTCCTCCGGAATTTGTTCAACAATTCCTCTTCTGACACCAATTGTAACGAATTTACTTGCAAATCCTCTTATTTGCAATCCTCTGCTAAGTTCGAATCACTAAACTGTTGAATAAATAACTCCAATTTGTAATAATGCAAAATGGCCTTTATTCAAGTACTTCACAATCACACTTTTACTTTGCAACGAATAGCTTACTTAATCAAACTGATATCTTAAAGGAAACTGACTTTCAAAATAATAGCGCTATTGCTCGCTAGATATCGTCTTACTCGTAACTGCTTGACAATTCAAATCAAACTGAATTACTTCTTACTCGCTGGCGCCGCTTTTATAGTTTACGCTGCATACTTCTAGGCTCTTCGATTTCCAGAAGTTACTAGTTGTTTCGGCTACAAAATCGCCAGCCACAACTACGTGCACAAATTATTGCCCTCTCTTGTGACCACTCAGATAAGATATATGCCTGTGTTTGTAGTTTACAATCTCCCGCACACACATAAGCGTATAAGTAAATTCATCGGTGTGTGACATCTCATCTCTCGCTGCCTTGTATGTAAATGTTGCTCGTCGGAATGTGTACATATGTGTAGACGCAAGTATTGATTCGTTTATGTAGATACATAATGATTGAATTATTGATGTGAATTCACGTCACTGCTTAGCATCGGCCTGGAGATGGCAGCACTCCTCAGTTTTGCTAATGATCGTAACAATATGGATATCAAATGAAAGCTGTTGATGAGTGCTTTGGTACAGAGTAATATATTATCCAGAGACGGACTGGGACTGGGATTAGGACTAGGACTGGGACTGAGACTCGGAGTGGGACTGGGACTGGGACTGGAATAAAATACATACCACCCTCTGGAACAGGCAATAAGGGATGCAGAAGAATGATAAGGAATTGAGAGAAGAGAAAAGAGAGAAGGAGATTGAGAAAGAGATAGAATGAGACGAATATGGAGATAGATGAAGCGAAAAACACGGAGGGAGGAGTGAATAAAAGGATTAGGAAAAAGTGAAGAGGGAGGAGGGCAGAGTCAGACGGAAAAAGCTTATTAAAATGTATGCAGATAGGCCAAATTTAGGGCAGGACAACGTCTGTCGGGTCTTCTAGTGGATATATTTTATTTTTTTTTTTTAATCCTCTATTTGAAGAAGTAAAAATAAAATATGAGAATACATAATTTCCAACAAAAAAAATTTCAAGTTTGTCTCACAAGAGGCAAATAAAAAAATTTCTTGACCGTTTTCTTGTGATCTAGATACCTCGATTTAATACCGAGCTATTTAAATGGACAACCGTTGGCGTACTTGGTATAAAGTAAATAGGATAAATTTCATTTTAGTTCTTTGGATAATATAAAATACTTGGAGCGATTTACCTCCGAGGAGACTGAGGCAAAGCTTCTCTTCCGATTTGCGCGTTGCTCCTTTTAGTTTTCCCCTCAAAATGGCGGGATGTTTTATGTCGACTCCGAACAGCATCTGCAAAGCAAATACATTTTCCCTGAGAAGCTTTTCATGGCGAAAATACACTAGGAGTGTTTGCCAAATCACTTCCGAGGGGCGACGCCGAGACGGCCGCCTGATTCTTTCGATACTTTGGTTAAAACTCGTGGCAAACTTGTCATTTCTATATCAATATAAAACAGCCGATCCAACCAACCTTATGCAAATCAATGTAATTGCTCATTGGTGCGATACCATTAGACCTAGCCATAACCATACCATAGCCAATCAATTGATTTTTGGTTTCTTCGCCATATCCATAACCTATAAATATTTCAGTTGGTGAATTTATTAACTTTTTGGATATTTTGTTTTGGATACGTTTTTACTACGCGACTTATTATTATTAGTAATTATTTGCATTTTATTCTTTTTTATCAAGTAGTCTTATTTTTTTAGGTGAAGGCACCAATAAGCGTTCGCAACAGATGTGGTTATGTAAAAATGTTGTAACGAAGTTAGTGAAATTCCGCTTATTTGCAACCTTCTGCTTACGTTCGTATCGCTAAACTGTTGAATAAAACACTCCAATATTCTGTATTACAAAATGGTCTTTATTAGACTACTTTGAAAGTACTTCGAAACTAAACTTCACATCGCAACTTACAGCGTGCTTAAATCAAACTTATTAATCATGTCTCAAATTGTGCTGCTTTTGTACTCTTCGGTTTCCTCGTTCACCCATTTCCCCTAAGGTCTAATAATTTCGAGAACTTGATGCTTGTTTACCAGCTATACACATGAATATTTGTAATTTGTATCCATATGCGTGTGTATATGTGAGTATTACTTCGCTGATGATGACATGCGTTTGCGAGTATATCTCTGTTGTCTTGTATGTATGTGTGTACATGATGATTGATTTGTTTATGTACATACTGCTTAGTATCGGCTTAGTGATGGTACTATCACTTAGTGATACTAATATTCGTCACAATATGGTTATGACTAAGGCATTATGATAATGTCAACTTTGCCAGGGTTTTAAATCGCTTTTTGTCCTGAATCAGAAGTCGTTAACTCCATTTCATTTCATTTTCATTTATTTATTGACAAGATATTAGTACAATAAAATCTAAGATATTTGATAGTACAACCAAGATGAATAACTCTTATAATAATAAAATAAGTAGAACTAATCTAGGTCAAATTTAATAACAAACTCAAATATATAAATAAATATATATATAAAAATTAGAAGAAAATTTTTCTAAGCGGGGTCGCCCCTCGGCAGTGTCTGGCAAGCGCTCCGATTGTATTTCTGCCATGAAAAGCTCTCAGTGAAAACTCATCTGCCTTGCAGATGCCGTTCGGAGTCGGCATAAAACATGTAGGTCCCGTCCGGCCAATTTGTAGGGAAAAATCAAGAGGAGCACGACGCAAATTGGAAGAGAAGCTCGGCCTTAGATCTCTTCGGAGGTTATCGCGCCTTACATTTATTTTTTTTTTATATATATAAAAATGTAAGAGGAAAATTTTATTTAAAACTAGCACCTATAGTTAATATATAAATAAATTGTTACACTTTGAGAATAACACAGTGGGAAGGCTCACTTACATTGACTAGTAATTGTAGAAAGCGATATATTTACGTTAACTGAAATAAGTATAAATAACATTTTTAAAGTTGCTTTTATTAAGACTACTTCAAATAGGTGCTGGAATAGATTTCCATGTAAGAATAGCATTGACAAAGAATAGCCAGGCTGAAATTAAATAGTTCTAAGTTGGCACTATTAAATCGTTGATTCGGGCAGATCTGGAAAAAACTAACTTATCATATATGTAGCTTGACTCTGTATAAGTAAGAAGTCGATAGAGAAAAATACAGTTTCTAGCTTTTAGGTAATTAGAATTTCACAGCCCAACAAACGCGATCTCAAACCAGATTATGGTGAAACTTACTTTATCCGAACACATAACGGGTGACATGGTTGAATGCTACATCAATTTTGTGTGCAGACTGGGAACTCAACTTGCTGTACACTAGTTCAGAGAGCAAATTATCGGCATAATTAATTGCATGGCAAGCTTTCTCCTAACGTTGGCGGGTGAAAAGGTTGCAGACATTCTCAGGTACCTCAGAACATTATACACCTTACTAACAACAGAGTTCACATGGTCGTTACAAGTCAAAGTTGGGTAGATAATGAAACCAAGATTGGTTACTTTAGGTACTTGTTTTAGGCTTTTGTCGTCAATGTACACAAGTGGTATATTTTGAAAATCTATTCGCTTTTTAGCTATAGGCAGCACATACGATTTATCACTATTTAGGCCTAATTTATTTTTCATCGCAAATTCAGAAATTGATGTTAGGTCCCTATTCAACTTCGAGCATATATCACCTGTGTCCTCATGTTTCCCGGATAGATATAGCTGGATATCGTCAGCATAAGCATGCACGTGTACATGCTGGCATACATAGAAAATATCATTAATAAAAATACTGAATAGTAGCGGCCCCAAAATAGATCCTTGCGGTGCCCCAGCGAGTAACGGTTTTAGACCAGAAGCTTCGGAGCCTATTTGACACGCTGGGATCTACCCGTCAGATAGCTCCACATGAGACGCGTTGCGGAATCCTTAAAAGCAAAGTAGTTGTTTAGCTTCATACAAAGCAAGTCGTAATTCACCGAGTCAAACGCTTTCGAAAATTCAAGTAAGCACAGTAAAGTCAGTTAATTTTTGTCGAAGGATCCACTAATGCCATCTAAATTTTTTAATATAGTCTTGGAACAACTGTGCCCAGATCTGAAGCCCGACTGATATGGAGACAAGAGGGCAAACTTTTTAATTTTGTCATGCATTTGTTCGGACAGCAATATTTCGAAGACCTTTGAGAGAGCAGACAAGATGCTTATGGGCCGAAAATCACTGCGACAGCACGCAGACTTAGTTTTGGCGATGGGTGGAACCGTGGCACCTTTCCACCCATCAGGAAACCATGAAGTTGTGATACTGTGATTCAGGATATGCGTGAAGATTGACAAAATGTATGGTGCAATCAATTTCACAAACTTAATGGGTATGTTGTCCTCACCAATTGTATTCGATTTTATATTGTAAATGCATCTAGGCACATCACATTCCGACACAGTTTTAAACTCAAAGATTCGACACACAGGCACGACAGAGGAAGTACAGGTGGGGGTACTAGTACTAACACAAGACGAGCAAACACGGCAAACACGGCAAACAAATGCATTATTTAGGAAGTCGGGGCTGAGGAAACAATCAGAACTGTCACTTACATGTACACGAAGATTTTTTAAATTACTCCACAATACATGATTCGGCAATAAACATTTTACTAAAATATTTACACTTCTCTCGCTTTATGGTGGTTGGTTGGTTGGAGTGGCGAGTCCCAATTGACTCCAATTAGCGCTCATGAACCATTTTGATACCACAAACTCGTGAGTTAACCAATGAAAGAGTGTTGTATGAAGACTAATAAAGATTTTCACGCGCCTCAGGGAAAACCCGTCCCCCTATATCCATCCCGTGGCGTTTATAAATTTCAGAAGCTCTCCCGGCCTAACATCCTTGAGTTCTGGGAGGCTTTCGAAAAAGGGCTTTCCAAGAAACTTTATTCTGCTTCGACAGTGTGCTGGGCATTCGCACAGCAGATGCTCAAGCGTTTCCTCCGCCTCCGGACGCTTGCAGCTGTGACAAGAGGTATTGTGTTCCAGTCCCATCCGTTCCGCATGTACCCCAATTGTCCAATGCCCCGTGAGCACCGCAACTAATCTGGATATATCCCTCCTGTTCATCTTAAGGACAGCTGCCGATCGTTTTTCGTTATTAATTGCCACATATTCTTGGAAACTCTACAGGTCCGCAGCCGACTCCACCTATTGTTGGCCTCACTCAGCCAGTGCTGAGAGAGGCGACCCTTGATGAGTCCCAGGGGTGCAAGGACCTGGTTCGCTCCTGAGACATCAAGAGCCGCTCCACGCCGTGCCAGCTCATCCGCCATCTCGTTACCCTGTATGTTTCGATGCCCGGCACTCATATCAGGGTAACGATCTGCCGGCTCGCTAGAATCATGGCGCTCTCCCTACACTGCCCAACCAGGTTTGATGATATCGTCTCTGACCCGAGGGCCCAAGAGCCACCTGGCTGTCGGAGAAAATGGCCGCCCTGTTACCGTTACCATTGATATCGATTAACGCTTTACACGTTTCTTGGATAGCGAAAATCTCAGCTTAAAACACGCTTGCCAAATCGGGAAGCCGCATACATAAGGACGTGGGCGGAACAGTTGCAAATAATCCCGCTCCCACTCCGCAAGCCATTTTAGAACCATCCGTGAAAACCGAGATGTCGAAACTCTGACCGATCCCCCCATCTTTCCAATGTTTCCTTGTGGGGAAGAGAATTGTGTAGTTTGTGTCAAAGACTTTCCTTGGACATATATAGTCCGTTTTTGACAAGGTGCGGGAGTCGTTAATATTGAGCAGGATGCGGCCGTGCCCATATGTACGCTCCATCCAAAGGCCCAACTCCCGCAGCCTTTGGGCCCCTTTGAGATGCCATTTCCTTGATAAAGGGATCTACCGGTGGAATATTGCATATCACGTTTAAAGCTGCCGAGGGGCACGACCTAATTGCCCCCGTGATCGCTCCGCAGGCAGATCGTTTAACTTTCCCTAGCATGTTAATTATGTATTTCACCTCTACCGCCTTCCACCATACGAGTGTCCCATATGTTAGAATTGGTCGAATAACTGCCTGGACGGTGATTATATGGCGCGCGGTATGGACGTACAAAATTCTGCTCGGGAAAAGTTAACTAAAATAATAGTAAAACGCTCCTAAAAAATGTTGAATATCGCTGCAATTGTGAGATAGAGACTCAATAAGTGCTTTATAATAATTTTGCTAAAAATAAAGTGTAACTATTTTATATTTAAACAATTTTAAACTATATTATTAATTTAAAAGTGCTCAAAATAAAAATAATTAAACCATAAACGCGGATAAACAAACGGGAAAGAGAAAAAGAGGCAAATTATGGGTGTGTGTGATAAATGCAATGGTAGTATCAGAGGGGAAAGTGGTATACCGTGCGAAGGTGTGTGTGGTAAAATATACCATGATAGCGTTCAATGCTCAGGAGTTGATAAATACAGCTCAAAAATTATTGGCGAGAAAAACAATATGGTTCGGTTTATGTGTGATGAATGTGTAACATACATTCAAAACGTTGACTTGGTGTTACAAGAGATGCAGGTTAATGTGAAAAAAAATAACTCAATTCTAAGTGAGTATAAGCTTGAGTTTGAAAGTGTAATGAAAACAAGCCAAAATGAAATAAAAGCTCTATTGGAAGCAGTTGAGAGTCGTTACACTCAACGTGCTGCGATGATAGAAAAATCGCAAAAGCAATTTGAAAAGAAAATAGGAGAAATGAAAAGTTTATATTCCATGGTTGAAGAGATAAAAAATAAAACTGATTTAATTGGCAAAGGCAGCGAAAAGGTACAGAATATGGTTGAAGAAGTGAAAAAGCAGGCAGAGTTAATTGGTAAAGACAATGAAAAAGTGCATACTGAAATAAAAAAAATAAACAGCAATAATAATGAAAAGAGAGTGTCATATGCTGATGCCATAAGAAATAATAATAAAAAGAGTGAAGTACCACAGCTTAAAAAAGATGTCGCAATAATAGTGAAACCGAAAGGAAAACAAACTAGTGGAAAAACAAAGCAAGATCTGAACAACAAGGTGGATCCGAAAAACCTAAAGATTTCAAATATCGAAACAAGAAATAATGGGGTGATGGTAATCCATAGGGAAAATAATGATGAGCGTGAAAAAATCAAATTAGCAATTGAAAACAACATTGGTAGAGAATACGAAGTAAAAGTGCCTGAGCAGATTCGTCCTTTTGTAGTCTCGGGAATAATTTTTAAATACGAAAATTATGTGCTAATAGACACCATAAAAAAACAAAATGAATGTGTAAGCAAGAGTTCACTAAAAATTGTAAAAAAAATCGAGAGAAAACGAGGTAACACAATGGTGCAAGATATAATTTTTGAAATTGATAAAGAGGACTTTTCCAAGATTTTGGCAGCTGAGAGAATTAACATCGGGTGGGAAAGATGCAAAGTGTATGACGCGATTAGCGTACTAATGAGCTACAAATGTAAAGGTTTCAATCATAGAGCATCAGATTGTAAAAGCGATGAAGCCTGCAATAGGTGCCATGGAAAACATAGCTCAAAAACGTGTGAAGAAACCCCCATAAATAAATGCCTAAATTGTATAAAGGCCAAAGAAAAGTTGAAGTTAGAAATAGACTTTAATCACGACACATTTGATAAAGAGTGCCCATGCTATATCAATAAACTACAAATAAAAAAAACAAAAGCTCGGTTATTAGCAATTAAGAAATAATGAAGGTACCAATATAAAAGTACAAAATAAAGTGAAAGCAGAGTTGAAGTGTATATACCTCAATACTAACAGTATTACGGCAAACAAAGCCGAAGTCCAAAGAATGGTTGAAGAAGAAAATCCCAGTATTGTGTTATGTGCTGAGACCCACACCACAGAGAATATAAGTGACACAGAAATAAATATTATTGGATATAATCACGTTAGATGCGATTCGCATAGCCGACACACAGGTGGTGTCCTTATATACATTCATAAATCGATCGAATTTAAAGTAGTATTTAATAACAGTATTAATAATAACCTATGGTGTATTGTGATTAAAACCATAAAAAACACGATTAAATGGAAAATAGGTGTAGTATACCACTCACCAAACACAAGCGATGCTGAATTTATAAACCATATGGGCGAGGTGTTAGAAGAATATTTTTGTGAAACTGAAAACAATATTATTATAGGCGATTTTAACATAAATGTGAATGTACAGTCAACGTACACAAACCAGCTAAATCATATATTCGCGATAGCATCAATGCACCAACTAATTAAGTTTAATACAAGGGTAACAGAAGTGTCACAGACAAAAATAGACCTTCTTTATAGTAACAATGATAAAATTGAAATAAAAAATCTAGAAAACCATAGAATATCAGACCATGAAACGATCTGCTTCAAAATGCCTGTTCAAGAAAGACACAAAATGAGAATATATGAAAACCGCGTATGCTGGGATAATTATACAAAGGAAAGTCTGGTTGCTCTCCTTAGGAATTACAATATATCGGAACTGAATAAATGTGATATAGGACTTAAAGTTGAAACTATTAACAATATATTAGGGGATATAATGGCAACGCTTACCTACGAGAAACGAGTGCAAATTAAATTAGTAAATAAATGGTATGACCGGGAGCTTACGGAGTTAAACAAATTAAAATATGAGCTTTACAAAATAGCACAGAGTACAAATGAGTGGGATAGTTATAGTTATACAAAACGTATATATAAAAGACTTGTAAAAATAAAAAAGAAGCAATACATGGAAAATAAAATAGCGCTTAATTGCAACAATCAGAAACTAATGTGGAAATGTCTTAAAGATGCCATAAACATGAGTCATGACACAGCCCAAGTAAAACGTATAGTAATAAATAGTACAGTTATTGAAGGAGACCCCGATATCGCGACCCATTTGAATCAGTTCTTTGTCGAGAGCATCACAACAATATGTAATACCATTGAACCAGCTACATCAGATGAGGCCACAGAGGATATTAGGGGGAGTGTTTTTGAACTGAAGCAAATAAATGTGGAACAGCTGTTGAGAACAGCAACTAATTTAAAAAATAAGTATGGAGGAAAAAAACTGGTAACAGAAGGTGTATATAAAGACAGTATGGAATATTTGGGATACGCTTATACATGTATTGTTAATGAGAGCTTTAGAGAAGGTGTAGTCCCAGCATGCTGGAAAACATCGACAGTGATACCAGTTGAAAAAGTTAAAGGGACTGAAAAACCAGAGGAAATACGGCCTATTAATACGTTGCCTAGTGATGAAAAGATTTTAGAGAAAATCGTAAAAGACCAGCTTCTCGATTACCTGAATAAAAATCAAATTATTATATGTGAACAATCAGGGTTCAGAACTAAACACTCTTGTGAAAGCGCTCTAAACCTGGTTATAGCGGAATGGAAACAAAGCCTATCAAACAAGTTAGTAACAGTGTCGGTCTTTCTGGACCTAAAAAGGGCATTTGAAACCATCGACAGGGTCATCCTACTAAGGAAACTGCATAATATTGGGGTACGTAATACAGTACTGCGGTGGTTTAAAAGCTACCTTACTAGCAGAAAACAGAAAACCATAATTAGAAGCACATCGTCGCCGGAAGTTGATGTTGACATAGGTCTTCCACAAGGATCTATTCTTGCTGCAATATTATTCATTGTATATATAAACGATATAAGGAGCTGTCTTAGCCACTGCAAGATACGACTCTTCGCAGATGATGCATTATTGACAATAAGTTGTTCGTCGGAGATTGAAGCTATAACTAAAATGCAAGCGGACTTGAATGCTGTTTATAATTGGTTGTGTCAAAATAAGCTTAAAATAAATATTGAAAAAACGAAATGGATGACCATGAGAAGAAAGAATGCAGAAGAAAATAATTTAGCCTTGAAAATAGCAAATAGTACCATACAAAAAGTTAAAAAAATTAAATACCTAGGAATTATAATTGATGAGAAACTTAAGTTCAATGAGCATCTTAAGTATACAGAGGCAAAGATATCAAAAAAAAATTGGATTTATGTTCCGGACATGCAAGCACGTCAGCAAATATTATAAAATTATGGTTTATAGGTCCATTATAGAACCTCATTTCATATACTTCCCTACGATATTATTCATGTTAGCCGACTCGAACATCGCAAAAGTACAGGTGAAACAAAATAAAGCAATGCGGTTTATTCTTAGAAAACGATATGATACTCCAATACATGAAATGTTAGAAAGTTTAAATTGGCTGAGTGTAAAGCAACTCATTGTATACTACACTCTAAAATTCATACACAACATGAAACTAGGCAACCTGCCGAAATATTTAAATGACCGAGTAACATACAACAACGAGGTTCATGACTACCACACAAGAAACAGGAATAACTTCCGTCTGCCAGCTGTTCGATCAGAATTCGACAAGAACAATATATACTACGAGGGATTGAGAGAGTACAATGATCTACCATTTGAAATAAAACAATGTCCAAATATCAATAAATTTAAGAAATTATTATATAACTATTGCAAAGCACTACCATTTAGATAATGATCTCATACATACATGTACCTAATTTAGGTCTACAAGACTGTAAATAAATAAATAAATAAATAAATACATCCATGCCATGAGGTCTGGCCTCAGACCCCACTTTTTACCTAGCATTCCTTTGCAGGCATACATAGCCCCGTAGGCTCGTTTGACTCTGTGCTCTGTATTAAGCCTCCAGTTAAGTTTTGGTGTTAAAAAGACTCCTAGGTATTTGGCCCTATCAGAAAGACGCAACTCCTGGCCATCAAGAGTTGGAAGGTTAAAAATTGGGATTTTCGTCCTAGTGGTGAAGAGCACTAGTTCTGTCTTTGAGGGGTTAACGCTTAGTCCGGCGGTCTCCGCCCAACTGCTTAGCTTCCTCAGTGATCCCTGCATGATCCCACTAATCACATTGGGACACAGACCAGATATCAGTATTACTACGTCATTCGCGTAGGCCACCACTTTAACCCCATCTCTGTTGAGTTGACGAAGTATGTTGTCTATAACGCAAAGCCAGAGCAGTGGTGACAAGACCCGTGCCGTGACCTCACTAGCCCCCAGTTTAGCGCTTATCATTCTGGACCGCAGAGCCTTCCCTATCCAGTTTACGATAGGGTCCTCTATACCGAGTACATGAAGGGATCCTTCTGTTGCTTCCAGATATTACTGAAAGCTCCCTCTATGTCCAAGAATGCAGCCAGGGTAAATTGTTTGTTTTCGAAGGACGACTCTACCTTGTGTAACGCGATATCCGTTGAGCGGCCCCTGATATAGGCGTGTAGGGCTGTTGATAGCCCCGAGGTATCCCACCTACCGCGAATGTGGACGTCCAGTCGTCTTTCAAACGTTTTTAGAACAAACGACGAAAGACTGATGGGTCTGAAATCCTTAGGCTTTTCATGTGTCCTCTTATTGACCTTTGGGATGAAGACTACCTTGATTAAGTCGAATGCAGGCTTTAAAGATGCGTTCCAGCCAGGGTAGCACCAGGCAGCTAGTTTTTATGTAGCATCGCTGGGAAAATACCATCTGGCCCTGGGGATTTGTATGGCGAAAAACTGTTGATAGCCCATTCTATCTTTTTTCCTTTATAAGTTCATTTATTAACCGGAGGGAGGGTATTATCCCTGTATACTCCCTCGGTTCCATTTGGCTGAAACTACAGCCTGGAAAGTGCGTTTCTAATGGCAGTGGTTACGTTCCGGACAAGCTGGTATTCACGCCAATTGGTTTCATTGCGGTTCCTTTTCCAAATGGCGTATCTCTTATTGCCCTTGATGATCATTTAGATCCAGATGTGTGTTTGCGATTGCTTACAACGGATATTAAGAGAATTATTGCCAAGAGTTTTTTGACTGAAAAATGCGCTAATTTAATTATCATACAATAATAATTTTTTTAACAAATTTTTAGTACATCTGTATATGGTATATATGAAAAAATTGTCACATAAATTATAAAGTATCGCATAATAATGATATTACGTACATATGTAAACATACATACATATTTGTAGGCAAAATCCTGCCTAATTTTGTTTAAATAAAGAGAAAAAAATCCCGCCCTCGTTCTTATTTGTTGTGGAATTCTACAAAATAGTTTATTTCAGCTAACTACTAAAAGCAAGGAACAACAAACACAAGGAAAGCTAGAAGTCGGAAGGCTGAAATCTCAACAGACTGCCAATGATTTCGAAACTCGGCCCTCCAACCTGCTCTCTGAAAAGGGAAGCGAAAAGCCTTTACAGGAAGAAAAAATCGCACAAGAGAAAGGCGAGAGTGAGAGGAGCTTGGACTTCTAGATAACTGGCTGATACTATACTAGCAACCAGAAATAACACTAGCAAAATTGTACTGAAAATTTCGGCGACAGACCGAAGGTTTTAAGTGCGAGGCAAACTCCTGTAAGAACAAAAACGGCGACATTGTAACAGATGCCCAGAGAGTACTTAGATTATGGAGGGAACACTTCCCTGTCCTCCTAAATGGAGACAGCGATATAGCACCCACGGATAATAAACCCGAGCCTGCAATCAATGATGGTGGAATTAATGTCCCCCCAATTGATTATGATGAATTCAGAATAATTATAACCAGATTAAAAAACAACAAGGCCGCGGGCTGATGGATTTCAGTCGGAGCTGCATTGGTATGTTAAATTTTTATCGGGATCTGGATCACTGAACACTCATGACACTCTTGCTGTGTTATTTCGCTTTGACACTTTCACAGCGACACAAGTTAACAATATCTCAACACTTTTCCTCTGCCACAAAACGTTTAGAGGAGAAATATATGGCCAGTCATATTAGACGAAGCAAAGAATAGCATTGTTCTATGGAAATCCAGCATTACAAATTTACATAGAAGTTTTGCTAAGAGATTCGGCAGGGAGGCGTTCCATGTGTCAAAAAGGTAATTCTATACGAAAGCATAACACATTTAATACACGTTCAAAAATATCGAGAAGAGTATCAAAAGACGCGTTTTGGATCCAGAATCCGAAAACGGAAAACAAAAAATTGGCGTCTATCAAAAGATATTAACGACAACCCAACAAATAGCCCCGAGCGCTCCGAAACCCGGGGTGGCATCCGCCGCGCTTATAAAAAAGCACCCTAAATGGGTCCAACAACGGTTTGGAGACCAAAATTTTGCCTCGCTTCTCCTTCGGCCATAGTACAGGTCTACAAGTAGGATATGTAGCAGCACGCACATACACAGCCACGCTCACCTGATGAAAATGCTTGTTCTTGTTTGTTTTTTTTTGGATGCTATTTGGCATGATTTGGCACTGTTGTACTTCATAGGTACAAAAAAGCGTATTGGTTGCCAAAGAAAACTGCGTAAAAATGTTGAAATATTGGAATTAAGTTTTGAAAAACTATAATTTATAGTAAATTCTTACAAGAGATAGAGTTTGTGTAAAAAATTTCCATGTTTTCTTAAATTTTTTTGATAATTTTATAAAATTTGTTTTAAGTTGGTGAAGTACAGAAAAAGCAACCATGTACGAAGAAAAACAATTTCTCTTGTTCTTGCTTGTTTACAATAAAATGTCTTATAGATATTGATTGTTGTGGATTGTAGATTAAAATAAATGCATTTTGCGAGTTGCACCAAGAAATGCACCGAAATTCGGGAATTTTGCACTGTCCGGCTGGTAATTGACTCAGGCCCTTGTTATGAAGTTACATATTATTATTATTTATTTATTATTACGGCGTTTTAAGCCTAAAACTTACATTATTACAAATTATAAATACATTTTAATAATAATAGGATTTCTAGCGTTTGGGGTGTCGGAATGCATGAGATTCCGATCAGCACGGGAACTGGTGGTCCCAACGGGCGAGTCTTGGAGTCATATCATTGGGAGGTTGGAAGGACGTGTTCTCAATCCTGCCCTACTCCAAGACGTATGATTACACAGTTTTATTATTTATGCTGTTGGAATGCATTTGATTCCGGTCAACCCAAAGGCTAGCAGCTCAGCAGAATGAGCCACTCTTATCGGACGGTTGGAAAGGACGTGTTTCCAATCCTCCCTGTACCAGCTTTTATGTAAACATAAAAATAAAAAAAATAAAAATAAATGTAAGGCGGGATAACCTCCGAAGAGATCTAAGGCCGAGCTTCTCTTCCAATTTGCGTCGTGCTCCTCTTGATTTTTCCCTACAAATTGGCCGGACGGGACCTACATGTTTTATGCCGACTCCGAACGGCATCTGCAAGGCAGATGAGTTTTCACTGAGACCTTTTCATGGCAGAAATACAATCGGAGCGCTTGCCAGACACTGTCGAGGGGCGACCCCGCTTAGAAAAAATTTCTTCTAATTGAAAAATCTTATTTCTAAAATTTTGATGTTGCTTTGCCCGGGAGTTGAACCCAGGGCATACGGTGTGATAGGCGGAGCACGCTACCATCACACCACGGTGGCCGCCATGTAAACATAATTAATTATAATATATCATTGTTGTAGGAATATATGTGATTCACATGAACACTCCAACTGTTTGTCTGGGACAACATTTTCAGGAATTCTTTCCTAATTTGATTGCGAGCGATATATGTATTTGACCTGATGCATAAGGTTCCTCTGTGTGTATTTGTTTGTACGCTCAAGGATCAGTAACATGAAATACAGATACAAAATATTTTATCCTATTGGAAGGGTTTTGCAATAGCGTTTAATATAAGTAAACAATATATATAAGTAAACAATATATATTGGCAGACCTTTATTTCATTACAATTTTTATCCGACTACGCGTCCTCAGATACCCCAATTGAAGGCTTTTTTATAATTTTCTGTAGGACCCATATGGGTGCACTTAAAATTTCCTACTAAATTCGTTCAAAAAAATTTACCATCACAGCAACCCATATCTGATATTCCGATCCCTTTTTTGTTTCCCTGCGTCGCTTTCGACGAAGCAACCCCGGTAATTTTGAAACTTCGTTCAGTGTCAAAACTCATGTTCCACGCAGGTTCCACTGGGTTCCACGCTAGTTTGACACTGACCGAAGTGTCAAACTGCAGTGTGTTAGAAAGGGAAAGAAATTGTTTCCCTCTCATACATATCATACTTGTAAACCTGTACTATGCCTTCGGCAAACTACGTGCTAAAGCCGCACGTATTCAATCATCTGTCAAAGTCATGGGCAAGGTATAATGTAATCCGTCTTTATTCTTATGCCGAAAGTGTACGCATGAAAACACAGCATAAAACCGAAAATTTTGGAAATATCTCTTGACAGACACAAAATTGTTTTCTTTCGTTTTCGGACGCGCGATCCTTGGTCCAAAATGCGCCTTTTGATATCCCTCTCGTTATATTTGGATGTATTAAGAGTATCTTTGTTTCGCATAGTATTGCCGTCAAAAATGTTAAAAATTTGCCTTGTTTCTCCTTTCGCAAACCCGTAGAGCCGCCGTGGTAGAGCCGCACGTATTTAATCATCTGTCTCAGGTATGAGATGTAATGTAATCCGCCTTTATTCCGACGCCGAACGTACATGCATGAAAACATACCATAACTAGGGATGCAACATCGCCAAAAGAAACATCGGTCCAAACATCGATGTTTTTCCGATGTTTTCATTTTAAATCAAACAACCGATATAAAGTATTGCCAGAAGTTTCTTTTTAACTTTGAAAGTACGGGCTTGTCCATACTAGCTCGCATTACACGAAAATAGGTTTTGTATCGAAAATCCCGTTAGTGTAACGCAAATTTCGGTGTAAAATTATCAATACTTATAAGCCAATGGGTTTAAAAACAACACACACATTCTTAATAAAATAGGTACGTTTTTATATACATATGTATTTTTAGGAATTTCCTTCAGGGAACTTTAACAATAGCTGTGTTTTTTCACGTCTATATACGTTTACGCTTAAACTTTATATGGAATGCTAAGCGACAAACTTTAAATACACCTGTGAAATTGCTATGCATAAAATTAGTACTACTAAATTTCAATACGCATTATACTCAGATGTAACTGAAATATGAGCCCATGTTTCACCCTCTGCACTAATTCTATGTACTCTATGCGCGTCCACTATCTATCACAACTGATTCAGCTGTATGTTATACACTGAAATACAACCGAGGGTTTTGTCTCCGCTTTTCGGTACACCCTGTAGCTGTAGCTAGTTGTTTAACCACTACCGCTAGATGGGTCTCCTAAGCATTATCTAAGCGATAGCCGTTTTTTTTTTCATGCGCAAACGAAACGTATACGCGTGTAAAAAGAAACACGGCTAATAATTGCACTCATCAATATGATTTGATGCACAAGTACAAATGTTACCTGTTTAATTACATAAAAAAAATTTCGATCAAGGGATAATAAGCTTTGACAATCCAAAAGCCTATTCCTATCCTGAGTGACGGTTGGTGTAAAATGAGACGAAAGGTACATATGAACTTCAGTTTCACCAGCATTTTTCGAAACAGACGGTGAGCAATGTTCTTCCGAGTCAATTGTTTGTGATACTTCCAGATGTCAAATTCGGAGTCAACATTATCAGATCCATCAGATATTTCACAATCAGCTACAGGTTCGCTGTATTCGCGCACATTTATTTAAAAAGTTAATTACTTTGGCTTTGGCCAAGGCATTTTTGAAATGCATAAACTTGAATCTGGGATCTAGAGCAGTTGAAATAGCAAGAATTGCAGAATGTAACAAATCAGCAAACCTTTTTAGTAAATTCTTTTTAATTGCCTCTTCGAAATTCAAAATTATTGTATTCTTCAGTTTAATATTTTCAAAGACTTCATTGACGCAATTTACTAATGGAATGACTTTGCTCGCCATAACGTAGCTGTCTCCAGAAACTTCGTTGTTAATTTTTCAAATGGACAAAGTAATTCTATAATTTCTTTGAGGCAGTCTATTTGAAGACTTGAGTCATTGCGGGGGCTAGGGGTCAAGTCAAAAGTAGTGCTCCTACAATGGGCGCCAATTCAATGAACCGCAGTACTTGTAAAAGCACTAGTTCCAACGTGTGCGAACATCGAGTATCAATTTTTTGATTTGACCTTCTTTTAACCCCAATAATCGTGTGAGCAAGGCAAGGAATAATTCTTTTTTCTCCAAACATTGCACGCGCGTTTTTTTTTTCTCTATAAATAGTTTGGAATGGACGATGTCGATGTTTCTCGATTTTTTATCCGATGTATCATCTAGCAAAACACCCAATCAAACACAGAAGATTGTGCATTCACGAGTTCAAAATTGCTTCGTTCTGCTCATCTACGTCACACTTGACTGCTTCAGCGAATGAAAGAAAGAGAGAAAAACCAAGAGCTAAAGGAAAATCACGTAAAAATTGTCCATAAAATATTGTTTACATGCGCAATGCGCCACCTTCTATAATTCCATCATGAGCAAAACATCTATGTTAACATCGATATTAATGGGGAAAACATCGATGTTTCATAAACATCGATGTACTGTTTCCAGCTCTAACCATCGCATACAAAAAATACGTCAAACATTTGATGACAACTCTGTCGACTTTTCTCGACAGATGGCGGATAAAACCTGTCAAAATTTGACGTTTGTATTGCATTTTTAGTTCATTGACCATATTGTGAAAATAATTGAAAATTTTCCACAGTAGAAAAGTCAATATATTAAAACGTTTAAAAGAGTTAGCTTAGTTCGATAATAATGACTTATCAACTATACAGAAACACGACACTCGGAAATACTTTGCAAGAGAGTCTTGACGAACTTATTCAGGTATGGAAATCCTTTGAGCCAGCTCTACAAAGGATTGAGTAAAATTTCTTTTTTATATCAATTTTTTTATATATCTTAATCTATAGTATGGACACATTACACCAACATTGGCTTTTAAAGTACTCTTACAATTTGATAAATGCATCAATACAGCGCTTAATCAGCGTGTCAAAGCTCGAGTTACCTTCAAGGCCAACAAATTGAATACGTACCGGTTCTGCGACAATGTGTGGACGCTTATGCTAAACGAGGTGGAGTTTAGGGAAGTGCACGAATTTGCCAAAGTGGATAAAGTAAAAATAGTAGCCTGTGACGGCAAGAGTGGCGAATTTAATGGATAATCTGAAATTAACCACTTTCAAGTCCACAAAGCAGGGTGTAACAGTAGGTGAAATACAGTTCTAAAAATTTGTTTAAATGGAAATGCTGAACTAGATATAGTAATTATCAGACTTTTGGTAATAATGGGAGAGGAATAATAAATTTTGTATATTAGTAAATTGATGTACGCTGATACAAAAAAAACAAAACCAATACATACTATTATAATAAATTATTAATTACAAATACACAATACTTCTCCTGTTGTAACTCGAACTTTTCTAGTTTATTCGATTCACGATGTGTCATTGTCACCAATTAGCAGTAGCGCCAACCAAACTGTCAAAGGATTCCTTTTCACAGCGCTTGAACATTGCTGTCATAAAAACTAGCTAGTTTCAAAAGATGTTAAGAATAGTCCTTTGCTGGATATGAAACCAGTACCAGGCCAACTGCCGAAGAACAATATTTTTTTTGGCCAAGCTTTTGAGTTTGTTAAGTCGCCTCCTTCGACAGGCATTGCCTTCATGTTCCCATCCGCCGGCGTCGAAAGTGTGTATACCACCAGCCATACCATAGCAGGTCGGTCCTTATGCTGTTTCTACTATACACGTAGTCCTTCACAGGTTTGCCAAGTAGCGAATTCATGTATTCCTTCTTTGATGACAGAAAGTACGTCGTCTTTTCATCCAAATCTTGACGTCGATTGTAGCAATTGGGACAGGCTGCAAATTCTTTAGCAACTCTGTTCTCACACCTGCTTTCTGAGAGCACAAGTTAACTAGCAGAAATGCAGAAGCAGCGGGCGCAGATGTGGTTTTATTTGCGACTACAGCGCACAAACATTATCCGAAAGTTTAAGGGAGAGTTACGGATGTAGAAAGTTCTTTGCTGTTGCTGTTGTGGTGGCAGTGCTTCGCCCCATCCAACAGGTGCGACCGATCACAAATTGTCATTTATATCCTCAAACGGGAGTCCAAGGAAACTTGCTGTTTCAACAGGGGTGGACCATAATGTGAGGGTGTTAGAGGCGTTGGCTCCACATTACAATTAAAGAGATGGTTGGTGTCATGTGGGGACACATTGCAAGCAGGGAATACATTTTGTATCTCGGAGTTGATTCTGGATAGGTAAGAGTTTAACCTGTTACAGAATCTATATCTTCCCAAGGCAGTCGGTTCTATGTACCGGAGCGACTCGGGATTTTTCCCGACCAAGGACTGTCATTTCAGTGTAACCCCATTTAATTTGTTGTGTCCCTCCCACAAATTGCCATCCTCCCAGCAGCTCCGTGCAGCGGGACTGCTCCATATTCTCTTGCTCCGGGAAGGTATCGAATCCAATCCGGGTCCGTCTCCTGACCCCGGTCCTGAGAAATGGTTTTGCTGCGTCTGCCGGAAAAGAATCTTTTTAGGACGGTTATACTCTTGTCAGTGTCTCGTGCAAGGGATGGTTGCATCGGATAGGTTGTTCTGGGCTAGATCTTTCTTTCTGGTACGCTCCGGTACTAGTACCAATAGGTACTAGCCCGACAGAAAGCTACAACAATACGAGAATAATTCTTTTTACCCCTCGAAACTTTGAGTCTGTGTATATTATTCGCCTCTTACCACATGGATGCCTTCGGCGGGAATATTCTGAGTTCCGTAATCGAAAAATTCGTAATATATGTCATGAAATGGTTCATTTCTGCATTACAGAGGAGCACTTTGTAAGTACTCAATAGCAGAAATGCAGTCAACTGCTCACATGAGTAGATGCAGGCGTTAATCCACAACTTACAAATTCATTTTGTTTTCGTCTGGACAATCTTATCTATTGAACGCAAACAATTGGTCTAAAATTATCATTAGCCTAAAGAAGTATGTATGTACATATGTACGTACGTACGAATAACACTTGGGCGTAACCCCCAACGGCTTAGGGGTCAGAATATACCCGCAGTAGGTATGCCTGTGGTAAGAGGCGACTAAAATACCAGATTCAAGGTCCTGTGTAGCGCAACCCTTCAGGTTGCCAGCGCAATATATAGCTTCTCCAAACCCAATGGTCAACCTCATGAGACGGGAATCTGGGGATACCAAGCTCTTCATGGAACTTGGGGTGGGGAGGAAGGGATGGCCTGAAGGTTTAATGTGGCCACATAAATCGTTCCCGAGGTGGTCGGTCTAGCAACTTAATGGTGCTGTGTTACCGGAGCGTATCCAGCAAAGGGCCATCACATCGATAACACTCCCCAAAGCCTTCGGAGGTAACCTTAACAACAACATGGGCGTAGCCATAAATGATAGGAACAAGACGACAGAGCAAGCAAAACCGATTAGAATATATTAATGTCAAAATGTATACGCGCAAAGTCATAGTCAAAACAGTATATTTTCTTTTAACCCTTCGGCCCTGTTCGGCGGTGTTCTTATCGGTACAACGACAACAGCCCACAAAGCTGGTAATAGCTCGGCAGCCTCGGGCCCGATTTCCTAGGCCCTTCATCATTTTCCCGTCTACAACCACCCTGTCTATGTATGCAGACGCGAAAGAACTCGAGAACGATTTAGCTGCGCTCCCGCTCACACATATTACTACACGCTTAGATATACGGACCTACGTACATACACCTAGTCTAGTTATTGCTAGTGAAAAGAATTGGTACACGTGGATTTGTTTTTTTTGTATTCATTATCGCTTTATATTGCTTTATCTATAATAATATACAGACGTACATACATATAGTGTTTCTATGGGGTGTACATACCTACTTAAATCCAACCGATTACAGCCTTTCAACAAGCATACGCCCACTCGTCGACTGCACTGTTAAGGGCTCTTCATATTTGTCAAAACTGTTGTTGTTGTCGTAGTACTTCATCGGAAAACCTTCAGCAAAAACCCCAGGATTTCAAGGGGTTGTGTAGCGCAGCCCCTTCAAGGGGTCTCCAAACCTGTTAACCTCACCTACGCGAGGCGAATCCTGGAAGTGTAACAGCCTTACTGGATAAAAATTCCGCAAATGACCATCACCATCGATGACTTTCCCTAAACCTTAGGGGAGCGTCTATATCGCTGCAAAAGGAAGAATAACCAAAAATCCTAGGATGCCGGAATGCACCAAAATGTCCATAGAGGCGGGAAAGGTTTAGGAGTGTTATCGATGGTCCGACCATCCCGGGAATGATTAACATGACCATATTAAACCTACTAGACGATAACTTCCCCCACTCCTAGTTGCTGAGGAACTTCAGGTCGCTAGAGCCTCGCAGGCTAAATATTTGTTTGATACATTCGTATTTGCAACATACATAAGTGGTCTGTATTTGGCGGTTAAAATAATAACAATGGAGTGCTCCGATTATTTTTTACGGCTGCGATAAATTAGATGGGGATTACACTAAATTGGCCGCTTGCTGTTTCAGCAGGGGACTTGCAAATCAGCTGTCGTTGTTGTTGTTGTAGCAGTGCTTTGCTCCATCCAACAGGTGCGACCACTCACAAATTGTCAACAATATCATCTAACGGGAATCCATGGAAACTTGCAGTTTCAACAAGGGAGGACCAGAGGCATTGGTTACACATTGCAGTTGAAAAGATGGTTGGTGTCATTTTGAGACACGTTGCAAGCAGGACATACATTATGTATGTCAGGGTTGGTTCTGGATAGATAGGTGTTTAACCTCTTACAGTATCCAGATCGAATTAAGCTAGATTTTTCTTTTGTTGGCACTGTTCAACATAACAATAATGATCATTTCTGGGAGCAGACAACTTTCTACTAAAAAGCTTTGGACCGTCCTTTTGCAAACTACAGATAAACCTGAACGGAACGATTTTGAAAATTACATATCCTGTTCCTTCCCCAGATTTCCTGTAAGAAAATTGATTCGTTTAAAATTTGTATTATGTTGTGGTTGTTGTAGCAGTGCTTCGCCCCACTTAATAGGTGCGACCGATCACTTGCAGGTGGTGCAAGACATGCAACTATGGATAATTAAAATGTTATACAACCATGTTTTCACCCTAGTTATATACATTATCATATTCATACATGTTTACCATCTTTTGTGTTAAATGGTTTACATAGATTATTTATCTACTTATGACATACTAATTCATGTGTATGATTACATTTATAAAAATTTTACTATACTTAAATATTGGTACAACATTACAAAGCACTTATGGAAGCACGTAGTGTAAATGCTATGTAATATAATTTAATATCGTACATACATACATATAGATATTTTTCTTTTTTATTAATGCATGATATCACAAAAGTTGAGCGAAATCCATAATATAATACTGCGATCGCTGGTGAACCTCAGCACGCAAAACGTTGCCACCAAAACCAATAACATTATTAGCAGGAGGTGAAGCCTCTAAATCTGTAGCACCATCACCAATCATGGTTATAATTGCATTGGAGTTAAGACGTTTAATAATCGAGACGGCTTCCGCTTTACCTCCACTTCTTGAGGTAGGCTGTGTTGTATCAAAACTTGCATAATCCCCATTGAAATAAAACATTAATTTGTTTGCAAATATATGGTCTCTCGGTATGCCTAGCTCATCAGCTATAGGGTCAATAAGGCAATGAAAACCACCAGAGATTAGGTAAATATTTTTTCCTTCAGACTTTAATTTATTTACGAAGGCACGTATATTTTTGGTAAGCGTACATGGACGCTGTGAGAGAAAATCTATTATTTGCTTTTGACTTGGTTTAATTATGTTAAGTCTGATATTTAATGCATCTTGGAATGTCATCGTACCACCCATAGCTTCTTTTGTGACACGTGCAACTTCCGAGCCCTTGCCGCAAAAATCTGCCAGCTCATCGATACCCTCCTCGCATATGACAGTTGAATCAACATCAAAACAAATTATATCAGATTGCTTAACAATATTTGCGGCGCATTCGGGCTTTTTACTTGATTTTAGCATTTCGCTGTTGGTAATTGTTGTTGTTAAGGTTCTATTTATTGATGTTTTTGCCTGATCGTTATCAGCGTATGGAAGGTTTGTATTGGTTGCTGCTGAAGTAGATTGAGTCGTGCCTTTGAATGTGTCATTTAATAGGTTACCGCTTCTAGCTACGCGGACTGATCCCATTGTCATGCGATTCATTGTTTATTAATTGCCCGTTTTTAACGCGTATTATAAAAGAAACACTTATATCTGGTGATTTTGTTTACCCAATGCCGTTTATGATGCACTTGTTGAGTTGTTATTCTCTCACTGTTTGATAACTTCGAGTGACGTAATTAATACAAGCTCTCGTATATCTTTCTGACGTTGCATTAAGCAGATTATCAATTTTCACGTAATATTGAAATCAAGCGACGTAAATGATTTCTTTTTTTCTTTCGCGTAAATTTTTTGTACAAAAATCACCGATTATAGATGAAAATTTTAGAATTTTAGCAGGAAGTGATAATGGTGGAATACCATGCAAGCAAGTAAAACTAAACTCAACGTTTTTTCAATTCTTTAATAGCTTACTAAGTGCAAATCTTCCAAAAATAAAACAAAACAGATTTCCAATAGAGATGGAAACGGAGGGAAGATAATACCGCGAGTATCGATAGCTTTGTTGTGTGGCAATATCGATGTATTATCCGGTGGCAAAATCCTGAGCCAGATAAATAATTTTGCATCCAAATGCAACAACAACGATTTGAGGCAGATAAATCCAGATAGAAGTCTGGTTCAATTTGTGAGCCAGATAATTTGTTAATTGCTTCTTTTTAGGTTGGCAACGCGGGCTTTAATATACCTACTTTTTCAAAAATAGATGTCGCTGCTTAGCCTTTCGCCGTTTGAGTTAAATGAAAAACAGCGGCGATGTGTATGGCCCGGTGGCTAAAGTTTAACTTTGCCACTTTGTTCGATAACATAAAATTTTGCTGCTCATCACAGCTTAAGCTGGAGACATTGGTGCTTTATCGGTAACCTTATAACAACCCTACAAGACGGAGGTAACATGGTACAATTACCAGGTAGAAGCACTAGCGAAAATGCAACCCTCCCGTGTATTTTGTTGTTGCCGATTGTACATGAACTGTCAATCGTTCTTTCAGTTTCTTCTGTCAAAAGTGATAAATAAAAAAAAAAAAAAAGAAAAATGTCAAATGTAATTTTCGTCAACAAAGCCAAAACAAAAAAAGAAAAAAGTTGGTTTGCTGATGAAGCTGGAGGAAAAAGGCATTTTAAATGGAAAATAAAGGTAATTAGCTGATTTTTAAATGATATATTTATGGGTTGAAAAGATTTGACCACGTATCTCAACATGCTGAAAGGTTGCTAAACATTTCTTTCGAAAATCTTTTAAAAGTCAAAACACTGTCCTTCCTCCATAAATTGATACACACGAAGGAACCTATCTATATCGTAAGCTTATTTTTCTGCAATAATCAAGATCGGTGCTTCTTCTTAAGCACATCAGATACCGCTCGCTAACCTCTGAGCGCCAATTCTTTGTTACTGCAATACGTCTTTGGAACTCGCTACCTACTAGTCTTCGACTCTTAAGTAATGCTCTGCACTTCAGAAAAGAGCTAACGTCATTTTTTAACGACTCTTAAACTGGATCTCAAATTGTTGTTGTTAAAATGTTCATTTCTAAGTCATTTTCCTTTCTCTGTGTCTTCTTTCTTTATTTGTTAAATACTATTCAATCTATAACCAGCCAAAGCTTATCATCACTACTGCTGTCTTTTAATATTTATTAACTACTTTTCTTTAGTTTTAAGATTTACATTTACATACATAAATATTTCACTATTGTCCGTTATATTTAATTTAATTTGATTAATCTAATTTATTATTATTATAAATGTTCAATTTTTATAGCTCATGCTATTCATGACTAGCACTGTTAAATAATTTGTCAAAATAGTTGGGCTAGGAACAAATTTTCAAATAAATACATATGTACATACATTTGTAAATTTGTATATTTAATTTAATGTTATTATTTATTTACATATAGCAGCTGAATCACTTCTTCAACGTTTCCAGCGCATCAACTCTTGGTAATTCTATACGACAGCATGACACTGATAATATGCGTCCATAAATGTCGAGAGAGGTGTTAAAAGACGCGCATTGACCTTGACAACAATAATCAGAAGGCGGAGGTAAAATATTTTGTGTTGGACAAGAGATATTTGCAAAAGAAGTTGAAAATTTTCAATTGAAAATTTTTATGTGCGCGTTGTAATGTTGATGATATTGTACCCACAAAAAAAATTGTGGACATGAGTGTTTTGCGCAGATATAGTTTTGGTCTCCAAACCGGTGTTGGACCCACCCAGATTAATTGTTTATATGCGCGGCCGAATGCCGCCAGCGCAAAAATACTATGGATCCCACCCCGCTCTCGAAGCACTCCGGGGTAATTTTTCAATTTTTTGGGAATATCTTTTGAACGAGCTAAAATTTTTCTTTTCCGCCTTCGGATTATTGTTATTGCATTTGGTGCTGCATGTTATCTTGCACTCAAAGGAATGGAATATGATAAGAAATTTATAGATTTTCTGTCGAAACGTTTATATGATCGCATCACTTCAAGATTATCACATGATATATGTAATGGTGATCTAGAGCAAAGGTATAGTGGTTTATTAAATTTATCATTACTTATGACCTTAAAAGATGTGGCGTTGTCTAGTGCCTCAGCATGTACTTCTTCATCACTGGAACCTACGTGCGATTGGAACTGATGAGGACTTGGCACATAGTTCAATAAGGTATACGAGTTTACCGTACTGTATTGTTTAGTTAATTTGAAAGTAATTTATTGTTAAATTTTTTATAGATTTGGTATTGATTGTTTTACCACCATTGAAGAGGTTCATTATATTACCGATACCTGCATCAAACATGTCGAACCTATACGTGAAATGTCTCCATTATGGGAGATGGTGCTAGAACCAATTGATTTGAAAAATATCCAATGGTCGCAACATTAATTTTGTTTACGATATATAAATAAGGGACCGCTTTGTATTGTATGCATCTTTTAGTGTATGTATTTATATTCCAAAGCAGTTTAATGTAAAGTGAGATACAACTTTTTTGGAATTATATTGTTCCTACTTTATCTGCCTAAGGTCGTTATTTTGTAGTATTAAAATTATATTGGGAAATGCTATTGCTAAATGTTTTTTGTAGTGGACCTTATTTTCAATACATGTATGTATGAGTGCTAACGTTACTGTCTCCAAGAGATGCTGAAAATTTGGGATGAGATTTTATATAAAATGCTGAAATAGTATGTTCATGAATAAGTACTGATTTATTTTAAAATTTCATGTATTTTGTAAAGTAAAAATTAAGTAATTTAGTAACCTAATAAATATCGAAGATAATACATAATAACGTTTAACGTTGGAAACTCGTCGTGTCGGTATTTGGGGTGCAGATTTCTTTGAAGAATATGTACTCCATGTCTTTAGATGTAATCTTTTTAATTAAAAAAAGCACGGTTGTATTGGATACTAGTTCGGTTGTAGTACTGACTTTGATTACGGTTCCGGGTTTTCCTTCTGGCTCTAGCCAGGAGGCTTTTGTAGCAATTTCGGCTTTAGGTTGGATCTGGTATCGGTAGGTACCTGCTACGGTAAAAGTTCGGCTTGGAATATTTCCGTTTTCAACTCCAGTATCGGTTATACTCCAGTTTTTTTCTTGTCATCATATGGATGATATAAATAATCCAAAAGTAAATCTATAGCATGTAAAACATAATTGTCTAGCGATATTTTCTCTTCGCAAACTGTTTGTGGCCCTGATAGGGGCCGCTTTTCGTAGGTATAATTGTTTAGCTTTTTTTTTTCTCTTTGATGAAAAAGGCCGTTTTGCGTATACTTGTATAGTATATTTTCGCTCTTTGTAAACTAATGGTGGCCCTGAAACTAGGGGAGGTTACTGCGCCTGGGTTTCACGGCTTATTCGTGGTACATCATTCATATCCGTTTGTGTGCTGCAGCTGTTCCGTGCGAAGTATTGACCTTTCGCTCCAACGGTGTCACTTAAAAAATAGCGAACATGTAGAAGGGACTTTATTATTTATCCTTCGTCCTTCCTTCACGTTGTAGCGGCGAAAGATTGCCTGATATTTTGGTAGATAACTGTAGGAATGACCGTTGGGGACGATGAGACAACTTCCGTTTTTTGCAAACTCTTGATTAGCACTGCTAAGTCATACATAAAATTATATTATATTTTTTGTTTTACAACATTCGGGAAACAATATTTACATCAAAGACAGTAAATATAGCGATGGAGTGGAGTTGGGCATCAAATTTACTCTCTGAGCTCCCACAATAAGGTCACAGGCCTGAAAATGGAGCGAAAAAGTTAAGCCATTTTAGGGAAGCTAACGCCACAAGCTTTTTCCAAATTTTTCCTCTTCGTGCAAAAATATCGGGAGGTGTCAAAAAAATGCGTTTTGGACTCAGGACGACGAATCCGAAAGCGAAAATTAAAAATTTTATTTCTGTCAAAAAAATATTCCCAAAAAACTGAAAAATGGCACCGGAGCGCTCCGAAACCGGGGGTGGAATCCATAGTATTTTTGCGCAGATAATAGTCTAGTTGAGGGGTCGACTGCTAATACGCTACCAGAGACGCGTCTTGACATCAGTATTAATAATCCGAAGGCGGAAAATAAAAATTTTAATTCGTTTAAAACATATTAACGAAAAACCAAAAAAAGACCCGCGGGTACCTCCGAAACCGGGGTGGGATCCGTAGTAATTTTGCGCAGAACACCTTTCTGCGTTGGCGGGCTTCGGCCGCGCTTATAAAAAATTACCATGGGAGACCAAATCTATATCCACGCAAAACACTTTTACTCACAGTTTTTTTTGTGGGTACCCAACATCATCAAAATTACAACAGCCACATGGAAATTTTCAACTTTGTAAATATATCTGGAAAGAAATAAAATTTTCAATTTCCGTTTTCGGATTCGTGGTCCTGGGTCCAAAGCGAGTTTTTTGACACCTCTCCCGATATTTTTGGACGAGTTTTAGTAGTTGTGAGCTAAAGTAAAGAATTACCTAATAAATTTTCGCATCAAAAGTAAATAAACAAAAAATGTAAACATAAACAAAGTTTGACATTTTATGACCACCTCCGAATGAAAAAACATGTAAAATGTAACTCTGATGCTTTTACCTGGTTATTGTACCATGGAATACTCCTTTGGGAGTATAGGAGTATTCTAAAACTTAGCTGTATTCATACAAAAAATGTGCTCCAATTAACATTGCGATGTCCTAGGAGAGGAGTAGGTGATCCCACTCTCGCTTTGTTTGTGGTATTCCATAGAGTACATACGTGAGAGTACTTTCCAAACTACTTTCACTGTAGTACTCCATGGAGCACCCACAGAGGATCATATGCCAAAGTACTAAAGACCCTGCAAAAATTGTTGGATTACGTGTTCCATTTTCTTCATGTTGGAGTACTCTAACAATACTCCTTTGCAATGCGTTTGCGTACCACCATCAGCCGATCATTGCTCGTTTTTTAACGACAGTGATCACGACACAATGACGATCGAACAGAGTTGCCAAAAGTAAAATATTGCATGCAAATAACTAATAATAAAATTTTACTTTGGCAACTCTGATAAAATGCAACAGCGCACTGGTTTTATGTATACATACTAAAGTATGTATAGAGAAATATTAGTTTCTTTATTCACGCAAATGCTAAATAACATAAGAATATTCGTAGTATAAAATATAAAAGTTGTATTGCCCCTCTTCATTTACTTTCATTATACTCAGTTGAGCAGAGCTCACAGAGTATATTAAGTTTGATTGGATAACGGTTGGTTGTACATATATAAAGGAATCGAGATAGATATAGACTTCCATATATCAAAATAATCAGGATCGAAAAAAAATTTGATTGAGCCATGTCCGTCCGTCCGTCCGTTAACACGATAACTTGAGTAAATTTTGAGGTAACTTGATGAAATTTGGTACGTAGGTTCCTGAGCACTCATCTCAGATCGCTATTTAAAATGAACGATATCGGACTATAACCACGCCCACTTTTTCGATATCGAAAATTTCGTAAAACCGAAAAAGTGCGATAATTCATTACCAAAGACAGATAAAGCGACGAAACTTGGTAGATGAGTTGAATTTATGATGCAGAATAGAAAATTAGTAAAATTTTGGACAATGGGCGTAGCACCGCCCACTTTTAAAAGAAGGTAATTTATAACTTTTGCAAGCTGTAATTTGTCAGTCGTTGAAGATATCATGATGAAATTTGGCACGGACGTTACTCCTATTACTATATGTACGCCTAATAAAAATTTGCAAAATCGGAGAAGGACCACGCAAACTTTTAAAAAAAATTTTTTTTTAAAGTAAAATTTTAACAAAAAATTTAATATCTTTACAGTATATAAGTAAATTATGTCAACATTCATCTCCAGTAATGACATGGTGCAACAAAATACAAAAATAAAAGAAAATTTCAAAATGGGCGTGGCTCCGCCCTTTTTCATTTAATTTGTCTAGGATACTTTTAACGCCATAAGTCGAACAAAAATTAACCAATCTTTTTGAAATTTGGTAGGGGCATAGATTTTATGATGTTAACTGTTTTCTGTGAAAACGGGCGAAATCGGTTGATGCCACGCCCAGTTTTTATACACAGTCGTCCGTCTGTCCTTCCGCATGGCCGTTAACACCATAACTCGAGTAAATTTTGAGGTAACTTGATGAAATTTGGTATGTAGGTTCCTGAGCACTCATCTCAGATCAATATTTAAAATGAACAATATCGGACTATAACCACGCCCATTTTTTCGATATCGAAAATTTCGTAAAACCGAAAAAGTGCGATAATTCATTACCAAAGACAGATAAAGCGACGAAACTTGGTAGATGAGTTGAATTTATGACGCAGAATAGAAAATTAGTAAAATTTTGGACAATGGGCGTGGCACCGCCCACTTTTAAAAGAAGGTAATTTAAAATTTTGCAAGCTGTAATTTGTCAGTCGTTGAAGATATCATGATGAAATTTGGCACGGACGTTACTCCTATTACTATATGTACGCCTAATAAAAATTAGCAAAATCAGAGGACCACGCCCACTTTAAAAAAAAAATTTTTTTAAAGTAAAATTTTAACAAAAAATTTAATATCTTTACAGTATATAAGTAAATTATATCAAGATTCAACTCCAATAATGACATGGTGCAACAAAATACAAAAATAAAAGAAAATTTCAAAATGGGCGCGGCTCCGCCCTTTTTCATTTAATTTGTCTAGGATACTTTTAACGCCATAAGTCGAACAAAAATTAACCAATCTTTTTGAAATTTGGTAGGGGCATAGATTTTATGATGTTAACTGTTTTCTGTGAAAACGGACGAAATCGGTTTATGCCACGCCCAGTTTTTATACAGTCTTTCGTCTGTCCTTCCGCATGACCGTTAACACGATAACTTGAGCAAAAATCGACATATCTTTAATGAACTTAGTTCACATACTTACTTGAACTCACTTTATTTTGGTATGAAAAATTAACGAAATCCGACAATGACCACGCCCACTTTTTCGATATCGAAAATTAGGAAAAATGAAAAAAATGCCATAATTCTATACCAAATCCGAAAAAAGGGATGAAACATGGTGAGGTAATTGGATTGGTTTATTGACACGAAATATAACTTTAGAAAAAACTTTATAAAATGGTTGTGACACCTACCATATTAAGTAGAAGAAAATGAAAAAGTTCCGCAGGGCGAAATAAAAAACCCTTAAAATCTTGGCAGGTATTACATATATAAATAAATTAGCGGTATCCAACAGATGATGTTCTGTGTCACCCTGGTCCACATTTTGGTCGCGATCTGGAAAACGCCTTCACATATACAACTACCACCACTCCCTTTTAAAACTCTCATTAATACCTTTAATTTGATACCCATATCGTACAAACACATTCTAGAGTCACCCTGGTCCACCTTTATGGCGATATTTCGAAACGGCGTCCACCTATAGAACTAAGGCCCACTCCCTTTTAAAATACTCATTAACACCTTTCTTTTGATACCCATATTGTACAAACAAATACTAGGGTCACCCCTGGTCCACCTTTATGGCGATATCTCGAAACGGCGTCCACCTATGGAACTAAGGATTACTCCCTTTTAAAATACTCATTAACACCTTTCTTTTGATACCCATATTGTACAAACAAATTCTAGGGTCACCCCTGGTCCACCTTTATGGCGGTATCTCGAAACGGCGTCCACCTATGGAACTAAGGATTACTTCCTTTTAAAATACTCATTAACACCTTTCATTTGATACCCATATCGTACAAACGCATTCTAGAGTCAACCCTGATCCACCTTTATGGCTATATCCCTAAATGGCGTCCACCTATAGAACTATGGCCCACTCACTCATAAAATACTCTTTAACACCTTTCATTTGATACCCATATCGTACAAAGGCATTCTAGAGTCACCCCTGGTCCACCTTTATGGTGATATCTCGAAAAGGCGACCACCTATACAACAACCACCACTCCCTTTTAAAACCCTCATTAATACCTTTAATTTGATACCCATATCGTACAAACACATTCTAGAGTCACCCCTGGTCCACCTTTATGGCGATATTTCGAAACGGCGTCCACCTATAGAACTAAGGCCCACTCCCTTTTAAAATACTCATTAACACCATTCGTTTGATGCCCATATTGTACAAACAAATTCTAGGGTCACCCCTGGTCCACCTTTGTGGCGATATCTCGAAACGGCGTCCACCTATGGAACTAAGGATTACTCCCTTTTAAAATACTCATTAACACCTTTCTTTTGATACCCATATTGTACAAACAAATTCTAGGGTCACCCCTGGTCCACCTTTATGGCGATATCTCGAAACTGCTTCCACCTATGGAACTAAGGATAACTCCCTTTTAAAATACTCATTAACACCTTTCATTTGATACCCATATCGTACAAACGCATTCTAGAGTCACCCCTGGTCCACCTTTATGGCGATATCTCGAAAAGGCGACCACCTATACAACTACCACCTCTCCCTTTTAAAACCCTCATTAATACCTTTAATTTGATACCCATATCGTACAAACAAATTCTAAGGTCACACCTGGTCCACCTTTATGGCGATATCTCGAAACGGTGTCCACCTCTGGAACTAAGCATCACTCCCTTTTAAAATACTCATTAACACCTTTCTTTTGATACCCATATTGTACAAACAAATTCTAGGGTCACCCCTGGTCCACCTTTATGGCGATATCTCGAAACGGCGTCCACCTATGGAACTAAGGATTACTCCCTTTTAAAATACTCATTAACATCTTTCGTTTGATACCCATATTGTACAAACGCATTCTAGGGTCACACCTGGTCCACCTTTATGGCGATATCTCGAAACGGCGTCCACCAGTGGAACTAAGCATCACTCCCTTTTAAAATACTCATTAACACCTTTCTTTTAATACCAATATTGTACAAACAAATTCTAGGGTCACACCTGGTCCACCTTTGTGGCGATATCTCGAAACGGCGTCTACCTGTGGAACTAAGGATTACTCCTTTTTAAAATACCCATTAACACCTTTCATTTGATACCCATATCGTACAAACTCATTCTAGAGTCACCCCTGGTCCACCTTTATGGCGATATCTCGAAAAGGCGACCACCTATACAACTACCACCACTCCCTTTTAAAACCCTCCTTAATACCTTTAATTTGATACCCATATCGTACAAACAAATTCTAGGGTCACACCTGGTCCACCTTTATGGCGATATCTCGAAACGGCGTCCACCTGTGGAACTAAGCATCACTCGCTTTTAAAATACTCATTAACACCTTTCTTTTGATACCCATATTGTACAAACAAATTCTAGGGTCACCCCTGGTCCACCTTTGTGGCGATATCTCGAAACGGCGTCTACCTGTGGAACTAAGGATTACTCCCTTTTAAAATACCCATTAACACCTTTCATTTGATACCCATATCGTACAAACGCATTCTAGAGTCACCCCTGGTCCACCTTTATGGCGATATCTCGAAAAGGCGACCACTTATACAACTACCACCACTCTCTTTTAAAACCCTCATTAATACCTTTAATTTGATACCCATATCGTACAAACAAATTCTAGGGTCACACCTGGTCCACCTTTATGGCGATATCTCGAAACGGCGCCCACCTGTGGAACTAAGCATCACTCCCTTTTAAAATACTCATTAACACCTTTCTTTTGATACCCATATTGTACAAACAAATTCTAGGGTCACCCCTGGTCCACCTTTATGGCGATATCTCGAAACGGCGTCCACCTATGGAACTAAGGGTTACTCCCTTTTAAAATACTCATTAACACCTTTCATTTGATACCCATATCGCACAAACGCATTCTAGAGTCAACCTGATCCACCTTTATGGCTATATCCCTAAATGGCGTCCACCTATAGAACTATGGCCCACTCCCTCATAAAATACTCTTTAATGCCTTTCATTTGATACACATGTCATACAAACACATTCCAGGGTTTCCCTCGGTTCATTTTCCTACATGGTTATTTTCCCTTATGTTGTCACCATAGCTCTCAACTGAGTATGTAATGTTCGGTTACACCCGAACTTAACCTTCCTTACTTGTTTTAAATTAAATTCACTTCGATAATTCTTTCCGACACAATTCCTCTTTAGTACTTTGGCATATGAGCCTCTGTGGGTGCGCCATGGAGTACTACAGTGAAAGTACTTTGGAAAGTACTCTCACGTATGTACTCTATGGATACTCACAAACAAAGCGAGAGTGGGATCACCTACTCCTCTCCTAGGACATCGCAATGTTAATTGGAGCACATTTTTTGTATGAATACAGATTAGATTTGGAGCAGTCCTATACTCCCAAAGGAGTAATCCTTACATTATTTATAGAGTACTCGGGTTTTTTGAAGGGGAGGAATTGTGTCGAAAAGACTTATCGGAGTGAATTTAATTTAAAATGAAGGTAAATGAAGAGGGGCAATACAACTTTTATATTTTTTACTACGAATATTCTTATGTTATTTAGCATTTGCGTGAATAAATAAACTAACATTTCTCTATACTATAATATGTATATATAAAACCAGTGCGCGGTTGCATTTTATCAGAGTTGCCATAGTAAAATTGTATTATCAGTTATTTGTATGCAATAATTTATTTTTGGCAAACTCTGTTCGATCGTCATCGTGTCGTGATCACGGTCGTTAAAAAACGAGCAATGATCGGCTGATGGTGGTCCCGGGGGGTGAAGCCGGGTTTTTCAGTAGTTGGTTAAGCTAAGCTTAAACTAAGTTTATTTAAACTCTAGTCAAATTTAAACTCCAGTTAAACTACTGAGCAGTTCTTCAGTCAAAGTTTAAGGCCGCGTTTGGGGTAGGCTATTTGCATAGTGTACCTATACCAAGTGTGTTCACTAAGCGATAAACGTCAAAACTACAAACAGCCTCGCTCACCTGATGGAAATCTCAGGTCTAGAGTCGCATTTTTGGTCTCAACGACAACATTTTTGTCTACCAATCGTCTCGACTTTTTCAATTTTTCAATCATTCGGAGCATTCGGTAATGGTATCCATTTTGAATTCGCTGTCATTCCGAATCCAGCGAGTGCCTGTCAGAATGCTTGACAGATAAGTCAACACACTTGTACTTGTACACTATGGCTATTTGTACAGCAACACTGTTTTTTTTTTTGTTATCTAGATAATTTGTAGATGCGGAAACAGTTGGATTTCGTTTACCCAACAAACATGGAAAAAAATTTCTCCAGCCTTAGAGAAATCTATCCAGTTCCAGAGCTGATATCCAGCATCATGCTGGAATTATTCTTAAACCAGATAGTTATCACGTTGTTATCCAACTTCATTCTCCCATCACTATCCAAACTTTAAACAGTTTTGTAAAAGGTATAGTTCGCGCTTTGACCTCCAACGTCATTCTCAAATTATTTTCCGAACTTTGAGAGACTTTGTGAAATGCACAGCCTTCAAATGTATATCCAATACATTTCTCCAGTTTATATCTTACTTTAGATATGGAGTTGGGGTGGGTTGAAAAGAAATTTTCTCCGAGATGGTACCACAAAAGCCAACAGCTGTTTATTGATAGCAGTAAAGAAGCGATATTAATTAAAAATAAGTTATACATATTTTATTTTCTTGTAATCTTATATTTGAGTCCAGTGAGAGAACCACACATAAATACAAGTTGGGAACTATACTTTTTTTAACTTAAGTAATAGAATTTTTTGCTTTATAAAAATTTCCTTTTTTGCTCAGAACGTTATGATTCTCAAATTGTGTCCTGTTTCGAAACAACTTTTGCCTTATTATCAACATGAGATGTTGTGGTACTTAAGCCCAAATTCGTGTTGGGTATATTCGACGTCATTGCCAACGAACGCAAATAACTAATAGGCTAACTAGAATTTAACCCTGTTAGATCGGCCGCTTAAACTTCAGATAAAATAGACTGGAAAACCGCAGAATAAGTTTAAGCGTAGTTTAACTGACAAACTGCTTTTAACTTGTACTAAACCCGGCTTTAATCCATCTAGATATGTAAAGAAGTATGTACATATGTTTTTATCCAGCTTAGTGACGCCCAAACCACTCAGCCGATTTAATTCAACTTTGCAGGATATCTTCAGAACGGTTTGGAGAGTGTTCCTTTGAAGTTTCTTGTCGGGGCGTCATCTATTAGGCGGGATTCACATAAACGCTTTGAGTGCTTCAGAGCTAATAATGTGGCAAGCCGATGTCTAGGCGAGTGAGTGCGGCAAAAGCGTTTATATATTTCAAACCATTGTTTTTTTGACACCCAGTATTAATAACTTGTCACACAATAACCGCAACCCTGGAAAACAGCTGATTTTTAGAGCTGTCAGAATTGATACCCAGGCACATTTTACATTTATTCTAACATCCTTTTTATAAATATTGTATGCTATAAAGATGTTTCCATTAATTTCTCCAATGAGGGCGATACTGATTCGCCAGTCCAACGTTGAAACTTTACGAAACGTTCATACAACAATTTTATGTGAAGCCGCTCGCAAAGGCACACGAGAGAAGGCACGTAAGAAGAAAGTCAAAGTTGAAGTAAAGAAAGTGGGATTCATTCCACACAACCAAAGGGATAAAAAGTATGATTTTAAATTCAAATATGTGGAAAAGGAATAAAATAAAACAATCTTTTATTTGGTAGACTTAATTTACATCGTGAAAACCTGCACTTTGATGATTCGTGGAAGCAACTTCCCAAAGATAATGTTTATATTCTCAAATATTATCGTTGGCCAGTATATACTGTAGCGGAAGCAATACAATGTCACCGGGAAACGCATCATCCGACTATTTATAATGTGCCAAATGCACCACTTAATGTACACATTGAATTAGATATGCAAGCGGAGAAAAAAAATCGGTTCCTAGATAACTTCCAACGCATGGCATTGATTCCACATAAATTTGATCACGGCGAAGAACGTAAAATTCTCGTTTTTACAAAAGGAAACGTAAGTTCAATATTTTTGTGTATATTGGATTGGCTAGTTTTAATAAAAAAAAAAAATACAAATGTGATCCTAATATCTGCAATATTTGGAAGAAAGCACACTTTTCACATACAAAAGAAATTTTACATAATTGACTATTACGGTAACTATTTACATACATATCACACCCTCAAACAAACAAATTACAACTCAAAATATGGACTTCCTTTACAGCCACTGGGATGTGAAAAGTGGTCTTCCGAGTTCTTCGAGGCATAATAATAATGACAATAATTAGTATGTTATTTTAAAATTAAATTTTTTTTCTTTATTACAGGACCAAGTCAGTGAAGCACGAGAAGCCGGCGCTACTCTTGTGGGCGGCATTGAACTTATTAAGGACATAAGTAATGGTGAACTTTTGCTGAGCGATTACCAATACATTTTAGCACATCCAAATATATTACCCGAACTGGTGGCATTGCGTGGTTTGATGAAGCGAAAATTTCCTAATCCTAGAAGTGAAACACTTGGCACAAACTTAACCGAAATGATTCATCGCTTCTCAAATGGTATTAGTTATAGCGCAACTAAGGACGAACATCAGCAAGATTTTGGTTTAATATCGACTTGTATTGGAACATTAAATATGGATAGTTATAAATTGGAAGAGAATTTACGTTATCTACTACAAGATGTAGATTCCATACGTCCGAAACGTGATGGGGAACGCTTTATAAAAAGAGTGCTTCTTAAAAGTCCGCCGAGTAGTGAGCGTCTTAAGATTGATCCATATCAATACATAACAGAATTCTACGTAAAGAAAGATACAAAAGGAAAAGGAGATGATAATGATGTAAAGGAAGAATCTGATAAAGAACGCAAAGCTGTTGTAGCACAATAAACTAAGAAAATGTTTATTATGTTAAATGTCGTTAAACAAAACTATATACTTACATATATAAGAATGAGAAGATTTTATATACGAATAATATGAGAGATATATTAGCTGTTTAACTCACATGCAGTTGAGCAAACTACAGTTGAGTAGCTACAACAACAGCAACTACCTTAATGCTAACCAAGTAAAACGTATAGTAGTATTATTTTCAATTATTAGTTTGAAAATCCAGCTTTTGCTATGCTTTTTGCGTTGAACTATTACGTTCATGCTGCCGTTGCATTTCCAATTGCTTAACTCGTGTATAAGCTGCACTGGCCAATAAAACAGTAACATTTGATGCCCACCATAAAGCTGATTTGCTATCATTGTACCACTGTGTAGCTATAACTGTTTGTGCGCAAGCCTTAGCTGTGCCGGATATATTGTGCGTTAGCGGTGATGTAACCTGTTCAAAGTATTTGATTAGAATATATATAATGGTCAGAGAAAGTTTTAAAAGAATTTTCGAACCTTTATTTGTAAAACTGTAACAAAACCAATAGCAAATCCACATAGCCCACCAATTATCATAGCGCTCAAAAACCAAGGTGCGAATATATGTTTATAGCTTAAAATTGCATTTATTTCCCCATTTATAACGATCAATGGGAGAAAAAAGAAGCTGGAGTACACATTATTGTAGTAACTTAATAATAAAACTTCTTGCTGAACGTGAACTAAAGCTTTTTTAGTTTGTATTGAATACCAAGCCAATATAAAAGAGCCCAGAACTCCATAGATTGTACCGCGTAGTGAAAATTGCTCTGTTAAGCTTTCCTGGTCGACACCTAACAAAAAACCCAATACAACAAAAACGCAGCAAATAATGGCCTTAGGACTAGTTTTCTGTCGCAGCAAGATATAAGTAAGTATAACGTTGAAAACTGTCGTTAAGGATCGGCCAACGTAATAAAATGCCACACCTACGTATTTAAGGCATAAATTGTTTGTACCCACCATCAAGGTAAATAGAATAGACAGAGGCAGGATCTAATTGTATAAAATAACAGGTCAGAATGAGATTTTTTTTTGTATACATATTTGTGAAAATTACTTTTCGAAATATATGCACATCGAAAGGATTACCAAATGGAAATGTAATTATACTTGGATAGTATCGTCCAAGGGAACTCAATAGCGCACACAGAATCGCTGTAAGAAAACATTGAAACCAGCAAACGAATAGCGGTGCATCCAAATTAATTATGTCACTACTAAGTAGCAACTTATTCACAAATACTGTACATATAGACACAGTCCTGCAAATACACAACACAGTAGTTATTTATGAATAAAAAAGGCTTTTCTTTTTTAGAACATTTACCAATAAATAGTTACTACGAAAAACACCTTAAGGTATTGGTTCACTAAACGGTTATGTTCTGCCATGCTTGTATACATATTTAAGCTTAATAAAAATTTACTTTATTTCTGTAAAATACCGCTTATAATTAACAAATGTTCAAAAAAGTTCCAAAAATGTTGGTTAATCTCATATTTTATATCGTACTATATCAGCAAACTTTGCGGTTTTTGTTTTGATATCATTTTGACATTTCAATAAGAACTGCGTACGAGACTAGAGAAGGTGCAAGCCTTGCAGCACAATTTTCGATACTGCAAGAGATGGCGATAAATTACAGGCGTTTCGCTTCACATAATTCTCAACCAAAATTTTCGAGCAATTAAGACACCCAAAGTGCTAAAGTGGGGTTTCACCGCATTTATGAGTCCAGTTTTAACATACCAACCTAATATAAACGCACGCAAGTCATTTTCTGTAAAAATGTCTCGTGCACATACAACTTGTATGAGAGCAACCGAAATTGTATTTGCTGCGCGTAAACCTAACTCGATTTCCAATTTTTGTTCTGCGTGACGTTTAGATTTGACATTTGCATACATGTTTTATATTAGGGGGACTCATGAAAGCATATAAACTTATAAGGTGTAAAATTATATCCATTTACACACGCGGTTATATGAACGCACCTAGTAATACTCTTGATAAACTTCATTGTTTATCAGCTGTATTATTGCAAAACAAAATTTTTTTGATTGTTATACAAATTAAAAAATGCCAAGATTAAGTGAAAAATCAAAACTAAAACGCCTTTACTTGCTGATGTTGGAGATTTCTGATGAAAATGCCTGCTGTAATGTCTGCAAGGTTGCATTCCTTTGAGTTTACCGCGTTTACACAATGAAATGTGCGCGTAAATTTATACAAATTGTGTAAATGGTTTTTCATACAAAATTTGACAGCTCGTTTACGCACTAGATAAATTTATACGTTTACACACTTTATAAGGTATTTATATGGTTACATGAGTCCCCCTATTATCGCAACGCATACTTATTTCGGTTAGGACAAACAACGGCGGTTGTTTGCGTGCTCTAAAAAAACTCAGTGCGGTTTTACTAGGTAGTATGTAAGCTATTACCAAAACTTCAAAATGAAAAATGGTATATAATCAATGGCACATAGTCACAGTTGTAGTAAAATATCTTCTAAATTTAGTTGTAGCTTTTTAACAAAATTTTCTATTTGCTATCTGTCAAAACATTTGTATCTAAATTTGAAGCGCTAATTGGACTTCCTTAAGGGCAAATTAAACTTCCTTAATGGCGAATTATTGGTGACTTATAACCATAAAGCCATAACCAGATAAAACAGCTGATCACACTTAACTTAAGGCCGCGGTACAATGACATTTTTCATATAGATGCGTTTAACACAAGCTTATGCGTACCAATAACATAGCCAAAATCAACCAAGATGTTGCGTTTGTAAATATGAAGGAACTTCAGACTTGGCAACTGAAATTTATTACGCCTTGCCCACTCACATACAAAATTTCGCGAAACACTGTTGTAAACATTCTTCCTATATAACAAAAATATTTGCTAACATATTTTGTGTCATATTCGATTGCTACATTGCATGTTATGGAAACGCATTTACGGTGGAAGCAGTAAGGAAGGCAGTCGGCATGATGTGGTGCACATTGGCTAGTCATTGTCGGCTGGGCGGGTTCTTGCCAACCTTACTGTTCCTGCGCCATAAACAGAAAAAAATTCCTATCATGCCTTAAAAAAACTCAGCGGTCAGATTCAAAAAACCTGACAGAAGCACAGAGACCGACTCAAAACGCTTGAAATTCAAAGAAAACGACATCCGGCAGAACCGGATGCCACGGACAGACCGTTAAACATTTAAACTTGAAATTCAAAAAAAAAAAAACTCTTCAAAAAAAACTAACCGAACCGGAAACGACCGGTTACTAACTGCTGAAATAAAAAAAGCTGAAAATTAAAATATAAAGAAAAGGGCCGAATATATCTTGGGGGCGCCGCGGGTGTTGTTGCGACGCCCGGTGCATTTACCCACCCTCAAAATCCATGGCGACGCACCTATTTTTCGGTGGCCCCTTACAAAATTAATATGTTGTTGTAGTAGAACTTATTTTTTAGTTTAACAAAATATCAATTCGGTATAACGCATAGCATAATGACACTAATATGTAATATGTACTAAGAAAATTTGTTATAAACGCAATTAAGATTAAATTTGGGGTAAATCATACGCGAAGAAATTGGTTCACATATTCAAGTAAAACATAACTTTTAAATTTATAGGAAAATTAAAGGAATCGTTTTACATGTTCAGGTAAAACGGGTACTTTTAAATTCATAGAAAAATTAACGAAATCGTTTACATGTTCAGGTAAAACGTGAACTTTTAAATTTATGGTAAAATTAACGAAATCGTTTTACATGTTCAGGTAAAACGTGAACTTTTAAATTTATAGTAAGACGTCGTTACATCGTTTTACCTGTTCAGGCAAAATGTGAACTTTTAAATTTATAGTAAAATTAATGAAATCGTTTTACATGTTCAGGTAAAACGTAAACTGTTTTGCATTTACCAGTCAGTGCTGGTATTGTTTTGTTTTTTTTTTTTTTTCTCTTGCTTCTAAGTTAATTAAACCTATCTACTTAACTTTACGTTACGTCTACTTTTTTTTTTTGCATGGTATAATAAGTTAACTTTACTACAAGTGGATGCAGCTTGCTCTCTTTAACTTAGGTATATGCATGTATGTATGTATTACGTGTTAAGATTCTATACTAGGGTGATAGCCTTGAATTTGAATATGTCTGTATATTAACAATATATGTTGTTGCAGAGTCAAAAAAAAAATTAAAGAACAAGGTTGAGACTACAAATACGTATATTTAGTTCAGTATTGGAACGAACTCACCGCTTTAACCGCTGATATTCGTTGTCGCAATTGGGATGGCCGCAGGCCTATGTTCGCTGCCCTGTGGTTGTTATTGTAGCTGGTATTGTTGTAGCCGATACGGTCGTAGCTGATACGGTTGCACTAGCATTGTTATAGCCGGTATAGTCGTAGCTGATAAGGATGCGGCTAGTATTGTTGTAGCCGTTATGGTCGTAGCTGATAGGGTTGCGCTAGCATTGTTACAGCCGGTATAGTCATAGCTGATAAGGATGCGGCTAGTATTGTTGTAGCCGTTATGGTCGTAGCTGATAGGGTTGCGCTAGCATTGTTATAGCCGGTATAGTCGTAGCTGATAAGGATGCGGTTAGTATTGCTGTAGCCGTTATGGTCGTAGCTGATAAGGTTGCGGCTAATATTGTTGTCGGTGGTGCCCGTGATAATAGCAGGCGCCGTTGGTGGTGGTTGGCGCTTTGGGTCGAGGTAACCGAGTGAACCGGGTGGCGATAAAGCTTCGTGCTACCCTTTACAAGCCGGATGACTTGGCTCTTTGACGCTGATTGTATTACGCGGCAGCGTACTGCTGGCCCTGGAGGCAGAGGTGGTGGCGGACGCTTTTCCGCAGATGGTAGGGTTCTTCGTAAACGTAGAGGAAGGGGTTTATCTCACTAGGTGTGACTGCGAATGCCGACCTACTTCAACTGGATCTTGTGTCCACGCAACACAACCGGTGCAAGGTTCATTACCACCCAAAATAGACGCGTAGAAACGAGATTTGTCGGAAAGAACGGTTTCGGTGCTTTGCGCTATCGACTCTTTCCTAGTTTCTGGACAATCACCTGCTTACGCGCACAGCCGGCGAGGATGTTTTGTGATTAGTTGAGTATCGTTGGGGATGCGCAGTGAGCAATAAGGTTACCAAAGCAGTATAGTTGAGATGCGAAGTGAGCAATAAGGTTACTAAAGCAGTATATTAGCGGAACTGGACGCCTTTGCTGCTGAAGTTATGCCCCTAGATGTTATATATCCCGTTTGTATAATTGTAGGGTCGCCAAAATTTCGTTCACGCAATTTTCCACCTTTCCTCTTTTTCTTTTTGCCGGTAACTCATGGCAATTTTCGCTAGTGATCGCCGTTCTGTTTTTTTCTTGCTTTCGATACTTTTGGTATCGCAACTTTCACCCCATCACTAGGTGTGTTCGCGCGAACACGCTCCCAAGTGAACCGTAACCGTAGACCGTAGCAGCAGACCCTAACAAACCTGCTTCGCTTTGAAGACCTGGCGATGAAGCGAACAGGAAACCGGATCCGCTGTGGGAAGCCACTGCCAGGGGCCTCCGATGCCAATCAACGTGGGGCACGACTCACTCCTGAGATAAGAGTCTCAAAGTCCTACTACGAAGCTAGCCGGGCAACATAGGTCCATCAAAAAAAAAAGTTAAGTCAAGTTGGGAATTATTTCTGTTTCCTAGTTTAAAAGGGCTTTGCGGCAATTAGACATTTGTTATGGAGAACTCGTCAAAACTCTGAAAGATGATTTCTAGTGGTTATCGCCCCCACAGAAAGGCAAAACAAAAAAAAAGGTGTAGACATTTTGATATGGAGAACTCGTCCAAACTCCGAAAGGCTAGTGGTTATCGCCCCCACAGAAGGCCAAAAAAAAACTATTTGGGTAGACATTGGGAACGCTGACGTCCCATTCCCCGAAGGCACTCGGGCTACAGAAAAAAAAACACAAACTCATTCATTCTTGTCCCTAGTGCTCCCAACCGCAACGCATAAGGGGGTCTCAAGGACCTGCCTCTGGGACTGGTTGGGGACACTAGGGTCAATTTCCTACACACACAGGTTGGTCCCGACACACCCAGCCGCAACGCAGAGGCGGTCTCAGGGACTCGCTAGTGGGACTGGCTGGGGTGTTGAGGCCTCCCGTCATTCACCCTGGGACACCCCTCCTGCCTCCGCCGCAATGGGTGGAGCGGCTTCAATGCCCGCTCCCCAGACTGGTGGGACAGGAAGAGGTGCCACTTTGAATCCCAGCTCAACCCGTCACAATCCAGGTAGTATTCTGCGGTATCACCTGAGATGTGGCTGAGCTGGGGTCCTACCATTCGCTCACAAACTCACACCAGACAACACAAATTCGGCAAAAAAAAAAATTAAAAAACTGTTAACTTTAAGCAAAAAAAATTCAAAACCCAGTTAGCGGACATATATGTACCAAAGCCGACTAACGGACCAAATTCCGGCAAACTAAAATCCCAATTACAAAAAAAGTAAAGTGCGTACAGCACTGCCTCACTGGGTGAAACAAAAAAAATCCGGATAACTTGGCGTGTAGTCCGTGGCTCCGTCAGCCACTGCCCCCGATGACCAGCCCGGACAACCTGATCCGTCCGACCATCCCACCGCAACGTAGGTGGCAGCTTCTGTGGCTGCTCACTCGGACTGGTGGGATGGTCAACTTCACAGGTTGACCCGACTGACCCTCGCGAACAGCGCCGCAGGCGCCACGTTGGGTGCCATCTGTTATGGAAACGCATTTACGGTGGAAGCAGTATGGAAGGCGGTCGGCATGATGTGGTGGTGCACATTGGCTAGTCATTGTCGGCTGGGGCGGGTCCTTGCCAACCTTACTGTTCCTGCGCCATAAACAGAAAAAAATTCCTATCATGCCTTAAAAAAACTCAGCTGTCAGATTCAAAAAACCTGACAGAAGCGCATAGACCGACTCAAAACGCTTGAAATTCAAAGAAAACGACATCCGGCAGAACCGGATGCCACGGACAGACCGTTAAACATTTAAACTTGAAATTAAAAAAAAAACCGAAAATTTGAAAAAAAAAACTGTTCAAAAAAAACTAACCGAACCGGAAACGACTGGTTACTAACTGCTGAAAATAAAAAAAAAGCTGAAAATTAAAATAAAAAGAAAAGGGCCGAATATATCTTGGGGGCGCCGCGAGTGTTGTTGCGACGTCCGGTGCATTTACCCACCCTCAAAATCCATAGCCACCGACGCACCTATTTTTCGGTGGCCCCTTACAAAATTAATATGTTGTTGTAGTAGAACTTATTTTTGAGTTTAACAAAATATCAATTCGGTATAACGCATAGTATAATGACACTAATATGTAATATGTACTAAGAAAATTTGTTATAAACGCAATTAAGATTAAATTTGGGGTAAATCATATTCGAAGAAATTGGTTCACATATTCAAGTAAAACATAACTTTTAAATTTATAGGAAAATTAACGGAATCGTTTTACATGTTCAGGTAAAACGGGTACTTTTAAATTCATAGAAAAATTAACGAAATCGTTTACATGTTCAGGTAAAACGTGAACTTTTAAATTTATGGTAAAATTAACGAAATCGTTTTACATGTTCAGGTAAAACGTGCACTTTTAAATTTATAGTAAGACTAACGACATCGTTTTACCTGTTCAGGCAAAATGTGAACTTTTAAATTTATAGTAAAATTAATGAAATCGTTTTACATGTTCAGGTAAAACGTAAACTGTTTTGCATTTACCAGTCAGTGCTGGTATTGTTTTGCTTTGTTTTTCTCTTGCTTCTAAGTTAATTAAACTTATCTACTTAACTTTACGTTACGTCTACTTTTTTTTTTTTTTGCATGGTATAATAAGTTAACTTTACTACAAGTGGATGCAGCTTGCTCTCTTTAACTTAGGTATATGCATGTATGTATGTATTACGTGTTAAGATTCTATACTAGGGTGATAGCCTTGAATTTGAATATGTCTGTATATTAACAATATATGTTGTTGCAGAGTCAAAAAAAAAAAATTAAAGAACAAGGTTGAGACTACAAATACGTATATTTAGTTCAGTATTGCTACGAACTCACCGCTTTAACCGCTGATATTCGTTGTCGCAATTTCGATGGCCGCAGGCCTATGTTCGCTGCCCTGTGGTTGTTATTGTAGCTGGTATTGTTGTAGCCGGTACGGTCGTAGCTGATACGGTTGCGCTAGCATTGTTATAGCCGGTATAGTCGTAGCTGATAAGGATGCGACTAGTATTGTTGTAGCCGTTATGGTCGTAGCTGATAGGGTTGCGCTAGCATTGTTATATCCGGTATAGTCGTAGCTGATAAGGATGCGGCTAGTATTGTTGTAGCCGTTATGATCGTAGCTGATAGGGTTGCGCTAGCATTGTTATAGCCGGTATAGTCGTAGCTGATAAGGATGCGGATAGTATTGCTGTAGACGTTATGGTCGTAGCTGATAAGGTTGCGGCTAATATTGTTGTCGGTGGTGCCCGTGATAATAGTAGGCGCCGTTGGTGGTGGTTGGCGCTTTTGGTCGAGGTAACCGGGTGAACCGGGTGGCGATAAAGCTTCGTAGTACCCTTTACGAGCCGGATGACTTGGCTCTTTGACGCTGATTGTATTACGCGGCAGCGTGCTGCTGGTCCTGGAGGCAGAGGTGGTGTCGGACGCTTTTCCGCAGATGGTAGGGTTCTTCGTAAACGTAGAGGAAGGGGTTTATCTCACTAGGTGTGACTGCGAACGCCGACCTGCTTCAACTGGATCTTGTGTCCACGCAACACAACCGGTGCAAGGTTCATTACCACCCAAAATAGACGCGTAGAAACGAGATTTGTCGGAAAGAACGGTTTCGGTGCTTTGCGCTATCGACTCTTTCCTAGTTTCTGGACAATCACCTGCTTACGCGCACAGCCGGCGAGGATGTTTTGTGATTAATTGAGTATCGTTGGGGATGCGCAGTGAGCAATAAGGTTACCAAAGCAGTATAGTTGAGTATCGTTGGGGATGCGAAGTGAGCAATAAGGTTACTAAAGCAGTATATTAGCGGAACTTGATGCCTTTGCTGCTGAAGTTATGCCCCTAGATGTTATATATCCCGTTTGTATAATTGTAGGGTCGCCAAAATTTCGTTTACGCAATTTTCCACCTTTCCTCTTTTTCTTTTTGCCGGCAACTCATGGCAATTTTCGCTAGTGATCGCCGTTCTGTTTTTTTCTTGCTTTCGATACTTTTGGTATCGCAACTTTCACCCCATCACTAGGTGTGTTCGCGCGAACACGTTCCCAAGTGAACCGTAACCGTAGACCGTAGCAGCAGACCCTAATACTGTTTTCACACAGAAACTTAATGATCTCATTTCACCTGCTAATGAAATCGTAAATTTTTTGCTTTCACACAGAAGTAACTGCTCGATTAGTATGAAGGATGAGACAGACAATCATGGCGGAACGATATAAGGTGGGAGCATGGTGACATACCTACAAACAAAAAAAATTCCATGTACTTGTAAATTCGATGGACAAATGTCAAAATCGTACTGCGCCGGTAGTTGATGTTTCAAATCAAATAAAAAAGGTTATAATCAGCTGTTCGATGCGGCCACCTTGTATAGTTCCGCCATGCAGACAATGACATTTGCTTTGAAAACTAAGATGCGGAAACGGAAGCGGAACGCTGCCAACAGAGTTGCATTGTTCTTTTGACTTCATTAGGCATTCGATTAGCTACTAATGAAATAATAATAGATTCGAATTTTGTGGGGAAGATTGAGCTCAATAAGCGTCTTAATGTAGAAAACTGTCTTCATTATTCAATAAGCCGTCTGTGTGAAAACAGTATAACATGCAGTTTTTAATTGTGAAAAATGTTAGAAATTTACCAACCAGTGGGAAAAATAATTTCACTTGCAAAATGTGCCAACACCCTAGCCAAAGCAAATGTCAAATTCTTCTTCTTATGATTTGCTTGGAACAAAATTGGGGAGTTGGCTACTTTTCAATATCAGATGGCGCCAGTGTCGCTTATTCTACCGTTATCCATAAAATTGCGTGCAATCTACTCATAATGCATAAGCATGTGCTAACTAATCTATATGAAAAACTGCTTAAGCGCCAAATACACGACACGAATATTTCCGCGAACATTCCCGTTATGTCATGTGTCTGCGAATTTTTCTGTCGTGTATAGTGGTGTTTGCCAGTTCGCGCAAATGTTCGCCAAAAATCAAAATATTTTAATTTTTGGCGAACATTTGCGCGAACTGTTCGTGCGTGTATGGCGAAATAGCTCATATTCGTAGTAATTTCTGAACGGAACAGACGTGCGCGGAAAAGTAAAATGGACAATAAAAAATTTCTAAGTGGATTTATTGAAATGTATAAATCTTTGCCATCATTGTGGCAAGTAAAAAGCAAAGATTATTGTAATAGAATTAAAAAGAATAATGATTATGTGACTTTAATCGAAAAATTAAAAGAAGTAGATCCTGATGCCACAAAGGATACAGTTATAAAAAAAATAAGTAGTTTGCGAGCGCAATACCGGCGTGAATCAAAAAAAAAGAGAGATAGTTTGAAGTCTGGTGCTGGTGCTGAGGATAAATATGTTCCTACTCTTTGGTGCTATGATTTGCTATGCTTTTTGAAAGATCAAGAAGAACCTTTGGCAGGCGTTACCACAATGCAGGATGAAAATAGAAACACATTTGAGGTAAGTAAAAAAGTCAAAATTTTTGTTTCTTTTTTTTTTGTGAACACAAACATTCATTTTGTTTTTATTCCGTAAATGATTCACTTTCTTATATTTAATATATTGTTCTGCCACGGAACTGCTCCCACTGTATTAAAATAATTACAATATTTTTCTCGAGTAGTTTTTGCTAAATTGGATGCATTCTTTTCACTTGAAGCTTGAAGAGCTGTAAGTCCATGGTCATTATGCCAATCGGCATATTCTATCGCTCCGGGATCTGTTTCTTCAACATCGAATCCACCTTCAAAATACGTCTCCTCATTTTGCCTCCGTAAAAAGTTATGCAAGTAGCAACAGGTTAACACAATTTTCGTGACTTTTTCTGGTGATAAATTAATAGTTTGTAGGAGAATCCTAAATCTTAATGCTAAAATGCCAAAACAGTTTTCAACAATTCTTCTCGCCAGAGAAAGCCTGTAGTTAAAAATTATTTCTTCTTCCTTGAGTGTGTTTTGGCTAAATGGCTGCATGATATTTTCTAACAGGGGAAAAGCATCGTCAGCTACGAATACAAATGGTACTTTTTCTTCGCAGTTTGGAAGCGGCTGAGGGTCAGGAATTTTCAATGTTTTATTTTTTAGAGATGAAAAAAATTGTGTTTCGCTAAAAAGACCGGCATCAGACGCTCTTCCATTTGTGCCAACATCCACCATCAAAAATTCGTAATTAGCATTAACCACTGCCATTAAAATGATGGAAAAAGTTTTTTTTATAATTATAATAAAAAGATCCAGATCCAAGTGGCTTTGTTATATTGACGTGTTTTCCATCAATTGCGCCTATACAATTTGGGAAGTTCCAGCGTGCATCAAAATTTTTCGCTTCTACCTTCCAATCTTTTTCTGTTTGTGGAAGCTGAAAAGTAATGAAAAACTTATAAATCTTCCTTTTTAGGAATTCACTGTTCGACCAAGCAAAAGAAAAGTTTCTGAAGAAGATAAACTTATTAAAATTGCATGCGAGAGACTTGCCAACAGCCGCGAACCCACAGAAGGTGACTCCTTGGCTCAATCGTGGGCTTCGCAATATAGTGAAATGGAGGCTTCCCAGAAAACGATTGCGCGAAAAATCATATCAGATGTTTTATTTCAAGGTTGCTTGGGAGCATTGGAATTTAGACACGCGATTCAAATCCAAAATGTTTTTAACCCAAGTCAAATATTAACACCAAATGTCATTCCGCAATACCCAAAGCGCACGTCTACGCAACTTAACTACGCGGTGCCCCAACACTTGCAGAATTATACAATAAGAGTTCCGACTCCTTTAAGTAGCGGCTCGTCCATAAACAGTAGTAGAATGTCACCTCAAGTCACACAAAACGTACGAATCGTTGAAGATACATCATCCATTAATTCGAGCTCGGTAGAAAACTTAGAAAATTTCTTTGCATCGTTTGAAACGGATGAATAATTAATTTTTATTTTTACTTCAAAAAACCAATAATTTTCAGACACACATATGTACACATGAAACTTTTCTTGTTTAGTCGAAAACAAATAATTTAATCAATAAATAATTACCTTAATAAAATCTTTCAATTGACTTATTATGGCATCACAAGTCTCTGTAACTATTTTCCCAATCGTTTGGGGCGCAATTTCTGTCAAAAATTTTAAGTCTTCAAAGCTATTGCTAGAAAGCGCAAAGTTAAAGCAAGGCGGTGATGAGGGGGAATCGCTTCTCTCATTATTGTATCCCGTTTCGTTATGAGTGGCAAAATTTTTTGTAAAAATGGTCAAATATTGCCTTGCTCATACGAACGTAATTTTTAAAATCATTTTGTGACGTGAATTCCAGTTCTTTAATAAGCTCACTTTGTCCAAGAACTGCTCGCTTTTTAAACCATTCTTTGCACCAAATTCTTTTTTTGCGATCTTCTCTCTTTTTTTTACGCTTAATTGCCACAACGAGCAATCTTGCTGCAGCACAACTGTTGTCCGTATTCATCGCTGTCTGAAAGAGAACTAATGTTCGGCCAAAAGTTCGTATGGTGTATGGCCAAAGCTGCGAACAAGATTGCGGTATGTTCGCGGAAATGTTCGTGTCGTGTATTTGGCGCTTTATGTGTCGGACCTATTATGGAAATCAATGTAATCGAGTTATCGTTAAGGGCCCATTACTGATACTTAGCATAGACTTGGCGCAAACTTGGCAACTTAGCCACGTTATACTCCACTTAGCGCATACAATCTGGCACCATAATCAGTTTATATGACAAAATGTCAAAATGAAATGGAAACAAACAAATGGTATCTCAAAACGTAAACGTCACTTAGAACTTACATTGAAAATCAAAATTCAACAAACTTCTACGTCAAGTTAAGTGTTGCCAAGCTTTGAGTAATCAGTACCATACAATGTTCATTTAACAGAACTGTAAGTGACAGTTCAAGTCTATGCTAAGTATGAGTAATGGGCCCTTTATGGTATGGCACCATTAATCGATTACATTGATTTCCATAAGGTAGGTTCGATCAGCTGTTTTATCTCGTTATGGCTTTATGGTTATAAGTCACCATTAATTCGCCCTTTAAGGCCAAATTAAACTTCCTTAACCTTAACGCCATAGGCGTAACCATACCCATATCTATATCCATCTCCAAGGTGTTAGATTAATGGTGCCTTAACCTAAAAATCGTAAAAATTTAATATAAATGAAGAAAACGCAAAAAATTACAAACATATTCCACAAAAAATAAGTGTCTTAGTCAAAACGTATCCAAAACAATAAAAAAAATATACAAAAGTAAATAAATTCGCCAACTCAAATATTTTTAGGTTATGGATATGGCGAGAAACCAAAAACCAATTGGTTGGCTATGGTATGGTTATGGCGTAGGCGTTATGGTATGCCACCATTAATCGATTACATTGGTTTCCATAAGGTAGGTTCGATCAGCTGTTTTATCTGGTTATGGTTTTATGGTTATAAGTCACCATTAATTGGCCTTTTAACCCTAACGCCATAGTCGTAACCATACCCATATCCATAGCCATCTCCAATGTGATCGATTAATGTTTCCTTAACCTAAAAATCGTTAAAATTTCATAAAAATGAAGAAAACGCATAAAATTACAAACCTATTCCACATAAAATAAGTCTCTTGGTCGTAAAGTATCCAAAACAATGAAAAAAATCTACAAAGAGTTATTAAATTCAACAACTCAAATATTTTTAGGCTATGAATATGGCGAAAAACCGAAAACCAATTGGTTGGCTATGGTATGGTTATGGCGTTAGCGTTATGGTATGGCACCATTCATCGATTACATTGATTTCCATAAAGTAGGTTCGATCAGCTGTTTTTATCTGGTTATGGTTATAAGTTTATAAGTAACCATTAATTGGCCCTTTAATCGATTGCATTGATTTCCATAAGGTAGGTTCGATCAGCTGTTTTATCTGGTTATGGTTTTATGGTTAAAGTCACCATTAATTTACCCTTAAAGCTGCAGACATTGGTGCTTTATCGGTAACCGTATCGGTAACCTTATAACAGCTGATTCGACCAACCTTATGGGAATCAATGGAATTATTGGAATTATCCATTGGTGAAACAAAGATGGCAACCCTTTTATTTTCTGTATTCTATTTTCTACTTTACCTTCGTTAGCTACAGTTGAAATGTGACGTTTAAAGAAGAAGCACTTCAATAAAATTTTCTTTCCATAAAAGCGAATTGTTCAACTGTTAATTAAACGTGTTTTCTTTTGTGCGCTTATGTTTTTTATTCACTTAATTGGTTCGGTCAAAAGGACTTCTAAAACATTTAAAAGATTATGTGCCCAGAGAGCTTCAGTGAATAAATTAAAAGAGATTAATACAACTGAGTCAAGTCGTCGTATAAAGTTGCGCGCACGTTTAGAAAAAAGTCGTCTCGTCGTAGCGTAAATATAATAGAGCATGTGGAAATAATTGCTGTGTTAGGCAAGGTGCACACGAGGTTACGCGTCATAGACGCGTACAAGATATTTCATATAGCTACAATTTCTCTACGCCTTAAGATCTGCACACGAAGCTACTTTCGAGCGTCGCTACAAAAAGCAAACAATTATTGAACAAAATAAAAAATTAAGTTTCTTCAGCTATATCCGTCCCCGAAACCAAAGGAAAATAGGTATTAGGCGTTGTTTGCATCCCCGTACCTTTGTAAATTATGAAAGTCAATTTTAAACCACCGCGGACTAGAGAAAAGGGTGATTTCTAGTTTCCAACACTTTTTAGCCTTTTAAACGCTTCAACAATGTCTAACTATGCTGTTATATTATTTAATACTCTTTTTCGCTTTGATAATATACCTTTCACGCACTTTTATTAACTAAAGTAACATATTTTAACTTATTACACAAATTTGCATACAAAAAATGTAAACAAACATCTTGTTCTTCCTTTTTTTCAAGCGTACGTACGCTCAGCGACCAACATTGTTGTACGCTTAGCTACACGAAAATTTCATGCTTTGTCGCTTTCATGCAGCTGACGCCTCGTATGCAGCTCTCCATTCAAATATATGTGTTCGGCATCAAAGCGTACATATTTCGCCTGCAGCGTCTATGACGCGTAGCCTCGTGTGCACCTTGCCTTACAGAGCAAAGAAAGCATCGTCGCATGAGGTAAAATCTAATTTCACTACCTTAAAAAAAATTGCATCAACATTATAGGATTCCCGTTATCATGTTTGTGCATACAATATTGTACATATATTCGTTCGCAGACTAGTAGGCACAACAACAACAAGTTTTATGTAAAGTTGCTTTGCCGTCGCACAACAACTAAAGTTCGGTTAAAATGGATGGAAATAAAAATGAAAACAATTTTAGGGGCAACGTATTAAATGGTTCAAACTATCGCCTATGGAAATTCCATATAATGGCTTTCTTAAAAGAACGTAATTTGACCAAGAATATAGAAGGGATAGTACCGGCAGAAAATGCACCAGAGGATGAAAGGAATATTTTTGAAAGGAATGAAGGTAAAGCCATGAATGCTATATTTCAATCGCTGGATATAGAACGCGCAAATCTTGTTCTAACATGCAAAACCACTAAAGAAATGATGGACAAATTGGAAAGTATGTACGAAAAAAATTCGGAAATTCGTGCCATGACTTTGTATGAAGAATATTTTTCACTCAAGATGAAGGATGATCAAACTGTCGCTTCGTGCGTAGCCAAAGCAAATCAATTAGTATCAGAGATTGAGCAACAGGGCGAAAAACTGTCTGACAAATTGAAGATAGTGCGTATTATTAGTAGTTTGCCTGTAAAGTGCAACAACTATAAAACTGTTTGGTATAATACAAAAGAAACTCGTACAATTGATACGTTTATGGCATTGCAATTAGAGGAGGATAATTTGAATCGGATGAACAATGAACAGAATGATTCATCAGATGCGGCATTTGTTGCTAGGTTTAAACGCAATAAACACAAAGACTCCAAAAAAGATTTCAAACCAAAGTCAAATGTTGATGAATTGAAGAAGAGAACGAAATGCAATGCTTGTGGTCAAATGGGCCATTGGGCAAAAGATAAAAAATGTCCAAAGAAAACAAATTCGTCGAATAGCAATAAAACTGCAAATAAAAACGAGCTGGCAAGGTGTACGAATTAAATCCAGATTACTGGTGTGCTGATTCAGGTGCAACAAGTCACATGACTTTTCGTCGTGAGTGGTTCTCAGAGCTAAGAGAACATAGTGGTCAAGTAAAATTAGCCGATCGTCATCGTGTCCAGATTCATGGAATTGGTACCTTTCTTATAGATGCGAAGGTAAACAATCAGTGGGAGCAGCGTCGTCTTGAAAACGTGATGTATGTTCCAGAACTTGGTGAAAATTTGTTTTCGACAATAGTTATGACGGATAAAAGTTTTCAAGTTTTATTTAGGGTAAAATCGTTGCACTAGGTAAGCGTGGTAAAATGAAACAAATACGCATGGAATTTCGTGTACGTACAAATGAAGTTACAAATGTTGCAGCTGTTTCGCATGAGCAGTGGCATTGTCGATTGGGCCACGTCAACATCAATTCAATAAGAAAAATGGTTAAAGATGGTCTCATTACAGGTGTCGACTTGTCCAACAGTGAAAGATTTTTTTGTGAGGATTGTCAATACGGAAAAATTACGAGATCAACTCATAAGGAATCGATCAAGCTACCATCAGTTGCTGGAGAATACATGCATGCAGATTTATGTGGTCCCATGGAAGAAATAGGAATTGGTGGCGCTCGTTACTTCTTGTTGATTAAAGACGAAGCAACAACGTTTCGTTTCACATATCTTATAGAGTCGAAAAGTGAAGTACATGTATGCTTGAGCTCTTTCATTCCAATGGTACAGAAGGCTTTTGGTTTTCAAATTAAATTGTTTCGTTTCGACAACGGTACTGAATTTGTCAACAAAGAAGTCAAGAAATTGTTAAGAAATGAAGGTATTCAAATCGAATATATTGCACCGTATACTCCAGAGCGGCCACCGTGGTGTGATGGTAGCGTGCTCCGCCTATCACACCGTATGCCCTGGGTTCAACTCCCGAGCAAAGCAACATTAAAATTTTAGAAATAAGGTTTTTCAATTAGAAGAAAATTTTTCTAAGCGGGGTCGCCCCTCGGCAGTGTTTGGCAAGCGCTCCGGGTGTATTTCTGCCATGAAAAGCTCTCAGTGAAAACTCGTCTGCCTTGCAGATGCCGTTCGGGGTCGGCATAAAACATGTAGGTCCCGTCCAGCCAATTTGTAGGGAAAATCAAGAGGAGCACGACGCAAATTGGAAGAGAAGCTCGGAGGTTGGAAAGAACGGTTTCGGTGCTTTGCGCCATCGACTCTTTCCTAGTTTCTGGACAATTACTTGCGTATGTTCACAGCCGGCGAGGATGTTTTGCGATCACCAAAATTTTTCCACCGTTCCACTTTTTTATTTTGCCGGAAACTCATGGCAATTTTCGCTAGTGATGGCCGGTCTGTCTTTTTCCTTGTTTTTCGATACTTTTTATCGCAACTTTCGCCACATCACTAGGTGTGTTCGCGCGAACACGCTCCCAGGTGGATCGTAGCAACAGACCGTAACAAACCTGCTTCGCTTTGAATACCTGACGATGAAGCGAACAGGAAACCGGATCATCTGTGGGAAACCACTGCCAGGGATCTCCGACGACAAGCAACGTGGGGCACGACTCACCCCTGAGATAAGAGTCTCAAAGTCCTACTACGAAGCTACCCGGGTAACATAGGTCCATCAAAAAAAAACTAAGTCAAGTTGGGGATTAATTCTGTTTCCTAGTTTAAAAGGGCTTTGCGGCAATTAGACATTTGTTATGGAGAACTCGTCAAAACTCCGAAAGATGATTTCTAGTGGGTATCGCTCCCACAGGAATGCAAAACAAAAAAAAAAGGTGTAGACATTTTGATTTGGAGAACTCGTCCAAACTCCCAAAGGCTAGTGGTTATCGCCCCACACTTGGACGCCATCTTCGTAAACGTAGAGGAATAGGTTTATCTCACTAAGTGTGACTACGAACGCCGACCTACTTCAACTGGAACTTGTGTCCACACAACACAATCGGTGCAGAGTTTATTACCGCCCAAAATAGACGCACAGAAACGAGATTTGTCGGAAAGAACGGTTTCGGTGCTTTGCGCTGTGACGGACTAATTCCTGCTGAGGTATGCCCAGTCCGTCCAGGGTTCCTATATTTGGTGGGGGAACCTATTCCGATGAAAATAAATAGACAAAGGAGTTCTGAAAACGTTATAAAGTTTATTTAAAAAGGGATCGATATCCTTAAGAGCTACTCCTATTCTTTGTCCCTGTCTAAATAAGAGTAGCTGAGGTAGAACCCCTCTGCTAGCTCTCCGTCAGTTGGAGTAGAAACCTCCTACTGAATATAAAATAATTCACGAAATGAAGTAGAAACCTTCAGGTCGTGTTGGTCAGTGGTAGAAGCCCACTGACTCGTATGCCTATCTCCTAGCTTCTCATCTTACAAGCTAATTTTCCGCCCTTATATACGATTTTGTACGCCGGTGGACAGTTATTTCCTAAAAACAATTCATTGTAATAATTCCTCAGTTATAAAATTATGTAGGACTGCACGCAGGCAGTCAGTAGTTTTACAATAACAATTATAAAAGTTGGAAATGCAAAAATCGAATTCTAGTTTAACGCTACTTTTGCTGTATTCTATTGGTACATACATACGCTTACATGCTAACATGCGTTTTCCCTCTTTCCATTATCATGCATATGGTGGTACATCGGTATATATACATATATGCATATTTTCGATCATGTATGGCGATTCGCTATCCCGGCATTTCATATCCCAATTTTAGGGAGCCCTAATATACATATCGAACAATGTACCAAATCTCGTACGTACGCTTGTTGTATGCCTGCCGTGTTTTCCAATGTTTGCTTTACCTATCGAATTCGATCATTTGTGTTTATGCGTATGTTCGCTGTCACTTGGTTTTGATGGTGCGTTGGCCTCGTTTGATTCTTTCGGCTTCTGCTTAGGGCGTGCGTTGGTGTGTCGTATACTTGTACGTAAGTATGTAGAGAAAAGTCCCAATTAGTAGCAGCGCTTAGTTTGGCGACTTTTACTGCTGATCTTTGTTTATCCAAATTATTATGTATGTTGTATTTGTGGCTGAGTGCATTGGATGCGCAAAGGGTTGGTTGACCGGCATAATTTTATGTTTTTTGAGTTTCCATGTTCCTTCCAAATGTTTTAGTGTATGTTAGGGTGACCTATATTTGAACCTTATGTGGGCGAAAAATGTAAATATTGTGCTTGCGTGCAAAAGTGCGCAAGTCTGGTTTATCCTTCAATTTAGTAAATAATAATTCAATATGCGACCGCATGTATTTGTTTTGACGTGTAATTCATAAAGGTATAATTCATGTCATAAAAATGTAAAAATGTTAAATTCAGAGTTAAATTCAATTCTTGTATAACATGTATGTAAGAAAAATGAAAAATAGGTATATGTTGTGAGGGTACAAAACCCTCGGTTTTGGGGTCCTCACAGCGCCATCGACTCTTTCCTAGTTTCTGGACAATTACTTTCGTATGTTCACAGCCGGCGACCAAAATTCATTCAAATTCATCACCAAAATTTGTCCACCCTTCCGCTTTTTTATCTTGCCGGAAACTCATGGCAATTTTCGCTAGTCTTGGCCGGTCTGTCTTTTTCCTTGTTTTTCGATACTTTTTATCGCAACTTTCGCCACATCACTAGGTGTGTTCGCGCGAACACGCTCCCAGGTGGATCGTAGCAGTAGACCGTAGCAGCAGACCGTAACATGCTTATTGCTAGTGGTTTGCCAGAATATCTATGGTCTGAAGCTGTTCATACAGCAACGTATTTATTGAATCGCACAACAAATAGCAAGTGTCCAGGGGGTACACCTCATGAAAAATGGTTTGGTCGAAAACCATGTTTGGATCACATCAAAATATTTGGAACAGAATGTTTTGTTCAAGTTCCAAAACAAGCAGGTCGACAAAAGTGGGATCCAAAAGCGAAGAAAGTATTTTTGATTGGATTTGAGCCCACAACCAAAAATTTTCGACTATTTGATCCGAACAACAGAAAGATATTTCTCAGCTGTAATGTCCGTTTTAATGAGCAAGTATCAAAAAATGTCCATTTTAATGAGCAAGTATCAAAAAAATTTGTACTTCGGGATGACATTGATACTTATGATGAAGAAGTGTCTGAAAATGCTTCAGGTGAAATCGTCGTTGAATCAGCTGATAATAATGATGTTTTTTCTTGACGGTGAAGGAGGATCAACTGCGGAAACTCATGAACGGGTTCGACCCCAGAGAATTAATCAACGCTACGATCTGCGAGAAAGTGTAAAGAGTCCAGATCGGTTAATTGATGGTGGATTTTCAGCAACAATTGTTGAACCAAAAACATTTGAAGAGGCAATGAACCCACCCGATGCACAGCAATGGAAGAGTGCAATGGATGAGGAGTTTAATTCATTGATCAAGAATCACACATGGGATTTGGTAGAGCCACTTGATGATCAGAAAATTATTGATAATCGTTGGGTGTTTAAAATCAAAGAAAATACTGATGGCTCAATTGAGAGATATAAAGCGTGTCTTGTGATTCGTCGGTTCATTCAGCAATACGGTGTCGATTACGAAGAGACTTTTAGTCCTGTCGTCAAATATATATCGATTCGTGCAATTCTGTCTCTAGCGGCAATGAATAAAATGCGGCTAAAGCAGTTCGACATTAAAACTGCATTTTTGTACGGTGAACTGAAAGAAAACGATTTTATGAAGCAGCCAGTCGGCTATAATGACAACAGTGGACGCGTATGAAAGCTGATCAAAAGTTTATATGGTCTGAAACAGGCATCACGATGTTGGAATGAACAATTTACGTCATATCTTTGCAAATTTGATTTCACACAAAGTGATTCAGACTCATGCGTTTTCATTCGGCGAAAGGATAAGACAATAACGATCATAGCGATTTATGTAGATGATGGGTTGATGGTAACAAATAAAATTACTGAAATTAATTCGATAATTTCAAACTTGCAAGAGAGTTTTGAAGTAAAAGTTATGAGGCAAAGCGATTTTTGGGTCTCGAAATTGATCAACGTCAGGATGGTTCAATACGCATACATCAGCAGGTTTATGCTATAAGGTTTAGAATCGGTTTGCTATGATTGAAAGCAAAACCGTATCAACTCCAATGGATAACAATCAGAACCTTGGTGATTTGCCAAGAGATGAGCATGATGCTGTATATCCATATCGTGAAGCGGTCGGTAGCTTAATTTACCTGGCTATTAGGACACGACCAGACATAAGCTACGCAATTGGTGTGGTAAGTCGATATTTGGAACAGCCTAGCTCAGCACACGTAACTGCGGTGAAACGCATATTCAAGTACATTAAGGGCACGATCGATATGGGTATTGTTGTTATGGTATCGCATTTTCGATGGAAGCAGTAAGGAAGGCGGTCGGCATGATGTGGTGGTGCACAGTGGCTAGTCATTGTCGGCTGGGGCGGGTCCTTGCCAACCTTACTGTTCCTGCGCCATAAACAGAAAAAGTTCCTATTATGCCTATTCAAAACTCAACTGTCAAAAAGCGCAGAGACGACTCAAAACGCTTATAAATTCAAAAGAAACGACATCCGGCAGAACCGGATGCCACGGGCAGACCGTTCAACATTTAAAATTTAAATTCAAATTAAAAAAAAAACTGACGCAAAAAAACGACCGAACAGGACATAGCCGGTTACTAACGGTGAAAATCAAAATCAAAAAGAACTGCTGAAAACTAGAATAGCAAAAAAAGCTGAAAATTAAAATGAAAACAGAAAAGGGCCGAATATACATAGGGGGCGCCGCGGGTGGTGTTGCGACGCCCGGTGCTTTTGTCCCACCCTCAAAAACCATGGCTACCGACGCACCTGAATTTCGGTGGCCCCTTACCTGTTTTACCTAAGTGCCTAAGTGTAAGGTTAAATGCCCTTTCTCTTTTCATTCACAAATCTATCTTAGGGCTGTACAGTTTGGATACAACTTCCGATAATTGGAACCCCCTTACAAAATTAATATGTTGTTGTAGTAGACTTATTTTGAGTTTAACAAAACATCAATTCGGTATAACACATAGTATAATGACACTAATATGTACTATGTACTAGGAAAATTGTTATAAACGCAACTAAGACTAAATTTGGGGTAAATCATACTCCTCGAAGAAATTGTTTCACATGTTCAAGTAAAACGTGAACTTTTAAATTCACAGAAAAATTAACGAAATCATTTACCTGTTCAGGTAGAACGTGAACTTTTAAATTTATGGTAAAATTAACGAAATCGTTTTACATGTTCAGGTAAAACGTGAACTTTTAAATTTATAGTGAAATTAATGAAATCGTTTTACTTGTTCAGGTGAAACGTAAACTGTTTTGCATGTACCAGTCAGTGCTGGTATTGTTTTGTGTTTAGTTCAACTCAGTCAAAAAAAATAAAATTAAAATAATAAAATGAAAGAACAAAGAAAATAATTCAGATTTGAAAGGTTTCATGTATGTATATAATAATATTACTTTAATATGTATAAATTTATTTTTGACATATATTCATGTAGAATGAAGCAATTTAAGTTCCACTGCAAATTTTATGATTTGTAAGTTAAACTCGACAATGCATTCACTTCTTGAGTTGAGGTTGATAATGAAAAAAAACAATAAATTAGATGCCATATTAATTATTCACAATTTACACGGACATGCTTCAGTTAGTAAGATGGCAGTAAGCAATAAAAATTTGCATGTACTGTAACTTACATTATCACTAAATTTAACAATTTACTGATAAAGATTATAGAAATAGTATATATTTTCCTTTGTTGATAATGTAAGTTAATTTACATTACTCGTTAATTGCGTCCCTTAATATAAATTTAATGCGTTTTAACTGATAATACAATTGAACTTGAATTACCAATAAAACTTTATTCCTTACAGAAACAATATCAATACCTTTTGCTTATTCCAAAAACATATCCGCAACAATTGCATTAATTAAAAAGTAATAGTAAAATTTTACTGTAACGCAAAGCAACTTTTAATACCTGAAACCTTTTTTTTTGTTTCACAGGCAGTACAAATTGCCTACCTATGACCATTAAGATATGTTTTCTTTTTTTTTTATGCTTCTAAGTTAATTAAACCTCCTTACTTCACTTTACGCTATGTCTACTTTTTTTTTGTGCATGGTATAATAACTTTACTACAAGTGGATGCAGCTTGCTAAAGAACAAGGTTGAGGCTACACATACGTATATTTAGTTCAGTATTGGAACGAAATCACCGCTTTACCCGCTGATATTCGTTGTCGCAATTGGCCTGGCCGCAGGCCTATGTTCGCTGCCCTGTGGTTGTCATTGTAGCTGGTATATTGTAGCCTGTATGGTCGTAGCTGATAAAGATGCGGCTAGTATTGTTGTAGCCGTTATGGTCGTAGCTGATAAAGATGCGGCTAGTATTGTTGTTGGTGGTACCGCCTGTTGTAGGTGTTAACATTAGTGGCCGCAGGCCTATGCTCGCGGCCCCGCTGTGTGCGTTGCAGCTGGTGGTGGCGGTACGTCTGGTGGTTGTTGCGCTCGTGGTTGACGCTAATGGAAGGGTTGGGGGAGGTACTATTGAAGGTGATGCCCGTGATAATAGTAGGCGCCGTTGGTGCTGGTGGGCGCTTTGGGTCGAGGTAACCGAGTGAACCGGGTGGCGATAAAGCTTCGCGCTACCCTGTACGAGCCGGATGACTTGGCTCTTTGACGTTGATTGTATTACGCGGCAGCGTACTGCTCGCCCTGGAGTCGGAGGTGGTGTCAGACGCTTTTCCGCAGGTGGTAGTGTTCTTCGTAAACGTAGAGGAAGAGGTTAACTCACTAAGTGTGACTGCGAACGCCGACCTACTTCAACTGGCCCTTGTGTCCACACAACACAACCGGTCCACCCAAAATAGACGCGTAGAAACTAGATTTTTCGGAAAGAACGGTTTCGGTGCTTTGCGCTATCGACTCTTTCCTAGTTTCTGGACAATTACCAGCGTATGTGCACAGCCGGCGAGGATGTTTTGTGATCACCAAATTTTTCCACCCTTCCACTTTTTTATCTTGCCGGAAACTCGTGGCTTTTTTCGCTAGTGATTGCCAGTCTTTTTTTTTCCTTGTTTTTCGATACTTTTTATCGCAACTTTCGCCCCATCACTAGGTGTATTCGCGCGAATATGCTCCCAAGTGGACCGTAACCGTAGACCGTAGCAGCAGACCCTAACAAACCTGCTTCGCTTTGAAGACCTGGCGATGAAGCGAACAGGAAACCGGATCCGCTGTGGGAAGCCACTGCCAGGGGCCTCCGATGTCAATCAACGTGGGGCACGACTCACCCCTGAGATAAGAGTCTCAAAGTCCTACTACGAAGCTAGCCGGGCAACATAGTCTATCAAAAAAAAAGGTTAAGTCAGGTTGGGAATTAATTCTGTTTCCTAGTTTAAAAGGGCTTTGCGGCAATTAGACATTTGTTATGGAGAACTCGTCAAAATTCCGAAAGATGATTTCTAGTGGTTATCGCCCCCACAGAAAGGCAAAACAAAAAAAAGGTGTAGACATTTTGATATGGAGAACTCGTCCAAACTCCGAAAGGCTAGTGGTTATCGCCCCCACAGAAGGCAAAAAAAAATTTGGGTAGACATTTTGATAAAGGAGAACTCGTCTAAACTCCGAAAGGCTAGTGGTTATCGCCCCCACAGAGGACAAAAAAAAAATTTGGGTAGACATTTTGATAAAAGAGAACTCGTCCAAACTCCGAAAGGCTAGTGGTCATCGCCCCCACAGAAGGCCAAAACAAAAATTTGGATACTCAATGGGAACGCTGACATCTCCTGTTCCCCGAAGGCATAAGGGGGTCTTAAGGACCGGCCTCTGGGACTGGTTGGGCCACTAGGGTCAATTTCCTACACACTCAGGTTGGTCCCAACACACCCAGCCGCAACGCAGAGGCGGTCTCTGAGGACGCGCTAGTGGGACTGGCTGGGGTGCTGAGGCCTCCCGTTCATTCACCCGGGACACCCCTCCTGCCTCCGCCGCAATGGGTGGAGCGGCTTCAATGCCCGCTCCCCAGACTGGTGGGACAGAAAGAGGTGCCACTTTGAATTCCAGCTCAACCCGTCACAATCCAGGTGGTATTCTGCGGTACCACCTGAGACGTGGGCTGAGCTGGGGTCCTACCATTCGCTCACACACTCACACCAGACAACTGGAAAAGAAAAAGTTATATATAAAAAAAATTTAAACATTACAAAAAAACTCAAAATCCCAATTAGCGGACACATTTTTACCTAAGCCGACTAACGGACAACTTCCGGTAAACTAAAATCCCACTTACAAAAAAAACTAAATGCGTTCAGCACTGCCTCACTGGGTGAATATAAAAATCCGGAGACTTGACGTCTAGTCACATGGCGCCTTCGACTACTGCCCCCGATGACCAGCCCGGACAACATGATCCGTCCAACCATCCCACCGCAACGTAGGTGGCCGCTCCTGTGGCTGCTCACTCGGACTGGTGGGATGGTCAACTTCACAGGTTGACCCGACCCGCGAGAGCGGAAATGGAGGCGGCCTCGCGTTTATAATACACCACTCTGTGCAATATCACATATTTGATCCTGGCATCGACCGCAGGGACAATGTCTTAGAACGTCAAGGCCTATCTGTCCGGTCAGGCGATGCAAACCTAGAAATCATCAACATCTACATCCCCCCTGCCACCTGTTGCCCCGGTGGATACCGCCCTAATATCAGAGCCTTACTCACTGGAAACAATCGCATTATTTTAGGCGACTTCAATGCCCATCATGATCTATGGCATTCAAATTTGCGGGCGGACAGTAGGGGCGAGATGTTGGCGGATCAAATAGAAGAAACGACGTTCTGCACAATAAGCGGAGACGCCCCCACACGTATGGTAGGAAGCTGTCACAGTTCGCCAGATATCTCAATCGTGAGTGCAGAACTCGTAAACTGCGTCAACTGGCAGCCGATGGTATCATTGGCATCCGACCACCTGCCTATACTTGTTTCGCTCGAGCGTACCGCCGACTTCATCGTCACCGAAAAACGCACTTTCATAAACTTTAAAAAAGGAAAGTGGGAAGAATATAAATCCTTTACAGACAACCTCTTTGCTGCCCTCCCTATCGCGACTGATGCCCGCCAACGGGAGCGTGCCTTCCGCAAGGTCATTGAATCCGCCTCGCCACGTTTCATTCCCGCCGGGAGAATTCCCGAAATCCGGCCCCACTTCCCGGCGGAGGCCGCAAACTTAGCGAGAGAACGTGACCTTATAAGGCAGCTTGATCCAGGCGACCCCCAAATAAGGGATATAAACCAACGCATCAGATTGCTTGTGGATGAACACAAGCGAGCGAAATGGGAGGAGCACCTAAGAGGTTGTAACCTCTCTACCGGTGTGGGTAAACTTTGGTCCACCGTAAAGTCCCTATCGAATCCGACTAAGCACAAAGACCATTCCATCGCCTTTGGCGACAAAGTGCTGTCGGATGCGAAAAAATGCGCGAGCGCTTTCTGCCGACAATATATAATGCATTCTACGGTCGACAAAGATAGACGGAGGGCCAACAGACACGCACATAAACACAAATTCAGCGCGTCACCAATCACCATCACCGCTAAAGAGGTTGAGGACGCCATTGGTCGCGCTAAACCATCCAAAGCAGTGGGCCCAGATGGCATAGCCATGCCGATGCTTAAAAGCCTAGGGAAAGAGGGTTTCAAATATTTAGCGCAGGTCTTCAACCTGTCTCTTTCCACCTTTGTCATACCCGAGAAATGGAGAATGGCCAAGGTGGTCCCGCTACTAAAGCCTGGTAAACCAGCTAACATAGGAGAGTCGTATCGTCCGATATCTCTCCTATCGCCAGTAGCAAAGACGCTCGAAGCCATTTTGCTCCCTTATTTCCAAGCAAATTTGCAACTAGCCTCCCATCAGCATGGCTTCAGAAAACTCCATAGCACTACCTCCGCGCTAAATGCCATTAGCACCCAGATAAATTGCGGTTTAAATCAAAACCCCCACCATAGAACAGTACTCGTAGCGCTAGACCTATCCAAAGCTTTTGATACGGTCAACCATGGCTCGTTACTGCAAGACCTGGAAGGTTCTACCCTTCCCCCATGTCTTAAAAGGTGGACCGCAAATTATCTGGGTGGTCGGCAGGCATCGGTGCTATTTAGAAACGAAACATCAAAGCCAAGGAGAATTAAACAAGGGGTGCCACAGGGTGGTGTCCTATCCCCACTTTTGTTTAATTTCTACATATCTAAGCTACCTTCACCACCGGAAGGAGTCACAATCGTTTCCTACGCCGATGACTGCAAAGTAATGGCCACAGGCCCAGGCCCACAGATCGATGAGCTATGCAATAAAATAAACGGCTACCTCCCTGATCTCTCCAGTTTTTTCGCCTCGCGAAACCTGGCATTATCACCGACTAAATCTTCCGCGACCTTATTTACAACATGGACGTCCCAAATGTCGACCATTTTGAACATCCACGTCGATGGCTCTACGCTACCGACTGTCCTACACCCCAAAATCTTGGGTGTGACGTTTGATCAGGATCTACATTTTGGTGAGCACGCAGCCGCAATTGTTCCGAGAATTCAGAGCCGTAACAAAATCCTCAAATCCCTTGCTGGCAGTACCTGGGGAAAAGATAAAGAAACGCTCATGACTACATACAAAGCAATTAGCCAGCCGATTACGTGCTACGCGTCACCCATATGGTCGCCAAGCCTAAAAATTACCCACTGGAAGAAGCTACAGGCCTGCCAAAATACTGCTCTCAGAATTGGCACGGGCTGTCTTCTTATGTCCCCAGAACACCATCTACATAATGAGGCGAGAATACTCCCTGTAGGGATATCTACTTTGTAAAATATACTTAAATTTTTTAAATTATTTTTATGTTATATTACTTTTTATCTTATTTCAAAATGAAAATTTTCTAATTAGTTATTTTTAAAATTTTTAAAAGTGAGAATAAATTTATTTAAATATATAGTTTGACACTATATATTTATGGCGATCCTTCCATCGAACCAAAGGAATTTTATAAAAACTATTTTTCGTGTTATTTATTAACAAATTTTCCTTAAAACCCATCCATCCGTGACGACAACATACGAGGAATTCATTCAACAAAATAAAGATAGCGATGATGTGCGCCTGAATTGGAATGTGTGGCCATCAAGTCGAGTCGATACGGAGCTCTTGGTTGTGCCGCAAACGTGTCTTTGCCAGTCAATTAAGGAACAGCAGGATCTACCGCCTATGCAATATTCGATGATGTAACACGTCTGTACAGAATAAACTGGGACATTTCTGGACTAAGAGAACAATATAAAGAATTTGATGTCGAAGAAAATTATAAGATATATGTATATGACTCGCTTGCGTTCAAATCAATTAATCAACTTTTTTGGAATACTTATTTGTTTCACGTGTGCTTGTTGTACTTTATTGCTCACAACTACTGAAATTGCTAAAGAAGATCTTATCCTTTACTTCGCATTAATCATATAAGCTGTTACAATTTTATCTCCTAATGTATGGACAACGACATTGTCACGTTATATTTGGATTTTAAATTCAATCTCAATATCAATTTATAATTTTAACTCCAACGTCTACCTGCCCTCAACATTGGTGAGCTATTTTGTTCAAAATTTAAAATTTTTTTTGAAAAATAATACATATTTTCTTTTTTAATAAAGTTCGTTGTCTAAATCTTTCGTTGAACCAATTTATAAACATAATACATACAAAAATGTAATTAATTTTTCTAAATTATAGTTTCGTTAAGTACATTTTAATTATGTACACTCCTTCTCCAGTTTATTTTCAAAAATATTTATACACAATCATTATCATTCTACAACAACGACATACAAACTCCACAATACAAAGAGATTCATATTTAAATAACAACCTAATTTTCAATTCGGGAATAACACAAAACACTACAAAACAAAGCAATAACTTTGATTTTTAAAATAAAATCAAACAAATTTTTACAATTTTAACAAATCTCTAAAGATTTCTTAAAATAATTTTTATCGACATATTTTGCAAATATCAATTATTTCATATTGAAATTAAAATCATATAAAAACTCAATATTAAACTCATTAACATGAGACGAATCATTCACAATTTCATATCACCCTCAAACGAATTAAGGAATCAACTTTTTATTCTTTATCAACATCTTGGACATACATTATGCAGAGTACAATTATATATTGAACATATATTCTGCATAATACAAGTTTTTAATTTTTGAGTAATTTTGCACACAAAGTTGCCATCTACTATCATTCAACCTCACTCTATTGTCTTAAAACACATGATTATAATTGACAATATTTATCAAACAGCTTTAAAATTATTTTTAGCCTCAACATCATAGCAATAACATAACCAAATATTAATATACATAAAATATTAATACAATAAGTAAACAATAACAACATCTAAAAATAAACTATCAAGTACATCCAATTATCAAAAGATTGAATACTTACATCAATACCAATATAAAATAAATAAAAAAATAAATAAATATACATTTCTCAAAATTCTGACAATTAAAAAAAAAAAGAAAAAATACCATATATCTACAACACAAAATTCTTAGAGTAATCAATACACTGTAAATTAACATTAAAATACAATTTTTTTCGTTTCACTGGAGGGGGAGTATATGTAGGGATATCTACTTTGTAAAATATACTTAAATTTTTTAAATTATTTTTATGTTATATTACTTTTTATCTTATTTCAAAATGAAAATTTTCTAATTAGTTATTTTTAAAATTTTTAAAAGTGAGAATAAATTTATTTAAATATATAGTTTGACACTATACTCCCCATCAGGGAAAGAAACGAGATGCTGACCAAACAGTTCCTGTTGAATACCCAGAAACCTGGGCATCCCAACAGACATCTGATTGACGAGCCAGCACCGCCTAGGGGCTTAAGGAGTCATCTCCGTAAGCATTTTGAGGAAATACGGCATCTGAGAACACAGCCGTATGAAGCGAAAAAACACAAGCAGGTCCTTGGTGAACTCCACAAACAGGCGTCGGACCTTTATGCCGGGAATTGCCCGGTGAACCCAGTACTCAAAGTAAAGTATCCAAAACTTGCGGAAGAGGAACGCATACTCCCCAGGGAAACGCGTGTCACTCTGGCTCAACTTCGTTCTGGATACTGTAACAGGTTAAACTCTTACCTATCCAGAATCAACCCCGACATACAAAATGTATGCCCCGCTTGCAATGTGTCCCCACATGACACCAACCATCTCTTTAATTGTAATGTGGAACCAACGCCTCTAACACCCCTTTCCCTATGGTCCACCCCTTTTGAAACAGCAAGTTTCCTTGGACTCCCGGTAGAGGATATTGACGACAGTTTGTGATCGGTCGCGTCTGTTAGGTGGGGCGAAGCACTGCTACAACAACAACAACAACAACTGACCCTCGCGGCCAGCGCCTCAGGTGCCACGTTGGGCGCCATCTGTTATGGCGCCCTCAGCAACTGTCAACGATGATCACTCCGGACAACTTGATCCATCTTACCATCCCACCGCAACGCAGGTGGCTGCTCACCTCGGACTGGTGGGATGGTCAACTTCACAAGTTGACCCAGAATGACCAGCGCGACAGCGCCTCGGGCACCAAATCTCGTTGGGCGCCATCTGTTATGGCGCCCTCAGCAACTGTCAACGATGATCACTCAGGACAACTTGATCCATCTAACCATCCCACCGCAACGCAGGTGGCTGCTCCTGCGGCTGCTCACCTCGGACTGGTGGGATGGTCAACTTCACAAGTTGACCCGGAATGACCAGCGCGACAGCGCCTCGGGCACCAAATCCCGTTGGGCGCCATCTGTTATGGTATCGCATTTTCGATGGAAGCAGTAAGGAAGGCGGTCGGCATGATGTGGTGGTGCACAGCGGCTAGTCATTTTCGGCTGGGGCGGGTCCTTGCCAACCTTACTGTTCCTGCGCCATAAACAGAAAAAGTTCCCATCATGCCTATTCAAAACTCAACTGTCAAAAAGCGCAGAGATGACTCAAAATGCTTATAAATTCAAAAGAAACGACATCCGGCAGAACCGGATGCCACGGATAGACCGTTCAACATTTAAAATTTAAATTCAAATTCAAAAAAAAACTGACGCAAAAAAAACTAACGCTGAAAATCAAAAAGAACTGCTGAAAACTAGAATAGCAAAAAAAAAGCTGAAAATTAAAATGAAAACAGAAAAGGGCCGAATATACATAGGGGGCGCCGCGGGCGGTGTTGCGACGCCCGGTGCTTTTGTCTCACCCTCAAAAACCATGGCTACCGACGCACCTGAATTTCGGTGGCCCCTTACCAGTTTTACCTAAGTGCCTTCTAAAAGAACGTAGACGCCAGCATTCCCATTCTAATTACAAGTTTATTCAGATATCATTATTACTAAAGTATGTATGCTATGAAAGAAATAATTAAAGCTATACCTATATTTATGTCACCTCCTTTTTTTTGACAGGGGTTATAAGCACTTGGTGCACAAAAAATTGTAAATAAATGTGCTTATGAATAGTAGATAGATTACATACAAAGTAGAAATTTGGTTAAATGCCCTTTCTCTTTTCATTCACAAACCTATCTTAGGGCTGTACAGTTTGGATACAACTTCCGATAATTGGGGCCCCCTTACAAAATTAATATGTTGTTGTAGTATACTTATTTTGAGTTTAACAAAACATCAATTCGGTATAATACATAGTATAATGACACTAATATGTACTATGTACTAGGAAAATTGTTATAAACGCAACTAAGACTAAATTTGGGGTAAATCATACTCCTCGAAGAAATTGTTTCACATGTTCAAGTAAAACGTGAACTTTTAAATTCACAGAAAAATTAACGAAATCATTTACATGTTCAAGTAAAACGTGAACTTTTAAATTCACAGAAAAATTAACGAAATCATTTACCTGTTCAGGTAGAACGTGAACTTTTAAATTTATGGTAAAATTAACGAAATCGTTTTACATGTTCAGGTAAAACGTGAACTTTTAAATTTATAGTGAAATTAATGAAATCGTTTTACTTGTTCAGGTGAAACGTAAACTGTTTTGCATGTACCAGTCAGTGCTGGTATTGTTTTGTGTTTAGTTCAACTCAGTCAAAAAAAATAAAATTAAAATAATAAAATGAAAGAACAAAGAAAATAATTCAGATTTGAAAGGTTTCATGTATGTATATAATAATATTACTTTAATATGTATAAATTTATTTTTGACATATATTCATGTAGAATGAAGCAATTTAAGTTCCACTGCAAATTTTATGATTTGTAAGTTAAACTCGACAATGCATTCACTTCTTGAGTTGAGGTTGATAATGAAAAAAAACAATAAAGTAGATGCCATATTAATTATTCACAATTTACACGGACATGTTTCAGTTAGTAAGATGGCAGTAAGCAATAAAAATTTGCATGTACTGTAACTTACATTATCACTAAATTTAACAGTTTACTGATAAAGATTATAGAAATAGTATATATTTTCCTTTGTTGATAATGTAAGTTAATTTACATTACTCGTTAATTGCGTCCCTTAATATAAATTTAATGCGTTTTAACTGATAATACAATTGAACTTGAATTACCAATAAAACTTTATTCCTTACAGAAACAATATCAATACCTTTTGCCCATTCCAAAAACATATCCGCAACAATTGCATTAATTAAAAAGTAATAGTAAAATTTTACTGTAACGCAAAGCAACTTTTAATACCTGAAACTTTTTTTTTTGTTTCACAGGCAGTACAAATTGCCTACCTATGACCATTAAGATATGTTTTCTTTTTTTTTATGCTTCTAAGTTAATTAAACCTCCTTACTTCACTTTACGCTATGTCTACTTTTTTTTTGTGCATGGTATAATAACTTTACTACAAGTGGATGCAGCTTGCTAAAGAACAAGGTTGAGGCTACACATACGTATATTTAGTTCAGTATTGGAACGAAATCACCGCTTTACCCGCTGATATTCGTTGTCGCAATTGGCCTGGCCGCAGGCCTATGTTCGCTGCCCTGTGGTTGTCATTGTAGCTGGTATATTGTAGCCTGTATGGTCGTAGCTGATAAAGATGCGGCTAGTATTGTTGTTGGTGGTACCGCCTGTTGTAGGTGTTAACATTAGTGGCCGCAGGCCTATGCTCGCGGCCCCGCTGTGTGCGTTGCAGCTGGTGGTGGCGGTACGTCTGGTGGTTGTTGCGCTCGTGGTTGACGCTAATGGAAGGGTTGGGGGAGGTACTATTGAAGGTGATGCCCGTGATAATAGTAGGCGCCGTTGGTGCTGGTGGGCGCTTTGGGTCGAGGTAACCGAGTGAACCGGGTGGCGATAAAGCTTCGCGCTACCCTGTACGAGCCGGATGACTTGGCTCTTTGACGTTGATTGTATTACGCGGCAGCGTACTGCTGGCCCTGGAGTCGGAGGTGGTGTCAGACGCTTTTCCGCAGGTGGTAGTGTTCTTCGTAAACGTAGAGGAAGAGGTTAACTCACTAAGTGTGACTGCGAACGCCGACCTACTTCAACTGGCCCTTGTGTCCACACAACACAACCGGTCCACCCAAGATAGACGCGTAGAAACTAGATTTTTGGGAAAGAACGGTTTCGGTGCTTTGCGCTATCGACTCTTTCCTAGTTTCTGGACAATTACCAGCGTATGTGCACAGCCGGCGAGGATGTTTTGTGATCACCAAATTTTTCCACCCTTCCACTTTTTTATCTTGCCGGAAACTCGTGGCTTTTTTCGCTAGTGATCGCCAGTCTTTTTTTTTCCTTGTTTTTCGATACTTTTTATCGCAACTTTCGCCCCATCACTAGGTGTATTCGCGCGAATATGCTCCCAAGTGGACCGTAACCGTAGACCGTAGCAGCAGACCCTAACAAACCTGCTTCGCTTTGAAGACCTGGCGATGAAGCGAACAGGAAACCGGATCCGCTGTGGGAAGCCACTGCCAGGGGCCTCCGATGTCAATCAACGTGGGGCACGACTCACCCCTGAGATAAGAGTCTCAAAGTCCTACTACGAAGCTAGCCGGGCAACATAGTCTATCAAAAAAAAAGGTTAAGTCAGGTTGGGAATTAATTCTGTTTCCTAGTTTAAAAGGGCTTTGCGGCAATTAGACATTTGTTATGGAGAACTCGTCAAAATTCCGAAAGATGATTTCTAGTGGTTATCGCCCCCACAGAAAGGCAAAACAAAAAAAAAGGTGTAGACATTTTGATATGGAGAACTCGTCCAAACTCCGAAAGGCTAGTGGTTATCGCCCCCACAGAAGGCAAAAAAAAATTTGGGTAGACATTTTGATAAAGGAGAACTCGTCTAAACTCCGAAAGGCTAGTGGTTATCGCCCCCACAGAGGACAAAAAAAAAATTTGGGTAGACATTTTGATAAAAGAGAACTCGTCCAAACTCCGAAAGGCTAGTGGTCATCGCCCCCACAGAAGGCCAAAACAAAAATTTGGATACTCAATGGGAACGCTGACATCTCCTGTTCCCCGAAGGCATAAGGGGGTCTTAAGGACCGGCCTCTGGGACTGGTTGGGCCACTAGGGTCAATTTCCTACACACTCAGGTTGGTCCCAACACACCCAGCCGCAACGCAGAGGCGGTCTCTGAGGACGCGCTAGTGGGACTGGCTGGGGTGCTGAGGCCTCCCGTTCATTCACCCGGGACACCCCTCCTGCCTCCGCCGCAATGGGTGGAGCGGCTTCAATGCCCGCTCCCCAGACTGGTGGGACAGAAAGAGGTGCCACTTTGAATTCCAGCTCAACCCGTCACAATCCAGGTGGTATTCTGCGGTACCACCTGAGACGTGGGCTGAGCTGGGGTCCTACCATTCGCTCACACACTCACACCAGACAACTGGAAAAGAAAAAGTTATATATAAAAAAAATTTAAACATTACAAAAAAACTCAAAATCCCAATTAGCGGACACATTTTTACCTAAGCCGACTAACGGACAACTTCCGGTAAACTAAAATCCCACTTACAAAAAAAACTAAATGCGTTCAGCACTGCCTCACTGGGTGAATATAAAAATCCGGAGACTTGACGTCTAGTCACATGGCGCCTTCGACTACTGCCCCCGATGACCAGCCCGGACAACATGATCCGTCCAACCATCCCACCGCAACGTAGGTGGCCGCTCCTGTGGCTGCTCACTCGGACTGGTGGGATGGTCAACTTCACAGGTTGACCCGACCCGCGAGAGCGGAAATGGAGGCGGCCTCGCGTTTATAATACACCACTCTGTGCAATATCACATATTTGATCCTGGCATCGACCGCAGGGACAATGTCTTAGAACGTCAAGGCCTATCTGTCCGGTCAGGCGATGCAAACCTAGAAATCATCAACATCTACATCCCCCCTGCCACCTGTTGCCCCGGTGGATACCGCCCTAATATCAGAGCCTTACTCACTGGAAACAATCGCATTATTTTAGGCGACTTCAATGCCCATCATGATCTATGGCATTCAAATTTGCGGGCGGACAGTAGGGGCGAGATGTTGGCGGATCAAATAGAAGAAACGACGTTCTGCACAATAAACGGAGACGCCCCCACACGTATGGTAGGAAGCTGTCACAGTTCGCCAGATATCTCAATCGTGAGCGCAGAACTCGTAAACTGCGTCAACTGGCAGCCGATGGTATCATTGGCATCCGACCACCTGCCTATACTTGTTTCGCTCGAGCGTACCGCCGACTTCATCGTCACCGAAAAACGCACTTTCATAAACTTTAAAAAAGGAAAGTGGGAAGAATATAAATCCTTTACAGACAACCTCTTTGCTGCCCTCCCTATCGCGACTGATGCCCGCCAACGGGAGCGTGCCTTCCGCAAGGTCATTGAATCCGCCTCGCCACGTTTCATTCCCGCCGGGAGAATTCCCGAAATCCGGCCCCACTTCCCGGCGGAGGCCGCAAACTTAGCGAGAGAACGTGACCTTATAAGGCAGCTTGATCCAGGCGACCCCCAAATAAGGGATATAAACCAACGCATCAGATTGCTTGTGGATGAACACAAGCGAGCGAAATGGGAGGAGCACCTAAGAGGTTGTAACCTCTCTACCGGTGTGGGTAAACTTTGGTCCACCGTAAAGTCCCTATCGAATCCGACTAAGCACAAAGACCATTCCATCGCCTTTGGCGACAAAGTGCTGTCGGATGCGAAAAAATGCGCGAGCGCTTTCTGCCGACAATATATAATGCATTCTACGGTCGACAAAGATAGACGGAGGGCCAACAGACACGCACATAAACACAAATTCAGCGCGTCACCAATCACCATCACCGCTAAAGAGGTTGAGGACGCCATTGGTCGCGCTAAACCATCCAAAGCAGTGGGCCCAGATGGCATAGCCATGCCGATGCTTAAAAGCCTAGGGAAAGAGGGTTTCAAATATTTAGCGCAGGTCTTCAACCTGTCTCTTTCCACCTTTGTCATACCCGAGAAATGGAGAATGGCCAAGGTGGTCCCGCTACTAAAGCCTGGTAAACCAGCTAACATAGGAGAGTCGTATCGTCCAATATCTCTCCTATCGCCAGTAGCAAAGACGCTCGAAGCCATTTTGCTCCCTTATTTCCAAGCAAATTTGCAACTAGCCTCCCATCAGCATGGCTTCAGAAAACTCCATAGCACTACCTCCGCGCTAAATGCCATTAGCACCCAGATAAATTGCGGTTTAAATCAAAACCCCCACCATAGAACAGTACTCGTAGCGCTAGACCTATCCAAAGCTTTTGATACGGTCAACCATGGCTCGTTACTGCAAGACCTGGAAGGTTCTACCCTTCCCCCATGTCTTAAAAGGTGGACCGCAAATTATCTGGGTGGTCGGCAGGCATCGGTGCTATTTAGAAACGAAACATCAAAGCCAAGGAGAATTAAACAAGGGGTGCCACAGGGTGGTGTCCTATCCCCACTTTTGTTTAATTTCTACATATCTAAGCTACCTTCACCACCGGAAGGAGTCACAATCGTTTCCTACGCCGATGACTGCACAGTAATGGCCACAGGCCCAGGCCCACAGATCGATGAGCTATGCAATAAAATAAACGGCTACCTCCCTGATCTCTCCAGTTTTTTCGCCTCGCGAAACCTGGCATTATCACCGACTAAATCTTCCGCGACCTTATTTACAACATGGACGTCCCAAATGTCGACCATTTTGAACATCCACGTCGATGGTTCTACGCTACCGACTGTCCTACACCCCAAAATCTTGGGTGTGACGTTTGATCAGGATCTACATTTTGGTGAGCACGCAGCCGCAATTGTTCCGAGAATTCAGAGCCGTAACAAAATCCTCAAATCCCTTGCTGGCAGTACCTGGGGAAAAGATAAAGAAACGCTCATGACTACATACAAAGCAATTAGCCAGCCGATTACGTGCTACGCGTCACCCATATGGTCGCCAAGCCTAAAAATTACCCACTGGAAGAAGCTACAGGCCTGCCAAAATACTGCTCTCAGAATTGGCACGGGCTGTCTTCTTATGTCCCCAGAACACCATCTACATAATGAGGCGAGAATACTCCCCATCAGGGAAAGAAACGAGATGCTGACCAAACAGTTCCTGTTGAATACCCAGAAACCTGGGCATCCCAACAGACATCTGATTGACGAGCCAGCACCGCCTAGGGGCTTAAGGAGTCATCTCCGTAAGCATTTTGAGGAAATACGGCATCTGAGAACACAGCCGTATGAAGCGAAAAAACACAAGCAGGTCCTTGGTGAACTCCACAAACAGGCGTCGGACCTTTATGCCGGGAATTGCCCGGTGAACCCAGTACTCAAAGTAAAGTATCCAAAACTTGCGGAAGAGGAACGCATACTCCCCAGGGAAACGCGTGTCACTCTGGCTCAACTTCGTTCTGGATACTGTAACAGGTTAAACTCTTACATATCCAGAATCAACCCCGACATACAAAATGTATGCCCCGCTTGCAATGTGTCCCCACATGACACCAACCATCTCTTTAATTGTAAAGTGGAACCAACGCCTCTAACACCCCTTTCCCTATGGTCCACCCCTGTTGAAACAGCAAGTTTCCTTGGACTCCCGGTAGAGGATATTGACGACAGTTTGTGATCGGTCGCGTCTGTTAGGTGGGGCGAAGCACTGTTACAACAACAACAACAACAACTGACCCTCGCGGCCAGCGCCTCAGGTGCCACGTTGGGCGCCATCTGTTATGGCGCCCTCAGCAACTGTCAACGATGATCACTCCGGACAACTTGATCCATCTAACCATCCCACCGCAACGCAGGTGGCTGCTCACCTCGGACTGGTGGGATGGTCAACTTCACAAGTTGACCCAGAATGACCAGCGCGACAGCGCCTCGGGCACCAAATCTCGTTGGGCGCCATCTGTTATGGCGCCCTCAGCAACTGTCAACGATGATCACTCAGGACAACTTGATCCATCTAACCATCCCACCGCAACGCAGGTGGCTGCTCCTGCGGCTGCTCACCTCGGACTGGTGAGATGGTCAACTTCACAAGTTGACCCGGAATGACCAGCGCGACAGCGCCTCGGGCACCAAATCCCGTTGGGCGCCATCTGTTATGGTATCGCATTTTCGATGGAAGCAGTAAGGAAGGCGGTCGGCATGATGTGGTGGTGCACAGTGGCTAGTCATTTTCGGCTGGGGCGGGTCCTTGCCAACCTTACTGTTCCTGCGCCATAAACAGAAAAAGTTCCCATCATGCCTATTCAAAACTCAACTGTCAAAAAGCGCAGAGATGACTCAAAATGCTTATAAATTCAAAAGAAACGACATCCGGCAGAACCGGATGCCACGGATAGACCGTTCAACATTTAAAATTTAAATTCAAATTCAAAAAAAAACTGACGCAAAAAAAACTAACGCTGAAAATCAAAAAGAACTGCTGAAAACTAGAATAGCAAAAAAAAAGCTGAAAATTAAAATGAAAACAGAAAAGGGCCGAATATACATAGGGGGCGCCGCGGGCGGTGTTGCGACGCCCGGTGCTTTTGTCTCACCCTCAAAAACCATGGCTACCGACGCACCTGAATTTCGGTGGCCCCTTACCTGTTTTACCTAAGTCCCTTCTAAAAGAACGTAGACGCCAGCATTCCCATTCTAATTACAAGTTTATTCAGATATCATTATTACTAAAGTATGTATGCTATGAAAGAAATAATTAAAGCTATACCTATATTTATGTCACCTCCTTTTTTTTGACAGGGGTTATAAGCACTTGGTGCACAAAAAATTGTAAATAAATGTGCTTATGAATAGTAGATAGATTACATACAAAGTAGAAATTTGGTTAAATGCCCTTTCTCTTTTCATTCACAAACCTATCTTAGGGCTGTACAGTTTGGATACAACTTCCGATAATTGGGGCCCCCTTACAAAATTAATATGTTGTTGTAGTAGACTTATTTTGAGTTTAACAAAACATCAATTCGGTATAATACATAGTATAATGACACTAATATGTACTATGTACTAGGAAAATTGTTATAAACGCAACTAAGACTAAATTTGGGGTAAATCATACTCCTCGAAGAAATTGTTTCACATGTTCAAGTAAAACGTGAACTTTTAAATTCACAGAAAAATTAACGAAATCATTTACATGTTCAAGTAAAACGTGAACTTTTAGATTCATAGAAAAATTAACGAAATCATTTACCTGTTCAGGTAGAACGTAAACTTTTAAATTTATGGTAAAATTAACGAAATCGTTTTACATGTTCAGGTAAAACGTGAACTTTTAAATTTATAGTGAAATTAATGAAATCGTTTTACTTGTTCAGGTGAAACGTAAACTGTTTTGCATGTACCAGTCAATGCTGGTATTGTTTTGTGTTTATTTCAACTCAGTCAAAAAAAACAAAATTAAAATAATAAAATGAAAGAACAAAGAAAATAATTCAGATTTGAAAGGTTTCATGTATGTATATAATAATATTACTTTAATATGTATAAATTTATTTTTGACATATATTCATGTAGAATGGAGCAATTTAACTTCCACTGCAAATTTTATGATTTGTAAGTTAAACTCGACAATGCATTCACTTCTTGAGTTGAGGTTGATAATGAAAAAAACAATAAAGTAGATGCCATATTAATTATTCACAATTTACACGGGCATGCTGCAGTTAGTAAGATGGCAGTAAGCAATAAAAATTTGCATGTACTGTAACTTACATTATCACTAAATTTAACAGTTTACTGATAAAGATTATAGAAATATATATTTTCTTTTGTTGATAATGTAAGTTAATTTGCATTACTCGTTATTTGCGTCCCTTAATATAAATTTAATGCGTTTAACTGATAATGCAATTGAACTTGAATTACCATTAAAACTTTATTCCTTACAGAAATATCAATACCTTTTGCTCATTCCAAAAACATATCCGCAACAATTGCATTAATTAAAAAGTAATAGTAACATTTTACTGTAACGCAAAGCAACTTTTAATACCTGAAACCTTTTTTTTTTGTTTCACAGGCAGTACAAATTGCCTACCTATGACCATTAAGATATGTTTTTTTTTTTTTATGCTTCTAAGTTAATTAAACCTCCTTACTTCACTTTACGTTATGTCTACTTTTTTTTTGTGCATGGTATAATAAGTTAACTTTACTACAAGTGGATGCAGCTTGCTAAAGAACAAGGTTGAGGCTACACATACGTATATTTAGTTCAGTATTGGAACGAACTCACCGCTTTACCCGCTGATATTCGTTGTCGCAATTGGCTTGGCCGCAGGCCTATGTTCGCTGCCCTGTGGTTGTCATTGTAGCTGGTATATTGTAGCCCGTATGGTCGTAGCTGATAAAGATGCGGCTAGTATTGTTGTAGCCGTTATGGTCGTAGCTGATAAAGATGCGGCTAGTATTGTTGTCGGTGGTACCGCCTGTTGTAGGTGTTAACATTAGTGGCCGCAGGCCTATGCTCGCGGCCCCGCTGTGTGCGTTGCAGCTGGTGGTGGCGGTACGTCTGGTGGTTGTTGCGCTCGTGGTTGGCGGTAATGGAAGGGTTGGGGGAGGTACTACTGATGGTGATGCCCGTGATAATAGTAGGCGCCGTTGGTGGTGGTGGGCGCTTTGGGTCGAGGTAACAGAGTGAACCGGGTGGCGATAAAGCTTCGCGCTACCCTGTACGAGCCGGATGACTTGGCTCTTTGACGTTGATTGTATTACGCGGCAGCGTACTGCTGGCCCTGGAGGCGGAGGTGGTGTCGCACGCTTTTCCGCAGGTGGTAGTGTTCTTCGTAAACGTAGAGGTTTATCTCACTAAGTGTGACTGCGAACGCCGACCTACTTCAACTGGCCCTTGTGTCCATACAACACAACCGGTGCAGAGTTTATTACCACCCAAAATAGACGCGTAGAAACGAGATTTGTCGGAAAGAACGGTTTCGGTGCTTTGCGCTATCGACTCTTTCCTAGTTTCTGGACAATTACCAGCGTATGTGCACAGCCGGCGAGGATGTTTTGTGATCACCAAATTTTTTCACCCTTCCACTTTTTTATCTTGCCGGAAACTCGTGGCTTTTTTCGCTAGTGGTCGCCAGTCTTTTTTTTCCTTGTTTTTCGATACTTTTTATCGCAACTTTCGCCCCATCACTAGGTGTGTTCGCGCGAATACGCTCCCAAGTGGACCGTAACCGTAGACCGTAGCAGCAGACCCTAACATTGTTTATAAAAATGATTGTGTTCTTGATTTGGTCGGCTACAGTGATGCCGATTATGCTGGCGAAAGCGAAACAAGACGATCGACGAGTGGGTATGTTTTCATATTGGATCTGGTGTCGTAAGCTGGGCATCAGTAAGGAAAAAATGTCAAGATGGTCAATTCAACTTAGAATATATAAATCCTGAAGAGCAGATCGCGGATGTATTTACGAAAGCATTGAATAGGAATCGTTATAAATACTTGTGCAATTTGATGGCGATGACATCATAAGAGAACGTCGCCGATTTTGTTTACATCAATGAGTGGGAGTATTGGAATTATCCATTGTCGAAACAAAGATGGCAACCCTTTTATTTTCTGTATTCTATTTTCAAAAATGTCCCATACACATACAACTTGTATGAGAGCAACCCAAATTGAATTTGCTGCGTGAAAGCCTAATTCGGTTTCCAATATTTGTTCTGCGTGACATTTAGATTTGACGTTTGCACACATGCTTTACATTGTAGCATCGCATGCTTATTTGGGTTAGGGCAAAAAACGCCGGTTGTTTGCGTGCGCTAAAAAAACGCAGTGCGGTTTTATTAGGTTGGCTTGTTAGTCGCCTAGGCGATTTTGATCGCTTTGTAACAAGGCACTCCAAGGACCTATTAACCCAGGCAAAGAGGATAAATATAATAAGAGCAACCAGTCTGGTATGAGTGGCAAGTAACTCGCTGAAAATCAAAAAAATTGATGCCTAATGTGTTCTAAGAGAGACACTTATAATTGTCCCGCATTTATCCATGCAGTGTAGTCAAAGAGGATAAATATAATAAGAGCCGTCACTCGTTATTTTTTAGGCATTTACTCGATGTAAACTATGAGGTAGTCGCTACTTTTGTTTTATGAGGGACATTTTTGAATTAGCTCCCATTTATCCATGTGGTGTTGTCACTTAATGCAAACGTGTTTTTTGGAAAGAGAATTAAATAATTAATTATATTTATCCTCTTTGACAAAGTAACTAGTGACGTCTCTCATTAAGGCCTCCTGCGATTTACAACGAGATTGACTGAATTTGTATATGTGTGCGTGTCGGGTATTTGACGCTTTCCCCGCGACTATCAAATAAAAAGCCATCAATCAACATTTGCATTGAGAAACCGTAGCGTTCAGACGTGAATATGTCATCGGATGATGACATTGGTGCTTTATCGGTAACCGTATCGGTATCCTTATAACAGCTGATTCGACCAACCTTATGGGAATCAATGCAATCGATTATTGGTGCCGCTAAGATCGTAACCGTATCGTAGCCAACCAATTGGTTTTTGGTTTACCGTCGTAACGATAAACAGCTGATTACGTTAGGATACGGATACAGCGATACGACATACGGCACCAATGACTCCGGCTTAAAGCTGCAGACATTGGTGCTTTATCGGTAACCGTATCGGTATCCTTATAACAGCTGATTCGACCAACCTTATGGGAATCAATGCAATCGATTATTGGTGCCGCTAAGGTCGTAACCGTATCGTAGCCAACCAATTGGTTTTTGGTTTACCGTCGTAACGATAAAAAGCTGATTACGTTAGGGATACGGATACAGCGATACGACATACGGCACCAATGACTCCGGCTTAAAGCTAGAGACATTGGTGCTTTATCGGTAACCGTATCGGTACCCTTATAACAGCTGATTCGACCAACCTTATGAGAATCAATGCAATCGATTATTGGTGCCGCTAAGGTCGTAACCGTATCGTAGCCAACCAATTGGGTTTTGGTTTACCGTCGGAACGATAAACAGCTGATTACGTTAGGGATACGGATACAGTGATACGACATACGGTACCAATGACTCCGGCTTAAAGCTGGAGACATTGGTGCTTTATCGGTCACCGTATCGGTAACCTTTTAACAGCTGATTCGACCAACCTTAAAGCCTTCCGCGATTTACAACCAGATTGACTGAGTTTTTGTATGTGTGCGTGTCGGGTATTTGACGCTTGCCCCGCGACTATCAAATAAAAAGCCATCAATCAACATTTGCATTGAGAAACCGTAGCGTTCGGACGTGAATATGCCGTCATCGGATGATGACTTTTTTTTACTTGCAACTGCAGCAGTTTTATTAAATAATAAAAAAATTAATAAAAATTTTATTAAATAATAATAAAAGCTTTACATTCCATAAAGCTGCTAAACATTGATAATTTTCAATAAATTTTAATATGAATTGCTGTTCTTCCGCGCACTTGTTCATTTTGAATGTCGACACAAACTAAATACAACACTGCGTTTTGTCAATCACACCCCGCGACTATCAAATAAGCTAGCGTCAAATGAAAAAATCAAAAATTTTTGATTTTCATCAACGTGTAGCCGACAACAAATACGTGTGTCACGAAGCCACCCGACTGCACTAACACACACAAAATTCAGTCAATCTGGTTGTAAATCGCGGAAGCCTTTTATGAGAATCAATGTAATCGATTATTGGTGCCGCTAAGGTCGTAACCGTATCGTAGCCAACCAATTGGGGTTTGGTTTACCGTCGTAACGATAAACAGCTGATTACGTTAGGGATACGGATACAGCGATACGACATACGGCACCAATGACTCCGGCTTAATCCAGGTTCAATATCATATTCAATATTTTAGCTAACTCCAGTCGTGATCATAGTGTACAAGTACAAGTGTGTTGACTTATCTGTCAAGCATTCTGACAGGCACTCGCTGGATTCGGAATGACAGCGAATTCAAAATGGATACCATTACCGAGTGCGCCGAATGATTGAAAAATTGAAAAAGTCGATACGATTGGTAGTCAAAAATGTTGTCGTTGAGACCAAAAATGCGACTCTAGACCTGAGATTTCCATCAGGTGAGCGAGGCTGTTTGTATTTTTGACGTTTATCGGTTAGTGAACACACTTGGTATAGGTACACTATGGTCGTGATAGCCGACTGTTGGTGTTCTAGGAATGTGCGTTGATCGACTACATTCGTCATTTCATAGAACAAAATCGATGGATTTCTTTCATCCATTTCTAGCCAAAAAATCAAAATGAAAATTGAATAAAAATGGCCGATCCTGATTCAGATGACCAAGATTGGTTTGATAAAGATGAAAATGAAATATTACAAAACTTTCGAGCAAAAGAAAGTAACACTGAAACTGAAAACGAGAACCATGCAGTTGAGTATATTCATGGACCATCGGCAGCAGGTGGGTACTTACAATGTACAGTGTATCGCACTGTTATTGAGCCCAAAATGTGTAAGTGTACATGTCGGACAAATTAAGGCAACCATAATGCAACTTAACACAACGTTCTTCAAGGGAAACATATTCATTTTTTTTGTGGAAAACGTGGTCACTGCAGCGTTTTTCATGGTATGCCATACGCCACTTTAACTATTACCCAAATTATAATTTTCTCCGATAGATAGACAATAGTCGTAGAGCAAAGGTCTGCCACAGTGAGGTAAAGCCTTGTTGTTGTTGTTGTAGCGTTTATGGTCCTTTGCCGGATGCAGACCAGGCATGCTTAACGAACGAAACGATATCATTTCGTTACGATAATCAACGTTAATAAACGAAACGAAGTCACGTTAACGTTAATTTGACGATCTTAACGTTAATAAACGAAACGAAGTGACTTCGTTTCGTTTATTAACGTTGATTATCGTAACGAAATGATATCGTTTCGTTCGTTAAGCATGCCTGATGCAGACACAACCCCTTGAATCTTGTATTTTAGTCGCCTCTTACGACAGGCATACCTACCGCGGATATATTCTGACCTCCTAACGCGCTAGGGGAGATTGCGTTCCCTCACTCGCATTGGAAAAAATTCTCTTTGATAAAAATTATATGGGTACCATGGCATAATGATGCTCCTAGCAACTGTTTTGGTTATTATTTTGAACCGAGAAGTCATTTTCATAAAACGTATATAAAAAGGTAATAGTCTAGAACAGGGGTCGCCTGCTAATACGCGTCCAAAAATATCGAGCGAGGTGCCAAAAGACGCGTATTTAAAATTGCCAACTCAGGACAGAGATAACATTTTTCTTTTCCGCCGTCTGATTATTGTTGTCGAGGTCATTACGCGTCGTTTGACACCTCTCGATATTTTTAAATGTTTAAAAAACTTCCAATTATAAGACCTTCATAAACCTATTTTTTTATGTACAATAGGCATTATTTAATCATTGAATCATAAACAAGAGGGTTGAAATTTAGTTCGCTTTTATACTCGGCTCATGAAGTTCTTTACTATCCTTGCATTACAGATGAATATCTTCAGCATAAAAGACTTACAGCAGCTAACAAAGTTGACCATGCCAAACGGCTTACAACAGAAGTACTGCGTAAAGTAAAAAATATGAGCTCATTGGACCTTTTTCTATTTGTTACAACATGTGAATCTAATTTCTTTGTTAATCAAATAAGGGCAAGTGATGGATTGGAGAGAATTTTATTGTATCTTCGTATATGGTCTCGTCTATTTGAACTGGAGCTACATGGTTTCCAAAAGGAATTTTTGGAGAATTTCTCACAAAATGAAGACTTCTTAGAACAAATACGGGCTGTGGCTGTAAAACTATTTCGAAAAAGCTTTAAAAGATTGTGGAAGAGTGAGGAAGATATCGACCAAATTTTAATTGATATAAAATCCCTTATTTTACGCTTACACAGAGCACAGCTCTTAACATATAAGGCATTGGATGTAATGACGGATATACGAAAATATATAAAAGATAGTGATTATCCGGATATTGTAAACCGCAATTCATGTAAACACTTAGTAGTTGAATTAGATGCAGTATTGAATGGTAGCAAAGCGCAACTTAGCGAAAAACTTGATGTGAGTATATACTATGCAGTTAGTATGTATCATTACCTTTATTTATAAAGGTCATAACAAAAAGTTTAAAATTTTTCTGTATAATAAAAAGTGGCCTAACTCCAATGTTTTGGTACTAAAAGTACTGGTGGTGTATTTCAATACATCATACAAGACAAAAAAATGCAGTTATGCAGTTTAGAGGAAAGTGTTGGGGATTTGGTGCATTAAGGAAATTATATGTATGTAACATTTGTAAATGACTATATTGTGGATCTACAGATTAACGGGCATCATCTATTGCTTTCTTTGTCGCCTTGATAAATATCGCTTCTATTTGTTCTTCCACATTTTATTTCATGTGAATGTCCTTTTTATAGATGCCTTTTGAAAATTTCTGGTATGTGTTGTTGTTGTTGTTGTAGCAATGCTCGCCCCACCCAATAGGCGCGACCGATCACAAATTGTCATCAATATCCTCTAACGGGAGTCCAAGGAAACTTGCCGTTTCAACAGGGGTGGACCATAAGGAAAGGGGTGTTAGAGGCGTTGGTTCCACATTACAATTAAAGAGATGGTTGGTGTCATGTGGGGACACATTGCAAGCAGGGCATACATTTTGTATGTCGGGGTTGATTCTGGATAGGTAAGAGTTTAACCTGTTACAGTATCCAGAACGAAGTTGAGCAAGAGTGACACGCGTTTCCCTGGGGAGTATGCGTTCCTCTTCTGCGAGTTCTGGATATTTTTCTTCAAGTACTGGATTCACCGGGCAATTCCCGACATAAAGGTCCGACGCCTGTCTATGGAGTTCACCAAGGACCTGCTTGTGTTTTTCCGTTTCATACGGCTGGGTTCTCAGGTGCCGTATTTCCTCAAAATGCTTACGGAGATGACTCTTTAGGCCCCTAGGCGGTGCTGGTTCGTCAATCAGATGTCTGTTGGGATGCCCAGGTTTCTGGGTATTCAACAGAAACTGTTTAGTCAGCATCTCATTTCTCTCCCTGATGGGGAGTATTCTCGCCTCATTATGCAGATGGTGTTCTGGGGACATAAGAAGACAGCCCGTGGCGATTCTGAGAGCAGTATTTTGGCAGGCCTGTAGTTTCTTCCAGTGGGTGGTTTTTAGGCTTGGCGACCATATGGGTGACGCGTAGCACGTAATCGGCTGGCTAATTGCTTTGTATGTGGTCAAGAGCGTTTCTTTATCTTTTCCCCAGGTACTGCCAGCAAGGGATTTGAGGATTTTATTACGGCTCTGAATTCTTGGAACAATTGCGGTTGCGTGCGCACCAAAATGTAGATCCTGATCAAACGTCACACCCAAGATTTTGGGGTGTAGGACAGTCGGTAGCGTAGTGCCATCGACGTGGATGTTCAATATGGTCGACATTTGGGGCGTCCATGTTGTAAATAAGGTCGCGGAAGATTTAGTCGGTGACAATGCCAGGTTTCGCGAGGCGAAAAAACTGGAGAGATCAGGGAGATACCCGTTTATTTTATTGCATAGCTCATCGATCTTTGGGCCTGGGCCTGTGGCCATTATTGTGCAGTCATCGGCGTAGGAAACGATTGTGACTCCTTCCGGTGGTGAAGGTAGCTTAGATATGTAGAAATTAAACAAAAGCGGGGATAGGACACCACCCTGTGGCACCCCTTGTTTAATTCTCCTTTGTTTTGATGTTTCGTTTCTGAATTGCACCGATGCCTGCCGACCACCCAGATAATTTGCGGTCCACCTTTTAAGACATGGGGGAAGGGTGGACCCTTCCAGGTCTTGCAGTAACGAGCCATGGTTGACCGTATCAAAAGCTTTTGATAGGTCTAACGCTACGAGTACTGTTCTATGGTGGGGATATTGATTCAAACCGCAATTTATCTGGGTGCTAATGACATTTAGCGCGGAGGTAGTGCTATGGAGTTTTCTGAAGCCATGCTGATGAGGGGCTAGCTGCAAATGTGCTTGGAAATAAGGGAGCAAAATGGCTTCAAGCGTCTTTGCCACTGGCGATAGGAGAGATATCGGACGATATGACTCACCTACGTTAGCTGGTTTCCCAGGCTTTAGTAGCGGGACCACCTTGGCCATTTTCCATTTCTCGGGTATGACAAAGGTGGAAAGAGACAGGTTGAAGACATGCGCTAAGTATTTGAAACCCTCTTTCCCTAGGTTTTTAAGCATCGGCATGGCTATGCCGTCTGGGCCCACTGCTTTGGATGGTTTAGCGCGACCAATGGCGTCCTCAACCTCTCTAGCGGTGATGGTAATTGGTGACGCGCTGAGTTTGTGTTTATGTGCGTGTCTATTGGCTCTCCGTCTATCTTTGTCGACCGTAGGATGCATTATATATTGTCGGCAGAAAGCGCTCGCGCATTTTTTCGCATCCGACAGCACCTTATCGCCAAAGGCGATGGAAACTTTGTCTTTGTGCTTAGTCGGATTCGATAGGGACTTTACGGTGGACCAAAGTTTACCTACACCGGTAGAGAGGTTACAACCTCTTAGGTGCTCTTCCCATTTCGCCCGCTTGTGTTCGTCCACAAGCAATCTGATGCGTTGGTTTATATCCCTTATTTGGGGGGTCGCCTGGATCAAGCTGTCTTATAAGGTCGCGTTCCCTCGCTAAGCTCGCGGCCTCCGCCGGGAAGTGGGGCCGGATTTCGGGAATTCTCCCGGCGGGAATGAAATGTGCCGAGGCGGATTCAATGACCTTACGGAAGGCACGCTCCCCTTGGCGGGCATCAGTCGGGATAGGGAGGGCAGCAAAGCTGCTGTCTGTTGCAGATTTATATTCTTCCCACTTTCCTTTTTTGAAGTTTATGAAAGTGCGTTTTTCGGTGACGATGAAGTCGGCAGTACGCTCGAACGAAATAAGTATGGGCAGGTGGTCGGATGCCAATGTTACCATCGGCTGCCAGTTGACGCAGTTTACGAGTTCTGCGCTCACGATTGAGATATCTGGCGAGCTATGACAGCTTCCTACCATACGTGTGGGGGCGTCTCCGTTTATTGTGCAGAACGTCGTTTCGTCTATTTGATCCGCCAACATCTCACCCCTACTGTCCGCCCGCAAGTTTGAATGCCATAGGTCGTGATGGGCATTGAAATCGCCTAAGATAATGCGATTGTTGCCAGTGAGTAAGGCCTCGATATTAGGGCGGTATCCACTGGGGCAACAGGTGACAGGAGGGATGTAGATGTTGATGATTTCTAGATTTGCATCGCCTGACCGGACAGATAGGCCTTGACGTTCTAAGACATTGTCACTGCGGTCGATGCCAGGATCAAATATATGATATTGCACAGAGTGGTGTATAATAAACGCGAGGCCGCCTCCATTTCCGCTCTCGCGGTCTTTCCTGTGGACATTATAACCAGAGCAGGTCTGCAATGCAGATCTTGCTGTGAGTTTAGTCTCTTGAAGCGCAGCAATGCGGATGTTGTGCCGCTTCATGAAATCGACTATCTCCGTAATCTTCCCAGTTAGTCCATTACAGTTGAACTGCAGAATTCTGAAGTGCATGAGGGGTGACGCCGCCACTCTAGGGGTAAGTGAGGGGTGACTACGCCTAGGTTGTGGAAGGCCAGGACGCAATTGCTGTTGTGGCCTTGGGACTGGGCGCCCTTGGGCAAGCATTGGGGTACCCGGATGATTTGGGTTTGCGACCTGGCAACATGGCGCGATGAAACCCGTCGGGGGGTTGCCGTCGCGGAGAGCAGAACATCTAGGAAAGTGGCACCACCCAAGGCAGGAGCTGCATTGAGCGGATGTCGCAAACCTATATATTCTGTGCTGGCAGACGGTGCAAACGGAGGCAGGGACTAAGAGTCTGTTTCCCTGACCTGCACGATTGCTGCCAGAAAAGAGGGGGGGAGAAGAACACGGGGGCAGGGGCTGATGCTCAGCATTGCTACCAGCTCTACTACGAAGGTAGTAGTCATGAGTGGTATCAGCTGTTTGAGTTGTTGGCGCCGTGGGGCGCGAGCAGCAGCGGGTACTTGTTGTGGCTTGCTGAGCAGCGAAGCTGCTGGAAGGTAGTGGGGATACGCTTAGGCGTAGACTACGGGACGCCCTTGGGCGTGAGCAGCAAGGAGCCACAAAAGATTTATAAAAGTTACGTGGACGTCGGGTTTTGGGATCAAGCCCAGAACAACCTGTCCGATGCAACCATCCCTTGCACGAGACACACTGAACAGAGTATGACCGTCCTAAAAAGATTCTTTTCTGGCAAATGCAGCAAAACCATTTCTCATGACCGGGGTCAGGAGACGGACCCGGATTGGGTTCGATACCTTCCCGGAGTAAGAGAATATGTAGCAGTCCTGCTGCAAGGAGCTGCTGGGAGGATGACAATTTGTGGGACGGACGAAACAAATTAAATGGGGTCACACTGAAATGACAGTCCTTGGTCGGGAAAAATCCCGAGTCGCTCCGGTACATAGAACCGACTGCCTTGGGAAGCGTATGTGTTGTTTATTTTCAATTGAACTATACAAATTAATAACTTTTTTCTTGGTAGATATTGAAACAAATCAAATTTTTGAAGAGCTAGATCCACAAGCAGAGAGGTGATTTCTGCGCTTTTTGAAGTTAGATGATGACTTTCAGAGCTTGAAATTAGACCCCTCTTTATAAATTTTTTGTTGGCTTATTGATTTTAAAAATTTTTTTATGTACCGCAAACATTGGGTTTTGATGATAGAAACTGGACACTTATTAATATAATTTATTTATATTTTGGATTTGGAAAGTTTAAAAAGTAAGAATGTTAAGTAGGGCTGCTTTCCTATCATATTTTAATTGAGGAGTTGCGTGCAAAAATGATATTTGAAAATTGCACTGCATGGGAGTGTACCTTATTTTTTTAAACAAAGCGAAAAACTTGCACAGTGCTTAAAATTTTGCGATGTCATGAAGTCAGTTTGGTGTGGGTATAAAACTGGACCTATTCATATATTGTTTATGTAACTGAGGACAAAAGAGGCAAAGACGAAAAAAAAAAATTTAATAAATTACACACCCACCTATAAAAAAATGGTAATGTTAATGCAAAACTTGTTTGCAAATGTATTTCGCTGCGCCGAATACGATATCAGAATTGTCCATTACATAAAAAAAATGCGAAATCGCCAGTGATTTCTGTTCGATCAATTTTTTCCGCGGCTCAAAATACATTTGAATACATTACTGTACTTTTTTGTATATTTGTGTAATTTGTTGCTTTAAGTGATTTCGAGGATTGCTTTTTGGTCCCTTATAATATCTGTTGCAAAAGATGGAAAGCATCATGATGAAGTGAATATCCACGTGTTCTCATCCCGTTGACGTTTTCCCTTATTCTAACAAGTTCAGCATGCGTTTTTTAGAGGGCTTTATATAATACAAAAGTGTTGGTAGAAGTTACACCAAAACACTTTGGAGTTCGAGGAGGGACAAGCATACATGGCACGGAGTCGAGTAAAGTCTTTGGAAGGATTATGTATTGAGGACTTAGATTGTAAAAAATTGTCAGGAAAGGGTCCTTGTAATACCCCAGCGGGTTAGGGGATCAGAATATACCCGCGATAGGTGTGCCTGTCGTAACAGGCGACTAAAATACCAGATTCAAGGGGCTGTGTAGCGCAACCCTTCAGGTTGCCAGCGCAATATATAGCTTCTCCAAACCCAATTGTCAACCTCACCTATCCGCGGCGAATCCTGTTTCACTAACAGACGAGGCTCTGGCGACCCCAAGCTCCTCATGGAACTTGGGGGTGGGGAGGGAGGGAATGGCCTGAAGGTTTAATGTGGCCACATAAATCGTTCCCGAGATGGTCGGGCTAGCACCTTATTGGAGCTGTGGTACCGGAGCGTACCGGATCTGTATCCGGCAAAGGACCATCACATCGATAACACTCCCCAAAGCCTTCGGGGAGCAACCTTATCGCTACAAAAACAACAACAACAACAACATTCCTTGTAATAATGAGTCACTAAATGAACTAAATAGAATGAGAAATAATAGGCACCCAGCGGGTAAGAGGGTTAGAATATACCCGCGGTAGGTATGTATGGCTGTCGTAAGAGGCGAATAAAATACCAAATAGATTCAAGGGGTTGTGTAGCGCAACCCTTTCAGGTTGCCAGCGCAATATATAGCTTCTCTAAACTCAATTGTCAACCTCACCTATCCGTGGCGAATCCTGTTACATTAACAACCGAGGCTCTGGCGACCCCGAACTCCTCATGGATCTAGGTGGTGGGAGGGCGGTATGACCTAGAAGGTCGCATTTGGTCATAACAAATCGTTCCCGAGATGGTCGGGCTTGGTACCGGGACGTACCGGATCGGCATCCGGCGAAGGACCATCAACATCGATAACACTCCCCAAGACTTTCGGGAGTGTTCTTATCGCTATAACAACAACAACAGCAGAAATAATAGGCAATAAACCGTTTAACTTAGGTAGGTCCTAGGTACTAGTCATCACATTCCTCACCAATCTAGGGCGTTGATCAGACAAAAAAATAAAAGAATTGGGCACGTGAAATTTTTAAAAATGTGAGGCGTAGCATAACCTGATTAAGCTTGAGTTGGTCTTACTTATACGTATGTAAAAATATATAATTTGTAAAGATATGAGCGATTGACTACCAATAGAAATTTGACGCGACCAACGCTTTTATTTAATTGTCTGATCAACGCCCAATATTGATGAGGCGTGTGATGACTGGTAGCTAGGACCTACATAACTATTTTCTATCAGCCCAATTCTAAACGAAAATTCCGTGCGAGTTTTCTCCCTTCTCCCATTCCTCGTATTCTAAGTAAAAATTCCTTGTGAGTTTTTTCACTTCTCCCTTTCCTCCTATTCTGAACAATGTTCGAAAAAGCGGAAACCGGTTATGGGAGAAAAGTAGGTATTATGAATGTGAGGGAGAGGGAGATTTCTCTACCATTTCATAGGAGTTTTTTCACTAGTTAAATTAAAGGGAATGCATCAAAATAGTTAAAAGAAATTGGTTATTTTAAGAAAGAACACTTATTTGTACAAATTTGTGCTAAAAGATGTATTTATATTCTACCACAATATTCTCACTGTTAATACAACAACAACTACAACCACAATATTCTTTATTTTAAGTCGAAAAGTATATCATAAGCAACGGTAGAGCTCTTGGTATACAAATTTGATGCAGCCATCCAGAAATTGCGCAAGGATTTTTTAATAAGGCTTAAATAGATTTTGGCATATGATGAAGGATGAATTCAACTCAACTTGGCCGCCAGAAAATTGCTTTGCTGAATGAAAGCAGATTTGTGTTATGCGGCCGTCTTCTTCTTATGTTCCGCTGTTGATGTTGCTGTGGCACCAATTCATTACTCATTTCAGTGAATACCACATGAAATGCTATAAATACTGTGCATTGTTTATATTTTATTTCTTAATTTCCAACAAATTTGCAACAATAATTAAACTTTTCAATTTTTTAAACAAAAGAAGAAATGTGCAACGAAATTTTAATTGACAAAACAGCTGAAAATTCGAAATTCCTATTCCCCAATTATTGTTCTCCCTAGGAGAACGGAATTGGAGGAATTTTTCCGCGGGAATAAAAAAATCCGCGAGAACAAAATTCCGCGAGAATATTTAGAATTGGTCTGCATGAGTTTCAGGTCTAAGTATAATAAGAATCAGGTAAAATAACATTTGCAATAAATATTGAAAGTTCTATAACTTCTTTGTTTATTATTTTAGTAATATGGTTTAAAAGCAACATTTTATTGAATTTTTAAGTACTTTCGTTTGGTAAGGAAAAAAGGATACTTTAGGATACTTGGTTAGCTGACCTAATCATGTGAACACGACTTCACAACTTAAAAGGACATTAAACGGAAATGTGAAGCTTCTCAAGGCCAAAATAATGACACATCAATTTTAAAAATCGGACGTCAAATAACCAAGTTACAACAAAAAACCTTTTCGGCTGTATTTCGAAGGATCAAAAAAAAAAAAAAAATTTTCCGAAACCCTCTGAACATAATCTTTAAATTTAGGGGCGGACATTAGCAACTTTTTTTTTTCGACCCAGTTTAATGTACATTTTTCAAGGGTTGAAGAAATATTGGGGAATCATCATTTATGTATTTGCATCACAATAATAAATTTCGATTAATTCCTACATTTTAAGCCGATTAATCAGCAACGTTGTCTTAAAAAGTGATATCGATCACACAATTTTATAAATTTTACAATTAATTTTCTTGCAGGTATATCCATCGCTTGATGAGCTTATTACATGTCTTAGCTTGACTTCCAAAGCAGCTAATAGCTTCCAAAATATCAAAATAACTGATGATGATAATACAAAATATATTGAAAAACAGAAAAAAATTCTACGCGATGATTTTATAATGCCATTGCGTGACGCTCTTTCGAAAATTAAAGAATCTCAGTCTGCGTTTTCATTTGAAAATGTTCCACAATTGTACGAGAACGTAGGCATAGTGGTTAACAAAGATTTTATTAATGCCAAACGTCATGAAATGCTTTTCATAGATATGTTTCGCCATTCTACCAGTTACGATAAAAAATCGAGACAAAAACTGAAAGACAATATAAAGGAAATAAAAACGGGATCATTACTTGTTTTGTCAACAGCAAAAAACTTTGAAAATCTTGTTTTGGCTACGGTTACTTATACTGACGTGGAACTACGTTATAAAGGATGTGTAGGTTTAAATTTGCCATTCATTTACATAAACTTTTAATCAAACCTAATTAATGTCTTCTTAAAGATTGGTATTCAAATTGTACGCCAACATAATATTGGATGTGTGTATGACAAGAAATTTTACATGTTTGAATCACCAGCCTTTTTTGAAGCATATAATAATGTATTCAACTATTTTTACACTTATGGTGACGGAGAGCTGCCTATGAAACGCTATATAGTAGATGGTGAGGTAAATCTGATTCGATATTAATTATATAGTTATTGGTAATATACATACATAAGTATAATATTCTAATGGGTGTTTCCCACAAAACGTCGACAAAGAGCGAAAAGGTAAATCCATCCATATAAATAACACTGTGCAACAGCCGACTGGGTATTGGACCAAACTCACTTTTTTGTAGACATTGAGGCTTATGTACACCGTTTCCAGTTCGAGTTCAGAAATTTACAATTCAAGTTCAGAAAATTGCAATTCAAGTTCAGAAATTTACAATTCAAGTTCAGATTTTCCAACTCAAGTTCAGAAAATTATAACTAAATTTCAGAAATTCCAATTTAAATTAAGAAAACTACAATTGAAGTTCAGAAAATTACAATTCAAGTTCAGAAAATTACATATCCAGTTCAGAAAATTGCAGTTCGAATTCAGAAATTTATAAGTAGGGTGTTAATTTTCAAAAGTTATTTTAATTAATTAGTTTTATACTTATATGTTACTTGCGGAAGTGTTGATGCTTCGTTAACCATGTTGCCAAAATGGTGGCTTGGGTATAGTGTACCCCAAGTTTTCTTCAAGGTGTGTACATCCCGAACCTTGAACTCAAATGGAGGATAATTCTTTCCAACAAGTGCATCATGACGCTACGGTGAAGAAAGTACTTCAGTCGAAACAGCAGTTTGGAAGCAGTGGAAGGGAGAGACCTCCACAGAGTTGCGAAGGTGGAGGAAGACTTGACCTCTTACGGTGCCTCAATCGCCGTCAGTTACCGCGAAACTGCCAAAATCGCGATTAAGTGCCAATTCCAGATGAATGATGATGATGGCGGATAACTTGAGATATTTTGACATATGGCGCCAAGATCTATGCAGACAGTACATATACGTTACTTCCGGGAGTGTGGACGCTCCGTTGACTTAAGTGGTCATATCTTCGTCATCACTGCTGTCATACTCAGTGCAGATCAATGGTTGTGACTCTAAGAATATAGCTGGATGGCATTGCAATTGCTCCTTGGGAGAGTGTTTTTTTCTTCGCTATCTCGCAAAATTGATTTAAACGAGTTAAGATGTCCAATGCTTCCTTAACACATTGATACCATCTTACATACATTTTTTCCATTGGATGAAAAAAAACCCACAAATTTTCTGAACTTGAATTGAAAATTCTGAACTTGAATTGTAATTTTTTGAACTTGAGTTGCAATTTTCTGAATTTAAATTGTAATTTTCTGAACTTGAATTGGACATTTCTGAATTTGAATTGGAAATTCCTGAATTTAAATTGGAATTTCTGAACTTGAATTGTAAATTTCTGAATTTAAATTAGAATTTCTGAACTTGAAGTGTAATTTTCTGAACCTGAATTGAAAATTCTGAACTTGACTTGTAAATTTCTGAACTTGAATTATAAATTTCTGAATTTAAATTGGAAATTCTGAGCTTGAATTGTAATTTTCTGAACTTAAACTGGAAAAGGTGTAGACAAAGCACTATCTCCGTTTTTCGAAGTTAACCTCCAAAAATAGATATCGGCTTTCAAAGTTCGAAATTCTACATTTCGAAATTTAATTTTTTTGTTAACGCGTTTAGCAAATTAAAAAAGTAAAAATGTGGTCGTGGTGCGACTTTTTCTTTTATTTGAATGGCTAAATTCTTTTTGTTTGAAAGTAATAGCCACTATCATGGGACTATCTGAATTTTCACCTCGTGTAACAGCTGTTATACTAAATTTCTCAAAAAAAGAATTCAACCCTTCAAATAAGCGAAAAGAGCGGACCACGACCACATTTTTATATTATTTATACCTTTATATTAAGTCGCTTTCATGTTTGTCCCCTCATTTCCATACGAATTTTTGACCCACGGAAAAGTCTTTTTCGGTAACTTCCCGTTGAGCTAGACACTTGATACTTAGAGTATAGTTCAGATATGGGAGACATTACAACGCAAGTGAAAAAAAAATCCGCTAGGTGGCGCACGGATAGAGATATACAGAAAATTTATTTTAAAATGGAAATTTTGCGATCGACTTTTAACTAACTTCTCGGTGATCCAGAGACTTGAAACTGAGCACATAGTTTGCGAGTCGATGGCGCTACAATTCGTGGCAGACGAATCGAGATAAACGAAAATCCCTGAAAATCCTTGAAAAAATGCAGGGAATCTTGCGATCGATTTTTAAGTAACTTCCCGGTGGGCTAGAGACCTGAAACTTGGGCCGTGAGTCACAACCCGGTGACAATGCCATATTTGATCAAAAAAATTTCGCTAGGTGGCGCATGGATCGATATACTAAGAAAATGAGTTTTGATTTGGGAATCTTTCAATCCATTTTTAACTAACTTCCCGGTGACCTAGAGACTTGAAACTTGGCACACAGTTCGAGGCTTGGTGACAATACAATCTACAGAAAACAAACTTCCGCTAAGTGGCGCGCTAAGTGAGATGACTACAAAAGCTTGAACATTTTTTTTAGTAACTTCCAGGTGAGCTGGAGATATGAAACTTGAGCCGTGGGTCAGAACCCGGTGACAATGCAATATTTTATCAAAAAAATTACAATTCGGGGCAGACGAATCGAGATAAACAAAAATCCCTGAAAATCCCTGAAAAAACGCAGGGAATCTTGCGATCGATTTTTAAGTAACTTCCCGGTGAGCTAGAGACTTGAAACTTGGGCCGTGAGTCACAACCCGGTGACAATGCAATATTTGATCGAAAGAATTTCGCTAGGTGGCGCATGGATCGAGATATTAAGAAAATTAGTTTTGATTTGGGAATCTTTCAATCCATTTTTAACTAACTTCCCGGCTACCTAGAAACTTGTAACTTAGCATATAGTTTGCGAGTCGAAAATCCGAAAATCCCTGAAAAAAACGCAGGGAATTTTGCGATCGATTTTTAAGTAACTTCCCGGTGAGCTAGAGACCTTGAAATTTAGCACATAGTTCGAGCCCCGGTGACAATACAATTTATAGAAAACAATGTTCCGCTGGTTGGCGTGCTAATTGAGATAACTACAGATCCCTGAAAAACGAGGAGAATCTTGCGATCGATTTTTGAGTAACTTGCCGGTGAGCTAGAGACTTGAAACTTGAGCCGTGAGTCAGAACCTGGTGACAATGCAACATTTGATCAAAAAAAAAAATAAATAAAAATTGCTAGGTGGCGCACGTGTATCGAGATGCTAAGAAAACAAATTTTAATTTTGGAATCTTTCAATCCATAGTTAACTAACTTCCCGGTTACCTACAGACTTGAAACTTGGCACTTAGTTAGAAGCCTTGTGACAATACAACTTATAGAAAACAAATTTCCGCTAAGTGACGCGCTAGTCAAGATAACTGCAAATCCTTTAAAAACGGAAGGAATCTTGCGATCGATTTTTAAGTAATTTTACGGTGAGCTACAGACCTGAAACTTGGGCCGTGAGTCAGAACCCGGTGGCAATGCATTATTTGGTAAGAAAAATTTCGCTAGGAGGTGCATGGATCGAGATATTAAGAGAATTAGTTTTGATTTGGGAATCTTTCAATCCAATTTAACTAACTTCCCGGTTACCTAGAGACTTGAAACTTGGCACTTAGTTAGAGGCCTAGTGACAATACAACTTATAGAAAACAAATTTCCGCTAAGTGGTGCGCTAGTCAAGATAACTGCAAATCCTTTAAAAACGAGGGGAATCTTGCAATCGATTTTGAAGTAACTTCGCGGTGAGCTAGAGACTTGAAACTTGGGCCGTGAGTCAGAACCCAAAATTCCAAATGTCTTTTTGTAGGCAGCACTAAAGTGAAAATAAAAATATGATAAAACAATTTTAAGGACTACCTTTATATAAATGGACCAAAAAATAGAAGGCAATTTTTCCTTTAATATAGACATAATCTTGTTGAATTTTGACTAAAAAACTTTAACAATAGCTCTTGTAAAATAATTTTGGGATTTAAAATTATAAAGGTAGAGCGCGTGCTTATATTTTAAATAATCAATTAGTTAATCCCAAGTACATGGTTTGCCTTAAACTATTATTATATATTATTGTTAAAGTTTTTCGGTCAAAATTTAACAAGATTATGTCTGTATGAAAGGAAGGAATTTGTCTACTTAAGCCTCAATCTCTACAAAAAAGTAGACTTGGTCCAATACCCAGAAAAAAAGTCGATTTTGTCGCATAGTGGAATCAATTAATATACTTAAAACAATTTTGTTGTTGTAGTTGCTTTAATCATAAACGCACTTCCGAAAGGTTTTGCGAAGCTTTATCGATCCTTTGCCGGATATCGATTCGAGACGTTCCGGTAAATACGGTTCTAGCACGACCATCTCGAGAAAACTTTGATATGATCACGTTGAAAAACGCTGATCCGACGATGCGTTACATGTGTTCGAATCCCCTTTCCGGATGGGTCTAGTCAGTTCCAGCTCGGTTCCAGGTTGGGACCAAACTAAGACCAAAAAAAATTAGTATGTTTTGTGCCCTAACTAGCAGTGTTTATCAGTATTACATAAAAACAGTTGGCGCGATATACCTCTGAGGAATTGGTGGGGCGGGACCGGGATGCTGACTCCGAGCGGCATCCGCAAGGTAAACGAATTTTCGCCGAGAAACTTTTTCTAAATTATTTGATGTTTCGTTTCCCAGCACGTTAACCTAGGACCGTCGGTGTGGTATCCACCGCACAACGGCGACCGCCAATCACGTAATAATTACAGTTAAAAAAAGGGGATTATAGACGTACTTAACATATCCTATATTTTGTTAAACGTATAATTAAACGGTGCACAGGCTTTCGAATGCCAACCATATATCATATTTTTAGAGAAAAACTTGAGCATTTAAGAGCCCAGAGGGTTAGGGGCTTAGAATATACCCGCGACAAGTATGGCTGTCGTAAGAGGCGACTAAAATACCCAACGCAATAATTAGCTTCTCTAACCCAATTTTTAACCTCACCTACTCGTGGCGAAACCTGCTTCTTTGGCAGGTGAGGCTCTGGCGGCCGCAAGTTTCTCATGGAATTGGGGAGTGAGGTATGTGGTGGCCTAGAGGGATCAATGTGATCATATTAAATCGATAAAAGATGGAGCGATGTATATCCGGCAAAGGACCGTCAACAACGCTAACATTCCCCAATACTTTCGGGTAGTGTCTATCGCTACAACAACAAAAACAGTGGTGTTACTTCGGAAGTTTTAACATAAATATTTATTTTATAGTATTTTATTTCTTAATACGTTTTTTAATAAATATATAATTTTTAGAAAGATGTACGTCAACCCAACTACTTAAAGCAAGATATGTCTTATACTTTTGACGGCGATTCATTCAAGTTGAAAAACTCTTATAAATGCAAGCCGCGAAGATTATTGCTTAACCAATCGCAATGGGCTGCATATCTAGAAGCCTTGACAAAAGAATTTTGTTTAATACAAGGACCACCTGGTACCGGTAAAACTCATCTTTCCGTACATTTAGTGCGTACTCTTATTGAAAATGCTAGGACGCCAATAGTCTTGATCACTTATACAAATGATTCATTAGATAAGTTTTTATTGAAGCTCTCTGCATACACCAGAAATATTCTACGTTTTGGTAGCCAAACTCGCTTACCGGAAATTTCCAAATTCAATGTAAATTTTGACACCACGCATAAAGCAACTGTTAATCCTCATCTTAAACGTTTATACTATATTATTAAAGAAGAATTTAAAATAAAATTTCAAACAGTACAATCAATGCATGCCAATTTCGATGGCAGCGAAGATTCATATCAACTTTTGATAAATGCACAGAAGGACGTTAGCGATGTTGCTGAAAAATTAAAAAGTATACGCTTGATGTTTCAATTTTATACAGCAAGAGAAGCTGATGTTATTGCTATGACCACAACTTGTGCTGCTAAATCGAATTTTTTGTTTCGTTTACTACAAAGTAAAATTGGTATGTTATCTATAGATCCGCAAAAATGCTATTAACAATGTTTTTTAAACCAAATTTTAAAATGATTTCAGTGATTTTCGAAGAGGCTGCCGAAATTTCGGAACCACATGCTTTGGCTTGTTTAACACCATATACGGAACATGTAATAATGATCGGCGATCATATGCAGTTGCAGCCATATACCTCAAGCTTCTACTACAGTTACGATTTAAACATTTCATTATTCGAACGCTTATTTGTTAACAATTTGAAAGGATCTACACTTCATATACAATATCGTATGCGTCCTTGTATTGCTGATTTGATGCATCCTACGTTCTATGAAGTACTGAAGGATGATGTGATTGTGGAGAGTTATCCAAAAGTTCGCTATATGACGGCCAATTTATTCTTCTATACCCACACGAATAATGAAGATAGGTCTTTGGTAAGTAAATAAGCTAAGTTAAATTATTTAGAAAATGTAGGATTTTGTGAGCTCGTGGCCTTGCTTTGAATAAAACACTATGTTAATATTAATATTCATACATTTATTTGGTCAATATTTCGTCATGGACAAACCAGAATACGACCAAAAGATGCAAATGTTAGTTAACGACATTTCAACGTACAGGGTACTGAAACGGGATCCAACGAATAAATTACAAGAAAGGAACAACGAAATGTCCAAAAGATGTTTAATATTGGTTCTATCGATTTGAAAGAAAATAATTTCCTTACATGCAAAAACGCAAACCCTCCTAGAATATATGGTCTGCCGAAAATACATAAAGATGGCATACAGCTCCGACCCATTTGTTCGTCCATTGACGCTCCGTCTTGCAACTTATGTAAATATGTAGTCCAAATCCTCAAAAATTTAAATACGTCGTCCAAATCTAATGTCAAAGATTCGTCCACATTCAAAGATAAGATTAAAGGCACATATATTTATTATGATGAAAGTGTAGTGTCGTTTGATGTGGTCTCCTTGTTCCCTAGCATCCCTGTGGATGTGGCCATTTGACTTACATATATCTTCAAGATGGAATGACATAAAAGAACATACATCAATGACAAAGGAACTATTTCTTAACATGGTTAAATTCTGCATCAAGGATAACCGTTGCTTCAAATACAACAAAAAGATTTACGAGCAACGTACAGGAATGCCCATGGGTTCTCCAGCTTCCCCAGTAATAGCTGACATCGTTATGGAAGAGTTGCTTATGAAGTTTGAAGCAGACGCAAAGAACAAACCCCGATTGTTGACAAAATATGCGGATGATATTTTTGCGGTTGTAAAAACTACAGAAATAGAAAGCATGTTGAAATTGCTAAATGGATACCACAGCACTATCAAATTTACAGTAGAGGTGGAGAAAGATGGAGAGCTACCCTATCTTGACACTTTGATAATAAATAAAAACAACAGATTGTGGATTGATTGGTATATGAAACCAACCTCATCGGGTAGCTTAATTAACTACAATTCTAAACATGAAACAAAAATTATTAGAAATACCGCGAAGAATTTCATAAGTAGAGTTGTCACGATAAGTGAGAAAATATTTCACAAAAAGAATATTGCCATAATAAAGAAGACGTTAGAACAGAACGAATTCCCCAGAGAATTGATAAATAAACTTATTCACAACTTTTACGCAGGAGCCAAAAATGAAAGCTGACGTGAAAAGGCAATAAATTATATAAGTCAGTATCGTATATTACCGGATTGGCAGAAAGAATGAAAAGTTCGAATCTGTTTGACAGGGAAAAATACACAATAGCGTTCACATACAACAATTCACTCCGACAAGTATTTAACAATATGAAGGACCCCATTCCAAAGTCAGGGAAATCTAATTTAATATATGAAATTCCATGTAATGGCGACGGGTCCCACGTATGCGGGAGGGTATATGTGGGGACAACAAAACAAAAACTGAAGACAAGGGTTTCCGGTTACAGGTCCAATATCAAGCTAAGAAACAATTCGTCGGACAACAAGACTGCCTTGTCATCTCATTGTGTTCATACTGGACATTACCCCAATTTTGAAAATGTTACAATTTTCGATAAAGAAAAACATTACAATAAACGATATATTTTAGACATGCTCCATATTATGAACACCCCTAATAGAATGAATTAAAAGTCAGACCTAGACCAATGTTCCTACACGTATCGCAATTTAGTTTCAAAGCAGCAACAACACACAGGGCAAATCACATAAAGTTCAGCGAGAGCGCCACAGCCCAGCAAATATCCCGCTACGAACGTGATTGGGACAACAACTAATGAAGGGGAGGAGGGGAATGATATTATGCACATTTTGCTTTGTTACATTTTGTCTTGTTACTCTTAAAAATTCTCTGTGTATGATTGTTGTTGTGTAATTTTGTTTACTTATACGGTTCCTTAAAATTTGTTTATACTTGCGGTACTCTAATGGTTTACTTTCCTTTTTTTCACCTTCGTCCTATTATTTTGGTCGAACACCTGATTAGTCGATCATGCATTTCCATGCAAGTACATAAGTCGAACAGTGTTATAAATGTATGTATGTATGTGATATAATTAATATATTTCTGTTTATTATCTTTTCATGTTGTGTCTTGAAAATGACTTCAGATTAAAGTCGAAATATCGACCAAATAAATGTATGAATATTAACATAGTGTTTTATTCAAAGCAGGGCCTCGAGCTCACAAAATCCTACATTTTTAATAAACAAGGCCATACAAAATCAAAAATTATAAAATTATTTAGAACAATCGGATTTATTTTAAAAGCAATTTTTGCTGTCACCTTACTAAACACGTCAGTTGAAAACACTAAAGAACGACAAGTCGAATTCCATTCTTTCATTGACTTTCATTAATTCTAAAAAAGCCAATTGGGAAGATTACACATTCTTTACAAACCAATCATTTGCTGCTCTTCCCGTTCCGAGCGATGTCCGGCAGGGCGAACTTGCGTTCCGCAAGGTCATCGCTTCAGCTTCTGCACGCTTCATACCGGCCCGTAGAATACCTGACATCATACCACATTTCCCGGTCGAAGCCGCAAATTTAGCAAGAGAACGTGACCTTGCGGGACACATCAACCCTAGAGACCCCCTTATTAGGAGTCTTAATTTGGATATCATGCGGCTGGTAAATGAAAATAAACGTACCAAATGGGAGGAGCATATAAGGAACTGCAACCTCTCTGCGGGTGTTGGCAAATTGTGGTCGACCGTTAAATCCCTGTCTAATCCTACCAAACAATGATAAAGTTTCTATAGCCTTCGGTGATAAAACTTTATCTGATTCGAAGAAATGCGCGAGCGGCTTTTGCCGAAAATTTAAAATACATTCTTCTGTAGACAAAGCCAGACGTCGTGCAAAGAGACGAGCCCATAAACATAAACACGATGTCCCACCAATTACCATCACCCCACAGAGGTTCAGAGCCATCCGTAAGGCCAGGCGTTCCAAGTCGATAGGCCCCGACGGAATAGCCATGCCAATGCCTAAACATTCTGGCGATGAGAGAATAAAATACCTAACACGTTTTCAACCTGTCACTGGAATCCTTCGTCATTCCCAAAAAATGGAAAATGGGAAGAATAATCCCGCTACTAAAGCCTGGCAAATCTGCCAATGAAGGCGAGTCGTATCGACATTTCCTCCTTTCGCCAGTAGCAAAGACATTGGAAACCGTTTTGTTCCCTCATTTCACGGCAAATCTCCGCCTAGCCACGCGTCAAATGGCTTCCGTAAAATGCACAGCACCACCACCGCGTTCAATGCCATTACACTCAGATTAAATACGGGTTAAATCAGCAAAAACGCCATCATAGGACGGTGCTCGTGGCACTTGACCTGTCAAAAGTTTTTTACACCGTCAACCATGGCACGCTACTCCAGGACATTGAAAGCTGACACCTTCCTGCTTGTCTAAAAAGATAGACCGCTAATTACCTGAGTGGTCGGCAGGCGTCAGTTGAATTTAGGAACGAAATTTCTAAACCTAGAAAAATTAAACAGGGGGTACCACAGGGTGGTGTCCTATCCCCACTTCTGTTTAATTTTTACATATCAAAACTCCCTTCCCCACCAGAAGGAGTCACAATCATTTCCTATGCTGACGACTGCACGATTATAGCTACAGGACCTGGCCCTTCCGTTGATGAATTAGTTTCTAAAATAAGCAGCTATCTCCCCGATCTTTCCGGTTTTTTCACCTCGCGCAACTTGGCATTATCACCGACAAAATCCACAGCCACAATCTTTGCGACGTGGAAGGGACAGATGTTGCAAATATTGAACGTACGCGTCGATGGTGTCACACTACCGACTGTCAGTCACCCAAAGATCTTAGGGGTAACGTTCGATAATACTCTAACCTTCAAGGCTCATGCCACCGAGATTGTCTCTAAAGTACAAAGTCGCAACAAAATCCTCAAGTCGCTTGCCGGCAGCACATGGGGAAAAGATAAATAAACGTTACTAACCACGTACAAAGCAATTGGCCAGCCGCTCATGAGCTACGCGTCACCAGTCTGGTCGCCTGGTCTTGAAAATACACACTGCAAAAGGCTACAGGCCTGCCAAAATGCTGCAATCAGAACTGTCACCGGCTGTCTCCTTATGACGCCCGAACACCATCTACATAGTGAGGGCAAAGAGCTCAATATTAAAGAGCACAAAGAAATGCTGAACAAGCAGTTCTTGCTTAATTGTCACAAACCAGGGCATCCTAGCAAAGAACTGCTTGATTTAGCACCGCCTCCACGGGGATTAAAGGAACATCTCCTAAAGCACTATGACGAGATCCGGCCCCTGCCAACACTGCCGTTTGATCCAGGCAAGCATAAGCAGGCCCTTAGCCAAATCCACACAGAATCGGTAAACGCCTTTGTCAGGACGCGCCCGGTGAACCCCGTTATTAATATGCAATATCCCACCCTTGCAGAAGAAGAAAGTACACTACCAAGGGAAACACGAGTCAGCCTGGCCCAACTTCGTTCTGGATACTGTAACAGGTTAAACTCTTACTTGTCCAGAATTAACCCCGACATACGTAACGTATGTCCTGCATGCGATGTGTCCCCACATGACGCTAACCATATTTTCAATTGTAATGTGGAACCTACGCCTCTAACACCCATCTCCCTATGCCCCCCCCCCCCCCCCCTCTGTTGAAACAGGCAGTTTCCTTGGACTCCCGTTAGAGGATCTTGATGACAAATTGTGAGTGGTCGTGCGCATTGAGTGAGTCCGAAACCCAATTGTCAACCTCGCCTATACGAGGGGAATCCTGTTACAAATATGAATGTATCTTACACATATTTAGCAGGCGAACGTCTGGCCATGATGGTTTGAGGGTGGGAGGGGTTAGGGGTAGAAGGTTTAATGTGGTCATATTAATCGTTCCCGAGATGATCGGGCTAGTACCTAGGAGCATCAACATCGATAATACTCTCAAAAATCTTTGGGAGTGTCTTTATCGTTAATACAACAACAACAAGCCAAACTCTCAAGGTTTTTTTCGAAATCCACCTTACATTTTCAAAGATGCGACTCTGCAACCAAATTTTCTTGCCGGAATAGAGGAATATTATCCAGAAATTGTTTGGATGCTTAAACATCTTCGCTCACGCTTTGAATATTATATTATTATCCTTTTATATATATATTATTCTGTTTTATGAACTCTAGGCCTGTTTTAAATAAAACAACTCCGTTTGTTGCTTATATGTATTTAATTTCGATATTTCGATCTCAATCTGAGATCATCATCAGGACTGTAATAAAAAACAATAATGAGATCGAAATATCGAAATTAAATACATATAAGCAACAAACGTAGTTGTTTTATCTAAAACAGGCCTAAAGCTCATAAAACAGAATAATATATATATTTATTCATTAACGGCCAATAACAAATTAATTATTATCCTTTTATGTAATCTTAATTGTACTATAAAATATCATACAGGATCTTATTGTACTAATATATGTATATTGTTAATGAACGAAATGAAAAGAATGTAATTGTAATTGTACTTTCTGAAAAATGAGCAGAATTCAGTTAATGTAAACGAAAGCGAAAAAAGAGAAGGGAAAAGCAAATGTAAAAATATGAAAAGGAAGATAAGGAATAAACTGCGGAGGGGAAGCATATGTCAAGTATATTGACACAATGATCATTCCGATTTTCCGAAATGGTCATGAAGTCAACACTTTATACTCAGCTGAGCAGAGCTCACAGAGTATATTAATTTTGTTCGCATAACAGTACCCTGTGTAAGGCAACCCTTATGATAAGTGTTGAGTGACCATAACATCAATCATTAAATATTAACCACGTCAATTTTTTGACCACACCAATCACTCACAATGAGGGTTACCTTCATAAACGTCACTTTGAATGACGCCAATTAATTTCGCGCATTCAACTCGTCAAGAAGCAAAAGTTTTCAGCAGCTCATATATATATATATATACATATATATTAAATTTTCTAAGTTTGTGAACATCTTTATATTCAACAAATAAAATATTTTAAAAAGACTATATTTAAAAAGTAAAGTTCGTCAGTTTCTTGTTTTGGTATTAGAAGCAGTGTATGTGCGAGAAGTCTACGCAATTAATATTGTGTGCTTCACTCAAGTTGCGTTAAAGCTTTTTTGGGCGATAACCTGCGTCAACTACGACGCAAGAATAAAGATGACCACGATGGTCATCTTACATGGCGACCGTGACGATGGTCGTCTTACATGGCGACCGTGGCCATGCCTGCGGCAAAAGATGGCTCCGGGGAAGAAGAAAATTCCCTGCAGTACAAAATCAATTTAAGGTTTAAAAAAAAAAATATATATATATGTGCGTGGGGTTATGGACGAAAAAAGTGCGTGGTGGTTGTGCTAATGCAAAAATACGTAAAATAATATAAAAGACAAAGAAAAACTTTGCAAAAATTACATGAAGTAGCATAGAATCATAAAAAGACTACAAAAACATTATAAATTACAAAAAGACTACAAAAAAAAAATCATCTTAAAATTTCAAACTCTACAAAAATTACAAAATTTCTAAAAAGTACAAACAAATATATATATCAAAAGAAAAACTACAAAAATTATAAAATTTCAAAAAAAAAACCAAAACTACAACGAAAAGTGGACTTTTACCCAAAAATTTACATTTAAAATACATATAAAAGAAAATATACATATATACATTTTTGAAAATATAAAGAAGTGTTAGAAAGTTGTGATGGGCTGGAACATACATACATATACATATGTATATATGAACAAAAATTTAATTTTTAATCGGCTGTACTATGCCATAACGGTGATATTAAAAACACAACCACCAGTGACGCCTTTACAGAGCACCGTTAATAGCGGTTAAATATAACCCCAAGCCATTTACTCATCCACAAAAATTCGAGAAAGCAAAAGAAGCAAAAAGACAGAAGCAAGAATGAGAGGCAGAGAAGCAGAAAAAGCATCAGTGGGTAACGGCAGCAAAGGAAGACAACAACAACAAATTTCAGCAGTATACAAGCAAAGGCAGCAAGCAAAGCAGAAAAAAGGGCGGTACAGTACCTTAAAATATACGTATATAAAATTTTAACTTTGTACATACGTAGGTAGTTTGGCTTTCTCAGTATAAATACATGTATACTATAAACTTAGCAACAATTTTTCGTAATACACATGTAGCCTTCGCATGTAGCAACACAATTTGACACTTTTGATTATAAACATACTTTTCTTAAACATTTGTTTACTACGCATGTAGCAACACAATTTGACACTTTTGATTATAAACGTACTTTTCTTAAACATTTGTTTACTACGCATGTAGCAACATACTTTTTCTACTTTAAAGACAATAACATGTTAAACTAATTAAATTAAGAAATTGAATTTTTCAAATTACTTACATACATAAAACAATTATATTGAAATATAAACATATAAACATTTAAATATCGCCAAAAATTCGAATGCACATTAAATATAATTTCAAATATACGGCCATCACATGCATATTATCACGCATATATTACTATATTCTTTCTTTTTCGAACATTAATATGGAACTGGAATTTTTTATTTTTTTTTATTTTAAATGCGAACATTGCTTCGTAATAAATACAATCGAAAAAAAATATTTTTTTCAAATTCATACATTTTTTTTAAAAACATTTTTTGGAACGCAAATTATACATCAATTTTATATGTATAATACCAAAAATATCAAATCTTTTCGCCAAAATTTTGCGATAGTTATTCAAACCTAATCAATTTTGAAAAATTCTCATTGACTTTAAATATCAACATAGACGGGTTACAGTCAATCAGAGTAATGGTGAAAATTTATTTTATCGGTGAAAGCTTACTTTTCTCTTTTTCCAATTATTTCTTCGGAAATTAAGCATCATAGATGTCTAAACATTTACATATTTTTTTTTGCAACAAATACAGTGCCATTCAAATAGTTAACAATTCCTTCGAAGCATCACACGAATACAGTGTATTCCAAATATTTCAACATATCTTACATTTGCGACTCTTTTCAAACTGTGTATTATATACAGTGTCTTTCAAATATCCCAACAGTTTTTTCCTCTTTGCATTATTAAACGAATACAGTGCGGTTAAAATATTTCAACATTCACTTGCATTTACAAAATAAGTCTTAAATACAGTGCCTTTCGAATATGCGAATCTTTACCATTTACCAATTAACTCATCGATTTTGAATATTTCGAATATTCTCTGATTTTTAAACAAAAAAAAAAATTTTTTTTAAATTACAAACCACAATTACTGAGCGAATGAATAGTTTCAAATTCATTCTTATATAAACAGTGCCTACAGCGTTAGTTTTAACATTTTTCCGAATTTTTTTTTATGAAACATTTTTTTTCTGCCACGGAGGTAAACATTTTCAATAAATGTAATAAAGTTTTCAGATGTCAGTTGTCAAATGTCAGATTTTGATTCCAATTTCAAAAATTTACGCTCTAATTTCACTAAAGTTACTAAACGAGTTTTAAATAACCGATCTATCTCAGCGAAAAAATCAATAGAATATGAAGATGCTTTAATTAAAAGCTATAACCAAATAATAATACAAGTAAACTCATATTTTGAAAATCGAGATAAGCCTAGTTCAATAATCGAAAGTTTGTCAAAGTGCAGAGAACAACTCACTAAATGTTTTTCTAGAATTAACTGCAATATAAAAATACCCAAAGATCTTTCTGAATTAATACAAGAAAGCGAATCAAGTTCGGATTTTGACACTGAGGAAGAATTATCTGACGCATCGACAACTTCAGCTTACAAAGCTAGTATTATTAAAAAAAGTCACGTATCTTTTCTTGAGGATTTCCCTGGATTTTCCAATTCACTCCACAATAATAATTTAGACACAATTAGCGAAGAACAACCAACAATGGCGACTTCAGAGCAAAAGAAAACTTTTATTACTATGTGTGCATCCATAATTAGAGAAAACTACAGCGGCGATCCGCTTTCACTTGCATCCTTTATAGATAAAATAGTTTTGATAGAAGATTTGATGGAAGAAAATTTGACAAATACTTTCATTTCGTTTATAAAATCCAAGTTAGAAGGGAAAGCGCGTGAGGCAATTCCAAATGAAGTAACAACAATTCAACAAATAAAAGATGCATTAAAAAGTAGAATAAAACCTGACAACTCAAAAGTTGTTGCAGGAAAAATTGCATCGTTAAAAGTTTTTAATAATAATCATACTGAATTCGCTAAACGTGTTGAGGAACTCTCCGATGCTTTAGAACGATCATTAGTTATAGAAGGAATGACTCAGGAAAAAGCGCACGAAATGGCAGTCGAACAAACCGTCAACGTTTGTCGGCTTAACACTCGCTCAGACCTAGTAAAATCAATTTTAGCGTCAACTACGTTTACTGACTCTAAGGATGTAGTTGCGAAAATGATCGTAGAACAAAATAACCAAACAAGTGAAAGGCAGGTACTAGCGTTTAGATCACGTTATAACAGGCAAAATAATAGTTTTCGAGGTAACTTCAGGTCAAATCAATATAATAGGAACAACTTTTCGAGGTACAACAACAATTTTAACAGAAACAACAATAGCAATTATAGGCATAATAACAACAATAATTATGGCTCGCGAAATAATGGTAATTTTCGAAATAACAATAGCAGGCCCGTAAACAGAAACAACAGCAATAACAACAGTAACAACAACAATCGACGTTCAAATACTACAAATAACGCTAGTGTACGCACTTTAAACGCCAACGGCCCTCAGGAGCGAACACTGGGGGACCAGAATCTGAATTAAATAACGTTTTTCAAAATAAATCAATTTATTGTTTAAACCTGAACTACTCAGATTTTATCGAACTGAATTGTATTGACTCTTTTAAAACATGCACTTTCTTAGTAGATACACAGGCTGATATATCAATTATAAAACTTTCAAGTTTAAAACAAAATGTTTCTATAAATAACAACAATATTATAAATATAACGGGTGTTACGACAGATACAGTTTCAACATTGGGTACCATTAAAACAGAACTTTTTTATTCAAATTTTTCAATTCCACATACTTTAAATGTAGTAGATGACAAATTCAATATACCGTCAGATGGTATTTTAGGCAAAGACTTTTTGAAAAAATACAATTGCATCATAGACTATGCAAACGAGAGCATAACTATTGGCATTGGCAAAAATATCCATAAAATTTCAATTTTACATAATACAACCGATAATACATTGATAATTCCTCCTAGATGCGAAGTTTATCGCTTATTTAAGCTGAAAAAATCTAAACATCCAGTTTTTATAGACGCACAGGAAATTTGTAGTGGTGTGTTCACCGCAAAGTGTATTGTTGACACTAACAATCCAATAATAAAGGTATTAAACGTCACTGACGAGGTAAAATACGTAAGAAATTGTAACATAGTTACGGATGAAATCACCAACTATAACGTGTATAAAATCAATGATCTTTCAAAAGATTCGAAAAGGTCAGAGGAATTAAAATCAATTTTAGAAAAACAAATGCCAAATTATGCCAAACCAAAACTTCTCGATTTATGTCTAAAATATAATGACGTGTTTGCACTAAAGACCGATCGTATGACACTTAACAACTTTTATGAACAGAAATTACGATTGACAGATACAAATCCTGTTTACATAAAAAACTACCGTTTACCATATTGTCAGAGAGAGGAAATTAATAAACAAGTTGATAATTTATTGCAAAACGATCTTATAGAACACAGCTATTCCAACTATAATAGTCCATTGATACTTGTGCCAAAGAAAAATCCAAATGGACAGAAATCCTACAGGATGTGTGTTGACTTTAGAGCCGTAAACAAAAAATTGATAGCAGACAAATTCCCACTTGCACGAATAGACGATATTCTTGATAATCTAGGCAGAGCCAAATATTTTTCTACATTGGATCTGTATTCAGGTTTCCACCAAATCCCATTAAATAAAGATTCTAGAGACATCACTTCATTCAGCACTGATCGTGGTGCTTTTCGATGGAAAGTTTTACCATTTGGTTTAAACGTAGCTCCGAATTCATTCTCAAGAATGATGTCAATTGCCTTTTCAGGAATTTCTCCAAACCAAGCCTTTTTATATGTCGATGATCTTATAGTCATTGGGTGCAGCGAAGCTCACCATCTTAAAAATTTAGAACAAGTCTTTCAAACATGCAAAAAATTTAATTTGCGTCTCAATCCCGAAAAATGCAACTTCATGCGTTCAGAAGTCACTTTCCTAGGACACAAATGTTCGTCAAAAGGTCTACTTCCAGACGATTCCAAAATAATTGCAATAAAGAAATATCCGAAACCTTCCGATAAAGATGCAGTAAGACGATTCGTGGCATTCGCCAATTATTACAGAAGGTTTATACCAAATTTTGCTTCCATAGCAGCACCTTTAAATAAACTTAGCAGGAAAAGAGTGGAATTTAAATGGGATCAATCATGTGATATAGCATTTGAAAAACTTCGAAAATCTTTAATTTCTCCTCAAATTCTCCAATACCCAGACTTCAAAAAGGAATTTATAATTACTGTCGACGCTTCAAAAATTGGTTGTGGTGCCATTTTAAGTCAAAATAAAGATGGCATTGACTTACCAATTTGTTTCGCGTCCAAATCATTTAATAATTCAGAACAAAAGAAATCAATAATTGAGTTAGAGCTTTTAGCTATATTTTTTGCAATAAAACAGTTCAGACCATACATATATGGCACACACTTTACAGTCAAGTCCGATCATCGTCCATTAGTTTACTTGTTCAATATGAAAGATCCCTCTTCAAAACTTTCACGTATCAGACTTGAACTGGCAGAGTACAACTTCACTATTGAATACATAAAAGGTAAAACGAACGTAGGAGCAGATGCACTCTCTCGCATCACAATAGAAGAAATAAAAAATTCAGGAACATCAATTTTAGCAGTACAGACAAGATCACAGACAAAACAAGAACAATTAATGCAACAAGAAATACTCAAAGAAGAAAAAGTAAAAGAAAACATAAAATTACAAGTTTATGATAATTTTTCAAACAAATTTTCAAAGAAAATACCCAGAGTAAAATCCCAAATAAATTATGATAAAAGTGGTAAAATTACGAATTTTGAATTAAATGCGCATTTAAAACACAAAAAGATTGAGTTAATTAAGGTTGCGTGTGCTAACAAAATAATACATTTAGATGAATTACTTTTGAAGCTACAAAAAGAAGCTGGCAAGCGCAATATTAATATAATTGAATTGCAAAAAAATGATAATCTTTTTAAATATTTTTCGATATCAGATCTGAAAACCACTGGGAATAAAATTTTAAAACATTTAGAAATCGTCCTAACCGAACCCGTAGAAACTGTGACAGACGAAGACAAAAAACAACAATTAATAACAATTTACCATACCGACCCAATTTTAGGAGGACATTTCGGTAGCAAAAAAGTTTATGCAAAACTCAGAACCAAATATTATTGGAAAGGCATGACGCGCGATATAGCGAAATTTGTTAAAAACTGCGAAAAATGTCTTTTGAATAAGGTTAAGCCAAAAACAAAAGAAAATTTAATCCTAACCGAAACACCATGTAAGCCATTCGACATTGTTGTCATTGACACTATAGGACCTCTACCTCAATCCGATAATGGTAACAAGTTCGCTGTCACCATTATATGCGATCTCAGCAAATACTTAGTAACGATTGCGATACCTGACAAAAGTGCAAAAACGGTCGCATCAGCTATTTTTGAAAATTTCATACTAATATATGGCATTATGAAGACGATTAAAACTGATTTAGGTACCGAATACAAAAATGAAATTTTTTCAGAGTTAACAAAACTATTAAAAATAGAACATAAATTTTCCACAGCGTACCATCATGAAACTCTTGGCACAGTAGAGCGAAATCACAGAGTTTTCAATGAATATTTAAGATCTTTTCTAAATCCCAATTTTTCCGACTGGGATGTTTACTTGAAATATTTCACTTTTCTTCATAACACAACAACAAACACAGTATTCGATAATAAATTCTCACCATATGAATTAGTATTTGGCAAAGCAGCTAATTTACCAAAAGAACTGCAAACCGATAAAATAGACCCGATTTATAACATAGAAAACTATTCGAAAGAAGTTAAATTTCGTTTTCAAAAAACTCACGAATTAGCGAATAAAACAGTTACAGAACACAAATTAAAAAATCAAACCGGATATAACAAAAGTTCACAACCAATATCTGTCAAGGTATTTGACAAGGTATTGCTTGAAAAAGAACCCCGCGACAAGCATAGTAGTATCTATATTGGTCCGTATACCGTAATAGGTATTGACGGCGTAAACGTCACGTTAATTGATGACGAAACGAAAAAGAAAAAAATAGTACATAAAAATAGAATAAGAAAAACTAATTAAATTAAATTTTAAATTCAAGATTATTTAAAGTTAATCTCTATTGTTAAATTAGAAATAAAATGTTTTTCTTCCAAACCTGAAAAAAAAAGACAATGAAATCAAATAAATTTAAACAATCATTAAAAATTAAGAACTTAATTCATACAGTAAAATTAAAACACAAAAAAAATTGTTTTTAATTATAAAAATTAAATTTAAGTCCTACTTTAGAATTAGACTTTAGAATTTCATTTTTAATTTAGATCTAAACATAGATGTAGATTTAAATTTAGTTTAACAGTCTTAAACTTTTATTAAGATAAAATACATCACGTTTGGGACAGAAGAATTTGGCCAATTCTTCTTTTCCAAAGGGGGATGATGTAAGGCAACCCTTATGATAAGTGTTGAGTGACCATAACATCAATCATTAAATATTAACCACGTCAATTTTTTGACCACACCAATCACTCACAATGAGGGTTACCTTCATAAACGTCACTTTGAATGACGCCAATTAATTTCGCGCATTCAACTCGTCAAGAAGCAAAAGTTTTCAGCAGCTCATATATATATATATATACATATATATTAAATTTTCTAAGTTTGTGAACATCTTTATATTCAACAAATAAAATATTTTAAAAAGACTATATTTAAAAAGTAAAGTTCGTCAGTTTCTTGTTTTGGTATTAGAAGCAGTGTATGTGCGAGAAGTCTACGCAATTAATATTGTGTGCTTCACTCAAGTTGCGTTAAAGCTTTTTTGGGCGATAACCTGCGTCAACTACGACGCAAGAATAAAGATGACCACGATGGTCATCTTACACCTGTAACGGCATAAACTAATCGAGATAGATAAAGACTTCTATATATCAAAATGATCTGGGCGAAAAAAGAAATTCATTTAGCCACGTCCGTCCGTCCGTCCGTAAGTAAACACGATAACTTAAGTAAATTTTGAGGTATCTTGATGAAATTTGGTATGTAAGTTCCTGGGCACTCATCTCAGATCGCTATTTAAAATGAACGAAATCGGACTATAACCACGCCCACTTTTTCGATATCGAAAATTTCGAAAAACCGAAAAACTGCGATAATTCATTATCAAGGACTTATAAAGTGATGAAACTTGGTAGGTGGGTTGACTGTATGACGCAGAATAGAAAATTAGTAAAATCTTGGACAATGGGCGTCGCACCGCCTACTTTTAAAAGAAAGTAATGTACAAGTTTTGCAAGCTGTAATTTGACAGTCGTTGAAGATATCATGATGAAATTTGACAGGGACGTTGCTCCTATTACTATATACATATGTGCTAAATAAAAATCAGCAAATGACGAACACGCCCACTTAAAAAAAAATTTAAAGTTAAATTTTAAAAAAAATTTAATATCTTTACAGTACTAAAAAAAAAATGAATGTAAAGCGCGATAACCTCCGTATAGATCTAAGGCCGATCTTCTCTTCCAATTTGCGTTGTGCTCCCCTTGATTTTCCCTACAAATTGGCCGGACGGGACCTACATGTTTTATGCCGACTCCGAACGGCATCTGCAAGGCAGATGAGTTTTCACTGAGAGCTTTTCATGGCAGAAATACACCCGGAGCGCTTGCCAAACACTGCCGAGGGGCGACTCCGCTTAGAAAAATTGTCTTCTAATTTAAAAACCTTATTTCTAAAATTTTGATGTTGCTTTGCCCGGGGTGCGAACCCAGGGCATACGGTGTGGTAGGCGGAGCACGCTACCATCACACCACGGTGGCCGCCAGTATATATGTAAGTAAATTATGTCAACATTCAACTCCAGCAATGATATGGAGCAACAGAACACAAAAATAAAAGAAAATTTCAAAATGTTGAAGCAACGCCCAGTTTTTATACACAGTCGCTCGACCGTTAACACGATAACTTGACCAAAAATCTATATATCTTTACTAAATTTAGTTCACGCACTTATCTGAACTCACTTTATCTTGGTATTAAAAATGGGCGAAATCCGACTATGACCACGCCCACTTTTTCGATATCGAAAATTTCGAAAAATGGAAAAAATGCCATAATTACATACCAAGTTTGTTACCCATATCGTACAAATACATTCTAGAGTCACCCCTGGTCCACCTTTATGGCGATTTATCGAAAAGGCGTCCACCTGTAGAATTCCCTTTTAAAATACTCTTTATTTCCTTCCATTTGATACCAATGTCATACAAACACATTCCAGGGTTACCCTAGGTTAATTTGTCTACATGGTGATCTTCTCTTATTTTCTCTCAAAAGCTCTCAGCTGAGTATGTAATGTTCGGTTACACCCGACCTTAGCCTTCCTTACTTGTTTCTCATAAGTTCAGTTATTTTGCTAGCATCTCCACGTAGCTCAACCTAACCTAACCCAGTTAGTAAAATTTCAACAACTGTTGCATTAAAGTTACATTTCTTTGTTTTTCTTCATAACGCAATAAAACCAGACAGGGGAAGTCAGTAGTACAACAACAAAAATTTTAAAGTACTGGGAGGGAAAATTTTTGGTACTATTTTTCTATTTTTTTACTACGTTATTAATGTAATATGCGATAGGAAATAATCTCTCGAAAGTGTGCGAGTTTGTTTGACAGTCTAATTTATTTGGTTTTAGGAAAAATTACATAATCTCAAAATTTGCGATGTTTTCACATGTTTTAATAACAAAAGGGGCCTCATACGATCGAAGGGATACTTCCTTCGGCAACAATATAACATGTTGCAGTTCAGCTAATAGGTTAGGTTGGGTGGTATGATAGGGGAAGCTCACTTGGACAACATGAAGGTCCATTGTGATACTACATATTAGTTAGTTCAGCTAATAAGACTTGTGTTTCACAAGGAACCGCGAATTGTACTGCTACCATCAGCGGAACCATATGTGTTTATCGCCACCGTATTCTACAAAGAATCGCCATACAAGCCTAGCACCTGCCATTACCCACTCAATTTATTATACAAATAAAAATAAAATATTATAATTTAGGTAGCAATTTAGGCAAACTAGCACCCAACCTTAAAATAAAGTTCTGATAGGAAGTAATTTTTTTTAATTATCAAGTAGATCTATAAGTTCTGATTTGCTGAAGCATTGTTGCTGTTACACCAGCCACCTCTTCTGGTCAAAGAGCCTTCCTCAACACATTGCTTACATTGATAAATGTTTTCGTCTTGGGACCTTATACCGTCAATCCCGGATTTTCGTATTACAAGCCTCCCAGATACTCATACGCATCTTCATGATACTGTTCCAGATCATTGATGTCAGCAGTATGTTTCTATATTCCTTAGTTGTGGACAATAAGATTCTCTGAAGATCCAGCCGGTCCGTTCCGTTGTCTAAAACTATTCCGATTCCTCTCAGGAAAAGGAAAAATAGACCGCAGGCGTCATTTTAAGGCACGTTGCTTCAGAAAGGCCTGAATGTAGTATTTTTTTTATTATACTGAAAAAATCAATGCAGCAGATAGGTCAAGAAGCAACACTTAAATTATTGAGGGCGAGTTTTGTCAAATGCGACTGCATTTTGTAATATTGACTTCACCTGTCTGGTTTATTGCATCATGGTTTTCCTTATATCTTTGTTCAGTCGATTGAATATTTTGTTTTTAATATTTTTGGATACGGTGCTCCCTTTTCTATGTTTTGGTCCCATTCTAGTAAAACTGGTCCAATGAAGTCCTCTCTGAGATAAGAAATGATTTAACTAAAAGTTTAGAGACAATTTGGAATAAAAAGTCGCCATCTAATCTAATAGCTGTTTGAAGTGGTCATAACATCAATTGAACTTATGTCACTCCATCCAGAAAGCACTGTAATTGTAATGATGGTGGATGATGATTATGATGCTTATGGTTAACGTTAAGGTTGCTGCAGGAAAGGGCAGAAGAGAAAAGAAGACAAACAAGAAAAGGAAAATAAGGCAAAGTAAAGGGAAATGAAAATGGATATAAAAGCTAAGAAAATAAAAAGAAAAAAGGAGAGCAGCGAAAGCTAAAGGTAAGGAATCTAAATCGCAACCTCCCCCGGACTGCAACCAGGACCGAAACTACGGCCAAAACTGGCGGTGAAATTCTGAATTAAGCAGAGCGGTTACACAAATCGACATACACACATTTGTTCAATCATGAAGTTCAGAAAAAAATATATAAACATTTTATTATTTACTAGCAGACCCGTCATACCTTGTTCTGCCCTAAAATTTGGTCTATCTGCATACCTTTTAATAAGCTTTTTCCGTCTAACTCTGCCCTCTCTCCTCTTCAATTTTTGTTAATTTATTTTATTCACTCCCTCCCTCATTTTCGCTTCATCTATCTCTCTCTTCGTCTCTATATCTTTCTCAGTCTCCTTCCCTCTTTTCTCTTCTTTCTAGTTCTTCTTCATCCCTTATTGCCAGTCCCAGAGGGTGGTATATATTTTATTCCAGTCCCAGTCATAGTCCTAATCCCAGTCCCAGCCCGTCTCTGGTCTACTTCCCGGAAAAAAGGATCGCAAATACTAATATAGGCAAATTTATATACCACATTTCAGGCAAATCGAATAGGACGTATGTAAATAGGTATGTGGGTATTATTAATTCATGACTTTATTTCGGTTTCGCATGCATATTTATCAGTTTTTCCAGGTTGATGCGAATATCACAATGAAAATTACTTTTAAACTCTGAGCAATGCAAAAACATATTCCTAGTGTGTTACCCTGATCCACATTTTGGCCTACATCTCGAGACCCTAGTCACCAATAGGTATGAAAACCACCCTGTACTGAGGCAATCATCAACAGCTTTCACTTGTTATCCATATTGTATAAACACATTCTAGGGGTACCCGGGTCCACGTTTTGGCCTATATCTCGAGACCCTAGTCACCAATAGGTATGAAAACTACCCTGTACTAAACACTCATTAACAGCTTTCATTTGATATCCATATTGTATAAACACTGTCTAGGCGTACACGGGCACACGTTTTGGCCTATATTTCGAGACCCTAGTCACCCAGAGGTATAAAAATTACCCTCTACTAAAGCACTGATCAACAAATTTCGTTTGTTATCCATATTCTATAAACACATTCTACGTTTTGGCCTTTATCTCGAGACTCTTAGTCACCCAGGGTACGAAAAATACCCCGTATTAAAGTACTCATAAACAGCTTTCATTTCATACCCATATTGTACAACCAATCCCAGGATTACCCAGGCCCCCGTTTTGATCTCAAGCCACTAGCCAGAACGGGATAAAAAGTATCCTATTCTAATCTACATCTCCACCAATTTTCACCCAAATCGGTGCATCCGTTCTTGAGTTATAAATAGTGCAACTAACACCACTTTCTTTTATATACATATAAACATCACATTACAAACTTCAAAAATAACAGTATTTCTCCACTATTCAATGGATGTTATTAAACACATAAACCTTCCTCTTCAATTACTCTATCTATTAAAAAAACCGCATCAAAATCCATTGAGTAGTTTTAAAGGTTTAAGCATTCAAAGGGGCATAGGTACAGAAAAAGCGACTTTGTTTTTTACTATGTGTGACCCGGCCTATGAAAAGGTGGCTTATGACTCAAAAAAGAAAATGCGAGAAAAAGCTGGTAGCAGCTGTTTTTTTTAGTCATAAGCCACCTTTTCATAGGTCGGATCACATGTAGTGATACAAAAGATATTCTTCAAGACAAGAAATAATGTAAATTTCCCCAACCATTTCTCCACCTTCGGCTTCCCAGAAAATACATAATGGTTGGACAATACAAAGGTTGTGAACTATTTGAACGCCAGTTAAGTGAAACCTTCTTGACATACCTGGATACGACTTCAACATACCGTATCGTATCCTATTTTAAGATGTTGACGATCAGGGCTGATGTTGGATGTTGTAGTCGCAGGTGTATATCGGTCAAGTTTGTTTGCGAATAACCTTTGGGTCAAATAGCTCACTTCCGCATGCTTTCTTCCCCTGATGAAATAAGATTATTATGTGGTATCTTATTTTGAATGAGATATGATATCAAATATGAATAAAAAGCGTTTCGAAATATAATCATAAATGATTATTCAAGAATAATCACATTTAGGGTATATTTTTCGCCCGAAGATACATTAATTTTCGAACAGAAAATGCTCTTAAATTTCAACATTTTTAATCATCTTTAAATCGCCCCTATTCTGCATTACAAGTCCGTTTCAGTTCTCTGCGCCGCTTGAACTGAAAGTAGGTATCTTGAGTTCCGCTTGAATTGAAAGAAGAAGAGGAAGAATGAAATTAGAACACAACAAATAAAGAAATATTTGTGAAAAATTTATAAATTAGTGAATATTTCGTTATGTAACATTTATTTAACATAAATAAATTATGGAAACATTAGCCGTTGCAGCTTTAATTGACGAGGAGGACAATGCGTCCCACAATGTAGACGTGATAGTGGAAAGGCGGAGATTGAGGGACATCAGTGATCCATTCAGGATCAGCGATGAATTGTTAAATATTCCTTCATACATGTCAAATATTTTTAGATTCAAAAAAGAAGCTTAGGTTAAATAAAGACGCATTTAATTAAGTCTTGGATATATTTGATGCAGAAATTCCGACTTGACTTCCTTAACAGCAAATAATCACGTAATGGCTGCTTTGAGGTTTTTTGCTGAAGGCAGCTACCAGCATGTGTTGGTACACACTACAATGTGGCGATGGGTCAGTCAACCGTTTCCAAGTCACTGTCCTATTTTCTGGATGTTATTGAGGGACGGCTTTGTCCAGAGTGGATAAAATTTCGAAACAGTGAGGAGGAAAAACTGCAAGGGACCAAGAGTTTTATATTAAGGCTGCCTTTACAGGTGTAGTAATGTGCGTAGATGGAGCATATATTAACCCATGTACGCCCAAACAAAGACCGTTAGTATTTTTTTATATTTATTTGCAGTTTTGTCATCTTACAAATCACATTAATTAAGTTTAGTATTACAAATTTACGAAAAAGTGATAAAGGTTGACTTTTGGGGGTGTACTTTATTTAGTACAGCGGGCACTTATGAGTGATATATTTTAAAACATTCTTTGTCAATGTATAACGTTTTTTGGCATCCTGTACATTGACATTTTATTCGCGTATGACACAAAACATATCGTAGCTGTTTGGGAAGCGTTCCAGGGTTATTTCCGTTGTTCCTGTTTGGACCTGCTACGATACAGCCGGATGGACGAGCTTTGTTGACGTTACGGCTCTTAAGGTAGCTCCGAGCAATGTGCCTTCTGAAAGCCAATTGGTCGAACCTATTTTCGCTAGATAAAGTATGTAGACGCCAAGTGTTAGATATGCTCATATCAAGCATGTATGTGAAGATAACCCACCACCATTTTTACCACGAATACCAATGCGATTTTCACGCATTGTTCCAGTTGCTTTATATCCAGTTTCTTTCAAGTCTCGCAGTAAATCACAATTAGTAAAAAAATTGTCAAAACAAATTGTATGTTCCTCAGGTATCGAAGGCGTTTTTAGTAACAACGATTTGACAACTCTATGACCTTTTGAGGTGACAGATGTTTTTCCGCAATATACATCAAAAACATAGGAGTAACCATCAGAACTGGCTGCTACCCAGTTTTTGTAACCGAATCTAATTGACTTACCTCGAATGAATTGCTTAGAGGGATGGTGGCCATAATATTTTATCATTGATTCGACGATCGAAATGTTCTCATGAAATATCCCGTTCTGACAAAACTTTTGAATCAATAGGTCACGCAGGGGTCTAATTTTGAACATCTTATCATTGGAAGTATATGCAAGGCTATTATCAACTAAGTGAAAGTTTCGTTTCGTGACTCTAATATTGGCGCTCACGTGGTAGTTTATGATAGCCAGATAGTATTAGGATACCCAAAAATCTCCGTACCCATGTGTACTAAAAAAGCGACAGTTGACAAAATGATTTCCTAAATCCTGCAAATCACAAAAATTTACACGCACGGCACTAAATAAGATTATCTGTGTCTTTTTACACTTTAAAATTATGAATATTTAAATGGTAATACCAATATTTTAATGAAAAATCGCTAATTTTTCTTCTGACTAACTCCGATGTGAAAACTGCATGTGCAAATGTCAAAATCTGGAGTCATCTGTTATACGAATTTATCTGTAATCTTAGGCAAAACGAAGATAATATTACAAGGTGGCTGCACATCTAAATAGTTTTGTTATAAAAGTCGTATCAAAGTTTTAGGCATGGCTTGTATTGGTGTCGTTTATATAGTACAGAGAGCGCAAATGGGTTAAAATAACTTGTGGATGTTTCTAAACCCGTCAGCCCAATGACCCTCTCCTCAATGGGACTGATTCTCCTCAAACGGCATTATCCAGTGCACAACATTTCCTTTTTGTTGGACTACATCTTCTTCTTTACATAGCACTTGCAATCAACCCACGCCTGAAATAATCATTACAAGTATTAGGAAAACATAAGTTATTTTCAGGATAACTTACCTTTCTCCATAAATTCGCTTCTTTCGATGGGGAAGGAATTACATTCAATGCCGATGCAACCTCTATCCAAAACGCCTGTACTTCTTCTTTAGGCCTTTTTGAGAAATCTTGTGCAATGTCTCTTTTTGTTGACAGCATTTCCAACAATTTTGCGTATTGCTCTGGTGTTGTACTTGTTGCGTTGCAAAACTACAAAAAAATAAAAAGTTTGTTTTAAAATAATTTGTGTAAACATTAATGTATATTTCACTTACGTATTTTTTTAAAAATTGCGCTTTAAAGCCCGCTAAAATAAAAATCAAAACAATCTCCGTCAAAACGGAACTCCGCTCGAAGTGTAGAATACGTCAAATCGAGGCTTTCGAAGTTGGACTGAATGAAAACGGAACGCAGGATAGCAAAGTTACCAAACTGAGAAAATTTCAGTTCAGTTCGAAGTGCAGAATAGGGCTGAACATTTGTAATCGAAATTTTCAAAAAATGCTGCCTGGGTAATGATACATAGGTAACTACTCGTAGATTAATCCACAATTTTATATAAAGTTCCATCATTAACCCTTCAAGGCAAAACATTTATTTTATAACAAAATTTAAAAGCTAAAAATTTTGAAACTGAAACTGGAGCCGAAAATGATGTAGGTTGCCGTGGGTGCTAAAATTTCGACAAAAAATTTCCACTTGCCATTTGCTTTTATCGAAAAATTTTATCTGTTCTAGAAAGTAATATTTAATGAAATAATTAAGTTTTCCTTTTCATACAGGGCCTATTGCTTCATTAAGCGACATATGTTCGCAGCCCCAAAAAAATACATATTTCGTTTTACAAAAAATAGTTAACATGGAAAGCAGCCGTTTCCTTTTTAACTATAAATACAATAAAAACAAGTAAGGAAGGCAAAGTTCGGGTGTAACCGAACATTACATACTCAGCTGAGAGCTTTGGAGACAAAATAAGGCAAAATCACCATGGAGGAAAATGAACCTAGGGTAACCCCGGAATATGTTTGTATGACATGGGTATAAAATGGAAGGTATTAAAGAGTATTTTAAAAGTTCCATAGGTGGACGCCTTTTCGAGATATCGCTATAAAGGTGGACCAGGGGTGACTCTAGAATGTGTTTGTACGATATGGGTATCAAATTAAAACTATTAATGAGGGTTTTATAAGGGAGTGGGCCTTATTTGTATATGTGAAGGCGTTTTCGAGATATCGACCAAAATGTGGACCAGGGTGATCCAGAACATCATCTGTCGGGTACCTCTAATTTATTTATATATGTAATACCACGAACAATATTCCTGCCAAGATTCCAAGGGCTTTTGATTTCGTCCTGCAGAACTTTTTATTTTCTTCTACTTAATATGGTACGTGTCACACCTATTTTACAAAGTTTTTTCTAGTTATATTTTGCGTCAAAAAACCAATCCAATCATCATGTTTCATCCCTTTTTTCGTATTAGGTATAGAATTATGGCATTTTTTCCATTTTTCGAAATATTCGATATCGAAAAAGTGGGCGTGGTCATAGTCGGATTTCGCCCATTTTTAATACCAAGGTAAAGTGAGTTCAGATAAGTACGTGAACTAAGTTTAGTAAAGATATATCGATTTTTGGTCAAGTTATCGTGTTAACGGCCGAGCAAAAGGACAGACGGTCGACTGTGTATAAAAACTGGGCGTGACTTCAACCGACTTCGCCCATTTTGACAGAAAACAGCTATCGTCATATAATCTATGCCACTACCAAATTTCAAAAGGATTGGTAAATTTTTGTTCGACTTATGGCATTAAAGGTATCCTAGACAAATTAAATGAAAAAGGGCGGAGCCACGCCCATTTTGAAATTTTCTTTTATTTTTGTATTTTGTTGCACCATATCATTACTGGAGTTGAATGTTGACATAATTTACTTATATACTGTAAAGATATAAAATTTTTTTTAAATTTTTTTTAAAAAGTGGGCGTGTTCGTCATTCGATTTTGCTAATTTTTATTTAGCACACACATAGTAATAGAAGTAACGTTCCTGCCAAATTTCATCATGAAATCTTCAACGACTGCCAAATTACAGCTTGTAAAACTTTTAAATTACATTCTTTTACTTCATCCCTTTATCTGTCTTTGGTAATGAATTATCGTACTTTTTAGGTTTTTCGAAATTTTCGATATCGAAAAAGTGGGCGTGGTTATAGTCCGATTTCGTCCATTTTAAATAGCGATCTGAGATGAGTGCCCAGGAACTTACATACCAAATTTCATTAAGATACTTTAAAATTTACTCAAGTTATCGTGTTTACGGACAGACGGACGGATGGACATGGTTAAATGATTTCTGTTTTCGCCCAGATCATTTTGATATATAGAAGTCTATATCTATCTCAATTAGTTTATGCCCTTGCAGATTACCCTTATGCGAACAAAATTAATATACACTGTGAACTCTGCTCAGCTGAGTATAATAAATACATGCGCAACTATCCATAGATGTTGCGCCTAACCAAATATGTACCTATTTTCGAAAAAGCCATATTATCTTTTGCAGCAAATGCAGCGAAAATTAAATTTTCAATTTTTTCGTGTTTTCTATTTTTTGTAAATTATTGAAAATAATTTATTTTTGATTGTCATTTGTTACATTGAAAATAAAATTCGAAGCAACAACCAAAACGACTGGATTTTTCACTCGATTAGGCATTCAATAAAGCACTAATGAGATAATTAATTTAATTGTATTTTGTATGGAAGATTGAGTTCAATTAGGGCTTTAATGTAGAAAACTTTGCTAATTATTTCATTAAGCCTCTGTGTGAAATTGGCATAAGAACAATTTTTAGATCGAATTCGAAAAATTTTCCAATTCAAAAATTGTTACATGGCTGAGTGTCCTTGTTTGCATATTGGATAGAGACAATTGTCGTTAATTTGCAAACCTTTTTAATTTAAAAACATGACTTTTCTATAATCACATAGAAAACTTCACGTATACGGGGTATACGAAATGAAAAAAAATACATTAAAAAAAGAACACAAAAATACTAGACAATTTGTACTGAAAATGCAATTTTTTTTCTTATTTTCAGGGTGAATGCTCAGTATTTAACATTTTCGAAGCAGAAGAAATTATTCATTTGGCAACACATTTACTTACGACAGCTGCATACACTTCCGATGATATTGTAATTCTAAGTCCATATGCAAAGCAAGTCGAACACCTCAAGCAATGCGTATGATTTTAAATATTTTTGTTCCATCTTCAATTTTAAATGCAAAATAATTTAAATTCATTCATATTTCAGGCACGAATCAGTCATGAATCACTTCAACACGTAAATATTGCGACGGTGGATAGTTTTCAGGGCCTAGAGGCCAACATAGTGCTGTTGTCCTTAGTGCGCAGTAATACCGAAGGACAAATCGGTTTTCTACGGAACAAAAATCGAATTTGTGTTGCTCTTTCGCGCGCTAAGCATGGCATGTATATTATTGGAGATATGTCGACCTTGACGAAATGCAGCGAAATATGGCGAACAATTGAATTGAAATTAAGAGCTCAATGTGCTATTGGCAATCATTTTCCGTTTAATTATGAAGAATGAAATAAATTTTGGATTTTAGATTTAAAAAAAAAGACGAAGCTTTTAAATAAAATAATGAATTTTCCTATTTATACGGAGAATTTTATTGTAAAAAATTTGCGAACGAATACTTTTTTAAACGGTTTTATTTAGCTTGACTTGACAGGCGGGCCGCACGGCCGCATGCACGGCCGTTGTGAAAGAATTTTGTAATTGAAACTTAAGTAACTTCCCGATAAGCTACAAGCTTGAAACTTGGAATATAGTTCAGAACCCGATGACAATGCAATAATAAGAAAAAATCGCTGCTAGGTGGCGCAAGGATCGAGATATTCACAAAAATCGTATTTGTGGTCCGATTTGGCTCATATTTGGAACACATAATACATACAATAATAGAAAGCGACCTATGAAAAAATCGCCGCTAGGTGGCGCAAGGATCGAGATATTCACAAAAATCGTATTTGTGGTCCGAATTGGCTCATATTTGGAACACAGAATACATACATAATAAAAAGTGACCTATGGAAAAAATCGCCGCTAGGTGGCGCACGGATCGAGATATTCACAAAACTCGTATTTGTGGCCCGATTTGACTCATACTTCAAACACAATACATACAAGAATAGAAAGCGACCTACAAAAAAAAAATCGCCGCTAGGTGGCGCAAAGATCGAGATATTCAAAAAAATAGTATTTGTGGTCCGATTTGGTCCATATTTGGAACACATAATATGTACATGAATAGAAAGCGACCTATGATGTCCGATTGGCTCATATTTGGAACAAATATTACATACAGTCCGGTAGAAGTGACATCAAAATATTTTGGAGTTGGAGGAGGGACAAGCATACGTGGCACAGAGTCGAGTAAAGTCTTTGGAAGAATTATGTATTTGGGGACTTATACTGTTTTCACACAGAAACTTAATGATCTCATTTCACCTTCTAATGAAATCGTAATTTTTTTGCTTTCACACAGAAGTAACTGCTCGATTAGTATGAAGGATGAAATGTCAAGCGAATAAAATGACAATGCTATATGACAGACAATCATGGCGGAACGATACAAGGTGGCAGCATGGTGACATACCTACAAACAAAAAAAATTCCATGTACTTGTAAATTCGATGGACAAATGTCAAAATCGTACTGCGCCGGTAGTTGATGTATCAAATCAAATAAAAAAGGTTATAATCAGCTGTTCGATGCGGCCACCTTGTATAGTTCCGCCATGCAGACAATGACATTTACTTTGACATTTACTAAGCACTGAACACACCAAAAACTAAGAAGCGGAACGCGGCCAACAGAGTTGCATTGTGCTTTTGACTTCATTAGGCATTCGATTAGCTACTAATGAAATAATTATAGATTCGAATTTTGTAGGGAAGATTGAGCTCAATAAGCGTCTTAATGTAGAAAACTGCCTTTATTATTTAATAAGCCGTCTGTGTGAACTTAGTATTAGATTGTAAAAAATTGTCAGGAAAGAGTCCTTGTACTAATGAATCACTAAATGAACTAAATAGAATGAGAAATAATAGGCAATTAAATAAAGACTAAAAACTTGAAAATAAAATAATTTAAAAAAAATTTTAAGTTAAACGGTTTTATTGAAAACAATACTTACATGACGTATTAATAATACTAAAAGCTAGAAAATAATTAGGTAGGTTCTAGGTACTAGTCATCACTCCTCATCAATCGATGGCGTTAATCAGACAATTAAACAAAAGCGTTGGACGCGTCAAATTTCTATTGATAGTCATGTCTAAGACCAACTGAACGTTAATCAGGTTATGCTACGCTTCATATTTTTAGAAATTTCACGCGCCCAAAGCTTTTATTTTATAGTCTGATCAACACCCTAGATTGATGATGAGTGTGATGACAAGTACTAGTCCCTACATAATTATTTTTTAGCTTTTAACATTATCATTACTTCATGTAAGTATTGTTTTCAATAAAACCGGTTAACATAAAATTTTTTTAAAATTATTTTATTTCTTATATGCACGGAAGATTTTTTTTATAGATACAACAACAACAACGGTGTGGTAGTACTAACTTAATTGGCGCTAACCGTTTAAGCGATTATGGCAGTCCAACAAGCCGCACCAGGAGTTGATAAACGCAATACAAAGCTTTATAGCTTCAAAGCTTCCGCAACACAATTGGCAACCTTATCTACGCGAGGAGGATCCTGTGGGGGTGGCTCCCTTCCTCTGCTTCCATATGCAAGTTCCGATAAAAAATACTTTTTTCGCCGAAGCATAATCTTTGATCTGCAATAACCTAGCCTAGCCAGCGCAGCTGCTACTTTTTAATTCGCTGGACTATGCTGATGTCTGTCTAGCGCTGGTACAGCTGATCATTTTATCTTCATTGGTGCTCGCCGTCGCCAACGCGTGGAAGGCCGTAAATCTTTCAAAGAACTTTTCTCTCGAGCACTCAGAGCCGCTTCATCTAATGTTGTCATGGTCCATGCTTATGTATCATATAGAAGTACGGGAACTATAAATGACTTGTAGAGCATGATTTTCGTTTGCCGAGACAGGACTTTACTTTTCAATTGCCTACCTAGTCCAAAGTAGCATTTATTGGCAAGAGTTATTCTTCGCTCGATTTCAGAACTGATGTTGTTTGGGTGTTGTAATACTTCTCTCACTTTTCGATGGCACTGTTAACACTTTTGAAGAACAGATAAGCAAGGAGAGTTGATCCGAAAGTTCGATATCATTTTGCCACATCAAATTGCATCTATTTTCACGCGATAAAACAACATTTTTTTTTTTGTTTAAACGAACGCTTTAATATTTGATGTTGAGAAAACATTTGAACAAACAATATGAGACAACATATTTTAGAATTATTAAGCTGATTCATGCATAAATAATAGTTTTCTACAAATTTAATAGATTTTTGAAAATGTTCAGATGTACTCTGTATTTTAATGATCATTTAATTTTGTTATTACATGCATTAAATTTAGTTAAACTAAAATTATTAAAAGCCACGCTATTATATAACAATTTTGGTTTTTATTTAATGTTTTGCCTTTTTTCGTTTTTTTTGTCACTCATCTAAACATATTTACTTTCATGTTTCATTACGACTTTTTGTTACATATTTTATTCTTATGTGCTGCTATATAAAAATACATTTTGTATGTATGTATGTATGTATACTTGTTTATTTGCGACACACTTTTGCAATGTTCATTTATTTATATTAGTTATTTATTTTCTTTTTTTTAATTAATGTTATTATTCGTTTTTTCGTTAAGTTTTTTTGTATAACAATTCTTGTTTAGCATTTATACGTATTTTTTGTTTGTTGTTTTGTGTGTTCGCTTGCATTACGTGTAAAAAAGAACTGAATTTGTAATATGCATGTATGTACATTAGCGTGGGTCGATTTGTATGGACGAAAGTTAACCATATCGCGCCATCGATTTTTCGATAGGATTTGGGCTCAGGACAAAAAGTTCACTACGCATACTCAAAAAAATAAATTTCGAACCTGCGAAATTTCATTTCTTAGCCTTTTTTTCGACTTCGATTTTTAAGGTTTTTCTCATGACCTACTAAAAAAATGCTCATATGTATACCCTGTCCGACCCAAGAATGTCCGCTCAAAACGTTGGCGATAAAAAATTTTTTTTTTCAAAAACTGTTACTTGACTGGATCGATTTATTAACCGATATCGTGCTATCGATTTTTCGATGGGCTCAGAAAAACTTTTGTAAAAACGTTGGCGATAACAGTTTGAAAAACAAAATATTTTTTGGGTTTAGGGGAGTGTTTTGGTCGAAAAATTGACTCTTTCGCGATTTTTTTTTCGCAGGCTCGAAAATTATTTTTTTGGGTATGCGTAGTGGAACTTTTTTTCCTGACCCCAAATCCTATCGAAAAATCGATGGCGCGATATCGGTTAACTTTCATCCATACAAATCGACCTAGGTTAATGTACATAGTATGTAAGCATAGAAGAGAACGAGCGAGTAACGATGTTTGAGGCTTAACCGGACCTAACCAAACTTAAGTCAACTTCGGTAGAGGCTAAGCAGCATATTTCTAAATAATACCTTTATACGGCAAAATAATTGAGCCGAACAATTTTTTTTTCTTAACTTAGCACACATAAGCTAAAAATGCATTTCTGCGCTTTTCGAATTAGCTTGCCCTGACAGATACGAAATTGGAGCTTTCGTAATTTTGCATCAAAGCATTACAAAATCTTACTCAATTGGCACTTTACGGTTACAATGGTTTTGGCCGTTCAACAAATTGTGAGTCGCTTCTTCGCAGTGCTAACTGGGGCCAATTAGTAAACCAAGGAAATTTTTTTTCAATCCGAAAAACTTTTTCCATCTCATACTTTCAGCGAAGTTTGCGCCGCCCTATTTCTGTGCTTTCTTATGAGGGCTGTAATAAAAAAAAACGAACCGAACACTCCCTGAGCTGCCTCATCTGATGTCATCAGCGTGAATGCTTCTGCATCATAAAGCAGGCCGTTTGTTACAAGTGACTTGTATAGCGCGATTTTCGTTTGTCGCGGGAAAACTTTACTTTTCAATTGCCTACTCAGTTCATAGTACCATTTGTTGACAAGAGTTATTCAACGCTACATTTCTGGATGAACGTTGTTTGATTGTGTTGATGCTGGTTCTCAAATAAACGAAGTCCTGTACTATTTCGAAATTATGGCTGCCAACGGTAACGTCGTTACCAAGACACAAATGCGCTGACTCTTTGCTCGTTGACAGCATATACTACGTTTTCAAGGCGAGTCCATACCAGGTGGTGGCAAAGCGAATTCAACCAATTCGCCGTTCAGAATAATGTCAAGTCAAAAGAAAATTTTCATTGTTTTCGATTAACTGACATTTTGTTGTACAAGGATTTGTATGGAAAATTATCAAGAAGAAGCAATCAGCTGTTGGGATAACACCACCTCTACTGAATTCGCCTTGTACGTTTTGTACTCATTCACCAATAAAAGTGAAACTCCATAGCAAGACGTATGCTTGCGTTTGACAGTTATATAATATATGTACACTAGGGCGGGTCAAATTGTACGGGGAAAAAACGTCAGGTGCACATCCAGTTTCTGAATCTATGGGTCATACTGAGTAATATTGTCCATGGGACTATAGGTCTGAAATGAATTTTGAGCCTCCCTAATTTTGTTAGAAAATTTTATATCCCAATCCGAATCCAAATTTTACATTTATTTGCATGTATTTTATTTGTGATAGCCGCTATTCGGAGTGGGATATAAAATTTTCTAACAAAATTAGGGAGGCTCAAAATTCATTTCAGACCTATGGTCCCATGGACAATATTACTCGGTATCACCCATAGATTCAGAAACTGGATGTGCCTTTTCAACAATAAATTTGGCCCACCCTAATGTACATATATTCCTACGGGATGGACTCTATAGGCACGCACGTACTTGTATGCACGCTACGCATGAAAATTCGAGTTAAGTCCGAAAACGCGTGCGATCGCATCATTGTTGCATTTTTTCTACTTTCATGCGTTTATTTCGCCTTGCCCATTCATATACAAAATTTCGCAAAGCACTATTACCATCATTCCCACTTTACAGGAAAAGTACTTGCTAACATATTTTGTGTCGTATTTATTTGTTAAATTGCAGTTTTTAACTGTTAAAAATGTAAGAAAAGTACCAACGAGTAGGAAAAATTATTTCACTTGCAACGTGTGAAAGCCCCCTTAGCCAAAGAAAATGTCGAATTCCCCTTCTTATACTTTGCTTGCAACAAAAGTTGCAAGTTGGCTACTTTTTCATGTCAGATGGCGCCAGTTGTTATGGAGAACGTACAATCTACTCATCATGCAGAGGATTGTGCTTAACGGGTCTATATGAAAAACTGCTTATGTTACGGGGCTTTAACACCATCAACTAAGTGTCAGTGCCAGTTACGTCAAACTCGAATCTGATACACATGCATGCCAGTAGCATCACCACAATCACACACACACGCCCCACAATCACGCAATTGAAGTTTATTTCGCCTTGCCCATCCACATACAAAATTTCGCGAAACACTGTTATAAACATGCTCTCTATAAATGTTAGAAAAGTTACCAGCGAGTGAGAAAAACAGTTTAACTTGTGAAGTGTGAAAGCACCCTTAGCCAAAGCAAATGTTAAATTCTTCTTATGCTTTGCTTGCAACAAAAGTTGGAAGTTGGCTACTATTTTATGTCAGATGGCGCCAGTGTCGCTCAACTTGCCGTTCTCCATAAAAATACGTGCCATCTACTCATAATGCATAAGATTGAGTTGAACGCATCTATATATGCTTATGTGACGGGCCTTTTGCTGACTGACTTCACAACGGCCTAGGCGTTGCCGTCATGGTGTCAATCCCAACAAAAAATGCGTCAACGCATAGGCTTAAATCAAACTCTAAAATATTCTAAAAGAATTATGTACATATTTTGTGTGCAGAAAATGAAAAATAATGTTGCCCACATTTAGGCATAATTCTTATTATGTGAGGGTTTGGTCGCACTTAGCAGTTCATAGCACTTTTCATACTTATTTTTTTAACGAAGAATTGCAATTTTCTATGTGAACAGTTAGTACTAAAGTTTTTTTAGAAAGTGATTTTTTTTTTTTTTTTGAGAAATAATTTTAATTGAAAGCCAGAGGTACTTCCGCTCGCTTTGTGAGAGTGTATCTTTAGAATTCGAATGCTTTTTGAAAACCTATGTTCGAAAATTCTAAATATTGCATTTTAATTTCAGCATTAATCCTACGGACAAACTGCAACTGAGGCCGAAATTACGCAAATGTTAATATAGTGTAAGGTAGGGTGACCAGATGACCGATGTGAAAAATACTCATTGTGTTCAGTCCTTAACGCATCCGCATAAATCTGCCTCAGCTGATGCGAGCTGGACTTAACGCGTGTTTGCATGTATGGTATGTGGTGCGTCCTTATGTGCGCGCGTGACCAGCTGTCCGCGCGAGCGCCTTTAAGCATCGACATCTTGAAAGTAATTTTTTAGAACCTTTTATTCAACAAAAGCACTGAAAAAATGGAGTTTCTACAAAAAATACGGACATACGGGCACGTAGCTTAAAATACGGACATATCCGTATTAAAGGGCCAATTAAACTTCCTTAACCATAACGCCATAGTCGTAACCATATCCATATACATACCCATCTCCAATGTGATCGATTAATGGTGTCTTAACCTAAAAATCGTGACAATTTCATAAAAATCAAGAAAATTCAAAAAATTACAAATATATTCCACAAAAAATAAGTCTCTTAGTCATAACGTATCCAAAACAATGAATAAAATCTACAAAAAGTTATTAAATTCACCAACTCAAATATTTTGAGGTTATGGATATGGCGAGAAACCAAAAACCCATTGGGCTTTAGCGTTATGGTATGGCACCATTAATCGATTACATTGATTTCCATATTTCGATCAGCTGTTTTATCTGGTTATGGATAAGTCACCATTAATTGGCCCTTAATACGGAAGTCTTGGTCAACGTAGTGTGAGGTATATATACCTATTACTGTATTCGCCGCATGCTTTTGGAGGGTTGTGCGAGCGTATTCGCGACAAAATAGTTGCGAACACGAGCTTTAAAATAAGAAAAAAGAAAAATTGATAATTTTTCGTTAATTTACATGCATATTTGAGAACTAAAATAATAAAAAAAAATTGAATAGATTTTTTTTTTATTTATTTATAATTTTTTAACTCTAAATTGTTTTGTGACGAACCGATCCATGGCGAATCCATACCAGGTAGTGGCAAAGCGAATTAACCAATTCGCCGTACAGAAGAATGTCAAGTCAAAAGGAAATTTTAATTGATTTCGATTAATTGACATATTAAAGTACAAGGCGTTGTATGGAAAATAATCAAGAAGAAGCAATCAGCTGTTGGGATAACAACACCCGGTACTGAATCCGCATTGGTCTATCAAAAGAAAATTTTAATTGATTTCGATTAACTGAAATATTAAAGTACAAGGCGCTGTATGGAAAATATTCAAGAAGAAGCATCAGCTGTTGAGATAACAACACCTGGTACTGAATTCGGCAAACAAGTACCATCTTCGTTTTTGAAGATAGCCTGCAAAACATGGGTATTCGCTTTCGAAGTTCGAAAATGGAACTTTCGTGATATACATGTTTTAATTATTGTATATATAAAAGAAATACAAAAGTAAGTATGTAGGCGTGGTCGGCCTTCTTTTTTTCCCAACAGAGGTTATAGAGAGTCAAAAAGCAGGTCTTCGAAAAAATTAAAAGCCTGATATTAAAAAACATAGTCCAATATCTGTTTATTTAACAGCTTAACAAGGAAAAAAATTATGCCATTCAAATAAGCAAATAAAGCCGACTACGCCCACATATTAACATTTTTCGTTTTTAATTGAAATAATTAAAAATAATGCTGTCGCAATTCGTTAGTAATTTCAGGGGCCTTATTATGTATTTCCATTACAAAAAAATTTCATTCGGATTTGAAAAAAAAAAAATGTATGTGTTTTGACAGCTTTCGAATCGAGGACCCATTACAAAATGTCCAAAATTTTTTTTTTACTGTTTTACTCCATTATACATACTTCATTTCGTACACAAAATATCCTTAAAAAAATAATGTTACGAATCGTTCAACTTCGAAAACCCATACGTTTGTTACGAAGGCTAACTTCGATAACGGACGCCTCCCTTGGCCAAGAAGTTTTTTATGTACCAAGTTTTAGTGACAATTTTTAGAACAAATTGCCTTCCGTTAGGCCGGATGCGGACAGTTATTTGTTTTCATAACAAAACAATCAAGAACTCCGCTTGGACTGACGCGAACTCCTCCAAAGTATGAGCATATATGTATATTCGACTGGGCCGATTTATTAACAGATATCACGCCATCGATTTTTCGATAGGATTTGGGCTCAGGAAAAAAGCTCCACTACACATACCCAAAAAAAATAATTTTCGAGCCTGCGAAATTTAATTTTTTTCACTTTTTTCGACTTTGATTTTTAAGGTTTTTTCATTTCACTAAAAAAATTTTCATTTGATTGTAAAATTTTCATGTATACCCGGTCCGACCCAAAAATGTCCGCTAAAAACGTTGTCGATAACAGTTTTTTGAAAAAAAAAAAATATATATACATATATATATACATATATATTTTTAATAAAAAAAATATTTTTATTTTCAAAAAACTAGTATCGCCAATGTTTTTAGCGGATATTTTTGGGTCGGACAGGGTATACATATGAAAATTTTTTTAGTAGGTCATGAAAAAAACTTAAAAATCAAAGTCGAAAAAAAGCCAATAAAAATGAAATTTCGCAGGCTCGAAAATTATTTTTTTGGGTATGCGTAGTGGAACTTTTTTTCATGAGCCCAAATCCTATCGAAAAATCGATGGCGCGATATCGGTTAACTTTCGTCCATACATATCGACCCACCCTAATGTATATCAATTTATGTATATGTTTGAAGAACATATTATTGGTTGCGTACATATGAATGCCAAATTAAAAATAGGGGGTCCCTATGAATGAATCAGTTTTGGGTTAGACAAATATGTACTAAAGTTTAAGAAGAGCTTGTGATATTTCAGGTATAAAAAGCTCACTACTTAGTATCACTTTTATGTAAATAAAAAGTAACGAGTCCGGATTTCCTGAAGTTAGGTTGAACCGAACCGCAACGACCTTGGTCGCGGCTTCCACTTCTGTCTTAAAGACACTGCCAGATCGACAAAGTATACCATAGACCATTCTGGTTCCATTAGTTTTATTCCATCACACGTATACACCGTATATCGCTTCTACCCACATTACCAGCAGTAGGGTGTCTTTGACTGGGTCGTCAAAATTGACAACAGCTTCCCACTCAGCATTTATAGGTGATTCAATTTTGAATTTCCCTACATATCAGTACAATTTGATTACTCTTTCTGACTAAGTAATGAGTTATCATACAATTGAACAAAAGAAATAATCAAATATGAATACTTTTGTTGATGAAAAACTAAAAAGCATTTTTCATTCACTTTTTGGAATCATTTTTGAAGTCCTTTAATGACTAAATTTTAATATTTCATAAAAACCAACAAAAACAATAATCAAATATGCTTACCTTTGATGAGCAAAAACTGAATATAGTTTTCAATCACATTTTGGAATCATATTTGAATCAAATGTGTTTACTTTAGGTGATCAAAAATGTATAATCATTTTTCATTCAGCTTTCTGAATCTTTTATGAATATATTTGTTGACTGAATAATGAATTTTATACTTGTTGAAATTTTACTTTTTATTAAAAATTTTATTTTTTTCACATATACATATTTTTTCAATCATGAAGCTAAGAAAAAATATATAAAAATTTTATTATTTATGCAAAAGATATTCTTCAAGACAAAAAAAATGTAATGCGGCTCGTGAACGAAGATTTCCCCAACCATTTCTCCCCTTCAGCTTCCCAGAAAATACATAATGATTGGTCAATACATAGGTTGTGAGCTATTTGAACCCCAGGTAAGTGAAACTATCTTGACATACATGGATACGGCTTCAACATCCCTTATCGTATCCGTATTTTAAGATTCAGACGATAATGCTGATGATGGATGTTGTAGTCGCAGGTGTATATCGGTCAAGTTTGTTTGCGAGTTAGCTGTGCTTCAAATAGCTCACTTTCGCATGCTTTCTTCCCCTGATGAAAGAAGATTATTATGTAGTATCCTATTTTGAATGAGATATGAAGAATAAATGCATTATAATGGCATTCAAAAATGATTCAAAAATCTCAACCAAAATGGTTGAAATATATTCACGAATATGATCAGAAAATGACTGTGAAAAGCAGTCAAATATTGCTCTAAATCTATTAAAGCCCAATTTTACAATGATATCAAATATGAATAAAAAGCGTTTCGAAATAGGAATCATAAATGATTATTCAAGAATAATCACATTTATGGTACATTTTTCTCCCGATGATACGTTAATTTTCGAACAGAAAATGCTTTTAAATTTGAACGTTTTTAATCATCTTGGGGTATGATATTTAAATATTGTTTGATCAAAATTTTCAAAAAATGCTGGCTGGGTTATCGCTATAATTGAAATTTAAAAGAAAAAAAGGAAAAAAAAAAATACTTGGTCGGTTTCCCTTGGCTTTAGGCTCAGTCTCTTTAAATAAAATATGGTTTGTTCTAATACGAAGCGAAAAATGGATGTGCAACTGTTATGTATGTAGATATTTCTATAACCGTGTAGCGTAAACATTTCAATTTGGCGAATGCCCTTACTTTTACTTGTTTTATACTTTTGGAGTTGAAATTGGCTTCAAGTAAAATGTGCGCTTCAGTCAAGGTCAAAGCGAATTCAGTACCAGGTGCTGTCATCCCAATAGCTGATTGCTTCTTTTTGATTGTTTTCCTCACAACAATATGTCAATTGACTCCAGGCGAATATATACAAGGTGATGGCAAAGCGAATTAAACCCAAGTCAAAGTGCAGAACAATGTTAAATCATAATTAAATTTTAATTGCTTTTGAGCAAGGCGAATTCATACCAGGTGGTGGCAAAGCGAATCCAACCAATTCGCCGTGCAGAAGAATGTCAAGTCAAAAGAAAATTTTCATTGATTCCGATTAACTAACATGTTGTAGTACAAGGCGTTGTATGGAAAATTATCAAGAAGAAGCAGTCAGCTGTTGGGATAACAACACCTGGTATTGAATTCGCCTTGATTTCGATTAACTGACAGATTGTTGTACCAAGGCGGAAATTATCAAGAAGAAGCAATCAGCTCATGGGTAACATCACCTGATACTGAATTCGCCTTGGCTTCAGTAGAAATAACAAAATTATTATTTATTTTTTTTAACAAAATCATTATTGACAACTCCTTTGGCATATACGCATGAGACTCCATTAGTGAAAAAATGGATTGGTAGGTAAAGGACGGTAGACAAAAAAAAAATGCATATGCATCTAATTTCTAATATCTAATCTAATCTAATATATATTATAAATGGCAAAGTTTGGATGTGAAGATGTTTGGATGTTTGGATGTTTGGATGTTTGGATGTTTGTCCAGACGTTTGTCTTTGTGACTCAATCACGCAAGAACGGCTGGACCGATTTGGATGAAATTTTGCACACATATAGCCAATAGTCTAGAAGGATCTACTAGCTATATATTTTTCAAAAGGGGCGTGGTCCCCGCCCCCTAGGAACAGTTATAATTTAATTATTATATTTTTTCGTCTTTGCGACTGAATCACGCCAGAATGGCTACACGGATTTTGATAAATTTGCGACACAGACAATAGCCTACTAGCGAAATTTTTTCCGAACATGGAAAGAGGGGTGGGGTCCCACGACCCACGAGCAATTACTTTTTAATAATTTTTACACATTATAACTTTACGTATACTGGCCTTCACCAATATCACAGACTCAAGGGGTCAAATAAGTCGAGGGCTTACAAAGTAAGCAATGACACCCTCTGACACCCCCCTTTATCACCCCTCTGGTGTAAAATCTATAAATTGTTATAAATCAATATAAATTTTCTCCTAAATCAATAGTTTTTGGTATCTGGCACATAAAGATCGAGATCTAGACAATTTTGGGGGAACGATCAGTGGTCCTCTCCTTCTACTCCCGCCATCCGCCCTCCTTCAATTGTTTTTATTAGCACGCTTTTATTAGCTCTACCTGTATGTTTCAATGTAACTTTTCATTCGCTCCAATGCGCCTGCTGCCTTATTAACATGGTTTTATAATTAGCTTCACCTTATTTGTAATCCCGTAAGGGTCATATCGAGACCCTTCAAGGATCATTTCTGGTTGGTTTTCGGGATCGGTACGGGATCCCGCCGAGGTAATTTCGGGACTTTTTCGGGACTATTTCGGGATCATTTTGGGACCCTTCCGGGATCATTCCTGTATAGTTTTCGGGATCCATCCGGGATCCCGTCGGGGTTATTTTGGGAAATTTTCGGGACTATTCCGGAATAATTTCGGGATTATTTCGCGATCATTTGGGGACCCTTCCGGCATCTTTTCTGAATGGTTTTCGGGATCCGTCCGGAATCCCGTCGGGGTACTTTCGGGATCATTTGCGTACCTTCGAGAGATAAATTCTTGATGGTTTCCGCGATCATTACGGGACTTTTTCGTGGTTATTTTGGGTCCCTTTAGGCATCATTTCTGGATGGTCTTCGGGATTCGTCCGGCATCCCGTCGGGGCCATTTCGGAACATTTCGCGACTAATACGGGATCATTTGTGGATACTTTCGGCATAATTTCTGGATGGTTTTAGGGATCCGTCCGGGATCCCGTCGGGGTCATTTCGGGGCTTTTCCCGACTAATACTTGATCATTTGGGAACCCTTTCGGCATCATTTCTGGATGGTATTCGGGATCCATCCGGGATCTCGTCAGGGTCATTTGGGGACTTTTTTGGGATCATTTGGGGGCTCTTCCGGCATCATTTCTGGATGTTTTTCGGGATCCCGCCGGGATCTCGTCGGGGTCATTTGGGAACTTTTTCGGGATCATTTGGGGGTTCTTCCGGCATCATTTCTGGTTGGTTTTCGGGATCCTTCCGGGATCCCGTCGGGGTCATTTCGGGACTTTTTCGCGACTAATACGGGATCATTTGGGAACCCTTTCGGCATCATTTCTGGATGGTTTTCGGGATCCGTCCGGGATCCCATCAGGGTAATTTCGGGACTATTAGGGGATCATTTGGGGACCTTTCCGGCATCATTTCTGGATAATTCTCGGGATCCGTCCGGGATGCCGACGAGGTCATTTCGGGACTATTTCGGGATCATTTGGGATACCTACCGGCATCATCTCTGGATAGTTTTTGGGATTCGTCCGGGATCCCGTCGGGGTCTTTTCGGGACTTTTTCTCGATTAATACTGGATCATTTGCGGACCCTTTCGGCATCATTTCTGGATAGTTGTCGGGATCCGTTCGGGATCCCGTCACGGTCATTTCGGGACTATTAGGGGATCATTTGAGGACCTTTCCGGCATCATTTCTGGATGGTTTTCGGAATCCTTTCGGGATCCCGTCAGGGTCATTTCGGGACTTTTTCGGGATCATTTAAGGATGGCTTTCAGGATTCGTCCGGGAATCCGTCAGGGTAATTTCTGGACTTTTCCGAGACTATTTCGGGATAATTTTGGGACCTTCCCAAGATCATTTCTGGATGGATTTCGGCATCTGTCCGGGATGCCGTCAGGGTCATTTTGGGATTATTAGGTGTCATTTGAGGACCTTTCCGGCATCACTTCTGGATGGTTTTCGGTATCCGTTCAGGATCCCGTCCGAATAATTGCGGGACTTTTTCGTGATCATTTGGGGTCCCTTCCGGCATCATTTCTGGATGTTTTTTGGGATTCGTCCGGCATCCCGTCGGGGTCATTTCGGGACTTTTTCTCGACTAATACGGGATCATTTGCGGGCCCTTTCGGCATCATTTCTAGGTAGTTGTCGGGATCCGTTCGGTATCCCGTCAGGTTCTTTTCAGAACCGTTAGGAGATCATTTGAGGACCTTTCCGACATCATTTCTGGATAGTTTTCGGAATCCTTTCGGGGTTCCGTCAGGGTCATTTCGGGACTTTTTCGGGATCATTTAAGGAAGGCTTTCAGGATTTGTCCGGGAACCCGTCAGGGTAATTTCTGCACTTTTCCGAGACTATTTCGGGATCATTTTGGAACCTTCCCAAGATCATTTCTGGATGGATTTCAGGATCTGTCCGGTTTTCGGTATCCGTTCAGGATCCCGTCCGAATAATTTCGGGACTTTTTCGGGATAATTTGGGGTCCCTTCCGGCACCATTTCTGGATGGTTTTTGGGATTCGTCCGGCATCCCGTCGGGGTCATTTCGGGAATTTTTCTCGACAAATACGGGATCATTTGTGGGCCCTTTCGGCATCATTTCTAGATAGTTGTCGGAATCCGTGCAAGATCCCGTCAGGGCCTTTTCGGAACTATTAGGAGATCATTTGAGGACCTTTCCGACATCATTTCTGGATAGTTTTCGGGATCCTTTCGGGGTCTCGTCAGGGTCATTTCGGGACTTTTTCGGGATCATTTAAGGATGGCTTTAAGGATTCGTCCGGCAACCCGTCAGGGTAATTTCTGGACTTTTCCGAGACTATTTCGGGATCATTTTGGGACCTTCCCAAGATCATTTCTAGATGGATTTCGGGATCAGTCCGGAATGCCGTCAGGGTCTTTTTGGGACTATTAAGTGATTATTTGAGGACCTTGCAGGCATCACTTCTGGATGGTTTTCGGTATCCATTCAGGATCCCGTCGGAATCATTGCGGGACTTTTTCGGGATCATTTGGGGTCCCTCCCAAGATCATTTCTGGATGGATTTCGGGATCTGTCCGGGATCCCGTCAGGGTCATTTAGGGATGAGTTCGAGATCCCGTCAAGGTAATTTCGGGACTATATCGGGATCATTTCTGGATGGTTTACGGGATCCGTCCAGGATCCCTTAAGGGTCATTTCGGGACTATTAGGTGATCATTTGAGGACCTTTCCGGCATCACTCCTGGATGATTTTCGGTATCCGTTCGGGATCCCGTCGGAATCATTGGCGGACTTTTTCGGAATCATTTGGGATCCCTTCCGGCATCATTTCTGGATGGTTTTCGGGATTTGTCCGGGAACCCGTCGGGGTTATTTCGGGACCTTTTTGGGGCTACTACGGGATCATTTGTGGATCCTCTAGGGGTCGTTTCGTGACTTTTTCTGTTTTATGTCGGGATCATTTGGGGACCCTTCCGGCATAATTTCTTGATGGTTTGCCAGATCCATCAGGGTAATTTCGTGACCATTTTGGGACCCTTCCGAGATCATTTCTGGATCCGTCCGGGATGCCGTAGGAGCCATTTCGGGATTTTTTGTTACTTTTCCGGGATAGTTTTTGGACCCTTCCGGGATCATTTCTGGATCTGTGCGGGATCCCATCTGGGTCATTTCCGGACTATTTCGGGATCATTTTGGGACCCTTCCGGAAACATTGCTGTATGGTTTTCGCGATCCATCGTGGATCCCTTCGGAGCCATTTCGGAACTTTTTCTGGAGTATGTCGGGATAATTTAGGGACCCTTCCTGGATATTTTCTGGATGGTTTTTGAGATCCGCCCGGGAGCCCGTCAGGGTCATTTCGAACCTTTTCGGGATCATTTTGGAACACCTTCAAGGATCATTTCCTTGTGGTTCTCTGGATACGTCTAGAATCGTGTCGTTGTCACTTCGGGTTTTTTTGGGATTCCGGGAACTTTTGGAGACCCTTTCGGGGCATTGCTGGATGGTTTTCGGGATCCGTCCGCGATAGCGTGGGGGTAATTTCGTAGCTTTTTCTGGATAATTTCGGGATCATTTGGGATCCTATCAGTTTATCAGCTCATTTAATTCTTTTTTTTACTCAATTACAAAAATAAAATGCATTAGACAGAAAACAAAATTTTAAACAGATAACTTGATAAGCAAGCTTACGCGAATAGCCCATATATTTAAATTTCTCCTTGCGGACGGGGCCGCGGGTAAAGGCTAGTATATTATAAATGGCAAAGTTTGGATGTGAAGATGTTTGGATGTTTGGATGTTTGGATGTTTGTCCAGACGTTTGTCTTTGTGACTCAATCACGCAAGAACGGCTGGACCGATTTGGATGAAATTTTGCACACATATAGCCAATAGTCTAGAAGGATCTACTAACTATATATTTTTGAAAAGGGGCGTGGTCCCCGCCCCCTAGGAACAGTTATATTTTAATTATTATATTTTCCCGTCTTTGCGACTGAATCACGCCAGAATGGCTACACGGATTTTGATGAAATTTGGGACACAGACATTAGTCTACTAGCGAAATTTTTTTCGAATATGGAAAGAGGGGTGGGGGTCCCACGACCCTTCGAGAAATTATTTTTCATAATTTTTACACATTATAACTTTACGTATACTGGCCTTCACCAATATCACAGACTCAAGGGGTCAAATAAGTCGAGGGCTTACAAAGTAAGCAGTGACACCCTCCGCCCGCCCACCCCCCTTTATCCCCCCTCTGGTGTAAAATCTATAAATTGTTATAACTCAATATAAATTTTCTCCTAAATCAATAGTTTTTGGTATCTGGTACATACAGAACGAGATCTAGACAATTTTGGAGGAACGATCAGTGGTCCTCTCCTCTACTCCCGCCATCCGCCCTCCATCAATTGTTTTTATTAGCACGCTTTTATTAGCTTTACCTGTATGTTTCTATGTAACTTTTTATTCGCTCCAATGCGCCTGCTGCCTTATTAACATGGTTTTATAATTAGCTTCACCTTATTTGTAATCCCGTAAGGGTCATATCGAGACCCTCCGGGATCATTTCTGGATGGTTTTCGGGATCGGTCCGGGATTACGCCGGGGTAATTTCGGGACTTTTTCGGGACTATTTCGGGATCATTTTGGGACCCTTCCGGGATCATTTCTGTATAGTTTTCGGGATCCGTCCGGGATCCCGTCGGGGTTATTTTGGGACATTTTCGGGACAATTCCGGAATCATTTCGGGACTATTTCGCGATCATTTGGGTACCCTTCCGGCATCATTTCTGGATGGTTTTCGGGATCCGTCCGGGATCCCGTCGGGGTACTTTCGGGATCATTTGCGTACCTTCGAGAGATAAATTCTTGATGGTTTCCGGGATCATTACTGGACTTTTTCGGGGTCAGTTTGGGTCCTTTCCGTAATCATTCCTGGATGGTTTTAGGGATCCATCCGGGATCCCGTCGGCGTCATTTTGGGACTTTTGCGGGATCATTTGGGGTCTCTTCCGGCATCATTTCTGGATGGTTTACGGGATCCGTCCGGGATCCCGTCGGCGTCATTTTGGGACTTTTGCGGGATCATTTCTGGATGGTTTACGGGATCCGTCCGGGATCCTGTCGGGGTCATTTTGGGACTTTTGCGGGATCATTTGGGGTCTCTTCCGGCATCATTTCTGGATGGTTTACGGGATCCGTCCGGGATCCTGTCGGGGTCATTTTGGGACTTTTGCGGGATCATTTGGGGTCTCTTCCGGCATCATTTCTGGATGGTTTACGGGATCCGTCCGGGATCCCGTCGGCGTCATTTTGGGACTTTTGCGGGATCATTTGGGGCTCTTCCGGCATCATTTCTGGATGGTTTACGGGATCCGTCCGGGATCCTGTCGGGGTCACTTTGGGACTTTTGCGGGATCATTTGGGGTCTCTTCCGGCATCATTTCTGGATGGTTTACGGGATCCGTCCGGGACCCTGTCGGGGTCATTTTGGGACTTTTGCGGGATCATTTGGGGTCTCTTCCGGCATCATTTCTGGATGGTTTACGGGATCCGTCCGGGACCCTGTCGGGGTCATTTTGGGTCTTTAGCGGGATCATTTGGGGTCTCCTCCGGCATCATTTCTGGATGGTTTACGGGATCCGTCCGGGATCCTGTCGGGGTCATTTTGGGACTTTTGCGGGATCATTTGGGGTCTCTTCCGGCATCATTTCTGGATGGTTTACGGGATCCGTCCGGGACCCTGTCGGGGTCATTTTGGGACTTCAGCGGGATCATTTGGGGTCTCCTCCGGCATCATTTCTGGATGGTTTACGGGATCCGTCCGGGATCCTGTCGGGGTCATTTTGGGACTTTTGCGGGATCATTAGGGGTCTCTTCCGGCATCATTTCTGGATGCTTTACGGGATCCGTCCGGGATCCTGTCGGGGTAATTTTGGGACTTTTGCGGGATCATTTGGGGTCTCTCACGACATCATTTCTGGATGGTTTTCGGGATCCGTCCGGGATCCTGTCGGGGTCATTTTGGGACTTTTGCGGGATCATTTGGGGTCTCTTCCGACATCATTTCTGGATGGTTTACGGGATCCGTCCGGGATCCTGTCGGGGTCATTTTGGGACTTTTGCGGGATCATTTGGGGTCTCTTCCGGCATCATTTCTGGATGGTTTACGGGATCCGTCCGGGACCCTGTCGGGGTCATTTTGGGTCTTTAGCGGGATCATTTGGGGTCTCCTCCGGCATCATTTCTGGATGGTTTTCGGGTTCCGTCCGGGATCCCGTCGATGTCATTTCGGGACTATTTCGGCATCATTTGGGGTACCTTCCGCTATCAATTCTAGATGATTTCGGGATCCGTCCGGGATCCCGTCGGAGTCATTTTGGAATTTTTTCTCGACTAATACAGGATCATTTGGGGACCTTATCGGCATCATTTCTGGATGGTTTTCGGAATCCGTCCGCGATCCCGTCAGGGTCATTTCGGGACTATTTCGGGATAATTTGGGGTACCTGCCGGCATCATTTCTGGATGGTTTTCGGTATCCGTCCGGGATCCCGTCGGTGTCATTTCGGGACCATTTGGGGTCCATTCCGGCATCATTTCTGGATGGTTTTCGGGATCCGTCCGGGATCCTGTCGGGGTCATTTTGGGACTTTTGCGGGATCATTTGGGGTCTCTTCCGGCATCATTTCTGGATGGTTTACGAGATCCGTCCGGGATCCTGTCGGGGTCATTTTGGGACTTTTGCGAGATCATTTGGGGTCTCTTCCGGCATCATTTCTTGATGGTTTACGGGATCCCTCCGGGACCCTGTCGGGGTCATTTTGGGACTTTAGCGGGATCATTTGGGGTCTCCTCCGGCATCATTTCTGGATGGTTTTCGGGATCCGTCCGGGATCCTGTCGGGGTCATTTTGGGACTTTTGCGGGATAATTTGGGGTCTCTTCCGGCATCATTTCTGGATGGTTTACAGGATCCGTCCGGGATCCTGTCGGGGTCATTTTGAGACTTTTGCGGGATCATTTGGGGTCTCTTCCGGCATCATTTCTGTATGGTTTTCTGGATCCGTCCGGGATCCTGTCGGGGTCATTTTGGGACTTTTGCGGGATCATTTGGGGTCTCTTCCGGCATCATTTCTGGATGGTTTACGGGATCCGTCCGGGATCCTGTCGGGTCATTTTGGGCCTTTTGCGGGATCATTTGGGTTCTCTTCCGGCATCATTTCTGGATGGTTTACGGGATCCATCCGGGATCCTGTCGGGGTCATTTTGGGACTTTTGCGAGATCATTTGGGGTCTCTCCCGGCATCATTTCTGGATGGTTTTCGGGATCCGTCCGGGATCCTGTCGGGGTCATTTTGGGACTTTTGCGGGATCATTTGGGGTCTCTTCCGGCATCATTTCTGGATGGTTTACGAGATCCGTCCGGGATCCTGTCGGGGTCATTTGGGGACCTCTGCGGGATCATTTGGGGTCTCCTCCGGCATCATTTCTGGATGGTTTTCGGGATCCGTCCGGGATCCTGTCGGGGTCATTTTGGGACTTTAGCGGGATCATTTGGGGTCTCCTCCGGCATCATTTCTGGATGGTTTTCGGGATCCGTCCGGGATCCTGTCGGGGTCATTTTGGGACCTCTGCGGGATCATTTGGGGTCTCTTCCGGCATCATTTCTAGATGGTTTTCGGGATCCATCCGGGATCCCGTCGGAGTCATTTCGGAACTTTTTCTCGACTAATACAGGATCATTTGGTGACCCTTTCGGCATCATTTCTGGATAGTTTTAGGGATCCGTTCGGGATCCCGACGGGGTCATATCGGGACCATTTGGGGTACCTACCGGCATCATTTATGGATGGTTTACGGGATCCGTCCGGGACCCTGTCGGGGTCATTTTGGGACTTTAGCGGGATCATTTTGGGTCTCCTCCGGCATCATTTCTGGATGGTTTCCGGATCCGTCCGGGATTCGTCGGCGTAATTTCGGGACTATTAGGGGGTTATTTGGGGACCTTTCCGGCATCATTTCTGGATAGTTTTAGGGATCCGTGCCGGATCCCGACGGGGTCATATCGGGGCCATTTGGGGTACCTACCGGCATCATTTCTGGTTGGTTTTCGGGATCCGTCCGGGATCCCGTCGGGATCATTTCGGGACTAATTCGGGATCATTTGGGTACCTACCTTCATCATTTCTGGATGATTTTCGGGATCCCGTCGGGGTCATTTCAGGACTTTTTCGGGATCCGCCCGTGATCCCCGCGGGGTCATTTCGGGACTATTTCGGGATCATTTGGGGTACCTAGATGGATAGTTTTCAGGATTCGTCCGGGATCCCGTCTGGATCATTTCAGGACTTTTTCGGGGTCATTTGGGGTATCTTCCAGCCACTTTTCTAGATGGTTTTCGGTATCCGTCCGGGACACCGTCAGGGTAATTTCGGGACTATTTGGGGATACCTTGGGAACCTTTCCGGCATCATTTCTGGATAGTTTCGGGGATCCTTCGGGGATCCCGTCAGGGTCATTTCGGAACCCGCGACTAATGCGGGATCATTTGGGGACCCTTTCGCCATCATTTCCGGATGGTTTTCGTGATCCGTCCGGGATACCGTCAGGGTAATTTCGGGACTATTTGGGGATAACTTGGGAACCTTTCCGGCATCATTTCTGTATAGTTTCCGGGATCCGTCGGGAATCCCGTCAGGATCATTTCGGAACTATAAGGGGATCATTTCATTTTTCATCTTTCTTTAAGGGGATCATTTCACCTTCCAGCATCATTTCTGTATACTTTTGGGGATCCGTCCGGGATCCCGACGGGGTCATTTCTGGCCTATTTCGGGATTATTTTGGGGTACCAACCGGCATCATTTCTGTATGGTCCGGGATCCGTCCGGGATCCCATCGGGGGAATTTCGGGAATTTTTCGGGATCATTTGGGGTCCCTTCCGGCATCATTTCTGGATCGTTTTCGGGATCCGTCCGAGATCCCGTCGGGTTTATTTTTTTACTTTTTCGGGAAAATGTCAGGGAATTTCGAGACTGTTCTTGGATCATTTGGGGATCCTTCAGGTATAATTTCTGGATGGTTTTCGGGATCCCGTCGGGGTAATTTCGGGATTTTTTCACGACTATTTCGGGGTCAGTTGCCCTTAAAGATCATTTCTGGGTGGTTTTCGGGATCCGTCCGGGATCCCGTCAGGGTTATTTCGCGCCTTTTCGGGACTATTTCGGGATCATTTTGGGACCCTTACGGGATAATTTCTCTATGATTTTCGGGATCTGTTCGGGATCCCTTCGTAGTTTTTTCGCGACTTTATCTGGGATAAATTGCGGACCCTTTAGAGATCAATTCTGGATGGTTTTCGGTATCGGTCTGGGATCCCCTCAAGGTCATTTCGGGACTTTTTCGGGACTATTTCGGAATCATTTTGGGACCCCTCCGGCATAATTTCTGGGTGATTTCCGGATCTGTCCGGGATCCCGACGGAGTTTTTTCGGGACTTTTTCCGGACTATTTCTGGATTATTTGCGGACGTTTCAGAGCTCAGTTCTGGATGATTTTCGGGATCTGTCCGGGATCCCGTCGAAGTTATTTCGGGGTAATTTTGGGACCCTTCCAGGATAATTTCTTCATGATTTTCGGGATGGGTCTGAGTTTTTCGTGACTTTCGGGACTATTTCGGGATCATTTGCGGAACCTTCAGAGATCAATTCTGGTTGGTTTGTGGACTTTTCCGGGATCATTTGGGGATCCCTCCAGAGTCATTTCTGGATGGTTTTCGGGATCCCGTCAGGGTCATTTCGGGCCTTTTTCGTGACTACTATTTCGGAATCATTTTGGGACTCCTCCGGGATAATTTCTGGGCGATTTTCTGGATTTGTCCGGGATCCCGTCAGAGTTTTTTCGGACTATATCGGGATCATTTGCGGACCGTTCAGGAATCAAATCTGGATGGTTTTCGGGATCCGTCCGGGATCCCGTCAGGGTCATTTCGGGACTTTTCGTGACTACTTCGGGATTATTTTGGGACCCTTCCGGCATCATTTCTGGATAGTTTTCGAGATTTGTCCAGGATCCCGTCGGCATCATTTCGTGACTATTTGGTGTCATTTAGGGACACTTCCGGGATCATTTTAGGTCTCTTCGAAACCGGTAATTCAGCACACATGGCCGTGGATTTACGGCAAATTATTCGTAATTAAAATTCGGTATGTTTTATCTTTAATATATCACAGCTTTTTCGTTCTATTTTTAAATGAATCCTGTAACGAACTATTACAACTATAATTAAAATTTTTGTAATATTTTAACCAACTAAATACCCGAAAAAGCAACACTGCTTTCATTTAAAAACTTCTTTTTGGTTTTAGCTAATTGTAGTTTCACTCCTTTGTTCTATGAGTAGTAATTATTTCACCCCTGTCATATCAATTAATTTAACTTAGAAACAAAATGTATTTTTTTTAATTCGAAAAAAGTGTATTGTACTATTCATGTAAGCGTGCCCATCAGCTCAGTTAGTTCTTTTTTTTACTGTATTAAAAAATAAAATACATTGACAGAAAAAATTTTTAAACAGACAACTTGATAAGCAGGCTAACGTGAATAGCACATATATTTTATTTTCTCCTTGCGGATGGGGCCGCGGGTAAAGGCTAGTATCTAATCTAATCTAATTCTAATATATATTATAAATGGCAAAGTTTGGATGTTAAGATGTTTGGATGTTTGGATGTTTAGATGTTTGGATGTTTGGATGTTTGGATGTTTGGATGTTTGGATGTTTGTCCAGACGTTTGTCTTTGTGACTCAATAACGCAAGAACGGCTGGACCGATTTGGATGAAATTTTGCACACATATAGCCAATAGTCTAGAAGGATCTACTAGCTATATATTTTTCAAAAGGGGCGTGGTCCCCGCCCCCTAGGAACAGTTATAATTTAATTATTATATTTTTTCGTCTTTGCGACTGAATCACGCCAGAATGGCTACACGGATTTTGATGAAATTTGGGACACAGACAGTAGTCTACTAGCGAAATTTTTTTCGAACATGGAAAGAGGGGTGGGGGTCCCACGACCCTTCGAGAAATTATTTTTCATAATTTTTACACATTATAACTTTACGTATACTGGCCTTCACCAATATCACAGACTCAAGGGGTCAAATAAGTCGAGGGCTTACAAAGTAAGCAGTGACACCCTCCGCCCGCCCCCCTTTATCTCCCCCTCTGGTGTAAAATCCATAAATTGTTATAACTGAATCTAAATTTTCTCCTAAATCAATAGTTTTTGGTATCTGGTACATACAGAACGAGATCTAGACAATTTTGGAGGAACGATCAGTGGTCCTCTCCTCTACTCCCGCCATCCGCCCTCCATCAATTGTTTTTATTAGCACGCTTTTATTAGCTTTACCTGTATGTTTCTATCTAACTTTTTATTCGCTCCAATGCGACTGCTGCCTTATTAACATGGTTTTATAATTAGCTTCACTTTATTTGTAATCCCGTAAGGGTCATATCGAGACCCTTCCGGGATCATTTCTGGATGGTTTTCGGGATCGGTCCGGGATTACGCCGGGGTAATTTCGGGACTTTTTCGGGACTATTTCGGGATCATTTTGGGACCCTTCCGGGATCATTTCTGTATAGTTTACGGGATCCGTCCGGGATCCCGTCGGGGTTATTTTGGAACATTATCGGGACTATTCCGGAATCATTTCGGGACTATTTCGCGATCATTTGGGGACCCTTCCGGCATCATTTCTGGATGGTTTTCGGGATCCGTGCGGAATCTCGTCGGGGTCATTTGGGGACTTTTTCGGGATCATTTGAGGGCTCTTCCGGCATCATTTCTGGATGGTTTTCGGGATCCGTCCGGGATATCGTCGGCGTCATTTGGGGACTTTTTCGGGATCATTTGGGGGCTCTTCCGGCATCATTTCTGAATGGTTTTCGGGATCCGTCCGGGATCTCGTCGGGGTCATTTGGGGACTTTTTCGGGATCATTTTGGGGCTCATCCGGCATCATTTCTAGATGGTTTTCGGGATCCGTCCGAGATCCCGTCGGGGTCATTTCGGGACTTTTTCGCGACTAATACGGGATCATTTGGGAACCCTTTCGGCATCATTTCTGGATGGTTTTCGGGATCCGTCCGGGATCCCGTCGGGGTAATTTCGGGACTTTTTCGCGACTAATACGGGATCATTTGGGAACCCTTTCGGCATCATTTCTGAATGGTTTTCGGGATCCGTCCGGGATCCCATTAGGGTAATTTCGGGACTATTAGGGGATCATTTGGGAACCTTTCCGGCATCATTTCTGGATAATTTTCGGGATCCGTCCGGGATGCCGACGAGGTCATTTCGGGACTATTTCGGGATCATTTGGGATACCTACCGGCATCATTTCTGGATGGTTTTTGGGATTCGTCCGGGATCCCGTCGTAGTCCTTTCGGGACTTTTTTTCGACTAATACGGGATCATTTGCGGACCCTTTCGGCATCATTTCTGGATAGTTGTCGGGATCCCGTCACGGTCATTTCGGGACTATTAGGGGATCATTTGAGGACCTTTCCGGCATCATTTCTGTATTGTTTTCGGAATCCTTTCGGGATCCCATCAGGGTCATTTTGGGACTTTTTTGGGGCTAATACGGGATCATTTGGGGATCCTCTAGAGGTCGTTTCGTGACTTTTTCTGTTTTATTTCGGGATCATTTGGGGACCCTTCCGGCATAATTTCTTGATGGTTTGCCGGATCCATCAGGGTCATTTCGGGACCATTTTGGGATCATTTGGGGACCCTTCCGAGATCATTTCTGGATCCGTCCGGGATGCCGTAGGAGCCATTTCGGGATTTTTTGTTACTTTTCCGGGATAGTTTTTGGACCCTTCCGGGATAATTTCTGGATCTGTGCGGGATCCCATCTGGGTCATTTCCGGACTATTTCGGGATCATTTTGGGATCCTTCCGGAATCATTTCTGTATGGTTTTCGCGATCCGTCGTTGATTCCCTCGGAGCCATTTCGGAACCTTTTCTGGAGTATGTCGGGGTCATTTGGGGACTTTTTCGGGATCATTTGGGGCTCTTCCGGCATCATTTCTGGATGGTTTTCGGGATCCGTGCGGGATCTCGTCGGGGTCATTTGGGGACTTTTTCGGGATCATTTGGGGGCTCTTCCGGCATCATTTCTGGATGGTTTTCGGGATCCGTCCGGGATCCCATCAGGGTAATTTCGGGACTATTAGGGGATAATTTGTGGACCTTTCCGGCATCATTTCTGGATAATTTTCGGTATCCATCCGGGATGCCGACGAGGTCATTTCGGGATTATTTCGGGATCATTTGGGATACCTACCGGCATCATTTCTGGATGGTTTTTGGGATTCGTCCGGGTCATTTCGGAACTATTAGGGGATCATTTGAGGACCTTTCCGGCATCATTTCTGGATAGTTTTTGGAATCCTTTCGGGATCCCGTCAGGGTCATTTCGGGGCTTTTTCGGGATCATTTAAGGATGGCTTTCAGGATTCGTCCGGGAACCCGTCAGGGTAATTTCTGGACTTTTCCGAGACTATTTCGGGATCATTTTGGGACCTTCCCAAGATCATTTCTGGATGGATTTCGGGATTTGTCCGGGATGCCCTCAGGGTCATTTTGGGACTATTAGGTGAGCATTTGAGGACCGTTCCGGCATCACTTCTGGATGGTTTTCGGTATCCGTTCAGATTCCCGTCGGAATAATTGCGGGACTTTTTCGGGATCATTGGGGTCCCTTCCAAAATCATTTCTGGATGGTTTTTGGGATTCGTCCGGCATCCCGTCGGGGTCATCTCGGGACTTTTTCTCGACTAATACGGGATCATTTGCGGGCCCTTTCGGTATCATTTCTGGATAGTTGTCGGGATCCGTTCGGGATCCCGTCAGGGTCTTTTCGGAACTATTGGGAGATCATTTGAGGACCTTTTCGGCATCATTTCTGGTTAGTTTTCGGGATCTTTTCCGGGTCCCATCAGGGTCATTTCGGGACTTTTTCGGCATCATTTAAGATTGGTTTTCAGGATTCGTCCGGTATCCGTCAGGGTAATTTCTGGACTTTTCCCAGACTATTTCGGGATAATTTTGGGACCCTCCCAAGATCATTTCTGGATGGATTTCGGGATCTGTCCGGGATGCCGTCAGGGTCATTTTGGGACTATTGGGTGATCATTTGAGGACCTTTTCGGAATCACTTCTGGATGGTTTTCGGTATCCGCTCAGGATCCCGTCGGAATTATTACGGGACTTTTTCGGGATCATTTGGTGTCCCTTCCGGCATCATTTCTGGCTGGTTTTTGGGATTCGTCCGGCATCCCGTCGGGTTCATTTCGGGACTTTTTCTCGACTAATACGGTATCATTTGCGGGCCCTTTCGGCATCATTTCTAGATAGTTGTCGGGATCCGTTCGGGATCCCGTCAGGGTCTTTTCGGAACTATTAGGTGATCATTTGAGGACATTTCCGGCATCATTTCTGGATAGTTTTCGGGATCCTTTCGGGACTTTTTCGGGATCATTTAGAGTTGGCTTTCAGGATTCGTCCGGGAACCCGTCAGGGTAATTTCTGAACTTTTCCGAGACTATTTCGGGATAATTTTGGGACCTTCCCAAGATCATTTCTGGATGGATTTTGGGATCAGTCCGGGATGCCGTCAGGGTCATTTTGGTATTAGGTGATCATTTGAGGACCTTTCCGGCATCACTTCTGGATGGTTATCGGTATCCGATCAGGATCCCCTCGGAATCATTGCGGGACTTTTTCGGGATCATTTGGGGTCCCTCCCAAGATCATTTCTGGATGGATTTCGGGATCTGTCCGGGATCCCGTCAGGGTCATTTAGGGGTGCGTTCGAGATCCCGTCAGGGTCATTTCGGGACTTCTTCGGGAATATATCGGGATCATTTCTGGAGGGTTTATGGGATCCGTCCATTACCCCTTAAGGGTCATTTCGGGACTATTAGGTGATCATTTGAGGACCTTTCCGGCATCACTTCTGGATGATTTTCGGTATCCGTACGGGATCCCGTCGGAATCAATGCGGGACTTTTACGGAATCATTTGGGATTCCTTCCGGCATCATTTCTGGATGGTTTTCGGGATTTGTCCAGGATCCCGTCGGGGTTATTTCGGGACCTTTTCGGGGCTAATACGGGATCATTTGGGGATCCTCTAGGGGTCGTTTCGTGACTTTTTCTGTATTATTTTGGGATCATTTTGGGACCCTTTCGGCATAATTTCTTGATGGTTTGCCGGATCCATCAGGGTCATTTCGGGACCATTTTGGGATCATTTGGAGACCCTTCCGAGGTCATTTCTGGATCCGTCCGGGATGCCGTAGGAGCCATTTCGGGATTTTTTGTTACTTTTCCGGGATAGTTTTTGCACCCTTCCGGGATCATTTCTGGATCTGTGCGGGATCCCATCTGGGTCAATTCCGGACTATTTCGGGATCATTTTGGAATCCTTCCGGAATCATTTCTGTATGGTTTTCGCGATCTATCGTGGATCCCCTCGGAGCCATTTCGGAACTTTTTCTGGAGTTAGTCGGGATAATTTAGGGACCTTTCCTGGATATTTTCTGGATGGTTTCTGAGTTCCGTCCGGAAGCCCGTCAGGGTAATTTCGGAACTTTTTCGGGACTATTTCGGGGTCAATTTGGTACCCTTCAGGCATCATGTCTGTGTGGTTATCTGGATAAGTCTAGAATCGTGTCGTTGTCATTTCGGGTTTTTTGGGACTACTTCGGGAACCACTCCGGGGCGTTTCTGGATGGTTTTCGGGATCCGTCCGCGATAGCGTCGGGGTCATTTCGTGGCTTTTTCTGGATAATTTCGTTATCATTTTGGGATCCTATCAGGTTATCAGCTCATAAAGTTCTTTTTTTTACTCAATTACAAAAATAAAATGCATTAGACAGAAAAAAATTTTAAACAGATAACTTTATAAGCAGGCTAACGTGAATAGCCCACATATTTCATTTTCTCCTTGCGGACGGGGCCGCGGGTAAAGGCTAGTATATTATAAATGGCAAAGTTTGGATGTTTGGATGTTTTGATGTTTGTCCAGACGGTTGTCTTTGTGACTCAATCACGCAAGAACGGCTGGACGGATTTGGATGAAATTTGGCATACATATAGCCAATAGTCCAGAAGGATCTACTAGCTATATATTTTTCAAAAGGGGGAGGTCCCCGCCCCCACGAACAGTTATAATTTAATTATTATATTTTTTAGTTTTTGCGGCTGAATCACGCCAGAACGGCTACACGGATTTTGATGAAATTTGGGACACAGACAGTAGTCTACTAGCGAAATTTTTTCGAACATGGAAAGAGGGGTGGGGTCCCACGACCCCTTCGAGCAATTACTTTTTAATAATTTTTACACATAATAACTTTACGTACACTGGCCTTCACCAATATCACAGACTCAATGGGTCAAATAAGTCGAGGGCTTACAAAGTGAGCAGTGACACCCTCCGCCCCCCCTCCCTTTCTTCCCATCTGGTGTAAAATCTATAAATTGTTATAACTCAATATAAATTTTCTCCTAAATCAATAGTTTTTGGTATCTGGCACACACAGAGCGAGATCTAAACAATTTTGGAAAAACGAGCAGCGGTACTTCTCCTCCCGCCACCCGTCCTCCATGAATTGTTTTTATTAGCACGCTTTTATTAGCTTTACCTGTATGTTTATTTGTAACTCTTCATTCGCTCCAACGCGCCTGCTGCCTTATTCAAATGGTTCTACAATTAGCTTCGCCGTAATCCCGTTGGGGTCATATCGAGACCCTTCCGGGATCATTTCTGTATAGTTTTCGGGATCCGTGCGGGATCCCGTCGGGGTTATTTTGGGATATTTTCGGGACAATTTCGGGATCATTTCGGGACTTTTTCGCGAACATTTAGGGACCTTTCCGGCAACATTTCTGGATGGGTTTCGGGATCCGTTCGGCATCCAGTCGGGGTATTTATTTTCGGGATCATTTGCGTACCTTTGAGAGATAAATTCTTGATGGTTTCCGGGATCATTACTGGACTTTTTCGGGGTCATTTTGGGTACCTACCGGCATCATTTCTGGATGGTTTTCGGTAACCGCCCGGGATCCCTTCGGGGTCATTTCGGGACTTTTTCGACATTTTTTGGGGTCCCTTCCGGCATCATTTCTGGATGGTTTTCGGGATACCGTCGGGGTAATTTCAGGACATCATTTCTGGATGGTTTTAGGGATGCGTCCGCGATCCCGACGCGGTCATTTTGGGATTATTTCGGGATCATTTTGGGGTACCTACCGGCATCATTTCTAGATGGTTTTCGGTATCCGTCCAGGATCCCGTCGGGGTCATTTCGGGACTTTTTCGGGATTTCTTGGGGTCTCTTCCGGCATCATTTCTGGATGGCTTTCGGGATTCGTCCGCGATCCCGTCGGGGTCATTTCGGGATTTTTTATCGACTAATCCGGGATCATTTGGGGACCCTTTCAGCATCATTTCTGGATTGTTTTAGGGATTCCATCGGGGTAATTTCGGGACATTTTCTCGACTAATACGGGATAATTTGGGGACCCTTTCGGCATCATTTCTGGATGGTTTTCAGGATCCGTCCGGGATTCCGTCAGGGTGATTTCGATACTATTAGGGGATCATATGAAGACCATTCCGACATCATTTCTGGATAGTTTTGGGGATCCGTTCGGGATCCCGACGGGGTCATTTTGGGACTATTTCGGGATCAGTTTGGGTACCTACTGGCATCATTTCTGGATGGTTTTCGGTATGGGTCCGGGATCCCGTCGGGGTCAATTAGGGACTTTTCGGGATTTTTTGGGGTCCCTTTCGGCGTCATTTCTGGGAGGTTTTGGGGATACCGTCGGGGTAATTTCAGAACTTCTTCGAGACAATTTGGGGTCCCTTCCGGCATCATTTCTGGATGGTTTTCGGTATCAGTCCGGGATCCCGTCGGGGTCATTTCGTGACTTTTTCGGGATCATTTGGGGTCCCTTCCGGCATCATTTCTGGATGGTTTTCGAGATTCGTCCGGAACCCGTCGGGGTCATTTTAGGACTTTTCCCGGATCATTTTGGGTACCTTCCGGCATCATTTCTAGATGGTTTTCGGGATCCCGTCGGGGTCATTTCGGGACTTTTTCGGGATCATTTGGGGTATTTTTCGGCATCATTTCTACATGGTTTTCAGGATGCGTCCGGGATCCCGTCGGGGTCATTTCGGGACATTTTCTCGACTAATTCGGGATCATTTGGAGACCCTTTCGGCATCATTTCTGGATGGTTTTCTATTAGGGGATCATTTGGGGACCTTTCCGGCATCGTTTCTGGATAGTTTTCGCGATCCGTTCGGGATCCCGTAGGGGTCATTTCAGGACTATTTCGGGATCATTTTGGGGTACCTTCCGGCATCATCTCTAGATAGTTTTCTGGATCCCGTCGGGGTCACTTCGGGACTTTTTATCGACTGATACGGGCACAAATGGGGGCCCTTTCGGCATAATTTTTGGATAGTCTGCGGAATCCGTGCGGGATCCCGTCAGGGTCATTTCGGGACTATTAGCGGATCATTTGAGGACCTTTCCGGCATCATATCTGGATAGTTTTCGGGATCCGTCCGGGATCCTGTCGGGATCATTTCGGGACTTTTTCGGGGCTATTTCGGGATCATTTGGGGTATTTTCCGACATCATTTCAGTATGGTTTTCGGGATCCATCCGGGATTCCGTCGGGGCCATTTCGGGATCATTTGCAGACCAATTCTAAATATTCTCGCGGAATTTTGTTCTCGCGGATTTTTTTATTCCCGCGGAAAAATTCCTCCAATTCTTTTCTCCTAGGGAGAAGAAAAATTGGGGAATAGGAATTTCGAATTTTCGAAGTCAGCTGTTTTGTCAATTGAAATTTCGTTGCGCATTTCTTATTTTGTTTAAAAAATTGAAAAGTTTAATTATTGTTGCGAATTTGTTTGAAATTAAGAAATAAGGTATAAACAATGCACATTATTGCATTTCATGTGGTATACACTGAAATGAGTAATGAATTGGTGCCACAGCAACATCAACAGAGGAGCATAAGAAGAAGACGGCGGGTTAACACAAATCCGCCGGAGTTACCTGCTTTCATTCTGCAAAGCAATTTTCTGGCGGCCACGTCGAGTTGAGTTCGCCTTTCGCCATATGCCAAAATCTAATTAAGCCTTCTTTAAAAATCCTTGCGCAATTTCTGGATGGATGCATCAAATATACAAAGAGCTCTTCCGTTGCTTATGATATACTTTTCGACTTAAAATAAAGAATATTGTTGCTGTTGTTGTTGTATTAACAGTGAGAATATTGTGGTAGAATGTAAATACATATTTTAGCGCAAATTTGTACAAATAAGTGTTCTTTCTTAAAAGAACCAATTTCCTTTAACTATTTTGATGCATTCCCTTCAATTTAACTAGTGAAAAAACTCCTATGAAATGGCAAAGAAATCTCCCTCTCCCTCACATTCATAATACCTACTTTTCTCCCATAACCGGTTTCCTCTTTTTCGAACATTGTTCAGAATAGGAGGAAAGGGAGAAGTGAAAAAACTCTCAAGGAATTTTTATTTATAATACGAGGAATGGGAGAAGGGAAAAAACTCGCACGGAATTTTCGTTTAGAATTGGGCTGTTGGTGTCCCTTCCGGCATAATTTCTGGATGGTTTTCGGGATCCGTCAGGAATCCCGTCGGGGCCACTCCTGTACTTTTCGGGACTAATACGGGATGATTTGGCGAGCCTTTCGGTATCATTTCTGGATGGTTTTCGGGATCTGTACGGGAACACATAAGGGTAATTTCAGGACTTTTTCGGGGCTATTTCTGAATCATTTTGTGACCCCTCCTGGTTAATTTCTGGATGATTTTCGGGTTCTGTCCTGGAATTTTAGTATCATCTTGGGACCCTTCCGGGATCATTTTAGGTCTCTTCGCAACCGGTAGTTTAGCACACATGCCTTTTTAAATTATGAGCTTTTATGGCCGTGGATTTGCTGCTAATTATTCGTAATTAAAATTGGGTATGTTTTATCTTCAATATAACACAGCTTTTTCGTTCTATAATCGTGTAAGGAACTGTTATAACTATAATTACACTTTTTGTAATATTTTAACCAACTAAATACCCGAAAAGGCAACACTATTTTCGTCTAAAAAATTCTCTTTGGTTTTAGCTAATTGTAGTTTCACTCCTTTGTTCTATGAGTAGTAATTCTTTCACCCCTTTCATATCAGTTAATTTAATTTAAAAACAAAATGTATTTTTTTAATTCGAAAAAACTGTATTGTACTATTCATGAAAGCGTGCCTTTCAGCTTATCTTCTCATTTAGTTCTTTTGTTTTACTAAATTACAAAAATAAAATACATTAGACAAAAATAATTTTTAAACAGATAACTTGATAATCAGGCTAACGTGAATAGCACATATATTTTATTTTCTCCTTGCGGACGGGGCCGCGGGTAAAGGCTAGTAAGTAAATAAATTGCAGTCAAACCGGCTCAAAATTATGAAAAAATTTAGACAGCAACAAGTACCAAATTACTTTATACATACATACACTCGAGGCAAAAACTGCAGGAACATAATTTAGAGCAAGCGTGTACACTAGGGCGGGTCAAATTGTATGGGAAAAAATGGGGGGAAAAAACTTCAGGTGCACATCCAGTTTCTGAATCTATGGGTCATACTGAGTAATATTGTCCATGGGAGCATAGGTCTGAAATGAATTTCGAGCCTCCCTACTTTTGTTAGAAAATTTTATATCCCAATCCGAATCCGAATTTGACATTTATTTTCATGTATTTTATTTGTGAGAGCCGCTATTCGGATTGAGATATAAAATTTTCTAACAAAATTAAGGAGGCTCGAAATTCATTTCAGCCCTATGGTCCCGTGGACAATATTACTCAGTATGACCCATAGATTCAGAAACTGGATGTGCTTTTTTACCCATAGATTCAGAACCCTGGAATGTGTTTGTATGACATGTGTATCAAATGGAAGGCATTAAAGAGTATTTTAAGAGAAAGTGGGCCATAGTTCTATAGATGGACGCCATTTAGGGATATCGCCATAAAGGTGGACCAGGGGTGACTCTAGAATTTATTTTGTACGATATGAGTATCAAATGAAAGGTACTAATGAGTATTTTAAAAGGGTGTGGGCCTAAGTTCTATAGGTGGACGCCTTTTCAAGATACCGCCATAAAGGTGGACCAGAGATGACTCTAGAATTTGTTTGTACGATATGGGTTTCAAATGAAAGGTGTTAATGATTATTTTAAAAGGGAGTGGGCCTAAGTTGTATAGGTGGACGCCTTTTCAAGACATCGCCATAAAGGCGGACCAGGGGGCCTCTAGAATTTATTTTGTACGATATGGGTATCAAATGAAAGGTGTTATTGAGTATTTTATGAGGGTGTGGGCCTTAGTTCTGTATGTGGACGCCTTTTCGAGATATCGCCATAAAGGTGGACCAGGGGTGACTCTAGAATTTGTTTGTACTATATGGGTATCAAATGAAATATGTTAATGATAATTTTAAAAGGGAGTGGGCCTAAGTTCTATAGGGTGACGCCTTTTCGAGATATCGCCATAAAGGTGGACCAGGGGTGACTCTAGAATTTATTTTGTACGATATGGGTATCAAATGAAAGGTGTTAATGAGTACTTTAAGAGGGCGTGGGCCTTAGTTCTGTATGTGGACGCCTTTTCGAGATATCGCCACAAAGGTAGACCAGGGGTGACTCTAGAATTTATTTTGTACGATATGGGTATCAAATGAAAGGTATTAATGCGTATTTTAAAACGGCGTGGGCCTAAGTTCTATAGGTGGACGCTTTTTCAAGATATCGCCATAAAGGTGGACCAGGGGTGACTCTAGAATTTATTTTGTACGATATGGGTATCAAATGAAAGGTGTTAATGAGTATTTTAAGAGGGCGTGGGCCTTAGTTCTGTATGTGGACGCCTTTTCGAGATATCGCCACAAAGGTAGACCAGGGGTGACTCTAGAATTTGTTTGTACTATATGGGTATCAAATGAAATGTGTTAATGCTAATTTTAAAAGGGAGTGGGCCCATGTTCTATAGGTGGACGCCTTTTCGAGATATCGCCATAAAGGTGGACCAGGGGTGACTCTAGAATTTATTTTGTACGATATGGGTATCAAATGAAAGGTGTTAATGAGTATTTTGAGAGGGCGTGGGCCTTAGTTCTACATGTGGACGCCTTTTCGAGATATCGCCATAAAGGTGGTCCAGGGGTGACTCTAGAATTTGTTTGTACTATATGGGTATCAAATGGAAGGTGTTAATGAGTATTTTAAAATGGAGTGGGCCTTAGTTCTATAGGTGGACGCCTTTTCGGAATATCGTTATAAAAGTGGACCAGGGCTGACTGTAGAATGCGTTTGTACAATATGGGTATCAAACGAAAGGTGTTAATAAGTGTTTTAAAAGGGAGTGGGCCTTAGTTCTATGGGTGGACGCCTTTTCGGGATATCGCCATAAACGTGGACCAGGGGTGACTGTAGAATGCGTTTGTACAATATGGGTATCAAATGAAAGGTGTTAATGAGTATTTTAAAAAGGAGTGGGCCTTAGTTCTATATGTGGACGCCTTTTCGAAATATCGCCATAAACGTGGACCAGGGGTGACTCTAGAATGTGTTTGTACGATATGGGTATCAAATTAAAGGTATTAATGAGTATTTTGAAAGGGCGTGGGGCTTAGTTCTATAGGTGGACGCCTTTTCAAGATATCGCCATAAAGGTGGACCAGGGGTGACTCTAGAATTTGTTTGTACGATATGGGTATCAAATGAAAGGTGTTAATGAGTATTTTAAAAGGGAGTGGGCCTAAGTTCTATAGGTGGACACCTTTTCGAGATATCGCCATAAAGGTGGACCAGGGGTGACTCTAGAATTTATTTTGTACGATATGGGTATCAAATGAAAGGTGTTAATGAGTATTTTAAGAGGGCGTGGGCCTTAGTTCTGTATGTGGACGCCTTTTCGAGATATCGCCATAAAGGTGGACCAGGGGTGACTCTAGAATTTGTTTGTACGAGATGGGTATCAAATGAAATGTGTTGATGATAATTTTAAAAGGGAGTGGGCCTAAGTTCTATAGGTGAACGCCTTTTCGAGATATCGCCATAAAGGTGGACCAGGGGTGACTCTAGAATTTATTTTGTACGATATGGGTATCAAATGAAAGGTATTAATGCGTATTTTAAAACGGCGTGGGCCTAAGTTCTATAGGTGGACGCCTTTTCAAGATATCGCCATAAAGGTGGACCAGGGGTGACTCTAGAATTTGTTTGTACGATATGGGTATCAAATGAAAGGTGTTAATGAGTATTTTAAAAGGGAGTGGGCCTAAGTTCTATAGGTGGACGCCTTTTCGAGATATCGCCATAAAGGTGGACCAGGGGTGACTCTAGAATTTATTTTGTACGATATGGGTATCAAATGAAAGGTGTTAATGAGTATTTTAAGAGGGCGTGGGCCTTAGTTCTGTATGTGGACGCCTTTTCGAGATATCGCCACAAAGGTAGACCAGGGGTGACTCTAGAATTTGTTTGTACTATATGGGTATCAAATGAAATGTGTTAATGATAATTTTAAAAGGGAGTGGGCCCAAGTTCTATAGGTGGACGCCTTTTCGATATATCGCCATAAAGGTGGACCAGGGGTGACTCTAGAATTTATTTTGTACGATATGGGTATCAAATGAAAGGTGTTAATGAGTATTTTGAGAGGGCGTGGGCCTTAGTTCTACATGTGGACGCCTTTTCGAGATATCGCCATAAAGGTGGTCCAGGGGTGACTCTAGAATTTGTTTGTACTATATGGGTATCAAATGGAAGGTGTTAATGAGTATTTTAAAAGGGAGTGGGCCTTAGTTCTATAGGTGGACGCCTTTTCGGAATATCGTTATAAAAAAGGACCAGGGCTGACTGTAGAATGCGTTTGTACAATATGGGTATCAAACGAAAGGTGTTAATAAGTGTTTTAAAAGGGAGTGGGCCTTAGTTCTATGGGTGGACGCCTTTTCGGGATATCGCCATAAACGTGGACCAGGGGTGACTGTAGAATGCGTTTGTACAATATGGGTATCAAATGAAAGGTGTTAATTTGTATTTTAAAAGGGCGTGGGCCTTAGTTCTATAGGTGGACGCCTTTTCGATATATCGCCATAAAGGTGGACCAGGGGTGACTCTAGAATTGGTTGTACGATATGGGTATCAAATGAAAGGTGTTAATGAGTATTTTAAAAGGGCGTGGGCCTTAGTTCTATAGGTGGGCGCCTTTTCAAGATATCGCCATAAAGGTGGACCAGGGGTGACTCTAGAATTTGTTTGTACGATATGGGTATCAAACGAAAGGTGTTAATGAGTATTTTAAAAGGGAGTGGGCCTTAGTTCTATAGGTGGATGCCTTTTCGAGATATCGCCATAAAGGTTGGCCAGTGGTGACTCTAGAATTTTTTTGTACGATATGGGTATCAAATGAAAGGTGTTAATGAGTATTTTAAAAAGGAGTGGTCCTTAGTTCTATATGTGGACGCCTTTTCGAGATATCGCCATAAACGTGGACCAGAGGTGACTCTAGAATGTGTTTGTACGATATGGGTATCAAATTAAAGGTATTAATGAGGGTTTTAAAAGGGAGTGGCCCTTAGTTGTATATGTGAAGGCGTTTTCGAGATATCGACCAAAATGTGGACCAGGGTGATCAAGAACATCATCTGTCGGGTACCGCTAATTTATTTATATATGTAATACCACGAACAATATTCCTTCCAAGATTCCAAGGGCTTTTGATTTCGCCCTGCAAAACTTTTTCATTTTCTTCTACTTAATATGGTAGGTGTCACACCCATTTTACCAAGTTTTTTTCTAAAGTTATATTTTGCGTCAATAGACCAATACAACAACAACAACATCCCTTTTTCGTATTTGGTATATAATTATGGCATTTTTTTCATTTTTCGTAATTTTCGATATCGAAAAAGTGGGCGTGGTCATAGTCGGATTTCGGCCATTTTTTACACCAATGCAAAGTGAGTTCAGATAAGTACGTGAACTGAGTTTAGTAAAGATATATCGATTTTTGCTCAAGTTATTGTGTTAACGGGCGAGCGGAAGGACAGACGGTCGACTGTGTATAAAAACTGGGCGTGGCTTCAACCGATTTCGCCCTTTTTCACAGAAAACAGTTATCGTCCTAGAGTCTAAGCCTCTACCAAATTTCACAAGGATTGGTAAATTTTTGTTCGACTTATGGCATTAAAAGTATCCTAGAGAAATTAAATGAAAAGGGCGGAGCCACGCCCATTTTGAAATTTTCTTTTATTTTTGTATTGTGTTGCAATATATCATTACTGGAGTTGAATGTTGACATAATTTACTTATATACTGTAAAGATATTAACTTTTCTTTTAAAATTTGAATTAAAAAAATTTTTTTTTAAAAAGTGGGCGTGGTGGTTCTGCGATTTTGCTAATTTTCATTAAGCAGACATATAGTAATAAGAGTAACGTTCCTGCCAAATTTCATCATGATATCTTCAACGACTGCCAAATTACAGCTTGCAAAACTTCTAATTTACCTTCTTTTAAAAGTGGGCGGTACCACGCCCATTGTCCAAAATTTTACTAGTTTTCTATTCTGCGTCATAAGTTCAACTCACCTACGAAGTTTCATCGCTTAGTCCATATTTGGTATTGAATTATCGCACTTTTTCGATTTTTCGAAATTTTCGATATCGAAAAAGTGGGCGTGGTTATTGTCCGATATCGTTCATTTTAAATAGCGATCTGAGATGAGTGCCCAGGAACCTACATACCAAATTTCATCAAGATACCTCAAAATTTACTCAAGTTATCGTGTTAACGGACAGACGGACGGACGGACGGACGGACGTACATGGCTCAATCGAATTTTTTTTCGATACTGATGATTTTGATATATGGAAGTCTATATCTATCTCGATTCCTTTATACCTGTACAACCAACCGTTATCCAATCAAAGTTAATATACTCTGTGAGCTCTGCTCAACTGAGTATAATGAATTAAGAAGTACAATGCTTCAAGAGAGATTAACCAGTTTATCGCTGATGTCCATAGAATCTGATATACTAAAAATCATAGATTTTGAAGAAGTTATTAACGAGTTTGCCCATCTGAAATCTAGAAAGATTCCTCTTCAAATAACATAGATTTTTAAACACCAACTTGTAAATACTCAAACAGTAACTTTTGTGGACTATATTACATTTATTTATTAGTTTCATGTGATTGTTAATCAAAATAAATATTTAACCTGGTTTACCTACTTTATTTGTCTATTCTAACAAAATAGGGTTCCGTCAAAGTCATAGGGGCCCCAATAGGTTAAAAACGGCCCTGGACATACTGATACTGTCTCAGTATCCATTGTACTTCACGCCAATGAGTTTGTATTGTATGAGTGATGGTATGCAAAGAGAAGTTGTATGTACCCGAATTTTGTCTGCGTTGTACATGCGAGCATTCATATCATTACCAAAGAAATTCATACATACACATGTCTCATCGAGAAGCACAATGAGATAAACGTTGTACAAGTTGTACCAATGAATATACTATGAGTACTAAGTACCTATGTATATACTTGTTTTCGTTCTAAAATGATGTGTGCATTTATGAAAATTTAAATGTTTGCGTTGAAACTATGAAAAACGTAACAAAAAATATCTTCTAAAACATTTAAAAGGTTATGTTCCCAGAGAGCTTCAGTGAATAAATTAAAAGAGATTAATACAACTGAGTCAAGTCGTCGTACTGTATAAAGTTGCGCGCACGTTTAGAAAAAAGTCGTCTCGTCGTAGCGTAAATAAAATAGAGCATGTGGAAATAATTGCTGTGTTACAGAGCAAAGCAAGCATCGTCGCATTAGGTAAAATCTAATTTCACTACCTTAAAAAAAATTGCATCAACATTATAGGATTCCCGTTATCATGTTTGTGCATACAATATTGTACATATATTCGTTCGCAGACTAGTAGGCACAACAACAACAAGTTTTATGTAAAGTTGCTTTGTCGTCGTACAACAACAAAAGTTCGGTTAAAATGGATGGAAATAAAAATGAAAACAAATTTAGTGGCCACGTATTAAATGGTTCAAACTATCGCCTATGGAAATTCCAGATAATGGCTTTCTTAAAAGCACGTAATTTGACCAAGAATATAGAAGGGATAGTACCGGCAGAAAATGCACCAGAGGATGAAATGAATATTTTTGAAAGGAATGAAGGTAAAGCCATGAATGCTATATTTCAATCGCTGGATATTGAACGCGCAAATCTTGTTCTAACATGCAAAACCGCTAAAGAAATAATGGACAAATTGGAAAGTGTGTACGAAAAAAATTCGGAAATTCGTGCCATGACTTTGTATGAAGAATATTTTTCACTAAAGATGAAGGATGATGAAACTGTCGCTTCGTACGTAGCCAGAGCAAATCAATTAGCATCAGAGATTGAGCAACAGGGTGAAAAACTGTCTGACAAATTGAAGATGGTGCGTATTATTAGTAGTTTTCCTGTAAAGTTCAACAACTATAAAACTGTTTGGTATAATACAAAAGAAACTCGTACAATTGATACGCTTATGGCATCTTTGCAATTAGAGGAGGATAATTTGAATCGAATGAACAATGAACAGAATGATTCATCAGATGCGGAATTTGTTGCTAGGTTTCAACACAATAAACACAAAGACTCCAAAAAAGATTTCAAGCCAAAGTCAAATGTTGATGAATTGAAGAAGAGAACGAAATGCAATGCTTGTGGTCAAATGGGCCATTGGGCAAAAGATAAAAAATGTCCAAAGAAAACAAATTCGTCGAATAGCAATAAAACTGCAAATAAAAACGAACTGGCATGGTGTACAGTAGTATATTCGGACAAATCAAACGAATTAAATCCAGATTACTGGTGTGCTGATTCAAGTGCAACAAGTCACATGACTTTTCGTCGTGAGTGGTTCTCAGAGCTAAGAGAACATAGTGGTCAAGTAAATTTAGCCGATCGTCATCGTATCCAGATTCATGTAATTGGTACCATTCTTATAGATGCGAAGGTAAACAATCAGTGGGAGCAGCGTCGTCTTGAAAACGTGATGTATGTTCCAGAACCTGGTGAAAATTTGTTTAATCCACATACATATCTATATAAGTTGGCAACGATAAACCTTAATTGCATTTTTGTATATTTCACATTTCATTTTTGCATTGTTTTTACTTATTATAAATGTTTTTATTAAATCAATCGCGCTTTTGTAGCAACATGCACACATATATATATATATATATATATATATATATATATATATATATATATATATATATATATTTTATTGATGACATTACAAAGCTGTGCTGCTACGTATACACATATAAAATTTGTATAGAAATTTGCAAACTTTAACACCAAATAACTTTTAAATTGTAAGTTTGCGCACTTTAAAATATATATATTTCTGATCTGGAGAACTCCCTCTTAATTTTAAATCTTTCCGGAGATATTCCACTTAAAACTCTCAAAATTGAAAAAATTTTCCACCACCAAATGTTTTGCTGTCTCTGCTGAATTAGAAATGGCGGATTTTTTTGCACGCAAAAATGACGTATTTTGCTATCCCTATAAAAATAACAGGTGCGAGAGAGCATGATACATTGTGGGAAAGCAAAATTTGTCAGCATGCTATTTCATTTGCACAATTTTTCATTCCAAATCGTCACCCCTGTCAAAAATTCGTGTGGCTGTGTGCGTTTTTGGTCACACGATTTTTGCAGGGCATATTCATCAAATCGAAAATATTGCATCAAACGAACTGGCTCTGAATACTGAAACAGTACACATATTCAAAATCGATGAGAAGGCTGTGATGATGGTATAGGGTGAGTTGTTGAATAACATACGAAAACCACTTTAACCCATCTATATATTTGCATTACAGCTAAAGCTTTACAAACAGCAAAAATTGCTGGCGACAAGCAATTGGAAAACGTGAAGCATTCATCACACTGTACGGATAGTGCAAAGTTAGAAACTGCTGTTGTAACTGCTGCCACCGACACAACGGTCATCTCTACTTCGCCGAGTAGCGGCTCGTCCGACTATCTATCGAATACACCCTGCAAAAACGCTCCACGTCATTTGGCTAGTCATTTTACGGTCATTGTGACTTTTCCCAGCGGTTATATTCATAGTCACATTTGCATGGCCAAAGAGGATAAATACAATAAGAGCCGTCACTCGTTATTTTTTTGGCATTTACTCGATGTATACTGAGAGGTAGTCGCTACTTTTTTTTTGGGCGAGATGTTTATAAATGTCTTCTATACATACCCCACCAAAATGTATAGAAGACATTTATAAACATCTCGCCCAAAAAAAAGTAGCGACTACCTCTCAGTATACATCGAGTAAATGCCAAAAAAATAACGAGTGACGGCTCTTATTGTATTTATCCTCTTTGGTAAAAGTCATTAAGACGATAATTGGTGAACTAGTTACTGGTGACGATTAAGTAATCGATTAGGTAACGGGTACCTGTATTGTAAGGTAGGCAAAAAAGCCGCGTTGGGAAGTGTCGCGCAGTGCTGCTGCCTCTAGGTGTGAAGTGCCTCATAAGAATACATGCAAAGAATTTTGGGCAGCGATTGAGTTTAGCACCCCCGAGTTCGGGGTTTAACTTGGTATCAAATGAAAGAGGGAGTTCTCCCGATCACTAATATATATATTTTAAAGTGCGCAAACTTATAATTTAAAAGTTATTTGCTGTTAAAGTTTGCAAATTTCTATACAACTTTTATATGTGTATACGTATATATATTTTATGGCATTAAAAATCTGTGCTGCCACATCTAAAAAACGGAACAAGTGCAGAATCGAAAAATACCTTTCATCTGATAAATATATATCTTTAACTTATCTAATCTTTATATGCCAAAAATTTGAAAAAGCTCTTTTTTGCATTCGCGAACGAGCTGATATTACCTTATAACTCTTATGTTTATTCTTATGTTATCCGATTCAACACCGGCTGCGTCATGCACAGTAATTCTGCGTAGAACACCTTTCTGCATAGGCGGCCTTCGGCTGCGCTTATAAAAAATAACCCTGGGCTACGCCATGCCAAGTCCGGCCTTCGGCTGCGCTTATAAAAAATAACCCTGGGCTACGCCATGCCAAGTCCGAGTGTGTGGTATAACGCAGAAGCGTGTACTATGCAGAAGGACATCACCGTGGCGGTAGCCACTGTTATACCTCACACCCGGACTTGGCATGGCGTAGCACAGGGTTATTTTTTATAAGCGCGGCCGAAGGCCGCCTACGCGGAAAGGTGTTTCAACTTTTCAAAATGAGTAGTAAAAATATATATTTTCCTTTTTCTTTATTAACTGAAAGGTGGTAAGGTAATATTTATATTTGTTTTTTTGTTATTTATGTGGCAGCACAGCTTTGTAATGTCATCAATAAAATATATATATAATGTGCATGTTGCTACAAAAGCGCAATTGATTTAATAAAAACGTTTATAATACGTAAAAACAATGCAAAAATGAAATGTGAAATATACAAAAATGGAATATAAGTTTATCGTTGCCAATTCATATAGATATGAATGTGGATTAAGGTTTCGAAAGATGTGTAAATTGTAATTTAAAGTGCTATAGAAATTTGCTAAATTTGCAAACTTCAAAAACAAATAACTTTTAAATTATAAGTTTGCGCACTTTCAAATATATATATATTTGTAATCAGGACAACTCCCTCTTTCATTTGATACCAAGTTTTACCCCGAACTCGGGGGGTGCTATTCTAAAATTTTCCCTCACCACGTCTTACCAACTCAGCTCGAAAAAAGGAAAAAGGGTCTTTTTTCTTCCTCGGGAACTCGTGGTTTTTTCTTCGTTAGCGATCGCCCGTCTGTCGTTTTCCTTGTTTTTCGATACTTTTTATCGCAACTTTCGCCACATCACTAGGTGTGTTCGCGTGAACACGCTCCCAAGTGGATCGTAGCCGTAGACCGTAGCAGCAGACCGTAACAAACCTGCTTCGCTTTGAAGACCTGACGATGAAGAGAACAGGAAACCGGATCATCTGGGGGAAGCCACTGCCAGGGATCTCCGACGACAAGCAACGTGGGGCACGACTCACCCCTGAGATAAGAGTCTCAAAGTCCTACTACGAAGCTAGCCGGGCAACATAGGTCTATCAAAAAAAAGTTAAGTCAAGTTGGGAATAATTTCTGTTTCCTAGTTAAAAGGGCTTTGCGGCAATTAGACATTTGTTATGGAGAACTCGTCAAAACTCCGAAAGATGATTACTAGTGGGTATCGCTCCCACAGGAAGGCAAAATAAAAAAAAAGGTGTAGACATTTTGATCTGGAGAACTCGTCCAAACTCCGAAAGGCTAGTCCGACCTAAGCGTGGACTGCCAGGGTGTTCACGGTCCTCGGTGAGTACGCGTGTGAACATCCTATGAGGTCAGTGCTCGGGGAGAATACTGGGCGAGATGTCGCCGAATGCCAAAACGCCCAGACAAAAAAAGTCCAATATAAAAAAAAAGTCAAATTGTAATTTGGCAAGGAAACGTTTTCTGGTTCATTGCGGAAGAATGTCCGAAGCGTGAAAGCGACCTATCAATTTCCCGTTTAAGTCTTCGAGATCGTACAGTGCATTGCCTATTTTTCGAAGCACACGACACTTTAGGTATTTTGGTAGGAATTTGGCGTTAATGCCCTGTTTGAAGTTACTTAAGGCAAAGTTTTTCCGAAAAACTTCCTGACCTTCCTTATAGTTGACTTGCCTGGAGCGCTTCTTATAGGTGGTTACTCCCCTATCCTTGGCCTGATCTAAATTTCTACGGATCTGCTCACGGATATTAGTCAACTTGTCAGCTCTGCTTACTACCGTAACCTGGTCCTCCCGAAGGCTGCCGAGTTTCTCTAAAATGTTGTACGTTGAGGCATATTGGACCATATTTTGGCCATATAATGCAAAGTATGGAGAACACTGAATCGCCGTATGAAAATCACTTCTCAAAACTGATAAAATCTCGGGTATATGCTTATCCCAATCGGTATGGTCAGGTTTATCTTTCAGGAAAATCCTAATCTTCGAAACAATCTCTCTATTAACGCGCTCGGATGCGTTTGCTTGGGGAGAATATAACCCCGTCCTCACGTGCGTCACCCCGTAATTTGCAAAAAATTGGTTCATTTCCTTCGAGATAAACTGTTTACCATTGTCACTGTGAATAACCTCAGGGACCCCTACAGCCGGAAAAATTTCTGAAGCGAAGTAATTTATAACGTTTACAGTGTGGCTCTCTGCATGGGCTTTAGCCAAACGTATTTTGAAAAATGGTCTAGTACTATGAAAAGAAATTGATTTCGCCGCTTAGATCTCGGATACGGCCCTAGGAAGTCGCAATATAATCGCTGAAATGGCATCTCGGATACAAAGGTATTTTCTACAGGCGGTCTCGACTGCTGATTAGTAGGCTTTACTGATTTGCAGGTATCACAACGTCAGTCAACGTAGTCCCTGACGTCCTTAGCCTGCTGCGGCCAGAAGTACTTCTGCCTAATACGTTCTAAGGTTTTCTGCCATCCGCCATGGTAACTCCGGTAAGCGTCATGTGCTAATCTCACTGCTTCCTCAGTCAACCCTTTCGGCAACCATAATCGCCACAGCGAGTCTTCTTCCCCTTCCATTCCCTTACGAAATTTAACCCGTCTGAAAATTACCCCGTCCACCACTCGTAAATCCGGAAGCGATTCCTCATTTTCGGTGACGGTTCGAAAAAAGTGTAAATATTCGTTGCTGTTAAATTCGGGAGAGACTAAATCTATTTCCCCGGGTGTGGTAGTGAAAGTCAACTCATCGGCATCAAACCGCAACAGCGCATCTGGTCCTACATTCAGGGTGCCCTTACGATGTTCCATTTTAAAGTCGTATCTTTGCAGTAAGAGCGACCACCTCGCCAACCTCCCGCTCAAGTCCTTTTGTGTCATTAACCACTTAAGACTGGAGTGGTCTGTGATAATACGAAACGGTAATCCCTCCACATAGGGTCGGAAACGCTTCACGCTGATTATGGCGGCGAGACATTCCAGCTCGGTTACCGTGTAATTGCGTTGAGCATTATTCAGTTTTTTCGACACAAACGCGATCGGATGCTCAGCGCCCTCGTCATCGACCTGGAAGCGTCGCATTGTATCACGAATTCCCTTGAAAAGTCTGGTTGGGCCAAAACAGGGGCGGAACTCAAAGCTACTTTTAGCTTCTCGAAGGCCTCTATAGCTTCAGAGGTAAGCTTGAACGGGCCTGCTGACTTACGGAGACAGTCGGTCAAGGGACCTGCCAAGTCAGTAAAATTGGTAATAAACGCCCTGTACCAATTCGCCATGCCCACAAACCTACGCACTTGCCGAGGGGATTTAGGGATCGGGAAGTTTTGCATTGCTTCTATTTTTCCCGGATCCACTTTCAGACACCCGCTGCCTATCAAGTACCCTAAGTAGCGTATTTCCTTCTGACAAAATTTACTTTTTTCCATGTTTATTGTCAGCCCTGCGTCTCTCAAACATTGGGCTACTTCCGCTAGCAATCTTAGGTGATCCTCAAAATTAGTGCTACATACCATCAGATCATCCAGGTAGACAAAGACGTTCTCTCGCAGACGCGAAGGGATTGCCTTGTCCATCAGCCTACTCATAGGCTGCGGTCCATTGCACAGACCAAATGGCATTACTTTGAAGTGGTACAGAGGCCTCCCCGGAACTGCGAATGCTGTTTTTTCCTTAGAGGACTCTGTCAATTTGATCTGGAAGAACGCGTCCTTCAGATCAATGCCACTAATAAAATGCGTCTCTTTCAGTCTGCTCAATAAGCCGTTGATATGAGGCAGGGGGTACGAGTCTTTCTTAGTCACCGCGTTGACCTTCCTGGAATCTATGCACAGCCCAACTTTACCTGGTTTCCGGACCAGTACTACAGGACTACACCACGGGGAGTTCGATTCTTCTATAACTCCTAATTCGAGTAACCTGTCTAGTTCGCTAAAAGCTTCGGCTTGCCTCGGTGGCGAAAGAGGGAAATGTTTGCTTTTTATGGGAACGGCATCACCGGTGTCAATGTGATGCTCCACTAATTTAGTTTGCCCTAGGCCTAACTTCTCGTACGAAGGAAACGTCTCGATGACCTTTTGCAATTCTAATTTCCGGTCTGGTGACAATTCATGGAGGTTAAGTTCCTCTTCCTTTTCAAGTCTAATCTCTATGCACTCTATGCTTGAGAATATTTCGGGAGATAACGCAAATGCTCTCCAAAAATCTACCCCGAAGTACGCTTCTTGGAGCAATGAGGGAACAAGGTAAAAACGAATAACCTTTGTGATATTTTTGAAGGTGACTGGTAGGGATACTGAGCCTAAAATTTTTTGCTTGTTGCAGCCCGCGGTATATACGAACGCGTGTAAGGGCTGATATTCGAAGCCGTTATCCTCTAGGAATTCTAATCCATTTTTCCCTAAGATGGAGACGTTGGCTCCCGAGTCCAACAGCCCTACAAGAAAGCTATCTCTAATTTTAGCCTTCACTAGAGGCCTTTCATCCTCTGTAAGCGTTAACGTGGTGGCTTGCAGCAGTCTGTACTCTCCTGTGGTATCTCTTCCTACACTTCAAAATATTGTCCGACACCGGGTATTGTTTAAAAATGGAATGTCTTATTTGTTCGTACCTATGTTCCCTTTCTTCAGGGTTTGGTGAAAAACGTTTGGCACGCGACATCCCTATGCTGGCGTCGCAGAATCTTGATACGCTCGCCCATCGCGGATGAGGACGTTTGACTCTCGGATTCGGAACTATTCGAATTGTCCGTACTGTCAGGGTAAGTTATTATCACGTTTGAGGGCTCTTCTGCTAGGGTACTACTGCACCTCGGAAGCGTATCACCTCCATGCAGAAATTCACCCTCTGGTTCAGCGCACGGGACGACGCCTCGAGCACTGGCTGATGTGGGAGCTATGAAGCCGAACGAGGTTCCCCGCCTTCTCGCTCGGGTACTGGTTTCCCATGCCCGCGATGGTCCCTAGGGCATTTAGGAGTAAATACACCCTTATACCCACATTTAAAACAAAAAGGATTTTTTATGGGTTCCTCACAATATATATAGGAGTGCCCTATTGCCTGGCAATTCCAGCATTGGATTCCCGAATAGTCCGGTCTTCTGTGGCGTCGATATTCCAGCGCCTCTATTTGTGGATCCATTGCGCCGTCCTCGCTTTCCCTCCTCATGTCTGGGGTTGTCGCGCGTGCTTCGTTTACATGCCGTCCTGGGTAAGTGGCTCCCAACAGCTTGCTTTCTTTCAGCACTTGTTCACCTCTGCGTGCTACATCGCGTAGATCATGAAGGGTCCTTACATCTGCGTTGAAAAGCATCAGCTTAAGGCTACTGTTGACGTTTCTTTTTATTATGTCAATCAGTAGAAGCTCCGACATTGGCTCTCTTAAGCGCGCGTTCAAGGAGATTATGTCCGTGTGAAACACGTCATAGCACTCACTTGCTTTCTGCTTCCGCATGGAGATCTCCATCATGATCTCGTGGTCAGTTTTCAAAGTGCCAAACTCTCTTTTCAATGAGTAGCACAAAAAGGCATAAGTCGCGTTTGGGTTTTGTTTCGTGAAAAGCCAGTACCATTCTTCGGCCCGCCCGGAAAGAAACAGGTGGAAAATAGCCATTATTTGTTCGTCCGTACATTGTGTGCGCTCACACAAGGTGTTCAGTTTAAAAAGGAAATCGGCCACGCTCCCAGTGCCGTCGAACGAGATTTTCCACTCCTGCGGCTTCACTACTATGTTGCTCGGAGCAGGGTATATTGGCGGTACTACCGTTGGAAATGGGTTACGGTCCATCCTACTTGCGTTCCTGTTTTGCTGATTTGATTGCTGCGCGGATTCGAGAGCGGCGTTGAGCTGGGCCATATTGGCTCTAATTGAGCCCATCTCTCTCCGCATTTCCTCCTGCGAAGCCTGGAACAGTTGGTGTAGCACGTCCACCCACGAGCCTCCACGAGTGGCTTCGTCCTGCATTCCTAGGGTATTCGCCCGATCACTTGTAGCGTTACCAAAATTTCCCATCTCCTGATTTGGTGGTAAAGCACCAGCTCCTTCGGGTGCATAGATCGACGCATTGGTTAATAGCCCCGAGATATTATGCGCGTTTAATAGGGGCGCATTAAGGTTACGGGTGCTTACATGTCTGTCCATTTTATCGCGAGGGTCATTCAGATCCGAGCCCATGTTCGTTACCGCGGGATCTCCGTATTGTCCCCCTACTGGGGTGTGCACCACCAAGGGACGCCTAGCCTTGGGGAAAGCCCCCCTATTATTACTGCCCCGGTTCTGGTTTCCCCGGAAGTTCCCCGCACTCCCGAACGGAGTAGTCCGGCCCGGTTGCCCGAATGACTGGTCGCGCGACATGTTCAAGGGAAAAAAAAATTTGGTCAAGCAAAAAAAAACTTTTGCCACGTAAGGCGCTTAGGGATAAAAAAATTATATATAAAAAAAATGAGCGAAAATAATTGCTGAGACCTCTGATCGATAGTCGTATCGGATAGAAGAGGTCAACAGCTGCAAAAAAAAAGATTAGATAAATATGTCTTAAGTAACCCATGGGAATGCTGACATCCCATTCCCAAAAGGCAGTAGGCTACAGGAAAAAAATAAACACAAATACATTCATACTTGTCCCTAGTGCTCCCAACCGCAATGCGAGGGGGTGTTAAGGCCCCCCTCCGAGACTTGTTGGGGCCACTAGGGTCAGTTCCAGGCACACACGGGTTGGTCTCAACACGCCCAGCCGCAACGCAGGGGTTGGGGGTGCTGAGGCCTCCCGTCCATTCTTACTGGACACCCCTCCTGCCTCCGCCGCAATGGGTGGAGCGGTTTCGGAACCGCTCCCCCAGTCTGGTGGGACAGGAAGGAGTGCCACTCTGAATCCCAGCTCAACCTTTCACAGTCCAGGTGGTATTCGAAACTACCACCTGGGACGTGGGATGAGCTGGGGTTCTTTCAACACATACACACACACACTCACTCTAACAACACCAATTCGGCAGATAAACAAACAAAAAAAACTACTTTACAAAAAAAAAAACCAATTTAGCGGACACATTTTTTTACCTAAGCCGACTAACGGACAACATTCCGGCAACATAAAAACCCACTTACAAAAAAAATCAAGTGCGTGCAGCACTGCCTCATCGGGTGAAAATAAAAAAATTCCGGAGACTGACGTGAAGTCTCGTGGATCCCTCAGCTACCGGAGACGATGATCATTCCGGACACCCTGATCCGTCCAACCATCCCACCGCAACGCAGGTGGCTGCTCCTGCGGCTGCTCACCCTGAAATGGTGGGATGGTCAACTTCACAGTTTGACCAGGAGTGACCCTCGTACCCGGCGCCTCAGGAACCACGTTGGGCGCCATCTGTTATGGCGCCCTCAGCAACTGTCATCGATGACCATTCTGAGCAACTTGATCCGTCCAACCCTACCGCAACACAGGTGGCTGCTCCTGCGGCTGCACACCTCGGACTGATGGGATGGCCAACTTCACAAGTTGACCAAAATGACCAGCGCGACAGCGCCTCGGGCACCAAATCCCGTTGGGCGCCATCTGTTATGGAATCGCATCTACAGTGGAAGCAGTAAGGAAGGCGGTCGGCATGATGAGTTGGTGCACAGTGGCTAGTCATTGTCGGCTGGGGCAGGTCCTTGCCAACCTTACTGTTCCTGCGCCATAAGCAGAAAAAAAGTTCCTATCATGCCTGTCAAAACTGAAAGCTGTCAAAATCAAAAACCCTGACAGAAGCGCAGAGACCGACTCAAAACGCTTATAAATTCAAACTAGAACAACATCCGGCCGAACCGGATGTCACGGACAGACCGTTGGCATTCAAAATCTAAATTCAAAAAATTCAAAAAAAAAACTGACGCAAAAAAAAAAAATACCGAACCGGACATGACCGGTTACTACTCTGAAATCAAAATTCAAAAAAACTGCTGAAAATAAAATAAAAGAACCAAAAGGAAAATAACCAAAAAGGGCCGAATATATAGAGGGCGCCGCGGGTGTTGTTGCGACGCCCGGTGCTTAGTCCCACCCTCAAATAACCATGGCCACCAACGCACCTAAAATTTCGGTGGCCCCTTACCTGATCACCCTACGTGCCTTCTAAATAAATGGCGACGCCAGCATTCCCATATTGTTAACAAATTTATTCAAGTTTCATTATTACTAATATAGGATTTCTTTCTATAAACTTCTTTTGATCTTACTGCAAGGTTTTTTTTTCCTTTTATATATATATTTATGCTTATAAATATTTTTATTTAAAAAAGTAGCAATCAAAAATGCGTGCCTAATTGGAGAGGAACTCTATTTTTTTTTGTAAGTTTTTAGAAAAATTATTGTGAGCTGCGTTTTGTGACGGTTCATTGAATGTAATAATAATTGGTTTGTTTTTATAGTCTAATATATTATATATATAATAAATTTTTTTGTTTTTTTTTTTGGTAGAAATTTGGTTAAATGCCCTTTTCTTTTTTCATTCACAAACCTATCTTAGGGCTGTACAGTTTGGATACAACTTCTGATAATTGGGGCCCCCTTACAAAATTAATATGTTGTTGTATTGGACTTACTTTGAGTTTAACAAAACATCAATTTTGTATAACACATAGTATAATGACACTAATATGTACTATGTACTAAGAAATTTGTTATAAGTGCAACTAAGACTAAATTTGGGGTAAATCATACTCCTCAAGTAAAACGTAAGCTTTTAAATTCATAGAAAAATTACCGGAGTCATTTACCTGTTCAGGGAGAACTTGAACTTTTAAATTTATGGTAAAATTAACGAAACCGTTTTACAGGTTCAGGTAAATACGTGATCTTTTTAAACTTATAGTAAAATTAATGAAATCGTTTTACTTGTTCAGGTGAAACGTAAACTGTTTTGCATGTATCAGTCAGTGCTGGTATTGTTTTGGGTTTAGTTCAACTCAGTCAAAAAAATGTATATACATTTTTTTTTTGTTGATAGTGTAAGTTAATCTGCATTACTCGTTATTTGCATCCCTTAATATAAATTTAATGCGTTTTAACTGATAATGCAATTGAACTTGAATTACCAATAAAACTTTATTCCTTACGGAAACAATATCAATAATTTTTGCTCATTCCAAAATCATATCCGCACAATTGCATTAATTAAAAAAGTAATGGTAAAATTTTACTGTGACGCAAAGCAAATTTTAATACCTGAAACACTTTTTTTTTTGTTTCACAGGCAGTACAAATTGCCTACCTATGACCATTAAGATATGCTTTTTTTTTTTTTTTTGTTTTTTTTTCAGTATGCAACAATTTCGAACGTATAACAAGAATTGCTTTCTTAACTTTTCATTTTCTTCGCTCATTATGCATATTGTATTCGTATTCATATTCGTTTTAATTCTATACTAGGGTGATAGCCTTAAATTTGAATATGTTTGTAGATTAACATTATATAATGTTGCAGAGTAAAAAAAACATTTTAAAAGACAAAGTTGAGGCTACAAATGCGTATAATTGGTTCAGTAATGGAACGAACTCACCGCTTTACCCGCTGATATTCGTTGTCGCAGTTGGCCTGGCCGCAGGCCTATGTTCGCTGCCCTGTGGTTGTCATTGTAGCTGGTTTATTGTAGCCCGTAGTGATGGACGATATGGCTATTTTGATCTATCAGTGAAAATAGATATGGCTATTTTTGAATCACGGCTATTTTTTATAGCTATAGCGATCGCTTTATTTTAACAAGCTCTACAGAAGATATGATGGGCGATACAGCGATTTTGAGCTAGCAGTGAATATAGATATGGCTATTTTTTACAACTATGGCGATCGCTTTTATTTATCTTTGATAAGCGAATCTGAAATTATTTGTATACTTGGATATAAAAATTGAATGTTTAAGTTTGTTTACCGGAGTAGATTGAATGTTATACATTAATTTAATTTAGTATACAGAATATATGAACCAAATTGGAATAAAAAGACGAAAATATGTACCTTTTATAGTAAACTGATGTAATGTGAAATTCTAATATGTTCAGTCTCGTATTACACTCAATGAGATGAAACTAGCTGAAATAGATGTCTATGCATCTTTGTTTTATAAGTTTTGCTAATTGAAAATGCTTTGATTTTTAAATGTAAGATGGATCAACCCGAAATAAATCTGTATATGTTACACCATAAAAACATGATTTATTTACTATATTATACTACACCGATGTATTCAGAAATACTCCGTATGAATTTATTCTGAAAGTTGTATTTGGCTGCATAATATTTGTATAGTAAAGTGAATCAATTTTTAATGAAAAATATAGAGGAAAAATATATCAAATTCTTCAAACTATTATAAAAATATTCTTTAGCAGAAAATTAGCCACCCACTTCAGTGCCCTAGAAATTAGCCGGAGAATTCAACCATATACAAACCATATGACAAAGCTTGAATTGCATTCTCCCAAAAAACTTAAATTTTTAGTTAATCTGTTTACAATAAGACGAGTGATATATGTTTCTATAATTCTTTTATTTTTCCATCAAAAACACAGATTTTATAAAACTGTTAACGGCTACAGCCTAGAAGTATTAACTTATTAATAACACATGCATTAGTGTCATGTCCGAATCAGTCTTAGCAAGCGTAAAAATGCTATTGTTTCTTTGTTTAGGCCAACGTCCCATCTTATTTCTATACCCTCCTGTGTTTGCGATCCTTTTAAATTTTTATCGTATTCTGTTTCTAGGCGCACAAGTGGACCAAAAACTATCTCGTATTGATAACCATCTTCATAACGCAATAGCACTTGTGATGGTTCAGTGTCTATACCTGGCTTCTCTAAATTTGAAATGTTGCATCGATATTTTCCTTCCATAATTCCTCTAATTTGTATATTTGTGCTGCTGATATTTGTCGTGCACACCACTGCTCTTGCTCGGTAGGCACATTAACCAACCACGGCAAAAACGAACGATCAGTTATAAGTGGCTTCCATTGTTCTTGATCCCAATTCATATACATTACGTACGCCACACGAGTAAAATTTTAGTACCGTTTCTCGAAGTGGACCTTCAGAATGTAGGGTGACTTCCCTATGTTTAGCCCTCACCGAAAGTTTAACAATTTGGGATCCAGATGTGCTTCCACGCCCATTGCAAAACCATTTTTTGCAATTATTGCACATCACTTCGTCGTCGAAATTCTTGTTGCACAAGTTTGCTTTGTTCCGTTCGCCGTTTCCACAATTTCTCTGCACAAAAAACATACTTTTTTCGCCCTTATTTACCAATATCTGTTGACGAGAAATTTTTTTCGTTGTGCAGTTCTTAAGACAACTAACCCCATTTTTCGATAATAGCTGGCAAACTTTTTTAAAGGTATATTTTTTCTAATTTTCGAGAAAATTATTCCTTTTTGTCGCCAATAAACTTTTTTACTCATTCGGAAAGCAAAGCACACAGATGGGTAGTGATGAACGATATTTCACTATCGATGATTGCATCCCCGCTATCAATATTAGTATTAGAATTTCATGCTAAAGGAAAATCGCCAATCGCTATAATCGCTATTGGCGATATTCTGCCAGAGGTGATTGCCATTCAAAAGAATCGAATGAACGAAAATCGCCAATCACTGATATATTTGGATTGCAATAGCTATAGCTATTAGCGATTTGTCAATATCGGCGATGCAATCACCAATAGCGAAATATCGTTCCATCACTAGTAGCCCGTATGGTCGTAGCTGATAAAGGTGTGGTAGTATTGTTATCGCAGGTATGGACGCAGCTAATAAAGATGCGCTAGTATTATTATCGCCGGTATGGACGCAGCTAATAAAGATGCGTTAGTATTATTATCGCCGGTATGGACGCAGCTAATAAAGATGCGCTAGTATTATTATCGCCGGTATGGACGCAGCTGATAAAGATGCGCTAGTATTATTATCGCCGGTATGGACGCAGCTGATAAAGATGCGGCTAGTATTGGTGTCGGTGGTACCACCTGTTGTAGGTGTTAACATTAGTGGCCTCGGACCTATGTTCGCGACCCCGTCGTGTGCGTTGCAACTGGTGGTGGCGGTACGTCTGGTGGCTGTTGCGCTCGTGGTTGGCGCTAATAAAAGGGTTGGGGAAGGTACTACCGATGGTGATGCTCGTGATAATAGTGGGCGCCGTTGGTGGTGGTTGGCGCTTTATCATATGCTACTGCGTATGGAGTTTGTGGTGGTTTTGGGTACCCTGTAGCCAGCGCAGACCACGTCACAATAATAGGTGGCCGTTGTATGTTGCCATAACGAAAAAGTGAAATTGCGGCTAGTAGTAAAACAGTCGGAATGGCAAATGTAGGTAAATTACCACTTTGAAATGCAGGTAAGATTTGGTGTACGATGAACAAGTGTTGGTAATTAGTGGAGGATTATTTACACTGCCTTTGATAAGTCTTTTGATTCCATGGTGCCTTTAACTCGTTTCCTTTGTAGCTGCGGAGCTGACTGTCGCTGCATTTCTTCCAGACGCGTCACGATTGCGATTTTAATAATATCAAATGTTGCTTGCAGAAAATTAATTCAGTTTTATGTTCGAAAAGTAGTATAGGATTGTTTTCCTATGTACAATGCTTATCGGCTTAAAAACAATTCAATTTAAAGTACGCTTAGCCCTTAATTGGAAAATTTAAGAGCACAAAATCACCACGTCTTACCAACTCAGCTCGAAAATAGGAAAAAGGGTCTATTTTCTTCCTCCGGAACTCGTGGTTTTTTCTTCGTTAGCGATCGCCCGTCTGTCTTTTTCCTTGTTTTTCGATACTTTTTATCGCAACTTTCGCCACATCACTAGGTGTGTTCGCGTGAACACACTCCCAAGTGGATCGTAGCCGTAGACCGTAGCAGCAGACCGTAACATTGACCACTATGTTCTCTTAGCTCTGAGAACCACTCACGACGAAAAGCCATGTGACTTGTTGCACTTGAATCAGCACACCAGTAATCTGGATTTAATTCGTTTGATTTGTCCGAATATACTACTGTACACCATGTCAGTTCGTTTTTATTTGCAGTTTGATTGCTATTCCACGAATTTGTTTTCTTTGGAAATTTTTTATCTTTTGCCCAATGGCCCATTTGACCACAAGCATTGCATTTCGTTCTCTTCTTCAATTCATCAACATTTGACTTTGGCTTGAAATCTTTTTTGGAGTTTTTGTGTTTATTGTGTTGAAACCTAGCAACAAATGCCGCATCTAATGAATCATTCTGTTCATTGTTCATTCGATTCAAAATATCCTCCTCTAATTGCAAAGATGCCATAAGCGTATCAATTGTACGAGTTTCTTTTGTATTATACCAAACAGTTTTATAGTTGTTGAACTTTACAGGCAAACTACTAATAATACGCACCATCTTCAATTTGTCAGACAGTTTTTCACCCTGCTGCTCAATCTCTGATGCTAATTGATTTGCTCTTGCTACGTACGAAGCGACAGTTTCATCATCCTTCATCTTGAGTGAAAAATATTCTTCATACAAAGTCATGGCACGAATTTCCGAATTTTTTTCGTACACACTTTCCAATTTGTCCATTATTTCTTTAGCGGTTTTGCATGTTAGAGCAAGATTTGCGCGTTCAATATCCAGCGATTGAAATATAGCATTCATGGCTTTAACTTTATTCCTTTCAAAAATATTCATTTCATCCTCTAGTGCATTTTCTGCCGGTACTATCCCTTCTATATTCTTGGTCAAATTACGTGCTTTTAAGAAAGCCATTATCTGGAATTTCCATTGGCGATAGTTTGAACCATTTAATACGTTGCCACTAAAATTGTTTTCATTTTTATTTCCATCCATTTTAACCGAACTTTTGTTGTTGTGCGACGACAAAGCAACTTTACATAAAACTTGTTGTTGTTGTGCCTACTAGTCTGCGAACGAATATATGTACAATATTGTATGCACAAACATGATAACGGTAATCCTATAATGTTGATGCAATTTTTTTTAAGGTAGTGAAATTAGATTTTACCTAATGCGACGATGCTTGCTTTGCTCTGTAACACAGCAATTATTTCCACATGCTCTATTTTATTTACGCTACGACGAGACGACTTTTTTCTAAACGTGCGCGCAACTTTATACAGTACGACGACTTGACTCAGTTGTATTAATCTCTTTTAATTTATTCACTGAAGCTCTCTGGGCACATAACCTTTTAAATGTTTTAGAAGTCCTTTTGACCGAACCAATTAAGTGAATAAAAAAGATAAGCGCACAAAAGAAAACACGTTTAATTAACAGTTGAACAATTCGCTTTTATGGAAAGAAAATTTTATTGAAGTGCTTCTTCTTTAAACGTCACATTTCAACTGTAGTTAACGAAGGTAAAATAGAATACAGAAAATAAAAGGGTTGTCATCTTTGTTTCGACAATGGATAATTCCATTGATTCCCATAAGGTTGGTCGAATCAGCTGTTATAAGTTTACTGATACGGTTACCGATAAAGCACCAATGTCTGCAGCTTTAAGACTTATAACCATAAAACCATAACTAGATAAAACAGCTGATCGAATCTACCTTATGGAAATCAGTGCAATCGACTAAGGGCCAATTAATGGTGACTTAGAAACTTATAACCATAACCAGATAAAAACAGCTGATCGAACCTACCTTATGGAAATCAATGTAATCGATTAATGGTGCCATACCATAACGGTAACGCCATAACCATACCATAGCCAACCAATTGGTTTTCGATTTCTCGCCATATCCATAACCTAAAAATATTTGAGTTGATGAATTTAATAACTCTTTGTAGATTTTTTTCTTTGTTTTGGATACTTTACGACCAAGAGACTTATTTTTTGTGGAATATGTTTGTAATTTTTTCCGTTTTCTTCATTTTTATGAAATTTTAACGATTTTTAGGTTAAGGCACCATTAATCGATCACATTGGAGATGGTTATGGATATGGGTATGGTTACGACTATGGCGTTAAGGTTAAAGGGCGAATTAATGGTGATTTATAACCATAAAGCCATAACGAGATAAAACAGCTGATCGAACCTACCTTATGGAAATAAATGTAATCGATTAATGGTGGCATACCATAAAGGGCCCATTACTCATACTTAGCATAGACTTGACTTGACTTGAGAACTGTCACTTACAGTTCTGTTAAATGAACATTGTATGGTACTGATTACACAAAACTTGGCAACACTTAACTTGACTTAGAAGTCTGTTGAATTTTGATTTTCGATGTAAGTTTTAAGTGACGTTTACATTTTGAGATGCCATTTGTTTGTTTCCATTTCATTTTGACATTTGGTCATACAAATTGACATTTATATAAAAATAAATTTCAATGCTGATTATGATGCCAGATTGTATGCGCTAAGTGGAGTATAATCGTGGCTAAGTTTCCAAGCTTGCGCCAAGTCAAGTCTATGCTAAGTATCAGTAAAGGGCCCTTAACGCTAACTCGATTACATTGATTTCCATAAGGTAGGTGTGATCAGCTGTTTTATCTGGTTATGGCTTTATGGTTATAAGTCACCATAATTCGCCCTTAAGGAAGTTTAATTTGCCCTTAAGGAAGTCCAATTAGCGCTTCCCTGCAAAAACGCTCCACGTCATTTCACTAGTCATTTTACGGTAATTGTGACTTTTCCCAGCGGTTATATTCATAGTCACATTTGCATGGGCGTGATTAGGTTTTGTGACCAAATTTTCCGTTTCGTTCCTATTAATGTGATCGTGCATTCCGCTCCCACCTACAAGATGTGGCATAGTACTGTGCTGCTCACACACGTAACAATGCTCGTCAAATGGCGGTCATATTCTCCGTCATTTCACTCTACATTTTTGAGTCATTTGACAATTAATTTTACTGGGATTTTACCATTTATATAACCGCCATATAACATGAATTTTACCTGCAGATTTACTTTACCTGGAGCAGCCATATGAATAAAATATGAACCAAAAAAATTTTATTTTCAATATTTATTATTTTCAATATTATTATAAAAAAAAAATAAATGTAAGGCGCGATAACCTCCGAAGAGATCTAAGGCCGAGCTTCTCTTCCAATTTGCGTCGTGCTCCTCTTGATTTTTCCCTACAAATTGGCCGGACGGGACCTACATGTTTTATGCCGACTCCGAACGGCATCTGCAAGGCAGATGAGTTTTCACTGAGAGCTTTTCATGGCAGAAATACACTCGGAGCGCTTGCCAGACACTGCCGAGGGGCGACCCCGCTTAGAAAAATTTTCTTCTAATTGAAAAACCTTAGTTCTAAATTTTTGATGTTGCTTTGCCCGGGAGTTGAACCCAGGGCATACGGTGTGATAGGCGGAGCGCGCTACCATCACACCACGGTGACCGTGTACATATATGTACATGAAATTGGAACTTATATTAATACAGTTCATATAAAAAAGAAGTAAGTACTTTAATAATAAATAAACTCGCTTAATTGGTTTTTGTTTTCCAATTGAAATCTTTTCTAAGCGAGCAGAAAATAATTTTAAGCTTTAGAAAAAACTCCAATTATTTGAATCACTTTAAATCTACAACTTAAATCTAATTAGAAATTCAGATTAGATTTACTTTTTTTTTTCTTCAGATCAAGAATATTCAAAGGTGTCGTGGAATCCGATTGCTGTCGTAATTGAATTTGAAAGTAATAAAGTAAAGTAAAATATGAATTTAAAAATGTAGGACTAGTAATTGAGTCAGACTTATTATTGTTCTAAATCTAATCATTCCAGCAATAATTCTGCAACCCTTAGCAGAAGTATTGATTGGTTTCAAATCTAATTCCAACAGCAATCGTACCACGACATACTTTATTATATATGTATGTACATGAAATTGTAACTTAAATTAATACAGTTGATATAAAGAAAAGTAAGTACTTTAATATTAACATAAACTCTCTTAATTGGTTTTTGTTTTCCAATTGAAATCTTTTCCTGTGCAAGCACATCGCTAACCTGTGATGGCAAAAGATATGATTATACTGTATTCGCTAGATAGTCGGACGAGCCGCTGCTCGGCGAAGTTGTTGTGCGGTGGCAGCAGTTACAGCAGCAGTTTCTAACTTTGCACTATCCGTGCGATGAATGCTTCACCTTTTCCAATTGCTTGGCGCCAGCAATTTCTGCTGTAATGCAAATATATAGATGGTTTAAAGTGGTTTTCGTATGTTATTCAACAACTCTCCCTATACCATCATCACAGCCTTCTCATCGATTTTGAATATGTGTACTGTTTCAGTATTCAGAGCCAGTTCGTTTGGTGCAATATTTTCGATTTGATGAATATGTATACTATCCGTTAGGCAGACAATTGGGTACGTTCGGTTCATTCATATACTGTGGGTATTTGAGCCGTAGACACAATGGCAGATATTTTGATTCTTCTTGAAGTGTTACATTTGTAAACAGTTGGGTTTCTCTGCTGTCACCATCACCACTAGAGAGCTATTGAAGAAACGCTCGACCAAGATAATATTGTAACGAATTTACTTGCAAATCCTCTTATTTGCAGCCCCCTGCTAAGTTCGAATCACTAAACTGTTGGATAAATAACTCCAATATGTAATAATGCAAAATGGCCTTTATTAAAGTACTTCACAATAAAGCTAAGAACACATTGAGCTGCACTACACTGCGCTTCAAAAAATTATTTGCATGTATTCTTATGGAGCAATTCACATCTAGCAGCAGCAGCACTGCGCAGCGCGGCCATGAGTGGCTATGTTGATCAAATAGGTAAAAAAGTGAAGCACCGCTGCCGCTACATGTCGCATCGCTTAGTGTGCACGCACTTTAACACTCAAACTGTGCAACGAATAGCTTGCTTAATAACCAAACTGATTGATAGCTCAAATGAAACTCTACTATTGCCCGCCAGATTGCGTGCTTAATCAATAACTGCTTGATAGCTCAACTCAACTGAATTCCAGCGCCTCTACATTTGCTGCCTTTTATACTCTCTGATTTCAACGTTGCATCTTCTAGGCGCTTCCATTTCCAGAATCTTCTAGTCCATCAGCTCTCAAGCTTCTCAGTGTAACTACAATTGCACGATTTTATAGCTTCTCATTGCATACTTTCAGGAGTATCTCAGATATATGCATGGGTTTGTGCATTGACTCTCCGCTGCTCGTATACGTTCATGGTACATATGTGTAGACGCAATTATTGTTTCGTTTATGTAGATACATATTGATTGAAGTATTGATGTGAATTCACGTCACTGCTTAGCATCGGCTTAGAGATAGCAGCACCCCTTAGTTTTGCTAATATTCGTAACACTGCCCTCCACCTAAGTCTGATCGTCCCGATCAGACAAATCTAAACGCTGCTAGCCGGTATGGACGCAGCTAATAAAGATGCGCTAGTATTATTATCGCCGGTATGGACGCAGCTGATAAAGATGCGCTAGTATTATTATCGCCGGTATGGACGCAGCTGATAAAGATGCGGCTAGTATTGGTGTCGGTGGTACCACCTGTTGTAGGTGTTAACATTAGTGGCCTCGGACCTATGTTCGCGGCCCCGTCGTGTGCGTTGCAACTGGTGGTGGCGGTACGTCTGGTGGCTGTTGCGCTCGTGGTTGGCGCTAATAAAAGGGTTGGGGAAGGTACTACCGATGGTGATGCTCGTGATAATATGGGCGCCGTTGGTGGTGGTTGGCGCTTTATCATATGCTACTGCGTATGGAGTTTGTGGTGGTTTTGGGTACCCTGTAGCCAGCGCAGACCACGTCACAATAATAGGTGGCCGTTGTATGTTGCCATAACGAAAAAGTGAAATTGCGGCTAGTAGTAAAACAGTCGGAATGGCAAATGTAGGTAAATTACCACTTTGAAATGCAGGTAAGATTTGGTGTACGATGAACAAGTGTTGGTAATTAGTGGAGGATTATTTACACTGCCTTTGATAAGTCTTTTGATTCCATGGTGCCTTTAACTCGTTTCCTTTGTAGCTGCGGAGCTGACTGTCGCTGCATTTCTGCCAGACGCGTCACGATTGCGATTTTAATAATATCAAATGTTGCTTGCAGAAAATTAATTCAGTTTTATGTTCGAAAAGTAGTATAGGATTGTTTTCCTATGTACAATGCTTATCGGCTTAAAAACAATTCAATTTAAAGTACGCTTAGCCCTTAATTGGAAAATTTAAGAGCACAAAATCACCACGTCTTACCAACTCAGCTCGAAAATAGGAAAAAGGGTCTATTTTCTTCCTCCGGAACTCGTGGTTTTTTCTTCGTTAGCGATCGCCCGTCTGTCTTTTTCCTTGTTTTTCGATACTTTTTATCGCAACTTTCGCCACATCACTAGGTGTGTTCGCGTGAACACACTCCCAAGTGGATCGTAGCCGTAGACCGTAGCAGCAGACCGTAACATTGACCACTATGTTCTCTTAGCTCTGAGAACCACTCACGACGAAAAGCCATGTGACTTGTTGTACTTGAATCAGCACACCAGTAATCTGGATTTAATTCGTTTGATTTGTCCGAATATACTACTGTACACCATGTCAGTTCGTTTTTATTTGCAGTTTGATTGCTATTCCACGAATTTGTTTTCTTTGGAAATTTTTTATCTTTTGCCCAATGGCCCATTTGACCACAAGCATTGCATTTCGTTCTCTTCTTCAATTCATCAACATTTGACTTTGGCTTGAAATCTTTTTTGGAGTTTTTGTGTTTATTGTGTTGAAACCTAGCAACAAATGCCGCATCTAATGAATCATTCTGTTCATTGTTCATTCGATTCAAAATATCCTCCTCTAATTGCAAAGATGCCATAAGCGTATCAATTGTACGAGTTTCTTTTGTATTATACCAAACAGTTTTATAGTTGTTGAACTTTACAGGCAAACTACTAATAATACGCACCATCTTCAATTTGTCAGACAGTTTTTCACCCTGCTGCTCAATCTCTGATGCTAATTGATTTGCTCTTGCTACGTACGAAGCGACAGTTTCATCATCCTTCATCTTGAGTGAAAAATATTCTTCATACAAAGTCATGGCACGAATTTCCGAATTTTTTTCGTACACACTTTCCAATTTGTCCATTATTTCTTTAGCGGTTTTGCATGTTAGAGCAAGATTTGCGCGTTCAATATCCAGCGATTGAAATATAGCATTCATGGCTTTAACTTTATTCCTTTCAAAAATATTCATTTCATCCTCTAGTGCATTTTCTGCCGGTACTATCCCTTCTATATTCTTGGTCAAATTACGTGCTTTTAAGAAAGCCATTATCTGGAATTTCCATTGGCGATAGTTTGAACCATTTAATACGTTGCCACTAAAATTGTTTTCATTTTTATTTCCATCCATTTTAACCGAACTTTTGTTGTTGTGCGACGACAAAGCAACTTTACATAAAACTTGTTGTTGTTGTGCCTACTAGTCTGCGAACGAATATATGTACAATATTGTATGCACAAACATGATAACGGTAATCCTATAATGTTGATGCAATTTTTTTTAAGGTAGTGAAATTAGATTTTACCTAATGCGACGATGCTTGCTTTGCTCTGTAACACAGCAATTATTTCCACATGCTCTATTTTATTTACGCTACGACGAGACGACTTTTTTCTAAACGTGCGCGCAACTTTATACAGTACGACGACTTGACTCAGTTGTATTAATCTCTTTTAATTTATTCACTGAAGCTCTCTGGGCACATAACCTTTTAAATGTTTTAGAAGTCCTTTTGACCGAACCAATTAAGTGAATAAAAAAGATAAGCGCACAAAAGAAAACACGTTTAATTAACAGTTGAACAATTCGCTTTTATGGAAAGAAAATTTTATTGAAGTGCTTCTTCTTTAAACGTCACATTTCAACTGTAGTTAACGAAGGTAAAATAGAATACAGAAAATAAAAGGGTTGTCATCTTTGTTTCGACAATGGATAATTCCATTGATTCCCATAAGGTTGGTCGAATCAGCTGTTATAAGGTTACTGATACGGTTACCGATAAAGCACCAATGTCTGCAGCTTTAAGACTTATAACCATAAAACCATAACCAGATAAAACAGCTGATCGAATCTACCTTATGGAAATCAGTGCAATCGACTAAGGGCCAATAATTGGTGACTTAGAAACTTATAACCATAACCAGATAAAAACAGCTGATCGAACCTACCTTATGGAAATCAATGTAATCGATTAATGGTGCCATACCATAACGGTAACGCCATAACCATACCATAGCCAACCAATTGGTTTTCGATTTCTCGCCATATCCATAACCTAAAAATATTTGAGTTGATGAATTTAATAACTCTTTGTAGATTTTTTTCTTTGTTTTGGATACTTTACGACCAAGAGACTTATTTTTTGTGGAATATGTTTGTAATTTTTTCCGTTTTCTTCATTTTTATGAAATTTTAACGATTTTTAGGTTAAGGCACCATTAATCGATCACATTGGAGATGGTTATGGATATGGGTATGGTTACGACTATGGCGTTACGGTTAAAGGGCGAATTAATGGTGATTTATAACCATAAAGCCATAACGAGATAAAACAGCTGATCGAACCTACCTTATGGAAATAAATGTAATCGATTAATGGTGGCATACCATAAAGGGCCCATTACTCATACTTAGCATAGACTTGACTTGAGAACTGTCACTTACAGTTCTGTTAAATGAACATTGTATGGTACTGATTACACAAAACTTGGCAACACTTAACTTGACTTAGAAGTCTGTTGAATTTTGATTTTCGATGTAAGTTTTAAGTGACGTTTACATTTTGAGATGCCATTTGTTTGTTTCCATTTCATTTTGACATTTGGTCATACAAATTGACATTTATATAAAAATAAATTTCAATGCTGATTATGATGCCAGATTGTATGCGCTAAGTGGAGTATAATCGTGGCTAAGTTTCCAAGCTTGCGCCAAGTCAAGTCTATGCTAAGTATCAGTAAAGGGCCCTTAACGCTAACTCGATTACATTGATTTCCATAAGGTAGGTGTGATCAGCTGTTTTATCTGGTTATGGCTTTATGGTTATAAGTCACCATAATTCGCCCTTAAGGAAGTTTAATTTGCCCTTAAGGAAGTCCAATTAGCGCTTCCCTGCAAAAACGCTCCACGTCATTTCACTAGTCATTTTACGGTAATTGTGACTTTTCCCAGCGGTTATATTCATAGTCACATTTGCATGGGCGTGATTAGGTTTTGTGACCAAATTTTCCGTTTCGTTCCTATTAATGTGATCGTGCATTCCGCTCCCACCTACAAGATGTGGCATAGTACTGTGCTGCTCACACACGTAACAATGCTCGTCAAATGGCGGTCATATTCTCCGTCATTTCACTCTACATTTTTGAGTCATTTGACAATTAATTTTACTGGGATTTTACCATTTATATAACCGCCATATAACATGAATTTTACCTGCAGATTTACTTTACCTGGAGCAGCCATATGAATAAAATATGAACCAAAAAAATTTTATTTTCAATATTTATTATTTTCAATATTATTATAAAAAAAAATAAATGTAAGGCGCGATAACCTCCGAAGAGATCTAAGGCCGAGCTTCTCTTCCAATTTGCGTCGTGCTCCTCTTGATTTTTCCCTACAAATTGGCCGGACGGGACCTACATGTTTTATGCCGACCCCGAACGGCATCTGCAAGGCAGATGAGTTTTCACTGAGAGCTTTTCATGGCAGAAATACACTCGGAGCGCTTGCCAGACACTGCCGAGGGGCGACCCCGCTTAGAAAAATTTTCTTCTAATTGAAAAACCTTAGTTCTAAATTTTTGATGTTGCTTTGCCCGGGAGTTGAACCCAGGGCATACGGTGTGATAGGCGGAGCACGCTACCATCACACCACGGTGACCGTGTACATATATGTACATGAAATTGGTACTTATATTAATACAGTTCATATAAAAAAGAAGTAAGTACTTTAATAATAAATAAACTCGCTTAATTGGTTTTTGTTTTCCAATTGAAATCTTTTCTAAGCGAGCAGAAAATAATTTTAAGCTTTAGAAAAAACTCCAATTATTTGAATCACTTTAAATCTACAACTTAAATCTAATTAGAAATTCAGATTAGATTTACTTTTTTTTTTCTTCAGATCAAGAATATTCAAAGGTGTCGTGGAATCCGATTGCTGTCGTAATTGAATTTGAAAGTAATAAAGTAAAGTAAAATATGAATTTAAAAATGTAGGACTAGTAATTGAGTCAGACTTATTATTGTTCTAAATCTAATCATTCCAGCAATAATTCTGCAACCCTTAGCAGAAGTATTGATTGGTTTCAAATCTAATTCCAACAGCAATCGTACCACGACATACTTTATTATATATGTATGTACATGAAATTGTAACTTAAATTAATACAGTTGATATAAAGAAAAGTAAGTACTTTAATATTAACATAAACTCTCTTAATTGGTTTTTGTTTTCCAATTGAAATCTTTTCCTGTGCAAGCACATCGCTAACCTGTGATGGCAAAAGATATGATTATACTGTATTCGCTAGATAGTCGGACGAGCCGCTGCTCGGCGAAGTTGTTGTGCGGTGGCAGCAGTTACAGCAGCAGTTTCTAACTTTGCACTATCCGTGCGATGAATGCTTCACCTTTTCCAATTGCTTGGCGCCAGCAATTTCTGCTGTAATGCAAATATATAGATGGTTTAAAGTGGTTTTCGTATGTTATTCAACAACTCTCCCTATACCATCATCACAGCCTTCTCATCGATTTTGAATATGTGTACTGTTTCAGTATTCAGAGCCAGTTCGTTTGGTGCAATATTTTCGATTTGATGAATATGTATACTATCCGTTAGGCAGACAATTGGGTACGTTCGGTTCATTCATATACTGTGGGTATTTGAGCCGTAGACGCAATGGCAGATATTTTGATTCTTCTTGAAGTGTTACATTTGTAAACAGTTGGGTTTCTCTGCTGTCACCATCACCACTAGAGAGCTATTGAAGAAACGCTCGACCAAGATAATATTGTAACGAATTTACTTGCAAATCCTCTTATTTGCAGCCCCCTGCTAAGTTCGAATCACTAAACTGTTGGATAAATAACTCCAATATGTAATAATGCAAAATGGCCTTTATTAAAGTACTTCACAATAAAGCTAAGAACACATTGAGCTGCACTACACTGCGCTTCAAAAAATTATTTGCATGTATTCTTATGGAGCAATTCACATCTAGCAGCAGCAGCACTGCGCAGCGCGGCCATGAGTGGCTATGTTGATCAAATAGGTAAAAAAGTGAAGCGCCGCTGCCGCTACATGTCGCATCGCTTAGTGTGCACGCACTTTAACACTCAAACTGTGCAACGAATAGCTTGCTTAATAACCAAACTGATTGATAGCTCAAATGAAACTCTACTATTGCCCGCCAGATTGCGTGCTTAATCAATAACTGCTTGATAGCTCAACTCAACTGAATTCCAGCGCCTCTACATTTGCTGCCTTTTATACTCTCTGATTTCAACGTTGCATCTTCTAGGCGCTTCCATTTCCAGAATCTTCTAGTCCATCAGCTCTCAAGCTTCTCAGTGTAACTACAATTGCACGATTTTATAGCTTCTCATTGCATACTTTCAGGAGTATCTCAGATATATGCATGGGTTTGTGCATTGACTCTCCGCTGCTCGTATACGTTCATGGTACATATGTGTAGACGCAATTATTGTTTCGTTTATGTAGATACATATTGATTGAAGTATTGATGTGAATTCACGTCACTGCTTAGCATCGGCTTAGAGATAGCAGCACCCCTTAGTTTTGCTAATATTCGTAACACTGCCCTCCACCTAAGTCTGATCGTCCCGATCAGACAAATCTAAACGCTGCTAGCCGGTATGGACGCAGCTAATAAAGATGCGCTAGTATTATTATCGCCGGTATGGACGCAGCTGATAAAGATGCGCTAGTATTATTATCGCCGGTATGGACGCAGCTGATAAAGATGCGGCTAGTATTGGTGTCGGTGGTACCACCTGTTGTAGGTGTTAACATTAGTGGCCTCGGACCTATGTTCGCGGCCCCGTCGTGTGCGTTGCAACTGGTGGTGGCGGTACGTCTGGTGGCTGTTGCGCTCGTGGTTGGCGCTAATAAAAGGGTTGGGGAAGGTACTACCGATGGTGATGCTCGTGATAATAGTGGGCGCCGTTGGTGGTGGTTGGCGCTTTATCATATGCTACTGCGTATGGAGTTTGTGGTGGTTTTGGGTACCCTGTAGCCAGCGCAGACCACGTCACAATAATAGGTGGCCGTTGTATGTTGCCATAACGAAAAAGTGAAATTGCGGCTAGTAGTAAAACAGTCGGAATGGCAAATGTAGGTAAATTACCACTTTGAAATGCAGGTAAGATTTGGTGTACGATGAACAAGTGTTGGTAATTAGTGGAGGATTATTTACACTGCCTTCGATAAGTCTTTTGATTCCATGGTGCCTTTAACTCGTTTCCTTTGTAGCTGCGGAGCTGACTGTCGCTGCATTTCTTCCAGACGCGTCACGATTGCGATTTTAATAATATCAAATGTTGCTTGCAGAAAATTAATTCAGTTTTATGTTCGAAAAGTAGTATAGGATTGTTTTCCTATGTACAATGCTTATCGGCTTAAAAACAATTCAATTTAAAGTACGCTTAGCCCTTAATTGGAAAATTTAAGAGCACAAAATCACCACGTCTTACCAACTCAGCTCGAAAATAGGAAAAAGGGTATATTTTCTTCCTCCGGAACTCGTGGTTTTTTCTTCGTTAGCGATCGCCCGTCTGTCTTTTTCCTTGTTTTTCGATACTTTTTATCGCAACTTTCGCCACATCACTAGGTGTGTTCGCGTGAACACACTCCCAAGTGGATCGTAGCCGTAGACCGTAGCAGCAGACCGTAACATTGACCACTATGTTCTCTTAGCTCTGAGAACCACTCACGACGAAAAGCCATGTGACTTGTTGCACTTGAATCAGCACACCAGTAATCTGGATTTAATTCGTTTGATTTGTCCGAATATACTACTGTACACCATGTCAGTTCGTTTTTATTTGCAGTTTGATTGCTATTCCACGAATTTGTTTTCTTTGGAAATTTTTTATCTTTTGCCCAATGGCCCATTTGACCACAAGCATTGCATTTCGTTCTCTTCTTCAATTCATCAACATTTGACTTTGGCTTGAAATCTTTTTTGGAGTTTTTGTGTTTATTGTGTTGAAACCTAGCAACAAATGCCGCATCTAATGAATCATTCTGTTCATTGTTCATTCGATTCAAAATATCCTCCTCTAATTGCAAAGATGCCATAAGCGTATCCCGATCAGACAAATCTAAACGCTGCTAGCCTCTCCAAATGAACCACTTTCATTTTGGTTCGTGGTTTGGTAATGGTTTGCATGCGGTACATTACATCGTTGATCCGTTTTACAACTTTGTATGGGCATTCCCAGTTACACTGAAATTTCGGGGACAAACCTTTTTTTCGTTGTGGGTTGTATAGCAGCACCAAATCTCCTTCCTGAAACCCTTCCGAATTAATTGCTTTATCGCACCTCGCTTTCATCTTGTCACTCATAATCTTTGCTCGTTGCCTTACCACATCGTGTATCTCTCTCAGCTCTTCTTCCAAGACACCAGTGGACTTCTTGACATTCCTCTCCGCATCGGCATCTATCCCATACTTCAAATCAGCTGGCAGTCGAAGGTTATTGCCAAAAATTACCTTTGCGGGAGTTTGGCCCGTTGTGTCATGTACTGCCGATCGGTAGGCCATCAAGAATAATGATATGTGTGTATCCCAGTCCTTATGGTACTTGTCTACTACTTTCCTTAAATGCTCCTCCAATATTCTATTGAAACGTTCAACCATACCATCGGACTGAGGATGCAATGCAGTTGTCCGTGTTTTTCGAATGCCCAACTTCTTGCACATTTCTTGGAACACAGCTGATTCAAAATTCCTGCCGTGGTCAGAATGTAACTCCATCTAACCTATTCCCAACAGCCCAAGGAAACTTCTCAATTCATGCAGATTCTGTGGTCTTGGCCAATCCTTTACTGCCTCTATCTTTTCATTCGGATACGGATACCTTCTGTCATTACCTCGTGACCCAAATAATTTACTTCCTTTTTAAACAGCGCACACTTTTTGGGACTTAACTTCAGACCAGCGCCAGCTATTCTCTGGAAAACTTCATCTAAGTTTTTAAGATGTTCATCAAAGTTCTTGCCCAATACGATGATGTCGTCCAGGTACACCAAGCATGTTTTCCAATGTAGTCCTTTCAGTACCTGGTCCATGAGTATCTCAAAAGTAGCTGGTGCATTACAAAGTCCAAAGGGCATTACTGTAAATTGCCAAAGACCATCTCCGACGCTGAAAGCTGTTTTCTCTTTGTCTTCCTCCTTCACATCCACTTGCCAGTAGCCGCTTTTCAAGTCCAGTGTGGAAAACCATTCCGTACCAGATAGCGAGTCCAGAGTGTCGTCAATTCTTGGCAATGGGTAGCTATCCTTTTTCGTAACGTCATTCAACTTCAGGTAGTCCACGAAAAACCTCATTTTTCCATTCTTCTTCTTTACAAGTACTACCGGTGAGCTCCAGGGACTAGCTGATGGTTCGATGACGCCGCTGTCGCTCATTTTTTGTATAATTTGACTGACAACTTCCCGCTTCGCCAGTGGAACACTACGTGGAGCATGACGTATCGGCCTCGCGTCTCCAGTGTCAATTTGATGTTTCACAACATTGGTGCGGCCTGGTTTGGAACCATCCTGGTCAAAAATGTTTGCGTACTTTAGGAGCAGTTGCTTTGCCTTACTCTGATAATCTTCCTCTAGCCCCTCCGTCCATGCCGTGATGTCATTTGAAAGATCAGTATTACTAGCTGAAACGTGTTCCTGGAGCTGTTCACAGTTAATAATTACTTCAGCCTCTTGGCATCTTCCCAAAATAGCTCCTTTGGTCAGTTTGAGTGGTGACTTGAACTCATTGAGTACTCTTACCGGAATACGTCCGTCTTGTTTTGTCACAGCCAGGGTTTTTCCTACAAGTATGTTCGGTGCTGATTTGTTTGCTGCTTCGACAACCCACAATTTGTTTGTCTCACAATCTCCATCAACCTTTGCCCAGATGACTGCTTCTGATTTTGATGGTATTTGCTGACTCTCTTCCACCAGCACTCGTGTAGCCTCTCTCGTGGCCGAAATTAAGTGGCACATTAATGTTCTTATATCGCATCGTCTTACTTTGCATATCGATTTTGATGCCTTGGTTGATTAAGAAGTCCACTCCAATTATGATTTCATCAACAATACCTGCCACTATAAAATTGTGTAATACCGTGACGTTCCCAATTGCTACTTCTCCAATTACCTGGGTGTCCACTCCCGTGGCTGTACGTAATCTTGCTCCAAGCAATGGTCTTATCTTTTTGTTGACTAAATCCGCTCGAATGATGGAATGAGATTCACCCGTATCTACAGTCAGTAAACGTTCCTTTCCATCCACATGTCCTCCGACAGTAAGATTGCTCGACCTTCTTCCAATTTGTGAGATAGAGATTATGGGGCTTTCAATTGAGGGAGTCAGCTGTCGCCCCTTGCTGCTGACTCGCTTTAGTTTAACGATTGATTTGTCTTGGAGATTTGCTCATCTCCTTCTGCTCTGCGTTTACGACCACCCACATTGTTGGAACTGTTAGGGTTGGTGTTGCAATAACGCGCAATATGCCCTGGCTTTCCACACTTAAAGCATTTGACTGCATCATTATTCTTCTGCTGCGTACCCTTCAATGCTTCCAAAAGTGCGTCTACCCAGTCTGGCTTTTCCACTTCCACGCGATGAGCTTTGTACGCTGGCTTACTCAAAAGTGAGGCTGTTTCCTGAGTCAGTTCATGCGATACCGTTTCAGCAAATGTTAGTTTTGGATTCGCATATGTAGCCCGCTTCGTTTCCACATCTCGTATGCCATTAATTAAGCTCTGGATTTTTACCCTTTCTGTGTATTCCACGGGTGCGTCCGCATTTGCAAGATGAGCCAATCTTTCACTATCTGAAGCAAACTCCTGCAATGTCTAATTTGCTTTTTAGAATATCTCTTTCCTATGCTCGCTTTCGTAACGTCTCTCTAAAACGCTCATCAATGTTTCGTAGTTGTTCCGCTCGTACTCTGGGATGGTCTGTAAGATTTCCGAAGCTGGTCCTTTAAAGCTACGAACAATGCAGCAACTTTATCTTCAGCATTCCAGTTGTTCGCTGTTGCGGTCTTCTCAAATTGTAGCTTAAAGACCTGGAAAGGAACAGAACCGCAAAGGATGGTGTTTTTACCTTTGGATTACTCGTTGAAACTGCTGGGCGATTTAGGTGCAACTGCTCGATACGTCCTCTCAAAGCATCCACCTCGGCCTCGATTTTTTCTTCAAACTGTAAAATTTTTGTATCTTGCGCCTCCAACTTCGAGGAAATACGTCCTTCTTGCTCTTCCAGTTGAGCAGAGATCTGCGATGATATCTGTGCTGAAATTTTCGCCAACATTTCGGATATCCGTGCCTCTTGTGCTTCAATCTTCGCTGTTATACGGTTCTCCTGCGATTCCAGCTGAGATGACATTTGCGACGACATTTCGGATACACGCGTTTCTTGTGCTTCCATCTTGGATGTTAAACGTGTCTCCTGTGATTCCAGCTGGGATGCCAATTGCGACGACATTGATGCTACTGTCGATGTTTGTGCAGACATTGCAGCCAATATCATGTTCAAGTCTGTGCTGGTAACCGTCTGCGATGTTCCTTCCATTTTTATTATTTCCTCGCCATCAAGATGAAACTCATACTCTTCCACATCAATTCCTTCTGCTTCCATTGCCTCTCGTAGCCGTGCCTGAAGTTCAAGTTTAACGCCGCTTGTATTCAATCCACGGCTCTCCAACTCCTTCTTCAGTTGCTGGATCTTCAATTCACTGAACTTTGCCATGTCCTTGTTGTCCTCTGGAATTTATTCAACAATTCCTCTTCTGACACCAATTGTAACGAATTTACTTGCAAATCCTCTTATTTGCAACCCTCTGCTAAGTTCGAATCACTAAACTGTTGAATAAATAACTCCAATATGTAATAATGCAAAATGGCCTTTATTAAAGTACTTCACAATAACACTCAAACTGTGCAACGAATAGCTTGCTTAATAAACAAACTGATTGATAGCTCAAATGAAACTCTACTATTGCCCGCCAGATTGCGTGCTTAATCAATAACTGCTTGATAGCTCAACTCAACTGAATTCCAGCGCCTCTACATTTGCTGCCTTTTATACTCACTGATTCCAACGTTGCATCTTCTAGGCGCTTCCATTTCCAGAATCTTCTAGTCCATCAGCTCTCAAACATTTCAGTGTAACTACAATTGCACGATTTTATAGCTTCTCATTGCATACTTTCAGGAGTATCTCAGATATATGCATGTGTTTGTGCATTGACTCTCCGCTGCTCGTATACGTACATGGTACATATGTGTAGACGCAATTATTGTTTCGTTTATGTAGATACATAATGATTGAATTATTGATGTGAATTCACGTCACGGCTTAGCATCGGCTTAGAGATAGCAGCACCCCTTAGTCTTGCTAATATTCGTAACAATATTTTGCGATTTACGCGCATAGATTTCTTCCACCTTGTCACAGTTATTGATGGAGAAAATGCGAAAGCCATCTTTACCATCTAATGCGTAAATTGAACTGTAGAGGAAGAAACATTTTATAAAATTTAATAAAATCAAAAATGATAGTAATGCTAAAAAGGGGTAAAGTATTGTATGTTAAAGTATAGGAAAGTCTCAGCAGCTTTGTCGTGGTAAATAACTTAAATAACTTTGCAATAACTTAAAAAAAACTCATATTCAAACTTCTGTTTAACTTCTACATATCAATAGCTACCTTTACCACCAGGAGTCACTATTGCTTCTACGCCTATGCTATTGTTTCCTACATCGATGAGCTTTGTAATAAAATAAACAGCTATCTCCCCAATCTCTCCAGTTTTGTCGCCTCGCGAAACCTGATATTGTCACCAACCAAATCATCGGTGACCTTATTTAAAACATGGCCGCGCCAAATGTAGACCATATGACATTGCCCTACCGACTGTCTTACACCCTAAAATCTTGGGTGTGACTTTCAATCAGGATCTACATTTTGGAGAGCATCCACTAGCAATTGTAATGAAAATCCAAAGCTGTAACAAATATTTAATATAATTCGATAAATCGGCAGTACTTGGGGTACGCGTCTCCGATATGGTCGCCAAGCCTAAAGGTTACTCACTGGAAGAAAATACAGGCCTGCCAAAATGCTGCCCCCAAAACCGCTACGGGCTGCCTTCTTATGTCCTCGGAACACCACCTGCACAATGAAGCGAGAAAACTCCCAATAAGGGAAAGAAATGAAATGCTAACCAAACAGTTTCTGTAGAATACCCAGAAACCTGGGCATCCCAAGAGACATCTGATTGTTGATCCAACACCGCTTAGGGGCTTAAAGAGTCATCTCCGTAAGCATTATGAGGAAATACGGCACCTGAGAACTCAGCCGTATGAAGCAAAAAAACACAAACAGGTCCTCAGTGAACTCCACAAACAGGCGTGGGCCTTTATGCTATGAATTGCCCGGTGAATCCAGTACTTAAAGAACAGTACCCAAAACTTGCGGAAGAGGACCGCATACTCCCCAGGGAAAAGCGAGTCACTCTAGCTCAACTTCCTTCTGGATACTGTAACAGGTTAAACTCTTACCTATCCAGAATCAACCCCAACATACAAAATGTATGCCCCGCTTGCAATGTGTCCCCACATGACACCAACCATCTCTTTAATTGTAATGTGGAAGCAACGCCTCTAACACCCCTTTCATTATGCTCCACCCCTGTTGAAACAGCAAGTTTCCTTGGACTCCCGTTAGAGGATATTGATGACAATTTGTGATCGGTCGCGCCTATTAGGTGGGGCGAAGCACTGCTACAACAACAACAGCCATCTCGGGAACGATTAATATCATCACTTTAAACCTTCTAAGCCATCCCGCCCCACCCCATATTTCCACGAGGAACTTGGGGTCGCCCTTACACATTACACTGAACGAGTCCGCCGTAAAATCATTATAGCATCATGTAACTGTAGGACGAGCCGAAATACAAAAATGAAACGAAGTGTCTTAGTTGACAGTCAAATAAAATCTGCTACACTGCTATATAACGAAGCTCAGTTTCTTCCAAAAATTGTTCGGCACCGCCACGTAAACGCAACCTTTAAATAATAGCCGAGTTTTTTAACACGCGTATATCCGTTTACGCTTAAACTTTATATTGACTGCTAGTGGACAAACTATAAATACACCTCTGAAATTGCTGCGCATAAATTTTGTCCTACTAAATTTCAATACGCATTATACTCAGATGTAACTGAAATATGTTTCTTTGTTTCACCCTCTACACTAATTCTATGTATTCTATGTGTGTCCACAATTCATCGCAACTGATTCAGCTATATGTTATACCCTATGGCCATCAGAGCGTTGCGTCTCCGCTTTTCGGTACACCCTGTTGCTGTAGCTACCCTACAAAAAATTTGGTCACAAAACTTACCAACGCCCATGCAAAATGTGACTATGAATATAACCTATGACTGTAAAATGACTAGTCAAATGACGTGGATTAAGGCGAGCGTTTTTGCAGGGTAGTTGTTTAACCACAGCCGCTAGATGGGTCTCCTAAGCATTATCTAAGCGAAGATAGGCGCTTTTTAACATGCACAAACGAAACGTATACGCGCGTGTTAAAAAACACGGCTAATTATAAACTATAAAAATGAAATTAATGTCAAACCCACTATCAAACCTTGGAAAATGTTGAAACGTTCACCACCAACCTGACGTTCTTCAAAGTAATCACATTGACCCAAAACACTTGAATTAATATCATTAGCTGTAGTCATAACAGCACCACAACAAGCTTTCATTCTACGTTTCCAATCTTCTTCTGGTACATGAACAGCACAGAACATATCACGATCTGCAAAATACTGTGTAGCACAACATCACCAATTGGTAGTTTAGAAAACACAACATTGGCGCCTTACTTACCTAGTTTATTGTACAGGAGACGCCATTCAGCATCAACAATTTTCTAATACTCTTGGACATTGGAGGACATTGCTGTGGCAGAGCATTTTTCCAATAAAGCATTTTGTTGTTCCTTTGATTGGCGCTTCGACATGTACAGCCATGTCATATTTTATCATGCATAATTGTAATGCTTTACGTATAGCTTTAATGCTGATACGTGCATGCACGCCTTCCTCAACATATGGCTTAACTTGTTTTAAGATCTCACATGCTTAAAATACTACTGAAGTGGTGCTATCGCCGACCTGATAAGAGAAACATTTTTCTTCTACACATTCTAATATAACAAAAAACTTACCTCATCATTTTGAGATTTGGCGATGTCTACTAGAGTATTACGGCTGGATTCACAATATCCAATGGTTTCATAATGATTGCCCCATCATTTGAAATTGTGGCCTTATCACTGGAATCAACAATATGCTTGTCCATACTACGTGAACCCAATGTAGTGCGTACAGCGTCCACAATTGAATGCGAGGCATTGATGTTGGATATGAGTTGAGGTTTACCTTGAGAGCTATCGGTACCTAAACATTTTTTACACAAATACTCTTGTACCCAATACAAGTTCAGGACGTTCATATTTATCGACACGCTGTCCGGTGTGGCCCAAATGTTGGAAATATGTAGTTGGCACTGTTGAAAAAAAATATGGATCAATGAACACAAGTAAAAGTGAAAGATTTTTTTACCATCTCTTGTTACTTTACACATTAGACATTGGAAACGACGACCAGCATCTACAAGTTGCATATGAGCCTTGCAACGATTACATCTGATTACACCCAATTCACCAAAATTTACAATGGGTGGCTCATATTCACCCTCAACCGTGCGTACCATTGGTGAGACGGTAAGTGTAATGGACAAAGCTGCTGTTTTTAATAAATCAGCTGTTGCAGGCATGCAATACAAAGACGACCTGCAAAGAAGAAAGATCAATGTAATTGCCAAACAAAACATTAATTTCGATTATCGACAAAGAGGATAAATATAATAAGAGCCGTCACTCGTTATTTTTTAGGCATTTACTGGATGTAAACTATATGGTAGTCGCTACTTTTTTTTTGGGCGAGATGTTTATAAATGTCTTGTATACATTTTCATGAGGTATTTGTGTTTATTTTTCCGACTGTATTTAATTAATTATTTAATTCTCTTTCGAAAAAACACGTTTGCACAAAGTGACAACACCGCATGGATAAATGGAAGGCAATTCAAAAATGTCCCTCATAAGACAAAAGTAGCGATTACCTCACAGTTTACATCGAGTAAATGCCTAAAAAATAACGAGTGACGGCTCTTATTATATTTATCCTCTTTGTTATCGATACCTAACGTAACGTGGCGAAGAGTTAAGCTGGAGACATTGATGCTTTATCGGTAACCTTATAACAGCTGATTCGACCAACCTTATGAGAATCAATGCAATCGATTATTGGTGCCGCTAAGGTCGTAACCGTATCGTAGCCAACCAATTGGGTTTTGGTTTACCGTCGTAACGATAAACAGCTGATTACGTTAGGGATACGGATACAGCGATACGACATACGGCACCAATGACTCCGGCTTTACCCTGATCTTCTACCACATATTTTGTGGTCACCAATGGTGGTAATAAACCCTGTTCATTAGTAATAAAAGCACCACCAGCGCTATTTTGATTTTCAATGGGCTTGATCATACTGTTACGGCTGTTGGTATTTACCAGTAACAGGTGCAGGTGGTTGCTAAAGAAAATAACACAAAAATAATCATCAGCAAATTTGTAAATTATTAGTTGTATTAGCATACATTATAACCAGGACGTCCGGACGAGTCCGGGTATTGGAGGTTGACCCGGCTTGGGTGGTTGACTGAGCATTGGCGTCTGTCCAGGTTGTGTTGGTGGCATCATTTGATCCATGTAACCACGTGGTGCACTTGGTTGTTGTAGAGGATAACCTGGATGTTGAAGTTGTGGTGGATAGCCCGGATTTTGTGGCATTGGCAGATAGCCAGCCTGGGGAGGTTGTTGCTGCTGCTATCGTGGCATTGCATAACCCGTTTGCTGTTGTGGTATATACCTTGGTATAACTGGATGTGGTGTCATTGCCCACCTGGTCCAGTTGATGCGGGCGGCATACCTGGAGGACCATGTTTCTCATGGCCACCAAATGGCTGGTGCATATGGTGTTGAGGTGGCATTTGACCGGATTTTGACTGCATTAGACCAGACTGTCGTGGCATTGAACACGATTGCGGTAGCATTTGCTATTCACCTGTGTGCTGGTATGGAGCTGCAACACCGCCTGCACTTGATGTTGGTGGTGTAGCTGAAACTGGTGGTTGACCAGTCTAGAAATATAACAAAATTTATTAAACACAAAGTATGAGGCAAGCCAGGTATATTTGCCCTATTTATAGTTATCTGATTGGGACCACCAGGTACAGCTTTTCCTGGCGCTGTCGTTGCTGGAGGCGATCGGGAATCCATGGAAGTTGGCGCATTGGCTTGAGGCGGCGGCTTAGCTGCTTCACCATATTGACCAGCTATAAACTTATTGTTCGGTTGTTGTTGTTTTAATTTAATTTAATTTAATGCTCCAAAATTAGCACAGGCCTGCAGCTCAAATGGCGGACTCGCTGAAAATTTTTTTCCATACAAAAATAACATATTTCACAATACCTATGAATATAGTAGGTGCGAGAGAGCACGATACATTGTGGCAAAGCTAAATTTATCAACATGCTATTTCATTTGGAGAATTTTTCCTTCCAAATCGTCACCCTGTCAAAAATTCGTGTGGCTGTGTGCGTTTTTGGTCACACGATTTTTGCAGGGTAGCGGCACCAATAATCGATTGCATTGATTCTCATAAGTTTGGTCGAATCAGCTGTTATAAGGTTACCGATACGGTTACCGATAAAGCACCAATGTCTGCAGCTTTAATCCAGTAACGCTGTTCACTAACTTTTAACGTATGTATATACGAGATTTTTAACATAAACACATTCGTTTGTTATATTACACCCCTATTATGAACTCATACAATACACGATAAACGCTTGCAATCTGTTATACCGTATTATGAAATAAATTCTAGCGTGTAAAACCCGATCGTTAGTGTTTATTGTTTATCGTGGTATTGCCATACGCATCAACTGTTCGATTTTCTAGGCTAGCTATCGTTGATAAATTTTTGCACGATACGTTGGGAGCTATTTAAATAAAAGTAAATGTAAAATTATTACAAAATCCCAAGGACCCAACTAAAGCCTCATTCCCAACACTCTGTTGCAACACCCTGGGCAAGAAGCCTTGAAGTGGCACAAACCTTCAAAATATTTGGGATGGATGCCCTATTTTTATGGGCGCGCAAACTGACTTCTACCACTGTTAAGACATACTCTGAAATCTATTTTGTTTATTAAACTTTTTTTACTCTTAGTATGTCAAGTACTTACAGTGTAGAGTTTATTTCAAGAAGATTGGAAGCATCTCTCAATTTTCTTTTTTCTATGGCTTTATGCAAGTTTCGTCAATTTGTTCATTTGAGTTTATATAAAAGCAACATACATACATAGGTAGCAGAAAACATTTTATTATTACAGCTTTTAAAAACTTTTGCCACTTTTACATACAAGGCAATTGAATTGTTAGTATTTACGTTTTGTTTTGCTATCTGTTTCGTATAGATTCACAAAAATTTGTAAACAAAACTCTGCCGTCATTCACAATAGTACATCTATCGGGCGTGTGGAAATCGCAATATGAAAGCTGATTTTTTACGATACGCTAGCAAGCGTTTATCGTCTATCGTATGAAAATTCATAATAGGGGTGTTACACATGCGATTCACTAACTTAGTTTTAACAACACTTGTTAACTATCATATCGATGTGGCAATGCTGGTAGTGAAATGTCAAAACTTACGAAAAGTTCAAAGAGGAATCGAAAAAAAACAATCAATTTTTTGTACGCGCCAATAATTTTATGCAGCTATTTTAGCAAAGGGAAGTATTTTTGATATATATTTTATATTTAGATCATTTACTGCTTTTATTTCTCATTTTATATTTCAGAATGGCACCAAAAACTGCATCATCCACAAAACGAAGCCGAGCAACAGCAGAGCAGATAAGAATGATGGTGGACCTGCTTGAAGGGGCCCCTGGGTTAGCGTCCGGCAGATTCCAACGGATGCACGGCAAGTTTGGAGCAGCAGAAGCAGTGGAACAAGCTAGCGGGCAAGCTCAACGCCGTTGGAGGAGCTTCAAAGAGTGCAGAGCAATGGCTTACGGTAAGTACTGAGGAAAAAAGGGGGTAAATTTTAGGAATCTGAAAATCCGTTTTTAACTAACTTCCCGGTGACCTAGGGACTCCAAAATCACCACTTCTGCAATAACCACATGACGATGAGTGAAAATTTACACTTTGTTTGCAAATATTTCTTGACAGGAATAGGATTCTTCATACACGGCTTTTTAAACTTTTTTGGTAGCAGTTGCGTGGTGCCACATAGAATTACCTAAATGTTACCTGCTTCTCTGGAGAAATTGCTGTGATCCTCTGTCCCCGTAAATGTTCCTGCAGGCGCTCCGCAACGTCTTTGGCAATGTCAGGACTCACCCTATACAACTTCCCAAACTCGGAGGAAGCTAGGTCAAATGGATCGTCTATGTCCCTCAGTAAACGCCGATCTACTGCTGCGTTCCTTGCAATTGCATTCCGGGACATACTAAAGGCAACAAACTCGAAAGCCATATTTTTTTAAATAAAATGTAATTTTTCACAAACCAAACGAAAGTAAACAATGCTTTAACAGCTTACACAAAATCTGCATTAAAATAGCACATGCCAAATCGACTACGTTAAATTATCGGATTTGGAGTTGGCAAAAAGTTAGTGAATCGAAAAACTGTTAAAATTTATGTTAAGCTAATTTAACATCTCCAAATGTAGTTAAAAAAGTTAGTGAATAGCGCTACAGTAGGCCGATTCGGTAACAAATTTAAACAACATTTCTTATTGTTTTCTCTGTTTAGCAATTTTCTTTGTTGTTATGTGATTTTGTAACATTAGGCGCCTTCTATTCTAAGCGAGCACAAAAAGAACACTCGCTTATTCATCGAATTACTTTCAAAGCAACAACACTAATTCGCTTATTTTATCCAGTCCTCGCGAAGTCGGCTAATCAATAACCGAGTTGAGAGGTAGTGTTGAAAATAGAAAATATTGCTCTATTGTGAATGAAGTTTAAAATACACCAAGGAAATTTTTTGACATATAGAACTATCGCAGCCAACTTCACTCAAAAAGCGCAAAACAAAACAAAATAAAATAAATCTTTTGTTAAGCGTTTTAACTTTTTGTAAAAAAAGAATTACATTTCATTGCATATATATTTTATGCTGCATAATGCCACAACAGACGGGCTATCCACCACAACCTGGTCCACCTGGTTATCCTCCACAACCTCAGCAGCCAGGTTATCCTCTACAACAACCAGGTGCACCAGGTGGTTACATGGGTCAAATCATGCCACCAACACAACCTGGACAGGCGCCAATGCCCAGGCAGCCACCCATGCCGGGTCAACCCCCAATACCCAGACGTCCTGGTTATAAGGTATGCTAATACAACTAATATATTTCAAATATTGACCACAGCAGCTTTTCGAATTCCTTGTCATCAGCATCTTCCCCAACAACCTCTACCTCATCTATGTCCATTGCCACTATGGGTGGCCCCTGTGATGTGCTTTCACATTCTGCTATTACCAAACGTTGAGAATCACTCATTATTTACTAAAATTCGTCGTCTTCGCATATAAAATCATCCTCATTATCGGACATTACTGTAATATAAATAACAAAGAAAACGTCAATAATAAACAACAGATGATTTTGACAGCTGAAATGTTACCAGTGTTGTTAAATACATGCAGGGAAATTTTAACCGAGTTTGGCGTTCTTTTCGCACTCGCTTAGAATAGAACGCGGCTATTTTAGACAATACTTGAACTTGCTTATTGCTAACAATATCAATCAGCTGATTTTCTTTCTTTATTTTTGTGGCTAGCCTTGAGACATTTCATTTTGTGTTGTTAATTACATTTGTATTGTTTACTCAGTTTTGATAATCTAAAATAAATAATTACAAATTTTGTGAATATTGTGAAAAATGGCATTCGAGTATATTGGATTGCATCTGTCCCGTAATGAGCAACTAAATATGCCTACTGTTGACCGGCGCCGGCTCCGGGAAGTTGATAATCCATTCGATTTAACTTCAACGCAGTTCCGTAAATTGTATAGATTGAGTCCCGGTATAGCTAAGGATATAAGGGCCGTTCAATTGGTTTATCGAGCTCTGGCTCTGGCTCAAATCTCATTGGAACGATCTGGATCAACTTTATGAGAACTGGCAGCACTAATATAAAACATCTGTTTTGTTGAAAATAACAAGAAACGTACACAAAATTTTAAGATACTGATAGAATTATTAACATTTAAATAGTTTCGCACGTAAGCAAACTATTTATTTTCCTTACATCATCTTCAAATTGTTTACTCTTTCAGTGTTTTTGCTTTTAAATATGGCGAATTCTTTTATGTATACACATATTTAGTTCAGTGCTACAATGGCTCAACTATATGGTTGGTTCATATCACCAGCTGATTTTATTTTTTTTATTTCACTGTAGTAGGGATTGTCAGAAGGAGATGGGAAACTTAAAATGAAGCCAACGAATTTACAACATTTTCTTACTAAATAAAAATGCTGCTAAGTTTTATGTTTTCATTCCGTTCCATTCGTCTAACAGCAACACTCTGATTTTGGCAATGTGAACAAATGTATGTTGTTGCTGTAGAGATGAACCAACCATATAGTTGAGCCATGAGTGCTACCAACTCAAAAGAGGTTAGCTGTCAAAAAATCTACTACAGAAAACGAAACGAACAGAACTGCTATACGGATCAGAAATTGAACCAGATAAATATCAGGATCACAACGTTGTTGTTGCATTTTCATGTTAAATTTCTATCCGTATCTCGCTCAAGTCTCAATGGAACGCAACTATAGTGTCGCAGCTGAATATACAGTTAAAAGGATCAAGAATAACCGCGCTATCACTCGATAAGCAGGAACATAGGTCCTATCTAATATATCTAATCTAATATCTAATATATATTATAAATGGCAAAGTTTGGTTGTGAAGATGTTTGGATGTTTGGATGTTTGGATGTTTGTCCAGACGTTTGTCTTTGTGACTCAATAACGCAAGAACGGCTGGACCGATTTGGATGAAATTTTGCACACATATAGCCAATATTCTAGAAGGATCTACTAGCTATATATCTTTCAAAACGGGCGTGGTCTCCGCCTCCTAGGAACAGTTATAATTTAATTATTATATTTTTTCGTCTTTGCGACTGAATCACGCCAGAATGGCTACACGGATTTTGATGAAATTTTGGACACAGACAGTGGTCTACTAGCGAAATTTTTTTCGAACATGGAAAGAGGGGTGGGGGTCCCACGACCCCTTCGAGAAATAATTTTTCAATAATTTTTACACATTATAACTTTACGTATACTGGCCTTCACCAATATCACAGACTCAAGGGGTCAAATAAGTCGAGGGCTTACAAAGTAAGCAGTGACACCCTCCGCCCGCCCCCCTTTATCACCCCCTCTGGTGTAAAATCTATAAATTGTTATAACTCAATATAAATTTTCTTCTAAATCAATAGTTTTTGGTATCTGGTACATACAGAACGAGATCTAGACAATTTTGGAGGAACGATCAGTGGTCCTCTCCTCTACTCCCGCCATCCGCCCTCCATCAATTGTTTTTATTAGCACGCTTTTATTAGCTTTACCTGTATGTTTCTATGTAACTTTTTATTCGCTCCAATGCGCCTGCTGCCTTATTAACATGGTTTTATAATTAGCTTCACCTTATTTGTAATCCCGTAAGGGTCATATCGAGACCCTTCCGGGATCATTTCTGGATGGTTTTCGGGATCGGTCCGGGATTACGCCGGGGTAATTTCGGGACTTTTTCAGGACTATTTCGGGATCATTTTGGGACCCTTCCGGGATCATTTCTGTATAGTTTTCGGGATCCGTCCGGGATCCCGTCGGGGTTATTTTGGGACATTTTCGGGACTATTCCGGAATCATTTCGGGACTATTTCGCGATCGTTTGGGGACCCTTCCGGCATCATTTCTGGATGGTTTTCGGGATCCGTCCGGGATCCCGTCGGGGTAATTTCGGGACTTTTTCGGGATCATTTGGGGGCTCTTCCGGCATCATTTCTGGATGGTTTGCGGGATCCGTCCGGGATCTCGTCGGGGTCATTTGGGGACTTTTTCAGGATCATTTGGGGGCTCTTCCGGCATCATTTCTGGATGGTTTTCGGGATCCGTCCGGGATCTCGTCGGGGTCATTTGGGGACTTTTTCGGGGTCATTTTGGGGCTCTTCCGGCATCATTTCTGGATGGTTTTCGGGATCCGTCCGGGATCCCATCAGGGTAATTTCGGGACTATTAGGGGATCATTTGGTAACCTTTCCGGCATCATTTCTGGATAATTTTCGGGATCCGTCCGGGATGCCGACGAGGTCATTTCGGGACTATTTCGGGATCATTTGGGATACCTACCGGCATCATTTCTGGATGGTTTTTTGGGATTCGTCCGGGATCCCGTCGTGGTCATTTCGGGACTTTTTCTCGACTAATACGGGATCATTTGCGGACCCTTTCGGCATCATTTCTGGATAGTTGTCGGGATCCCGTCACGGTCATTTCGGGACTATTAGGGGATCATTTGAGGACCTTCCCGGCATCATTTCTGGATTGTTTTCGGAATCCTTTCGGGATCCCGTCAGGGTCATTTTGGGACTATTTCGGGGCTAATACGGGATCATTTGGGGATCCCCTAGGGGTCGTTTCGTGACTTTTTCTGTTTTATTTCGGGATCATTTGGGGACCCTTCCGGCATAATTTCTTGATGGTTTGCCGGATCTATCAAGGTCATTTCGGGACCATTTTGGGATCATTTGGGGATCCTTCCGGGATCATTTCTGGATCTGTGCGGGATCCCATCTGGGTCATTTCCCGACTATTTCGGGATCATTTTGGGATCCTTCCGGAATCATTTCTGTATGGTTTTCGCGATCCGTCGTTGATTCCCTCGGAGCCATTTCGGAACTTTTTCTGGAGTATGTCGGGGTCATTTGGGGACTTTTTCGGGATCATTTGGGGGCTCTTCCGGCATCATTTCTGTATGGTTTTCGGGATCCGTCCGGGATCCCGTCGGGGTCATTTCGGGACTTTTTCTCGACTAATGCGGGATCATTTGGGGACCCTTTCGACATCATTTCTGGATAGTTTTCGGGATCCGTCCGGGATCCGGACGGGGTCATTTCGGGACTATTTCGGGTTCATTTGGGATACCTACCGGCATCATTTCTGGATGGTTTTCGGTATCCGTCCGGGATCTCGTCGGGGTCATTTGGGGACCTTTTCGGGATCATTTGGGGCTCTTCCGGCATCATTTCTGGATGGTTTTCGGGATCCGTCCGGGATGCCGTCGGGGTCATTTCGGGACTTTTTCGCGACTAATACGGGATCATTTGGGAACCCCTTCGGCATCATTTCTGGATGGTTTTCGGGATCCGTCCTGGATCCCATTAGGGTAATTTCGGATATATTAGGGCTCATTTGTGGACCTTTCCGGCATCATTTCTGGATAATTTTCGGTATCCGTCCGGGATGCCGACGAGGTCGTTTCGGGATTATTTCGGGATCATTTGGGATACCTACCGGCATAGTTTCTGGATGGTTTTTGGGATTCGTCCGGGATCCCGTCGGGGTTATTTCGGGACTTTTTCTCGACTAATACGGGATCATTTGCGGACCCTTTAGGCATCATTTCTGGATAGTTGCCGGGATCCGTTCGGGATCCCGTCACGGTCATTTCGGGACTATTAGGGGGTCATTTGAGAACCTTTCCGGCATCATTTCTATATAGTTTTCGGAATCCTTTCGGGATCCCGTCAGGGTCATTTCGGGGTTTTTTCGGGATCATTTAAGGATGTCTTTCAGGATTCGTCCGGGAACCCGTCAGGGTAATTTCTGGACTTTTCCGAGACTAATTCGGGATCATTTTGGGACCTTCCCAAGATCATTTCTGGATGGATTTCGGGATTTGTCCGGGATGCCGTCAGGGTAATTTTGGGCATCACTTCTGGATGGTTTTCGGTATCCGTTCAGGATCCCGTCGGAATAAGTGCGGGACTTTTTCGGGATCATTGGGGTCCCTTCCGACATCATTTCTGGATGGTTTTTGGGATTCGTCCGGCATCCCGTCGGGGTCATTTCGGGACTTTTTCTCGACTAATACGGGATCATTTGAGGGCCCTTTCGGTATAATTTCTGGATAGTTGTCGGGATCTGTTCGGGATCCCGTCAGGGTCTTTTCGGAACTATTGGGAGATCATTTGAGGACCTTTCCGGCATCATTTCTGGTTAGTTTTCGGGATCCTTTCCGTGTCCCATCAGGGTCATTTCGGGACTTTTTCGGCATCATTTAAGATTGGTTTTCAGGATTCGTCCGGGATGCCGTCAGGGTCATTTTGGGACTATTAGGTGATCATTTGAAGACCTTTCCGGCATCACTTCTGGATGGTTTTCGGTATCCGTTCAGGATCCGGTCGGAGTAATTGCGGGACTTTTTCGGGATCATTTGGTGTCCCTTCCGGCATCATTTTTGGATGGTTTTTGGGATTCGTTCGGCATCCCGTCGGGGTCATTTCGGGACTTTTTCTCGACTAATACGGGATCATTTGTGGGCCCTTTCGACATCACTTCTAGATAGTTGTCGGGATCCGTTCGGGATCCCGTCAGGGTCTTTTCGGAACTATTAGGAGATCATTTGAGGACCTTTCCGGCATCATTTCTGAAAAGTTTTCGGATCCTTTCGGGGTCCTGTCAGGGTCATTTCGGGATAATTTAGAGATGGCTTTCAGGATCCGGTCGGGGTCATTTAGGGGTGCGTTCGAGATCCCGTCAGGGTCATTTCGGGACTTTTTCGGGACTATATCGGGATCATTTCTGGATGGTTTATGGGATCCGTCCATGATCCCTTAAGGGTGATTTCGGGACTATTAGGTGATCATTTGAGGACCTTTCTGGCATCACTTCTGGATGATTTTCGGTATCCGTTCGGGATCCCGTCGGAATCAATGCGGGACTTTTTCGGAATCATTTGGGATTTCTTCCGGCATCATTTCTGGATGGTTTTCGGAATTTGTCCGGGATCCCGTCGGGGTTATTTCGGGACCTTTTCGGGGCTAATACGGGATCATTTGGGGATCCTGTAGGGGTCGTTTCGTGACTTTTTCTGTATTATTTCGGGATCATTTTGGGATCCTTTCGGCATAATTTCTTGATGGTTTGACGGATCCATCAGGGTCATTTCGGGACCATTTTGGGAACATTTGGGGAACTTTCGAGATCATTTCTGGATCCGTCCGGGATGCCGTAGGAGCCATTTCCGGATTTTTTGTTACTTTTCCGGGATAGTTTTTGCACCCTTCCGGGATCATTTCTGGATCTGTGCGGGATCCCATCTGGGTAATTTCCGGACTATTTCGGAACCATTTTGGGATCCTTCCGGAATCATTTCTGTATGGTTTTCGCGATCCGTGGTGGATCCCCTGGGAGCCATTTCGGAACCTTTTCTGGAGTATGTCGGGACCCTTAGGGACCCTTCCTGGATATTTTCTGGATGGTTTTTGAGATCCGCCCGGGAGCCCGTCAGGGTCATTTCGGAACCTTTTCGGGATCATTTTGGAACACCTTCAGGGATCATTTCTGTGTGGTTCTCTGGATACGTCTAGAATCGTGTCGCTGTCATTTCGGGTTTTTTGGGACTATTCGGGGAACTTTTGGAGACCCTTTCGGGGCATTTCTGGATGGTTTTCGGGATCCGTCCGCGATAGCGTGGGGGTAATTTCATAGCTTTTTCTGGATAATTTCGGGATCATTTGGGATCCTATCAGGTTATCAGCTCATTTAGTTCTTTTTTTTACTCAATTACAAAAATAAAATGCATTAGACAGAAAACAAAATTTTAAACAGATAATAAGTAGGCTAACGCGAATAGCCCATATATTTAAATTTCTCCTTGCGGACGGGGCCGCGGGTAAAGGCTAGTATATTATAAATGGCAAAGTTTGGATGTGAAGATGTTTGGATGTTTGGATGTTTGGATGTTTGTCCAGACGTTTGTCTTTGTGACTCAATCACGCAAGAACGGCTGGACCGATTTGGATGAAATTTTGCACACATATAGCCAATAGTCTAGAAGGATCTACTAACTATATATTTTTGAAAAGGGGCGTGGTCCCCGCCCCCTAGGAACAGTTATAATTTAATTATTATATTTTTTCGTCTTTGCGACTGAATCACGCCAGAATGGCTAGACGGATTTTGATGAAATTTGGGACACAGACAGTAGTCTACTAGCGAAATTTTTTTCGAACATGGAAAGAGGGGTGGGGGTCCCACGACCCCTTCGAGAAATTATTTTTCAATAATTTTTACACATTATAACTTTACGTATACTGGCCTTCACCAATATCACAGACTCAAGGGGTCAAATAAGTCGAGGGCTTACAAAGTAAGCAGTGATACCTTCCACCCGCACCCCCCCCCCCCCCCCCTTTATCTCCCCCTCTGGTGTA